>NC_138161.1:138645402-139245402 GCF_964165515.1 Mesoplodon bidens
CATCTCAATGAAGAGTAGCCCCCGCTCGCTGCAACTAGAGAAAGCCCGTGCACAGCAATGAAGACCCAACGCAGCCAAAAATAAATAAATTAAATTAAATTTTAAAAACCCACAAAGGTGTTTGTTGAACTTTGATGCTCAGTGTGGAAACGAAGACTCATAAATTGGAAACACACCTGCTAAATGTCTCACCTCTACACCCCATCGCCATGGATCCAACTGCTTCTTCTACTTCCCCCCTGGATATCTCAGTGGTACTTCAGCTCAACATGTCCTAATCCTAACTCATGTTCTCACCAACCTGAGCCCCAGCCCCCCAACGAAATAAACAAACAATAAATATATCTATTATCCCTAGCCCTCCTTTAGTGCTTGCTATATCAGAGAGTGGCTGCTCTGTTGCATTTCTGCATCAGAACGAGAAATCTGGGAAATTCTCCGTCATAATTTGCATTGGTTTTGCCTCCTGATCACTCTCCCATTTGTCCCCTTCAAGCCAAGCCACCATCACCTCTCACCTTCTAATCACTCTCTTTGGATTTCATCTCTCCTTCCTGAGACTCCGTCTCCAGTTCCTTGGGCAGCAGCCACGTTTAGAACACAAATACGATCGTATCCCACTGAAAAACAATTCGAGGCTTCCTTTTGTTCTTGGACTTCCTGCAGGAAGCCATAAAGGAAAACTTTAAATTTAACTAGGAAAAATGTATCAAACTCTCTGAGGCAAAAAAGAATACATATAAATTATCATAAAGCAGGCTAAAAGCAAAGAACAAATTGGAGGGAAATATTTGCAACAAATATTTGAGTAACAAAGAGCTATATTCCTCCTTTATATAAAAGACCTCATGAATCAACAAGAAAAGGATCAACCTTTAATAGCAAAATGGATCTAGAACACAACAATTTAGTTCACAATAAAGAGAAAAATGACATAGAAGTACACGAAAAATGTGCCCAACTGCTCTCATAGTTAAATAAAAATGAAACTAAGAAACAAACAAAAAAGTTGCCTATCGGCTTGGCATAGATTGAAAGTTTTGAAAATACAAAATGTTAATGAAGGTATAAGGCTTCAGGCAATTCCCTACATGGTTTGTATAATCAAGGACATTTTAAGACCTTTACAGATTTCAGGCACTCTTACTGTCAGAAGCCATGCCCTACATCATACACTACAATACATGTATATCCGATATTAAGTACAATTTTTGCTGATATTGAAATATTGAAAAGGTTCTAATAATTTTGCTTTTGAAGTTACTTGGCTGTAAGTAATTCTTATGATGAGCTGTTGAATTTATAATAGGCTATTTAATTTATAACAGCCTATTTCTCAACAGTCACTACACGTACTTGTGAATTCTTGCAAAATAAGCAAAATATATAACCTACAAATTGTTTTCAGATATAATGAACTTTGTATGAATAACAGCATTACAAGTAATACGTTGTAGAGATATTTAATTAAATATTTCTTGGTCTCGAATTTGCAGTTTCCCTTTGTGTCAGGAAGCTAATCCATACTGTTCAGTGCCTAGACGTTTCCCTAAGCCTCTGATGCTAAACTATGCCTATAGCACATTTTAATGGTAAAAGGGCCCTGGACAAACATCTTCAGAGGACAATTAGGTAATGCCTCTCAAAATTATAGAGGTGCATACTTTTCACCAAGAAATTCCACTGAAGTGAATTTATCCTACACGTATATTCACACATGTGCCCAAAAATGTCTTTATAAGATTGTTCCTCTTATAAAGAGGCCACATTGTTTGTAACGATAAAAAATAGTAAGAACTTAAAATATCCATCAGTCAGAGATTGAGTAAATACATAAGGGCACATCCGTGCATTGGGGTACCGTGCAGCCCTTGGAAAAAACTGTTGTATATCCAACGGCGCTAATGTGGAAAAGTCTCTGCATGTGTTGTCAAGAGGAACAAATGAAGGTATGAAACACTGCAAGTAGAACTCCATCTCCCTTCCCCTCACACACCAGCTGTTTCTTAGAAAAAGCTATATATTACGTGTGTGTGTGTGTGTGTGTGTGTGTGAAATCACTCTGAAAGCACATATGAGAAAGCTTGACAGTGGTTATCTCTATAGCATGGGGCATGGATCGGGGAGGGCACTGAGTTTTCTTTGACTATAACCCATGAGTCATTTTCATAACAATTTAACAAAGGGATAAGAGCAGAAGGAGGATGGGGAAGGGGAGGAGAAGGAAAAACAAACTCCTAAACTGGACCACAGAGTTCGAGTGATCAGGCACTTTCGTGATGCTGAAAGGCTTCATCTTGTGCTCCGGGCCCTCCCAGCCTCCACGCTCTGGCTCGCCTGTGTCTCTCCCTTCTGCACATTTCCAATCCCCCCTCCCATCTCTGAGTCTTTACACATGCTTTTCCTTCTGCCTGGAATTACCCCCACGAGCACACACACTTAATTAACGTTTACTCCTCTTTCCCATGATCTCTCACTCCTAAGGAGGCCCCCCCTGACCTCTCAGGCTGGACCAAGCTCCCCATTATTCACTCTTGTCTATGCTTTTAATGCAGGGCATGAGTCACAGTTTCAAATCCTACACCTGTGAGTCGTTTCGTGCCTGGCTCCCTTAGTAAATCACTGACAATCATATTCCTGTCACCCAGCACCTTATCTGACACATAGTATGTGCTCTGTAAATATTTAACGAGTAAATGAATCACTTACAGAGCTGGGGGGTCTCTCCCCTTGTGGACGTGCGGCATTGTTTACCCAGCACGGCCCCTCTCCTGTCCATCCTACCCCCACAATATGAGCTAAGGACTTCGCCTTCATCACAGAAAAGCATTCCTCAAAGGGCTTCCCCCAGTGCTGTTAGAACACACAGGAATGAACACTTTCTTGTGGAGAGCTTGAAGGGGTGTCAACGGGCTTCCTTTTAATAATCTTACGTTTTGTTGATGTCATGGCTGTTAGAATTTGGCAAAATGAAAGTCCATTTTATATTGGACAATATTTTGTCAGACATAGGTTTAAAAAGCTTAAAATAAATGTAAAAGGAACATGATATAGACAAAACAAAGGTAAAGGATATTTCCACTGCCAATATGGCCAAAGGACCTGATCCTCCCAGAGAAAACAATGAAAAGTTTGGATCAATGTACTAAAGAAAAAAAAAGACCTGAAGACACTGAAGAATGAACCAAAGCAGGCAGAGTCTGGGGACGAGTCTATACTTGGAAAAAAATGAATGGCACAGGGTGAGTTACTCATATTTATGGGTTTTAGACTTAAAATAAGCCTAAGTTAGCTCCACACAAGGTCAGTAAGCCTCTGCTAGAAAACCTGCACTTTTTGGCCTGAAAAAGAAGAAGACAGAGTTCAGGGCAACTGTAGCCACTGAAAAGTGAAGGTGGATCCTGTAAAGGAGAGAGCCAGAGAGAGGAAGTCCCAAATTCCGCGCAAAAGCTCCACTCACATCTCCGGAACCACTGACCCGTGCATGCCCAGGGCAGACTGTGAACAGCCTCATTAAGAGAAAAGAAATGAAGTGAGATTTGAGCTGCTACTGAAGAGAATTTGCAGTCGGAATCCAACAAAGGTAATCGCCTACTAAGAAACGAATAAATATACAAACCAGAATCTTGAGTTTCTACAAAATAAGATGCACAAAGTTGGGGATACAATTCAAATTTATTTGAAATACAAAGATCAGGAGAATTTAGCCCATCATGAAGAAAAAAAGAAAATTAAAAAAGACCACCTTGAGGTAACTCAGATGTTCAAATGAGCACGTAAGGATTTTAAAGCAGCTATTATAACTCTATACTATAATTCTACACGAATTCTTCCAGGAAATAGAAGAGAACACTTCCCAACTTATTTTATGAGGCCAGCATCACCCTGATACCAAAGCTCAAGACATGGCAAGAAAAGAAAACCACAGACCAATAAGAACATAGATATAAACATTCCTTTAAAATTTTAGCAAATTTAATCCAACAGTCTATTAAAGAAGAGACTACATCATGACCAAATGCGGTTTATCCCAGGAATGCAAGATTGGCTGAACATTCAAAAGTCAATCAATATAATTCATAATGTCAACAGGCTAAAAAGAAAACTATGTGATCATCTTAATAGATGCAAAAAAAGCATTGGAAAATTTGCTTTTTATTTAGGATAAAAACTCTCAGCAAATTAAGAATTAGAAGGGGACAAAGGGAAATTCCTCAACCTGAGAAAGAGTATCTATTAAAAACCTACAGCTAAGCTCATACCCCTTGGTAAAGATTGAAGCCTTTCCCCCAAGAATGGGAACAAGAATGTTCACTCTCAATAAAAAATAAAGAATAAATTTGTTACTTTGGGCTGGAAAAAAGAAAAAAAGAATGTTCACTCTCATCACTCCTACAAACATCATATTGGAAATCCTAGCAAGAGCAATGAGGCAAGAAACAAAAGCGAAAGGCATTTAAATAGGAAAGGAAGAAACAAAACTGTCTTTATTTGCCAACGACATGATCATCTAGGTAAAAAAATTCCAAAGAATCAACAAAAAATCTATTAAGACTATTAACTGACATAAGTGAAATCAGAAACCACAGTCATAATATAAAAATCAATTGTATTTTTACATACTATTAATGACTAATTGTACATTGAAAATTTTAAAACGGTGCCATTAATAAGAGCATAAAAATCATAAAATACATAGGGATAAAGTGTTTAAAGTATATGCAAGCTTTGTATGAGAGAGATTAAAGAGGACTTAAATAAACAGAAAGATATGCCATGTTCATAAATTAGAAGACTCATTACTAAGATTCAATTCCCTCAAATTGATGTATAGACTTAGTACAGTCCCAATCAATAATCCAGGAGACTTTTTTAGATTGACAAGCTGATTCTAAAATGCATATGGAAAAACAATGAATCTGTCATAGCTAACCCATCTGAAAAGGAAGAATAAGTTAACGGACTCACATTACCTGGTTTCATAACTTTCTATAAAGCTATAATGATCCAGACAGCGTGGAACTGGCACACATATAGATCACATAGACATATAGATCAATGCAACAAAACAGAGCTGAGAAATAGACTAATTCATATATAGTCAATTATTCTTCAACAAAATTGCTAAGGTAATTCAATGGTTTCTACATCATCTTTTCAAAAAAAAAAAAGAACCTTGACCTTAAACTTGCACCATACACAAAAATTAATTCAAAATGAAGCATAGAGTTAATGTAAAATCTTTCTGACCTAACATTTAGGCCAAGATTTCTTAAAGGGGACACAAAAATCCTGAACCCTACAAGAAAAATTGGTCAATTTGACTTCCTCAAAATGAAGTTTCTGTTCTTTGAAAGACTGTTAAGATTATGAGAAGGCAAGCCACAATGCAGAGAAAATACATGCCAAACACATATTTGATAAGGGACTTATATCCAGAATTTATGAAGAACCTGCACAGCTCAATAATAAGAAAACAAATAAGTCAGTTTCAAAAATGGGCAGGGACACCCTCGTGGCGCAGTGGTTAAGAATCTACCTGTCAATGCAGGGGACATAGGTTCGAGCCCTGATCTGGGAAGATCCCACGTGCTGCAGAGCAACTAAGCCTGTGCGCCACAACTTCTGAGCCCGCATGCTGCAACTACTGAAGTCCTCTGGCCTAGAGCTCACACTCCGCAACGAGAAGCCTACGTGCTGAGAAGCCCACACGTCACAACGAAGAGTAGCCCCCGCTCACCGCAACTAGAGAAAGCCCACACACGGCAACAAAGACCCAATGCAGCCAAAAATAATTAAATAAATGAATAAATTTATTTAAAAAATTAAAATGGGCAATAAAATGTGTATCTGCACACAAATACCAAATGTTAATAGAAGTATAAACTACGCTTTTTTATACTTAAGGGAAAATAAAGTGGTATCTTGGAGATCTTCATTATTTAGGGGTGTGGGCTGGGAAACGCTCTAGGCCGTAGGGTGGATAGGGGTACCCAGTGGGGTGTGTGTGTATGTGTGCGTGTGTGTGTGGGTGTGTGTTGTGGGCATCCAAGGTCGCTGGCAGGTCAAGATGCTAAGACGGCTTCTTTCCTGTGGCTTCCTTTCTTTCATTTGTGTGTGTATTTTCCCCTCCTGCTGTCAGGCCTCCTCCCTGGCTTTGCCTCTAGGATGCTCATCATCCCTCCTGCCCTGGCCGGGGCTGCTCCTTCCTCCTCATCTTCATCGCTTCCTTCTCGAGGCCATCACATTCAGCTGCCTGCTCTCTAGCCGGAGCTGCTGCATTTCTCCCCTTGTCTGTCAGGGGAGATGCCTGAGCCACTGTGGAACATGGCTGGACTGCGAATGCCACAAATTAAAAGAAGTAACAGGGCTCCCGGGATAAAAAGCAGCACCTGTACAGAGAACAACTGCTCTTAATACTTTTAAGAATTCTTCCAGGGCTTCCCTGGTGGTGCAGTGGTTGAGGGTCCGCCTGTTGATGCAGGGGACACGGGTTCGTGCCCCGGTCCGGGAGGGTCCCGCGTGCCACAGAGCGGCTGGGCCCATGGGCCGTGGTCGCTGGGCCTGCGCGTCCGGAGCCTGTGCTCCGCAACGGGAGAGGCCACAGCAGTGAGAGGTCCGCGTACAGCAAAAAAAAAAAAAAAAAAAATCCTCCATATCTATTATCTCACTTAAGCCTTAGGACTGCCTTGAGCAGTGGGATGAGAAATCCTCACTTTAGAGGGAAGGAGACTCTGGCCCAGAGGGCCCCCCTCACTGCCATCAAAATGAGCAAGCACCTTGCTCACAGAATGTCCGATGTCTCATGGGAGACCAGGAGTGCTGAAACCAGCGCAGACTTTGGAACCTGCGAGAAACTCAGGTCTGAGTTGGCTTCCACTTGCCAGCTGTGTGACTTTAGGCAAGTCACTTACTTTCTCTGAGCTTTCATTTTCTGTGCTCTGTTGTAATAATACTACTTGCCTCCCAGGATTATTAATGATGATCAAATGCACAACGAAGGTAAAATTCTTCTACAAGGAACTCACATACAGACGGCCAAGAAGCATGTGAAAAGCTTCTCAAAATCACTAATCGTTAGAGAAATGCAAATCAAAACTACAATGAGGTATCACCTCACACCAGTTAGAATGGGCATCATCAGAAAATCTACAAACAAGAAATGCTGGAGAGGGTGTAGAGAAAAAGGAACCCTCTTGCACTGTTGGTGGGAATGTAAATTGTTACAGCCACTATGGAGAACAGTATGGAGGTTCCTTAAAAAACTAAAAATAGAACTACCATATGACCTAGCAATCCCACTACTGGGCATATACCCAGAGAAAACCATAATTCAAAAGGACACATGTACCACCGTGTTCACTGCAGCACTATTTACAATAGCCGGGTCATGGAAGCAACATAAATGCCCAGCGACAGATGAATGGATAAAGAAGATGTGGCACATATATACAATGGAATATTACTCAGCCATAAAAAGGAACGAAATTGGGTCATTTGTAGAGACATGGATGGATCTAGAGACTGTCATACAGAGTGAAGTAAGTCAGAAAGAGAAAAACAAATATCATATATTAATGCATATATGTGGAACCTAGAAAAATGGTACAGATGAACTGGTTTGCAGGGCAGAAATAGAGACACAGATGTAGAGAACAAATGTATGGACACCAAGGGGGGAAAGCAGTGGGGAGGGGTGGTGGTGGGATGAATTGGGAGATTGGGATTGACATATATACACTAATATGTATAAAATGGATAACTAATAAGAACCTTCTGTATAAAAATAAATAAAATAAAATTCAAAAAGAAATAAAGAAAAAAAAAACCTTCTACAAGGAACTCATTTGATTTCTTTCTCTGTGAAGACAAATCTGCTTATTTGTGATTTTTTCCTTTGGGAGTGTCTTTACTCACTCATTTTATTTTGAAATATTAAAACCTAAACATTCTGGACTTCCCTGGTGGCACAGTGGTTGAGAATCTGCCTGCCAGTGCAGGGGACATGGGTTCAATCCTTGGTCCAGGAAGATCCCACATGCCGCGGGCCAGTTAAGCCTGTGCACCACAACTACCGAGCCTGTATGCTACAACTACTGAAGCCCACGTGCCTAGAGCCCGTGCTCTGCAACAAGAGAAGCCACTGCAATGAGAAGCCTGTGTGCAGCAATGAAGACCCAATGCAGCCAAAAAAAAAAAAAAAAAACCAAAAACAAAAACCTAAACATTCGAAGCCTCATGTTATGTATATAATTAAAAATGGAACTGTCTCCCCGTCGCACTGATTATTTGAGACTATTCTTTTCCTTCTCTGTTTTACCTTCCTCTATTCCCTCCCCCTGGTCTTCTGTACATCATCAGACACCCTCAGTCCATGAGTTCTCCCTGTGCTTGAGTCTAACTCAGAAAAAATCCACCAAAGTAAAGGGAACCCTTGTGCAGTGTTTGTTGGGAATGTAAACTGGTGCAGCCACTATGGAAAACAGTATGGACGTTCCTCCAAAAATTAAAAATAGAATTCCTATATGATCCAGCAGTTCCACTGCTGGGTATACCTCCAAAGGAAAACAGATCACAATCTTGAAGAGATAGCTGCAACCCCGTGTTCACTGCAACGTAATTAATCATAGCTGAGATATAGGAACAAGATAAGTGTTCATTGACAGGTGAATGGATAAAGAAGATGGAATACTATTTAGCCATAAAAAGATGGAAATCTTGCCATTTGCAACAACATGGATGGATCTTGAGGGCATTGTGTAAATGAAATAAGTGAGACAGAGAAAGACAAAACTGTATGTTCTCACTTATATGTAGAATCTAAAAAAGCTGAACTCACAGAAATAAAAAGTAGAATGGTGGTTACCAGGGCCTGGAAGGTGGCGGTAATGGGGAGATGTTGGTCAAAGGCTACAAACTTCCAGCTATAAGATGAATAAGTTCTGGGAATATAGTGTACGGCATGGTGACTATAGTTACCAATACTGTATTGCATAATTGATAGTTGTTAAGAGAATAGATCTTAAATGTTAAACACACACGCAGAAGGAATTATGTGAGAAAATGCAGGTATTAACTAACCTTGTTGTGGTAATCATTTTGCAATATATGCATATATCAAATCATCACATTGTATATCTTAAACTTACATGTGATATGTCAATATCGTAATAAAACTGGAAGAGAAAAAATCCACAGAGTCATTGCAAGAAAATTATAGGAGAGAGAGAATTACCTTAAAGAATGCCACCTGACCACACGGAATGGGTTGGTGCCCAAAAGGGGGGAAAATAGTTCCCAGGAGACAGAATTAACTTTGCATAAAGCTCTCATAAATCCAGACACACTTGTGCTTCTAGACCTGCCTGGTCCCCGCACAAGCTCAGAACCATCCCTGCTGAGGAAACCGAGGGCTGGGGTGAACAGCCAGGGAGTCCGGGAGGCTGTGGTGCCCTGGGGCCATCCCTGTCTTCTGTCCCCCACATTCTATCCACAAAGCCCCCCTTTGACGTCCCCTGCAAGGGCTTCGGCCATGCGCCCATCTGGGCTTGGCTGGGCTGGGCTTAGCTGGGAGGAAGAGAGGTCTCCAGGCAGACACAAAGCAGGGGCCTGACCCAGGCCCCGGAAGGCGTCCTACATTGTTCTAAGGGAGGCCCCGGGCAGCTCCCGGCTGGGGGAGGGGAGCAGGTGGGACCCTGCCAGCAGGCAGCACCCTGGCCAGACAGATGGCGAACAAAGGGGACAGACAAAGGTGGCGAAGGCCCCAGGGCGGTCCTCACCAAGCCCCCCCCCCACACACACACACACTCTCACACACACACACACACACACACTCACACACACCTGCTGCCTCAGACCATCCTGACACTGGGGGATGGAAGCTGCCCTGCGTGCTGGCCTGCCTGGGCCGGACCCAAAGAGTTTCTCCGTTTAAGTGTCTCAGCCAAATTCTAACTCCCATTTTACAGATGAGGAAACTGGGTCTAAGAAATGCTTGTTCAAGGTCACACGTCAGGATTTAAACCAAGCAGTCTGTTTCCAAGGCCAATGTTCTTGATCTGCTTCACTTGATTCTTTCCCTAAGGTACGTATTGAGCTCTTGGCCTCTTGCACGACTTCTAACCTTAGTCAGAAAGACAAAACACTGGGACTTCCCTGGTGGCGCAGTGGTTAAGAATCCGCCTGTCAACACAGGGGACACGGGTTTGAGCCCTGGTCCGGGAAGAACCCACATGGTGCGGAGCAGCTAACCCCATGCTCCACAACTAGCAAAGCCCACCGCCTAGAGCCTGTGCTCTGCAGCAAGAGAAGCCACCACAGTGAGAAGCCTGCGCACTGCAACGAAGAGTAGCCCAATGCAAGAGTAGCAGCAACAAAGACCCAATGCAGCCAAAACTAAATAAATAAATAGATTTATTAAAAAAAAAATTCCTCAACCGGTGTTATCAGAAGCCAGGCAGTATCTCCACGGGGACAAACGAATCAAGCTACCAAATTTCTTGTCTAGAGATATTCATATCACAATAAAATGTGTGTTTTCAGATGTTTAACATCCTTTTTTTTTTTTTTTTTTTTTGCGGTACGCGGGCCTCTCACTGTTGTGGCCTCTCCCGTTGCGGAGCCCAGGCTCTGGACGCGCAGGCTCAGCGGCCATGGCTCACGGGCCCAGCCGCTCCGCGGCATGTGGCATCTTCCCAGACCGGGGCACGAACCCATGTCCCCTGCATCGGCAGGCGGACTCTCAACCACTGTACCACCAGGGAAGCCCTAAAATCATTGTTTTCAAAAAGAGAGAGTTTTGACCACACACAGATATGCTGAAGCACAACCAGTCTGAACCACCACTGGCTCCACTGAACACATTTTGCAGATATCTGGAGGTGGCCTGACCAGTTGCTGGGTACCCCTACTCCTGGGCGGGGTGGCAAATTGCAGGGCTCCCTGGTGCCACTGAGCAGGAAGGGTGGTGCCAGGAGGTAGCTGTCATGCAGCACACACGTGCTGGCTCGTAGCACAAGCTCTGTCCCCATGAAAAGGACTAGAAATAGAACCATTAGAGAGAGTGGAGGTGAGCACAGTTACACTGATCATATTACCGTGCGCCACGATTTTGCAGATCCCGTCGACTCCTCACGTAGGCAGGATCATCTCCATTTTACAAGTGAGGAATGGGGGCCGAAGAGGATGCTGTGATGAAGGGGTATCTCGTGTCTCCTCTGCCAATGCTTGCATCCCCCTGCTTCTGGCAGTAGCAACCCCTGCCCCCCTCACAGTCAACTATGACTCAGGTGAGGCTGCCTGGCTCCCGGGATGCATACCTGACCCAGCCGGGCCCCTCACCAATTCAGTCCGTAGGACACAGCGATTGGCTCAGGGGTGGGCACATGACCCAAGTCAGCCAAGGAGATTCGGTCAGTCCTGGGGCTTCTGCTGGCTTCTTGGGAAAGAGGAGCTCTCTTTCCTCTGGAATGGCAGAAACGACAGGTGGTTGGTTGGACTGGGGGCGTTCTGTGGAGTAAGAACCTTCCTGAGACTGAACCATATAGAGCAGGACCAAGAGAAGAGTGAGACCCAGTCCGAGGGTCCTCTGAGTCTGGCATTGCTTGAGCCTTTCATGTATGTGAGCAAAGCAATACCCAATTTTGATGAAGCCCATCGGTTTTCTTTTTCTGCCTATTTCCTTTTGCTTCCCCAGCTACCCTTCTCTTCTTTTTAACCTCAAGTTCAGATGATGGGGCTGATCCTATTCCTCAGTCATGACCCATTGTCATCAGCCATTGGCAGGTCTCAGGGGGCAGAGGATGGGCACATGGGAAGATGTACCTCCCAGCCTCCCTCGCAGTCAGCAGGAGACGTGACTGAGTTTTAGCCATTCTTCTTTCAGCTATTCTATCCATTATCCACTCATCTTTTTTTTTTTTGATCATACGAAAGTAAATTCTGGACACCTTATCATTTGAGCCTCATATAAGGACTTAAAAAACATTACCGGACTTCCCTGGTGGCGCAGTGGTTAAGAATCCGCCTGCCAATTCAGGGGACATGGGTTCAAGCCCTGGTCTGGGAAGATCCCACATGCCGTGGAGCAACTAAGCCCGTGCACCACAACTACTGAGGCTGTGCTCTAGAGCCCATGTGTCACAACTACTGAAGCCCTCGCACCTAGAGCCCATGATCTGCAACAAGAGTAGCCACCGCAATGAGAAGCCCGCACACCACAACGAAGACCCAACGCAGCCATAAATAAATAAATAAATAAATTTATTTAAAAAGAACATTACCACAATACCATTATCACACCCAACAAAATTATGGTAATTTCTTAAGATCATCTAATACCCAATCCATGTTTGTGTTTCCCCAACTGTGCTAAAATGTCTTTCTGTAGTTGGTTTGTCCAAATCAGAATCGTTATATTCCTTTTGCATACAGCTTATGTGTTTTAATATCTTTTTAATTTATTTTAATCTATAATAATAGCCTCTTTCATTCTTTACCCTACATCATTTATTTATTGGAGAAACAGAGTCATTTATCCTGTAGAATTTCCCACATTCTGGCCTTGGCTGATCGTATCCGCTGCTTCTTAATACGTTCCTCCATCCCCTGCGTTTTCTGTAGGAAGATCTAGAAGTGTGGTTCTATTCAGGGTCAGTTTGGGGGCTAGGGATACTTCATTGTAGTGCTGTGTATTTTCCATGGCATTGCACCCAGAGGCATATCACATGTGGGTGCTGCACTTTGGGTGATGTGAAAATGAATCAGAGGGGACGGGCTTCCCTGGTGGCGCAGTGGTTGGGAGTCTGCCTGCCGATGCAGGGGACACGGCTTCGTGCCCTGGTCCGGGAAGATCTCACATGCCGCGGAGCGGCTGGGCCCGTGAGCCATGGCCGCTGAGCCTGCGCGTCCGGAGCCTGTGCTCCACAACGGGAGAGGCTGAGACAGTGAGAGGCCCGCGTACCGCAAAAAAAAAAAAAAAAAAGAAAAAAGGAAAATGGATCAGGGGGTTCATTAACCATCATAAAGCCCCCTTGCTTTTCACTGCATGGTTTTAGCAGCAATGATGACTGTGGCTTAGATCCATTATTTCAAAAGGGGTTGAAATTATTTCAAAAGGGGTTGCTAAAATAGTGGTTTTCTAATCAAATCATGTTTCTTGCTTTTATTCACCATGATTCTTCTCTAAAGATAAACTTTTCCCCATCAACTCTTTGATTACTCTGCAATATAGTCTATCCAGTAAAGACAGGATAAGTGCTTGTTTCTTTTTTTTTTATTTACCTGTTTTCAGAATAATGACTTACTCCTTACCAAACTTAAACAAAAACCCCACGATGCATTCTTAGTAAGTATCATTTAAAGAGGATTTAAAGTATATATGATATTTCAATAAATTACGATCATTATTCTTTTTGATGCTCAAACTGTCTCATCTTTGGCCACAGAGAGTCCCTTCAAGTGGATTTATCTCCTTTCCATAGGACCCAGGGAGTCCTGAGAGCTTCCTTGTTTTCTGGCACAAGATGTCCCAGGCTTATCTTGTCCACATCCTGCCCCAGCCCTGGGGTTAATCATTTTTCCAGGGAGCCCTGATTCCTTTTTGGTGTTTAAAAGAACACAATCATTTTTTAAAAATTAATTAATTTTTTTTAAATTAAACATCTTTGTTGGAGTATAACTGCTTTACAATGGTGAAGAACACAATCATTTTAAAAGCTCTTCTCCTGTGGAAGTGAAGCAGACAAGCAGTTCCCACAATCGCTGGTCAGATCTTTTCTGGTGCCGCCAGGAGAGACAGATGCTGCAAAGAAACCTCACTGCTTTCAAGAGTTTGGCCTCTGGCTGGCCCTGCCGGAAAGGACAATGGAGAAAAGCCCAGAAAAACCAAGCCCAGCTGTCTTCGCATCCTTCCCGCAGAGCCACTGGCCAAGAGCTGACAGGTGTGAGGCGGGGGTTTTCCTGGAGACCCGCTTCCTCTGCTCACCAAGCTGATACCTCAAACAAAGAGTGACAAGTTTCCTCATGGAGGACTCAGTGGTGCTACTGCGAAGTGTGTAATTGTGTCTGTGTGGGAGAGGAGAGGTGGATTTCCTAAGGGCTTTTGGTAAGGCCTACACAAACAATTTAAAGCTCACATCCATCCTAAGAGCTAAGTACCATTTCTATCCCCATTGTACAGACAAGGAAAGTGAGGCTCAAAGAGGTTAAGTCACATGGTTAAGGTCAACACATAATAAGTAAGTGGATGGGTTACAGTGTGACCCAAGTCTTGGACTTCATAAAAACGAAGCTCCCTACACCTGGGGAAGGAGGTGCTTTACAATATCAAAAACACTAGCAGCAGCAACTGAAATTGCTAAATGTCACTCCAATATCCATTCTCCCTTTCTTTCTTATTATCAGAATTCTGGAAAAAAATGTTGAAAGGCTGCTGAAAGACTACATTTCCCAGCTTCCCTTGCAGTTAGGGAGTAGCCAATGAAATATAAGCAGAAGTTGTTGGCTGGGACTTCTGGGTAAGCTCCTTGTAAGGGAACAGACAGCTGCTGAATAGCCATTGCCCTCCTCCTTCCTAGCTTCCTGCTTACACTGTGGCCAGGATGACTGGAGCTCCATCGTCATCTTGGATCATAAAACAGCACTGAGAATGGAAACCTGTCATAAGGATAAGGGAACAAAAAGATAAAAGGAGCCCGGGTCCCTGATGATGAGGAATTGCCATGCCAGGTGGGATTGCCTATGACCAAGATTCTCTACTTGATCAAACTCTAGTCAGTCTCCCCTGAGCTCTCTTCTCAATTAGACCCTGACTTTTGAGCTTCCCGTGTTCATGTCTGCATTGTTCAATTTTAGCAAGAATCCTGCTGAAGTAGTTTAGCCAGAACAGTGCCCCAGCCATCAATATCTGATCACCCTCGATATCAGATCAGCTTCCTCCTCCTCCACCATCGTCCAGGTGATGTCTGATTGCACTGGCCTGCCTTCAGCAGGAATACTGTTAGGCCATCTTAGCCAGAATCCTCCTTCATCCCTGATGTTTGCTTTTAGTAGTTTTTCATCCATTTACCTCCTACCCCGCTCCTTAGGTGTAAATCCCTACTTGTCTTTGTTGTATTCAGAGTTGAGCCTGATCTCAGTCCCCTGCTACAAAACCCCATTGTAGTGGTTCCCCTTGAATAGAGTCTTCCTTACAGTCTTGATCAAGTGTCATGAATCATTTTTTTTAAAAAGGAACAGACTGCCCTTAAATATAATAGTGTTTATTTATTTTTACTTGTTGACAGTTTGCTTTATTTATTTATTTATTTATGGCTGTGTTGGGTCTTTGTTTCTGTACGAGGGCTTTCTCTAGTTGTGGTAAGCGAGGGCCACTCTTCATTGCGGTGCATGGGCCTCTCACTATTGCGGCCTCTCTTGTTGCAGAGCGCAGGCTCCAGACGCGCAGGCTCAGTAATTGTGGCTCACGGGCCCAGTTGCTCCGCAGCATGTGGGATCTTCCCGGACCAGGGCTCGAACCCGTGTCCCCTGCATTAGCAGGCAGATTCTCAACCACTGCGCCCCCAGGGAAGCCCATCATTTGTTTTCTGACACCTATCTTTGGACTTCCTTTATGGGAGAGAGAAACAGAACTCTATCTTGTTTAAACCATGTATTTGGGTATTTTGTTCAGGGTAGATGAGCCTAATCCAAATAGATACAAACAACAACATCAGACGCAGAAGCACTGCAGAATTCTGGATCTTCAGTGATGCCCTGCTTCACAGGCTATCAGCTTTCCCGAGAAAACTTTCCTTTTATATGACAAATATCTTGCAAAATCCCCTTTATCATCTTGAAATAAAAATCAGTCACATGTAATATATCCAAATCAGTATAATGTCCCAATTCTAATGTTATGTTAGGAGAAATGAAAAGAAAGTAATTTGTAAAAATATGTATTTCAATATATAAAGGCTTGTGCAATTACACCAGCAGACACAATGAAGTATATAGTTAGATGATAATACCTATACCTAAAATCGCTGTGTGTGTGGCAGGCTAACCGGGGTGTTTTCTTAGTGACTCAAATACAGGAGTGGTTTCAACTTTCTAAAATGGCAAAACCCTCAGTAAAGTTTCAATCAGAATGAAACAAAGCATAATCTTACCTCGATTTACACAGTTAGATGCATTTCTAGAAAACACAATTTTAAAACCACACAAGAGGGAAGAGATATGGGGATATATATGTATAGCTGATTCACTTTGTTATGAAGCAGAAACTAACAAACCATTGTAAAGCAATTATACTCCAATAAAGATGTTAAAAAAATACTGTGTTTATATAAAAAAGTTCCAGGGTGAGCTAATTAGGAACAGGTTTTTCATCTACATGAGTTTCTGGTAGGACAGTGAGAATTCGTGTGGGGTGCAGGACAGCTCTGTGGTTTGGAGCTGTCCCACACATTGCAGGAGACAGTGGACCCTGCAGCGGACCTGGGTGCTAAGAGCACTTTGCAAGCGCTCCCTAGTGTGTGGGACTGTCCTGGCTGAGGACTGCTGGCCGCACAGCTGAAAAAATGGCCTCTGCAGCCCCACAACGAGAGCAGAGTCACCACAATGAGAGCTGTGCTTTCTTCTCCAGCTTTCTGCTGGATTCCAAGGGTGACTCTGGGGTCGGGGATCACTGTCCCCATTTGCTGGATGAAAAAGCAGTAGACGCTGGGAAATTGCCGATGCTAAAAGAGCTGAGCCTTGAGCCCCTCGATGACTTAAATCCTAAATTTTTGTTAGAAGAGCTAACAAAGGATAAGAAGTGTAACCATCAACACAGTTCTGTTTTATACACAAACACCTAGCCAAGCCAACGCTGCACATTTTTCTCGTAAGACACTTGCCGATTAAATTGGGTTGGCTAATTAATCCTTAGATGATATGAAATTATAATCTAACCATGCTTTGCTTGAGGTGTAAGAATAGAGAGGAAATGCATTTGTGGCAGCTTTCCGCCAACTTCTCAGCCTGAAATGGGACAAGGATGAGCAGGAGATTTAGCCTCACAGTCCTAAGCTAGCCCTTGCCTGATAGTCACAAGAAGGAACTTACAAGAGTTCCCAAGAACCGTGACATGAGAGGAATCAGTACTAAATGCACCAAAATTCATATTTCTTCTACCAGAAAACTGACCAACTTTTTTGTCTTCTAACACCAGATTGGTTTTGCAGAACTTTGGGCATGGCAAATTTATATTATGATTTCTCTCCTTCCTTCTGTAGGCACTGGGTGAACTCAACTTACTGACATAGCCCCTTGCACTGTTTTCATATATGTTTTTCATTTTAAAATAAAGGAAAATGCTTTCTTTACCCAACTCTTTCCTTTGCACACAAGTTTCTACTTTTTTTCTTGAGACAGCAAAGACTGACACTGGCAGAAATTTCTCGAAGCACAGGTCAGGCAGATAAAGGGTTTTAATAAAGGTGGAGTTGACAGCTTTGCCCTGGGCAAAATGGAATGCCCCACGGGGTACTGCACGTATTGGCCTTCTACCGGGTAGCAGGTCTACTAACAAGTGTATCTCATATTTAGTGCTCAGAGCAGCCCTGTCGGGGCAGGTATCACAATTCTCATTATATAGATGGGAAAAATAGGAGAAGCCCCCCAGAGCGGGGGGCAGACTCAGGATTTGAACCCAGATCTGTCTAAGCTGGGAAACCATGGTGATTCTCTCACCCCCTTTGATAATTCCCCATTTGAACAGCATTGCCCTCCTGTACTTCCTCACCTGGGGCAGGGCGTTCACTGCCCATCAGGCACAATTATCTTGTGGGGCACAGCGAGCTGGACTTTCTGCCCTGGGACCCTGTCTCCGTCTCCAGATCTGAAACTCCAGGGGCGCAACTGTAAATGCAAATTCTACCTACCAAATCCTTTGGAAAGCAGTTCTCTCTCCTAGTTCTGTTTCTCCCACAAATATAACTGAGTGCAATTACATTGGTCTTTCATAGACAATGAAGAACCGTTGAAGGAAGTTCTAAATTCAAGCAAGCTCTGCCAGGATTTCTCTGTAACTCAGTAAACACTGCTGAATATTAGTAAACAAATAAACAAGAAAACTGATGAATGTGTTCTGTGCTTCCCTAGACTGTGAACACACTCTGGGTGATGGGGGCCGAGGGAACGGCCGGGACAGGCCAACTACAGTCACTGGCTCTTCTCCTCGTCCCACCTGCTTTAAAGGGAAACCCTCCGGGAACAAAGAGGAAATTGCACCAAAAAACACAATATTACTTTAAGCCTTGATTTCCTGTATGACACAGCACAGTATTTACTCTAATGCCCACTCAAGTCAGCATAAAATCCCATGCCCCAAGAGGAGAAGGGCTGGGGGAGGTAAAAAGAGGGCATTTATCACAACTGCAATTAGAATCAGTTTTTAAGATTTGTAAAGATACAATTAAAGAATTGTATCTTTAATCGTTTTAAAGATACAATGTCAATATTTTGCATACGATGTCCCTATGGGGTAGAGATTCTAGGAGTACCCAGCTGCTGCTTTCAAATTCGTAATTGCATTCTGGCTAAATTATACCATTAAATCATAAAATCATTAATATGCAGCCCACTTTTGGATATATATAACCAGTACCAAATTGCGCCTTTCTTAGAGGACAAATACCTGATGGTGAAAATATTTATTCAAATTACATTTAATTTGTTCTCTATCATCACAGAAGACTATAAAATCATTCTGTATTTCTCTCCATGTTTTAATGTTTGTAATCTACCAGGCCCTTAAGCATCGCCCAGACTTTCGGGGGTACTCCTCTGTGGGTGCATGCTGTTTCCAGGTTCCGTGGGTTCTGAGTGCCAGGTCCTGGGCTCAAAGGGGAAGAACCCCCTGCAGAACCCAGGAGACAGACCGGGCTGTGAGCCCTACAGCAGCTGCCGGGCGCCCCCTAGAGCTTCGGCAGGGGCAAGATGCCTTATTTCTATGGAAGTCTTAAACTCATTCTATTCCTGAAGCCTTTTCAATTAGAAACACGTTTGCTGGGACGAAGTGAGAGAGTGGCACTGACATATATACACTACCAAATGTAAAATCGATAGTTAGTGGGAAGCAGCTGCATAGCACAGGGGGATCAGCTCAGTGCTTTGTGACCCTCTAGAGGGGTGGGATAGGGAGGGTGGGAGGGAGGGAGATGCAAGAGGGAGGGGATATGGGAACATGTGTATACAGGTAGCTGATTCACTTTGTTATACAGCAGAAACGAACACAACATTGTAAAGCAATTATACTCCAATAAAGATGTTAAAAAAAAAAGAGAAACAAAGAAACACGCTTGAATTGAGAGAAACGTTGGTGTAGATTTTTTTTCCTAAGTTACTTTTCACGTAAATTAAAAATTAGCTTGCATTGGTAATCATTTTCTAGTGGTTTCAGGAATAGAATTATCAGCTCTTTAAATGCCTTGCAACAGCACAATATTACTTCTGTGGTCTTCCTTCCCAAAGTGCATAACCTCAATCTAATCATAAGGATAAAATAAGACAAACCCAAATTAGGGGTCATTTTGCAAAAGAATTTGTCTGTACTTTGAAAAATATTAGTGTCTGAGAGTGAAAAGCTGAGAATTGCTCCAGAGTGAGGGAGACTAAAGAGACATGAAAACTAAATGCAACATGTGATTCTGAACTGGATCTTTTTGCTCTAAAGGGCATCATTGGGACAAGCAGCCAATTTGAACATGCACTGTACATTAGATGACAGTATTGTATAAATGCTACTCTTCCTGAATTTAATAATTGCACTATTGTTATATAAGAGAATGTCCTTGACCTCCGAAACTCACTCTTAACTGAAAAAAATTAAACTAAAAAAAAAATTGAGTGTGAATGTGTACATTATAGGCACATTGTATTAGTTTCCTCTTGTGGTTTTAACAGATTACCACAAACTTAGTGGCTTTAAGTAACACAAACTTCTTATCTTACAGCTCTGGAAGTCAGAAGTCTGAAATGGGTCTTAGTGGGCTAAACTCAAAGTGTCTGCAGGACTGCATTCTTTTCTGCAGGATCCAGGGAAGAATGTTTTCTAGCCTTTTCCAGCTCCTAGATGTTGCCCATATTCCTTGGTTCATGACACCCTTCCACCTTCAAAGCTCACGGCGGCCGGTGGAGTCTTTGTCTCGACGCCATCTCTTTGGTTCGGACCCTTCTGCCTCCCTTGTCCCCATTTGGAAGGACTCTTTTGATTACATTGGACCCTCCTGGATAATCCAGGATAATCTCTTTATCTTAGTCAGCTGATTTGCAGCCTTAATTTTGTCTGCATCCTTAATTCCTCCTGCTATGCAGCGTAATATATTCATGGCTCCAGAGATTAGGATGTAGACATCTTTGGGGGCCATCATTCACACATACACACACACTGAAATAAAGAGAGAGAGAAAGCAAATGTGTTAAGATGTTAACAAGTTAACCATAAATGAAGAGTATATGGAAGTTAACTGCAATATTTTTGCAACTTTTCGTGGGTTTAAAAATTTTTCCGGGCTTCCCTGGTGGTGCAGTGGTTGAGAGTCCGCCTGCCGATGCAGGGGACATGGGTTCGTGTCCCGGTCCGGGAAGATGCCACATGACGCGGAGCAGCTGGGCCCGTGAGCCATGGCCGCTGAGCCTGCGCGTCCGGAGCCTGTGCTCCGCAACGGGAGAGTCCACAGCAGTGAGAGGCCCGCGTACAGCAAAAAAAAAAAAAAAAAAAAAAAAAAAAAAAAAAAAATTCCAAAGAAAAAATTCAATTAAAAAAGAAACTCCTCACGATACTGCTGAATATTTCAAACAACACAAATCCACAATCCCTTAACTGAAATTCAAAAACTCTAAAAACTAACCATTTTTCATAATTCCTTTGACTTCAGAGGCCCACCTGAACCATCACAGGCTCTTCACAGACTCATCTTACCCCCTTGCTGTGACTGGACGTCCATCAGCATCCCTTCACTCTCTCTGGGCTGTTTCATCTGGGGTGGCTCACGTGCCAGGCTCTGGGCTAGGTCCTGGGGGGCAACACAGGCAGGAGTGCCCTGCCCTCTGAGAGCCCACAGTCAAATGCAGCCAGTGCCAAAGCCACGGTAAGATCAGCAAAACCCAACCCGGGCCTGAGGGCAGGGAGATTCGGAATGCGAGCAGAGATGGCTTTGGGGAGAGGTGATGCATGTTAGTAAACAGGTGAAGAAGATCAATAAGGAGAAGACACCCTACGTGGGAGAACAGTGTGGGGAAATGCTTGGAGGCTTGACTGCGCATGCCCTGTTTGAGAAAGTCAAGTCAATTGGTCTGATGGGAGGACAATGCCGGCTGGAGGGCAGACAAGGGCAGGCCATGCAAGAGGGCTTCTTTGCATGGCATTACCAGGATGAGGAAACTGCTTTGATCCTGAAGTTCCTGGGGGGCCCATAATAGGGAATTTTTTTTTTTTTTGGTTGCGTCGCGCAGCTTGTAGGATCTTAGTTCCCTGGCCAGGGATTGAACCTGTGCCATCATCAGTGAACGTACAGAGTCCGAACCACTTGCCCGCCAGGGAAATCGCCACAATAGGGATTTTTATTGTGGAATATTTACTGAGAGAAAACACGCGCCCCCAAATGGGTGTGGTAGGCAGCTTTTAAAGCGACTGTGTGGGTGATACCTGCCCCCTGATGTTCACCGTCTGGTGTGAGGGTGGGCTGGACCTGTGACTTGCTTCTCCTTAAATAGAATAAAAACAGTGGGCGATCACTCCCGAGATTTGTTTATAAAGACTTTGGCTTCCCGCTTGCTCACCTCTTTTGCTTCCACTCTCTCACTCTGATGAAACCAGCTGCCCTGTTGTGAACTGCACTGTAGCAAGGAACTGAGAGTGGCTTTTGGTCAAGAGTTACCAAGCATCCGAGGCCCTCTGTGCAAGAACTGGTGAGGAACTGACTCCTGCGGATGGTCACACGAGTGCGCTTGGAGGCAGATCCTCTCCCAGGCGAGCCTTGAGTCGGCTGCAGCCTCAGCTGACACCGCAGCCCCCGAGAGTCCCTGGGGTGAAGGACGCAGACCCCCAGAAACCGTGAGCCAGTAGGTATTTGCTGCCTTAAGTTATTAAAGTTTAGGCGTCATTTGTTATGCAGTGATACATAGGAAGGAAAAAATTTTAAATCTTCAGACCCATCAGCAGCTTGAAGAAACAGAGCATCAGTTCCTTCAGTGTCTCCTCTGTGCCTGTTCTCCATCCCACCCTCTTCCCCTTTCTCCTGCCAGAGGTAACCACCATCCAGAATTTTTGTTTAACATTCCCTTACTTTTTTTTTTTTTTTCCCTTGTGGTACGCGGGCCTCTCACCGTTGTGGCCTCTCCCGTTGCGGAGCACAGGCTCCGGATGCACAGGCTCAGCGGCCATGGCTCACGGGCCCAGCCGCTCCGTGGCATGTGGGATCTTCCCGGACCGGGGCACGAACCCGTGTCCCCTGCATCAGCAGGCGGACGGACTCTTAACCACTGTGCCACCAGGGAAACCCATCCCTCGCTTTTTAAAAAACACACATATATGTTTGCCTAAACACATTTTGTTGAGTTTTGCAGGTTTTTGAACTTTATCTTATATAAATCGAGTTACACGTATGCTTCTGTGATTTGCATTTCTTATTCAAAATTAAGCTCCTGAGACTGAACCATACTGATCATGTGGTTCATTCATTTTCACTGATGTGAATTTCTCCACTCTTTTGTCCTTGGACACTTAGAATGTTTTCAGCGTTTTTCTATTGCCACCAGCCTGCTGTGAACATTCTTGGGCATGACTCCTGGAACATGTGAACCAGGATTTCTCTGGTGTAGACACGTAGGAGTGGAAGGGCTGCTTAGTTATAAGCATCTTCAACTTTAAAATATAATATAATGAAAATGTTTTCCAAAGGGATGATACCACTCTACACTCCCAACTGGTGTGCAGAAGAATTCCTCTGTTCTACATCCTTTTTGATCGTTACAAAATGACCTCTCGTGATTTTAATTTGCAGTTCCCTAATTACTACTAAGATGAACATTTTTTCACATGTTTATTGCAGATCAGGTTTTATTCTCCTGCACAATGCTTATTTATGACTTCTGTCCAGGTTTTTATTGGGTTGTCTTTAACGGATTGATTCACAGGTGTTCTGTATACATTCTGATACTATACCTTGTCAATTACATGTGTTGCAAATATATTCGTTTGGCATTATCTTTTCATTCTTTTTGAAGTATTTTGAGGAAAAGAAGTTAATGTAGTCCAATGTATCAATCATTTCCTGTCCGATGTACACTTTTTGTGTCTTGCTTAACTTTCTCTCCCACTAGTTTATAAAGATTTTCTCCTATATTTTCTCCTTAAAATTGTAAAATTTTGGCCTCTCACATTTACATCTAATCCATTTGAAATGGATTCTTTTAGTATGGCATAAGGTATCCACCAACTGGATACGAATATCCAATTTTATAATTTTTCATATGGATAACCTTGAACCAGCACCATGCTGAATGGTCCATCCAGTTCTCAATGATTTGTGATGTTATCTCAGACACAATCAAGTCTCTGTCTAGGTGTGTGTCTGTTGCTGGGCTCTGTCTTATGCTCCATTGTTTCAGCTGTATATCCTTGTGCCAATACCAGGAGTCCTAATTACTCTTACTTTATAATAAAAATGTCACCTTATCTTAGCCTTCTTTAGAAGCATCTAGGTTATTCTGGTCCTTTGTTTTACCATGTACATTTTATGATTACTTTAATTAAATTCTAAGAAAAATGCTGTTGATCTTAAATCATATAGAATCCATAGGTCTATTGGAGACAATTGCTATTGCTCTAAGTTTCCCTACCCATAACATGTTGTATTTCTACAATTATTTGGGACTTACTTCTTTAATAGTTTTCCAAAAGAGTGTATCATTTTGTATCATTTTCTCCATATTTTCTGAGCTTTAGGTCCAGCTATGTTATTTTTCACTGTTGCTATTGTAAATGGTATTATTTAAAGTTTGTAATATTTTGTTTGTTGCTTCAATAAAACACAATTATTTCTATATACCTAGCAACATTGTTAAACATATGTTACTTCTAAAAATTAATCTATAGATTCTTTTGAATTTTCCATGTGGATAATCATAATAACTTAGTCTCTTCCTCTCTAATTGTTTCTGGCTAGGATCTTAAGTACAATGTCAAAAAGTGGTAATGGCAGCATTCTTGACTTGTTCTTGATTTCAAAGGAACTATAGTAACATTTCACTTCTAAGTATGATGGCTACTATAGGTTCTTTGGAGATATTTCTTATCAGGTTAAAAAACTCACCTTCTACTTTTAGTTTGTGAAGAGTTTTATCATGACTGAATATTAAATTTCACTGGAGGCTTCTTCCATATCTGTGATGATCATATGGTGTTTCTTCACTAATCTGCTGATGTGATAAATTTGCATTAATACATTATTTAATGTTAAACTAGCCTTCTGTTGTTGGGATTATCCCAATTTGGTCATAATCTACTGTGGACAAAGAAAGTCGCCTGACATTTCAGTAAACAAAGGATGTTTTGGAGGTCTTAAAGCTATCAGCCACTACAGTCGCTGCCCCCGACTTCTTCCCTGGTGTACCCTGAGGGGATTCAGGATGGAGAAAAACAGGATACTGGCCATGCATATATAGTCAATTAGTATTTGACAAGAGAGACAGGAACACTCAATATGGAAAAGATTGTATCTTCAATAAATTTTGGTGGGAAAACTGGATAGTCACATGCAAAAGAATGACATTGAACTCCGATCTTACACAAAAATTAACTCAAAATGGATTAAAATTTAAGTAAAAATGGATTAAAGACTTAAATGTAAGACCTGAAAATGTAAAAGTTTTAGAAGAAAAATAGGGGAAAATCTCCTTGACATTGGTCTTGGCAACAATTTTTTAGATATGACACCAAGAGCAAAAATTAATAAGTGAAACTACATCATACTAAAACGTCTTCTGAAATAAGTTAGACAGAGAAAGGCAAATTCTGTATGATCTCACACGAATCTAAAAGAGCTGAACTCATAGAAATAGAGAATAGAATGGTAGTTGCTAAGGGCTGGGATTGAGGGGATCTGGGGAGATCTTAGTCAAGGGGTAGAAACTGCCAGTTATGAGTTCTGGGGATCTAAAGTACAGCATGGTGACGATATTTACAATACTGTATTATATACTTGAAAGTTGCTAAGAGTCCGATTTTAAATGTTTTACCACACACACACACACACACACACACACACACAAATGGTAATTATGAGAGAGGATGGAGGTGTTAACTAACCTTATTGTGGTAATCATTTTGAGAAAGGATGGGAGCAGGGCACAACCGTTAAAAGAATGACATAGCCCGAGGACATGACATAAACTGATTAGAACCAAATAGGTCCAAGATGGCAGATGACTAGAACTTGAGCCTCAGTATATGCTCATTGTAACACTTCAGCAAACTAAATGATACATCCACAGGCACCATGACAGTTTCAAGGCTGACCACAAAAGTGGGCAGTGGCCCAATTCCTGGAAATCCCCACTCCTTCCCCAAAATAGCTGGAATACTCCTCTCACTCCTCAGCCTATGAAATTACCCACCCCTATAAAAACTGACCACCCCATACCCTGGGGCCTCTCTCACCTTCCCAGATGGCCCACACTCTGACATATGGAGTGTGTTTCTCCCTGAATAAACCTTCTTTCACTTGCTATGGCTCGCTCTTGAATTCTTTCCTGTGTGAAGCCAAGAACCCACACTTGGTGGCCATCCCAGGGACTCAGACGTGACCTAGGATGTGACCATCCTCTCCTGCCCCACTCTCTTTCCTGCAACAATTTTGCACACAAAAGTGTACTTTCAAATCATCATATTGTACACCTTAAACGTATACAATGTTATATGTCAACTATATCTCAATAAGGCTGGGGGAAAAATATTTTTGTAATAGTATGGGGAAAATACATCTAAAAGTTCTACTCCCTGAACTATTTCCCCAAATGATGGAATTTTGCCTACCGATTTATAGCTTCTCTAAGATAGGTATCATTTTGCACTTTAAAGAACAATGACAACACCAGAAAAACAAAACAAAACAAAACTGTCTGCATGATTTGGATACATGCTGAAGTATGAGAGCCACAGCCCCAGTGTACCCTTGGAGGAGGAGTTTTGAGAATCACAGAGCCTCAGTCAGCTGAGTCTCTAAAGGACTGTTAGAGCAGAACCAACCTGTTCTCAGCCCAAGATCCTTAAATGAGCAAGCAATAAATTCCTATTAGGTTGAGCCACTATGTATTTGAGTCTCTACACTACTGTGCCCTAGCCTACCCTAACTAATATAAATGCTTACCTCATTAATTTTCAGGCTTTTTTCCTTTTATAATATATGGGCTCAAAAGGTAAAATTTTCTCTAAGGACTACTTAAAAAGTTATCAGTTTTGACATTTAGACTTTTGATTATCATTCAGTTTAAAATATTTTGTCCATTTGATTGAGGGGACTTGTGGATTCTTTAGAAGCATGTGTCTCAATTTCCAAACTTACAAAGTTCTTCAGTCTTCTTGTTGATTTCCAGTTTAATTGCTTTGTGGTCCCAGAAACTCCTCTGTATGACTTTAATACTTTGAAGTTCGATGAGACTGCTTGGGTCCTTTTTTATCAACATTCTGTGTATGCTTGAAAAAGCACACATATTCTGTAGATGTTGAATGCAGTGTTCTGTGTTTCCACTGGGTCAGAGTTGTTAACCATCTTGTTGAAATCTATATGCTTACTGTTTTTATTTGCTTGTTCTATCAATTTCTGAGTGAACTTTGTCAAAAACTACCTCTATTGCTGTGGGTTTGTCTGTTTCTTCTTGTGGTTCTTTCCATTTTGGCTTTATACAATGAGGAAATGTCATTGGATGCATGAAAATTTTAAATCATTGAATCATTGTGTTTTGGTGAAACCAATCTTTTATGAATATGTGGTGACTAACCTTCTTGAATTCTAGGAATGTTTTCTTGCCTAAAAGCCTTTTTTCTCTGGTAGCAATATAGTTACACTTATTTTCCTTTGGGTAGTATTTTTACACCTTATCCAATTCTTTTATTTTCAACCTTAGCATGTCCTTATGGTTTAGCCGTATCTTTCACAAAATTGTTGTTTGTTTTTAAATTCAGCCTGGCTTCCCTGGTCCAGGAAGATCCCACATGCCACAGAGCAGCTAGGCCCGTGAGCCATGGCCGCTGAGCCTGCACGTCTGGAGCCTGTGCTCCGCAACGGGAGAGGCCACAGCAGTGAGAGGACCGCGTACCTCAAAATAAATAAATAAATAAATAAATAAATAAATAAATAAATAAATTCAGCCTGAAAATCTTTAAACTGGAACATTTGGTCCTTTTCCACTTAATGTAACTACTGATATATTTGGATTTAAAACTATCTTATTTCATGCTTTTTGTCTATCCTTTCTGGCCTTCTTTTTAACTGAATTTCATGTTTTCCCCTTTTACTAGTATGGGGGAGAGGCCTTGCATTGGTTATCCTATGTCTTACAATGTATATTTAAAATTTTAAATGAATCAAAATCTTTGTCTTCCTTCTGGTTAATACAAGGATCATAAATGTTCAAACTCCCACTTACCGGGCTTCCCTGGTGGCGCAGTGGTTGGGAGTCTGCCTGCCAATGCAGGGGACACGGGTTCGAGCCCTGGTCTGGGAAGATCCCACATGCCGCGGAGCAAGTAGGCCCGTGAGCCACAACTACTGGGCCTGCGCGTCTGGAGCCTGTGCTCCGCAGCAAGAGGGGCCGCGATGGTGAGAGGCCCGCGCACCGTGATGGAGAGTGGCCCCCGCTTGCTGCAACTGGAGAAAGCCCTCACACAGAGACGAAGACCCAACACAGCCCTAAATAAATAAATAAATAAATAAATAAATTTAAAACACATAGTGCCATGTCCCGCCCCAGAATTCCTAAGTCAGTGGAGCTGGGGTAGGATCTGAGAATTCGCTTTAAAAAAAAAAAACTCCCACTTACCTCCTTCCTCACTTTCATAAAATTGTAATGTGCTTGGGGCTTCCCTGGTGGTGCAGTGGTTAAAAATCCGCCTGCCAGTGCAGGCAGGGGACATGGGTTCAAGCCGTGGTCCGGGAAGATCCCACATGCTGCGAAGCAACTAAGCCGTGCGCCACAACTACTGAGTTCGCATGCCACAACTGCTGAAGCCCGCAGACCTAGAGCCTGTGCTCTGCAACAAGAGATGCCACCACAGTGAGAAGCCTGCGCACCGCAACGAAAGCGTAGCCCCCGCTCACTGCAACTAGAGAAAGCCTGTGCACAGCAACGAAGACCCAATGCAGCCAAAAATTAAAACATTAAAAAAAAATTGTAATGTCCTGTATTTTTCTGTTATTTAAAAAAATGCCACAATTATCTCTTTTATATGGTTAAACACCTCTTGCATTTGCCTGCCTAACTTACTGCTTTTTTGTTTACCATTTTATCTTGCATTTTAGGCCTTCCATTTTGTCTCAGATTCCTTCTGCCTAAATCTTTTAGGATTTTCTTTGGTGAGTTTCTGTTGATAGCAAACTCCCAGTTTTAATTTTTCTGAAATTTCTTTATTCTATTCTCATTTCTGAAAGATTTTTACTGGGTATAAAATCCTAGTTTGGCAGTACCCTGGAAAGAATTGTTCCATTGTCTTCTGTTATTAATGTGGAGTTGGTTGTCAGCCTAGCTGTCATTGCTTTGAAGGTTCTGTCAAAGGAAAAATTCTGGATGCTTTTGTCTCAAATTTTTCTCTTTGCCTTTGATTATCTAATTTCACGACTTTGTGTCTAGATAGGGGCCCGTTTTTACTTATTCTCATTGGGATTACCTGGGATTTTGAATCTGTGGAGTACTGTTCTTCATCAGTTTGAGAAAATTCTCAGCCTTTGTAGCTTCAGACGATCTCTATGATCCATTTTCTCTCTGCTTCTCTGGGACACCAATCAAACATCTATTGGACTTGCTGTGTATCCTGCCTGCATCTTACTCTCTCATCTGTAATTTCTTCCTCTTTGCTGCATTCTGCATTTCTTCTGCTCCATCTTTCAGTTCAACAATTCTCCTTCAACGTTGTCCAACTGCGGTTTAAATTTTATTTTTCATTTCTAGAAGTTATATTTGGTTTTCAAATCTGTTCTACCATTTTTAAGTGGCCCATTCTGTTTTCAAGTAGGCCTTATATTTTAAAAAATGTACTAATTTGCATTTTGCAATCTTTATTTGATAACTCCAGAATCTTTTTTTTTTTTGGTGAGGGGAGGATAGGCTGTTTTTGCTTCTATTTTGAGGGTTTTCACCAGTGGTCTCCTTCCCTGCTTATTATTCACTGTGTGCTGCCCATAGGCCTTGAAAAACTCTTGATGTGGTTTTACCACAACCTGGGATGAGGGATGAGGATTGCTTTTTCCGGAAATGAATCAGATTTGCTTCTATTGTGCACTTGAGATTTATATTTCTGGAACCACTTTAAAATTCATGACCCGAGGGTCCCCCTCCCCACTCTAATAATGCAGATTTGGGCTTTAATTCTGCTCAAGGGTCAGTACTTGATCTACAGTCTCAGGGATAGGCTCTTTTCCTCTTTCAATTTTTCTTCTCAGCTCTGCTCAGCACCAAGGAAACTTTGTCTAGTCCCAAGGGGGCAGAAAAAAGAATCCAAATGTACTTCTGGGGTCCCAACTTAACGGGAAGGGTCTACTAGGCTCCTCAACTTAGGGGAGGCCTGCTTGGTCATCTGCTTCTGTCTCCCTTGTTCTGAAAGGCTATCAAGATTATAGTTAGATCAGCAAACACATCTAAGTGCCTATTAACTTTATAGGTTCTTGCTGTATCTTGGATTTTGGCCTGCTTGTTCCTCATTATTATATTAACTCTAGGATGATAAGATTTTTGAAGTATTTTATCTAGCATTTTAGTTGCACTCATTAGAAACTTTGGCCCTAAAACGTAGCCCATTATGCAGGTAGCAGAAACCAAGATCTTCACCTTGCTTTGATGTTCTTCAGTTTCGCTATGTGTATAGGCATGATTTAATCCTACTTAGGATACTGTGATTCGTGGAGCTATGGATTCATGTTTATCAACTCTGGGAATTTTACCTTTTAAAATATTGCCTCTTCTCTATGCTCTTCATTACTTTAATATAATGTAGTATTAGACATTCTCATTCCATCCTCCATGTCACCTAACTTCTCATTCATACAGTCCTTTTCTCTCTCTTCGCTGTCTTCTAGGTCAATTTTTTAGATATACCTTACAGTTTAAATCACTTCACTTATGTCTAGTCCTTTTTTTTTTTTTTTTTTTGGCGTACGTGGGCCTGTCACTGCTGTAGCCTCTCCCTTTGCGGAGCACAGGCTCCGGACGCGCAGGCTCAGCAGCCATGGCTCACGGGCCCAGCCGCTCCACAGCATGTGGCATCCTCCCGGACCGGGGCACGAACCTGTGTCCCCTGCATCGGCAGGTGGACTCCCAACCACTGTGCCACCAGGGAAGCCCCTGTCTAGTCCATTTTTGACTTATCTATTGAGTTGATGTCAGTTCCTGTACTTTAACTTTTGGTCTGTTTATCCCTTGTTTCTTATTGTATGCTCATCTTAGTAATTACAGCTACTCTGCATTTTCTCTCTTGACAGTTAGAACCTATTAAGTGTTTGACAGTGTTAGATGTGTTGTTTCCATGTTTCTGTAATCACTCATAGTGGCTGGTCTTACGTGTTCGGTGATCATCAAGTAATGCTATGAGAATTCTGTAGGCCTAACTTGGAAAGTTTTCCTCTAACGATTTGATTCTACTTCTACTGGTATCCCCATCCTGGAAGCACCTCAGCCTGCTCTGACTCCCCTACTCTTCAGCCCCAGACCCCAAACATAACTAAGTGCTCCTGGTCATCTAAGCTGCAGCACCAGTCCCTACCCTGATTAATCCAGATTTACTCTAATTGTTTAGCTTTGGGCTTGGGGTAGAGGAGGGGAAAAAGTCCTTGGGGAACCCTTCTGTTTTTTTTGCCAGCAATGCCTTAAGAAGCATGTTCTAAGATTAGCTGTCACAGAAGAGGTGAGTTGCTCAGAGGTCCGGCTTACTCATGATACCAAAATCAGATATTCACTTGTAAAACCACCACTTTATGTATTTCTTGAAACATATTAAGCATGACTACTTTATGAACTGTACTTTGATACTTCCAGTATCTCAAGTCTTCATGGGTTTCATTCTGTAGCTTTCACTCAAAATTTACTCTTTACCTTAAGTATCTTTATTTCACGTTACTTTTTAAATACATGTTTAAAGTGAAATATTAAATGTACAGTTAATGATTTTCATACTGTGTACACACCTATTTAACCACTACCCAAATCAACATGTGAGAGATGGCCATTACTCCAGAGAGCTCCACTAGGCCCCCTTGTTAGTCAGCTCCTCCCCCACACCTTCCAGTAAACATTAATTTGGCTTCTATCGTGTTGACTAGTTTTGCCTGTTCCTGACCCTCACATAAATGGAATAGAGGATATACTATTCTGTGTCAGGCTTCTTGCATCTAACATGTTTTTGATACTCATCCATGCTATGGCATGCATCAGTAATTCCCATCGTGCTTTTTGCTATGCAGTATTGCACTGTATGAACATAAAGTGACCTTCTCTTGATGACCACCTTTAGTAATAAAGCTGCTATGAACATTTGAGGACAACTTTTCATTTCTCTTGGGAAACGTTTCCTCCCCACCTGGTAATAATTCTGGATGATAGAGTGGATATAGTTTTAACTTTTCCTAGAAATGGCATCTTTCCAAAGTAGCTGTACCATTTTACACTCTAAACAATGTATGAGTCCCAGTTGTTTGAACATCCTCGGTATGATGTCTACTTGTCATTGTACAGGGTGCACTGTAGTGTTTCCTTGGTTCTAATTCATTAATCATGTTAAGTATCTTCTCATATGCCTACTTTTTTGTAAAGTGGCTGTTCAGGTCTTTACCTTAAAAATTTTCCTTATTAAATGTCCTGTCAGATATACTGTGAATATTTTATCTGTGGCTGCATTTTAACTTTTAATGGTGTCTTTTTAATTTTGATGTTTCTTCTTTTTAATGGTTAGTGCCTTTTTTTGGTAAATTTCAATCCTTGCCTACTCCAAGGTTGCAAAGATATTTTCTTCTAGGTTTACAATTTTAATTTTTACCTTTAGACCCATCATCCATCTTTTGTGTATGGTGAAGTAATTGTTCATTTTTATTCTTATTATTGTCTAGTTGCCCTAGCATACTTATCAGGGGTGTGGAGACAAAAAGCAAAACAAAAAATCAGTATGTAGTTTAGGAAGATATATATCAAATAACTTGGGCCACTAAAACTCGCAGTTCATGCAGTTTTCATTTTGGATAATCTTGAAAGCTAAGGTTCAGAAGTAGCAGTGGAAAATGGGCTATTTATTCTTGACAATGAGACTCAAGGAGGAGTCACGGTGTTTTTGTTTTTTTTTTTTTTTTTTTTTTTTTGCGGTACGCAGGCCTCTCACTGTTGTGGCCTCTCCCGTTGCGGAGCACAGGCTCCAGACGCACAGGCTCAGCGGCCACGGCTCACGGGCCCAGCCACTCCGCGGCATGTGGGATCTTCCCAGACCAGGGCACGAACCTGCGTCCCCTGCATCGGCAGGCGGACTCTCTACCACTGCGCCACCAGGGCAGCCCCTACGAGGTGCTTTTAAGAGTAGGGAACTGGGTAACAGAAAACGAGGGTCTAGCACTAAATTTTGTTGGGCCAGATGTAATGAGCTCCTTTGAATTTGACTAGGTTTAGAATCCTGGATCTACCACTAGTTTTCAAAATGTCAAGACAGTTACTTTTGAATCAATTCCCAGGAAAGAATAAAAGAAAATGGATTATTTTTCCTAATGGGCTATTAGAAAACTTTGATCTTTACTTCAAGGAACACCCCTCCCTGTATCAGTCCATATTTCCATCCCTGTTTCAAAGTCTGGGTAAAAATACTATTTTTTTCCAGGCAGCCTTTCCAGATTTTTCTAACAGAATTAATCACCATGACACTTCAGAGAAAATACGACATCCCTGAGGTTCACAGGTAGTATAACTGAGGGCTGCCCATCTAAGACAAACTGAACCTATTTGTTAAGTCTGATTTTCTATGATGCTTTGGGGGAAAAAAAAAATCCACTGCTGTTCCAGTAGCCTCAGGATGTAATCTAAGCTCTATATAGATCAGTTTCAAAGACAGGCCATGTTGTTCCCGTTTACTTAACTGAGCTCCATTTCTCATCACTCCCCAATGTTTCATTCTAAGCCAATCCCCAACTATCTTTTTTTTTTTTTTTTTAAATCATCTCAGGGTCATCTCAAGTGCTGATGAATAAGCTAGTGTAGTCAGTAAACATGAACACCCAAATTGAAAAAGACCAGCTTTATCTAACAACCCTTTAAGTATCATGTGTCTATTCACCCAATATATAGGCTGTTGGGAAATCACATGAAATCACTGTATAAACATAGCACTCTACAAATTTGCTGAGTTGACTCCATATATAAAGGTAGTCAGCTGGTCTGTGCAATGCAAAAAATTAACAAAGGAAATCATTTAACTACACTTTGCTTGCTTGCCTGAGTATCAGCTGTACAGATGTCACACTTGAACCTTAAGAAATCATTAACTCACAGATTCCTTCTTCTATCACAGCTCCTGATATTTGGTAATGAACACACATCCACACAATTTAAACCTGGGACACTTGAGCTAAGTCAGACCATTATTTTGCCAATATCTTCACTCTACCCACCATTTCAGTTTTCAGTGGAAAGAGTACTGTCAGGAGGCCAATTTCAGCATGATGCTGAGAAATGGAACATGACAAATTTGTCCTGGTTTCCTTACTAACAAAACTAGGTGGTTTGATGGTTGCTACAATTTGGGAAAACCTAAAAAAACAAAACAGACGAAATATAAAGTGGGTAGGCACTACGTAACACTGTGTCACTTTTATTTCAATCTATCATATGTGGATTCATTTGGTTATTATAACAAGTTTCCAGCTCTTTACCTTTAATATTCTTAGCTTTCCCAAAGGCTGAAATTAAAACAAACAAAAGCTCCTACTGTTTAAAAAAAATTACAAGCTAGGGAGGAATCAATCAAATAACCTAATCAGGCTCCAATTTTTCAAATATTCTTTGCAAATTAGATATTTTGATACATGAAAAGTACTGGATTTACAGATCAACAAACCTGTGGAAAATATGCAAGAACAGAAATTTCTTCCTGAACTATGAGGGAGTGGGATTATTTGACCTTTCAATTGCTAGAGGCATCTATCACTAGATATAGCAGGTAGGACCCTAACACTTAACTTGAAAAAAATGGCAATGCACTTTTGTTCTACACATTAATCCTAAGAAACTACGATTACATTCTCACCATACCAGAGTATTAGGATACATTATAGAAAAACTGAAAAACGAACACCAGATTTTCATATGCATATTTTAATTTTTGGAATTTTAACAATTCAAATAAAATTCAGCTAGTTAACATAAATACAGAGTAAATGCACATAATTTACAGCCACATACAGGAATTCAATAGCAAACCTCACATAAATGGTCAAAGGATATCAACTCTTTGAAGTTGATTTATTTAGCTATGACTGACAGGTCATAATTTAATGGTTCACATATGCAGGGGTACACATTCAAAATAACACAAAAACTGAGTAAAACTAGAATCTTCAGTTTCTAAAAGGGGTAGCATAAAAAGCAGAGTGTAGATTGAGAAATATAAGGGCACAATGGAGATCTGTGTGGGCCGAAAGTTAGTACATTGTATTAAACACTTTTATATAGTTAAAATCCCCTTCCAATTTAAATCATTTAGAAACATCTATATTCTTAGGAATGTGAAAGTTATGATCAATACTAGAGGAGAAAAAGGCTGAACTATTATTTGCCAGCCCCAAAGGGCCTATAGTGCTAACAGTCCAGGCAGAAGAGCATGTAAACAACAGACGACAGCACGAACAACGCTGGAAGGGTAAAGGATAAACTGATTCCTAGCACTTAAGTCCTTCAAGATCAAACCAGTATTTTTAGTGATCTAAAACAGAATCTAAAAATGCTGACGTATTTACACTCCAGTAAAAGAGTAAACACTCATTATTCTTAACAACCCAAACTCAGCTGGCCCTAATAGAATAATGCTATTCCACAATGGGCATTTGGTTTTAGGAGACAAAAGGCTAGATTAAATAATGTAATGATATTCTCTCTTGGTGTCAGAGTTAAAAAATCAATTGTTTGCGGGTCCCATCTAGTAAGATTGGTTCCACGAAATTACAAACATAAGGAAAACCAAGACAAAAGCTTTGGTGATACAGTTTTTTCCCTGGATTTAAAAGCACTGTATGGTACCCCGCAATCACAGGTTGGTCATCATCAGATTTTTGACTTTGAAATCTAGTAAACTGTTTCTGTGAGCCACAAGTACCAGAGTTCTTATCTGCTGCTCTATGAGTATGTTCTTTCCGTATGTACCGCTTTAACCTGAAAAGTTCAATTTTCTGAGACAATTCTCCAATGAAAGTACATACCAATTTGAAGAGTGCTGACTACCTCTAAACTAGAAATAAAAAGCTATCTGACAAAAACAGATGAAAATAAAACACAGTTTAAAAAAGAAGTCCAATGCTTTTTAAGTGTTTTTCTTTTCTTCTTTTTAAACGTTTGCATCAATTAAAAAAAAAATCTCCAAAGAAATGTTTCAAAGACAAACTTTATGTACAATTTTTATATAAAGTTTTCTTTTTAAATTAGCTTTGTCATACATAAATTACGGCAGATTGTACTTTGGGGGGGGAGAAAACAAAATAAACTTCACTGCTCCTTTCCAGTTGTCACACAAAGAAACAAAGTCTGAGACTCTAAGATCTCTTCCTTCCAGCACATAAATATACTCATTTTTAAAAGCTGAAAAAAATGCACTAAAGGGTCAATACAAATACAAACAGGAATAGAATACGGGTTCATCCTTGAAGGACACTTGTTATGAATTTGCTACAACTAAATAAGATGTTCCTTAGCTGCTGGTTTTTATATCATTCTTAATCATTTGTGGGGTATTCAGATCACTAAGATTAGAAAGTCTCTGTCTGACATTCAATACAACTAAAGTTTACAGATCTTCACAAGGCAAATTGCACTGTATTAGGCAGTATAAATGGCACATGAAAATGAAAACACTATATATTGACACTTTCTTTACAGATTTAAGTTAGAAACCCCATTACTGTTTTTTTGGGGGGGTTGGGGGGCATGTTCCTCACAATAAATGTCAAAGCTGAAATTCACCATAAAAGGTATGAATAATCCCAAAGGTAATGAAACTGAATTTGCCTTTGGTCTCCAAAGAGATTGGAATATTTTAAATTCCAATCGAAGCACCTCAAAAACATCCAGTTACTGTTGATTGCAAGGAAGTTAAGGTGTAGGAATTTAAGAGGGCACTGTGTCTCACTGGTGACAGTGGAGAAAGCTTGCAGTGACATGCTATGATTTTTTATATGTTAGGGGCACTACAGTGTACATAAGAATACTTAAAACATTTATAGTAAAGATCTCCAAAATATACCTAAATCCCAGAAAAATGTTATGAACACTGTTTCTGCCTAATACATAACCAATACTTAAAAAAAGTAATCTTAACTTGGGAATTCTCTCCTACTCTCACCCTCCCCCGCAAAAGGCCACAAAGTGCATTCACAAAAAGTCATTCTTAAGATAAAGCCATTGCACAAAATGTACAGTTCATGTATACTGAAATGACTACCACACTGGAGTTTAATTGGATAAGTTTCATACACCAGTATAGCAACATCCATAAGCGAAAGTCTTTTAATTGAATTACAGCAAATATCTTCATAAGGGCCATACATATAATACATTTAAAGTATTAAAAGGTGCAGTTGAACTCAACAGCAAAATGTAAAAGCTATATCCTGTTAACACGCTTAATCTGAATTAACTTGGATCTTTCTATGATTTACCATTCAAGAAATTTGGATGGAATAAACTCCTTGTCCAAAGCAGTTTGTTCATTTATAAACCTGTAAGTTAATTAGGATCACTACCTGCCCAATCAGATTGCAGAGGGCCCTTCTTCTATAATGTTCACGCTGCCCCAGATATTTATAACGTCACCTTAAAAAAAGAAAACACCTTGTAAGGACAAAGCTGAAAATTACCATTTTCTCTACTAAATAAATGCAATGTATGCAGAGGTTCTGGAAATAATTCAAAGGTTCAAATTCTTAATGTGAAACCAAACAGAGAAAGATTCAGAAGCAGTAAATTTTTTCCACTTTAAGAAAATGATACTTAGGTATGACAGGGGATAATTCAAGTTCATAATTAATAAGTCACTGAAAAGACACTGCATTCATTCATGTATCATTAGGTTAGAAAAGATAAGAGGACATGCTCAAGTCACTGAAATGGCCAAGAATCAACATTTTACCGGTTTATTGTGTCCCAAACTATTACCATTTGAGTTGATACATTAACAAACAACTTAAGCGTTCACATAAAGCACCTGTGAGCAGTGGAAACCAAAACATTTTAAGGCTAAAAATAAACACGTTTAGACACTACTTCATTTGTCGTCAGAAACAGTGAATACTAATGCCAAATGATTAACTTTAAAATATAGTGCCAGATCCTCTCAAGGAAATGTGAAAATACTACTATCACTGTTATTTTTCAATTTTATAGGAATTACGCAGAAGTCAGAAATTTATGACTGTCAATACTATCTTTGGATAGTTATAGTATAGTATATAGTTACAGATGGCTCTGTCTAGAAGACTGGAAAAGTGCTCATGGAATAAACACTATACTCTGATTGCCATAACTCAACAAAATGCCAACTGTGTCCTGTGGACATGGAAGAGAAAATGGCAATTTTGAAGAAGGAGCGCTTCTAAAGGCTTTCTCTTGGAGGCAGCCAAGGGTTTTTTTCACATTACTAAAAAGACTAAGTAATGTGGTTATGATTACTTTAATTCCTACAACCAAACTTCCACTTAGGTATAGTTCCGTGTTCCCACACTATTTTCCTTCTGTCCACCAAGCTGGCTTCGGTACTCCATGGTCCACTGTATCTTTTGGTCTTCCCTCTTTATAGTACAGCAGCCTGGTGGTGCTATCCGTTGAGCAGGTAGACCACTAATTCATAGGTGGCCATCATAATGGCTGTGTTTGGAATCTGTCTCACCAGATGAGTTGTCAGACCACGGTAAAGAGACCCATAGCCTTCTTCTTGAACAAGCAAAGACAGTGTCTGAAAAAAGGATCTATATTTTGTTCCCTCCTCACGCAGTCTTGTTCTTACAACTTCTGTATGGGGAAAAAATAAAGTCATTTTATTTAAACACCAGTGTGATATCTTTATACCCTCCTAATACTGGACACATCCCATTTATCAGACCGTAAGTGTAAGCTTAGGATAAATGAGGAGTAATTTTTAATGTGCAACTTATTGAAACTAGTTACCATAGCCGTGTCTTTCACCAAACTCCTAAGCTAGCTGGCTAAAATCACATATACTAATTATAAAATTTCATAGGTTCCTGAATGGTAAAAGACAGAATAAACAAAAGTATCAGCTGTATACTGGATATAGATAAAAGGGAGAATAGATGTGATAAATAAAGGTAAACCGGAAAGAGAATAGAGGTGGTATCAAAGATGAATACAGAAAGATACAGTGAGAAACAAGGAGGAAAGATTTTTAAGAAGTGGACATTACAATGAAAAAATAGGATTATTAATTTATTCACAATGGTCCACATACACCAACATGAAATTTCATGTGGATAAGTCTGAAAATGTTTAAAATACTAGTGTCAGCTAAAAGGCCACATCTGGGCAGCAACCAGGCAGAAATCATAAACCTTTAGAGCTGAAAAGGATCTTAAAGGTTAGTCTAATTTTTCTTCATTTTAAAAGGTAAAGAAAGAAATGGGGGCTACTAAGAAGTTTTAGTCAGCTGAAGGCAGAGGCTGGGACAAGAATTAAGAGTTTCAACTTAAGAATCTCTTCTTTCCACGCCCATTATTTCTCAAACTTTTTCAACACAATGCTCCTGATGGGCCTGAGGGAAACGGTTGAAAGTAACTTTCACTGCAAATGTTAACATTTGAAATCTCCTATGTCCTGTCTTGAATATCCATGTCATTTATATATTTCACTCCAAAATACTGTTTATAAACTGTACCTCTTCTTATAATGACATCATCTCACTTGAAGAGACAGGGTGCTTGCAACTTCAAAACCCTCTCTCTCACCTGAGCAGGTCACCATCCCATACGAGGCCAGAACCTACCCAGTGCTGCTGGTACTGTCCTCTTTTGATTTCTCTTAAAGAAGTTAGGAATGGCCCTCAGGAAACTGGAGGTAAGCTGACAGTCCAATTTTGTTCAAGAGTTGGTTTTATTCGTAAATTACGTTTTAGAGCAAATACTCATTTTCTAGCTGTATTTCATTTTTCCTGACAGAGCTTTAATCACATAGCCTGAGCTTTGCAAAGGTGACTGTAAACATTAATCAGCATAACAAAAGTGAAGCACTTAGATGAAAAACCCAAACCAAACTAAACCCTCAAACATACCAAAATCAAAGCTTACACTTTAACAAAACAACAAAAATGTTACAAAAAACCCCTCAGCGTGTTACAGAGAAATTCTTAAGTGGTTTTCTTAGTTATTAATGAAAAAGGCTAATATTATAAAACTTAAAAAACAGAAGTTTTAAAAATCATTAATATATACTTATTTGCCAACATGAAACAATGTAAAATAACTTGGTCTTTGGGATTATAGACTTCAATTCAAATTTGAGCTCCACCACTGAGTAAGCTATGTGACCTTGAGCAAGTTACTTCATCTTAACATTTCTGGTTTCCCATCTGAAAATGAAGACAATTCTGGTTATGTTCTGGCATATCTCTAGACTTATAAGTACTTTGCACGATTTTTCTGCAGATTAGCAATAATGTATACTGCATATATGTATGTAATAATAAAGTATCTAGTATGGCACCTACATCCATACTTTAAAAAACAGAAACTTGCCCAAGTCACCTGGCTGGAATCTGACTCTGGGCTGAAATCTGACTGCCCAGAGCCCATGCTAAATCACCACCATGCTACTATAGCATACCTACACCGACCTATTAAAACAGCCTTATGTTACTCATACAGGTTTAATCCCCTTACGGTGAACTGTACTTAGTTATACTGTAATTCAGTAAACTTATAAATACTCTAATAAGTTGGCCAGTGGCTGGGGTAGGAAAACATTTCTGATTTAATAGAAGATTGCTCATACACATTCAAGTCCTCTTACCATGTGGATACGCTATAGTTGTGGCACACGTTTTTGAGGTGGCAGCGGCTAGCATCATTCCCACAAAATCTGATGCTTCTTTGACAGACTCTTCTTCATTTTCCATCGTAGAGGCAATCTTATATCCCAGTAGTTTTTGCTTAATACTTTCATAAATAACAAAATGGATAACAGTCTCAGATATGCCAGCATATGAAGCAGACATGCCCCTATAAAATCCTCTAAGTCCATCTGCCTGATACACTTTACGGACACACTCAAAAGCGCCCATTCGCTTTTCCCCACGGTTCCTGAAAAGCAAAAGGGAAAAACCTTATTAACAAAAATAAAGTAGTATAGGTTTTTAAATAAAGTAAATAAAATATATAGAGATATGCCACTCTACTAAAGAATAACCCTCTTTAATTCACGAGGAAGTAAAATCAGATTTTAAAACATTCATTTTAGATTTCCTATTCTTCTGTCCCAAATTTGTCATATTAAATAGGTAACATACAAGTAGTTTATTTTACTGAATGCAAAATAACTACTTTGAATCTTCAGTTTCATTAAAGTCCGACTGTATGAATAAGCAACAAAATCCACTGTGACTGTGTTCAAACACACTGTGACTGCAGCTCAAGATAAAAACAGAACAAAATAAACAAAAACCCCTCACATTATATTAAATGTAGTTCTAAGTAAGCTGAGTCTTTTGCATTCAATAATATATAAAAAGAAGGACTGGGACTTCCCTGGTGGTGCAGTGGTTAAGAATCTGCCTGCCAATGCAGGGGACACGGGTTCAATCCCGTGTCCCGGGGAAGATCCCACATGCCACGGAGCAACTAAGCCTGTGCGCCACAACTACTGAGCCTGCACTCTAGAGCGCACGAGCCACAACTACTGAGCCCGTGTGCCGCGACCACTGAAGCCCTCGCGCCTAGAGCCCGTGCTCCACAACAAGACAAGCCACCACAATGAGAAGCCCGCACACCGCAACAAAGAGTAGCCCCTGCTCACTGCAACTAGGGAAAGCCTGAACACTGCAACAAAGACCCAATACAGGGGGAAAAAAAAAAATGAGACACCAATGATAATAGAATATCACAAAGCAAGGAGTATAGCAAGGAGTATAATTAAGCTAATTTCTGTGTACCTGGGGGATTCTTGCAAGCCCACCCAGTTCTTCCCCAAAAGTGACTGGGTGACTTTAAATCAAATTTCCTATGATCCTTTGAAGGTAACGGCCGTACGTTTCACCTCAGTAAATAGTGAATGAGGACTTCTACAGTTATCAAGTATTTATGAAGCACTGTGCCCAAGAAAACTTTCTTAGTGCTACTTAGGGTGCAGCATCTACTCTTTTACAAGCATATAATTTTGAGTTTGCAAAAATATTTATTACCTTCATTATGATTCCCCCAATAGAACTTTATCTGTAAGAAATGGGTTTAAATGCCACCCACAGGAAAAGAAATAGAAAACTTAACTATTTATAAATTATATACAACTGGATAACATAACAAAATAAAACCACAACTAAGACACCTGCCTGATAACCTACAGGTTCCTCCAATTTTATAAACTAGTAATAGTCTTGAATCAATGACTATCCTCAACTAATGGTACTGAATGAATAGTTTCTTAGCTGAATGATCCACGCAACCAACTGTAATTAGTTTCTGCTACCAAATCCTTTCTTACAAGGAAGTCAAGGGCTGTGAGGCCTCAAGGTCAATATGCAAACACATCAGCCCTGTTCTTGATCTGTGCTGTAAGGGAGCGTCCTCAAATCGGCCTTTCACTACTACCCCAGCCCCATCCCATTTCCCCACCCCTAAGCCTAGGAAATTGTGCTGGCTTATTATTTTTTTTCACTTACAACATTAAAGAGTTTTAATCCATGCTCTTCCGGGATCACCTACAATCCACCCTCTAGCATACTGAAGCAAGCCCCTGGTAGTTTATCACAGTACAGTAGGGAATGGCATCTCACACTTTTTAACCTCTGGGTTGGCTTACCTACCATTACCTTTCAGATCTCTGGCTTTAGGAGATAAACTCTGAGTCCTGCTGCAACACTCAACTTAAGATTTCATTAAAAATTATTCTAGATGAAACAAGAATTAGACACTGCTTTTCAAGTCTCCAAATAGCATACAATTCCACATGACAGGACGTGGGAAACAGAGCTTTAAGCAGGCATGATTGTTAATAATTTCTTAGATCAGTTTTATTTATAATCTATGATATCTACACTAGACTTCCCAAACCCTAAAATATAAAAAACAGTGAAAATTGTTATACGCAGTCTACTCCAGACTGAAAGGCTAAACAGTTTCAAAACTATCAACGTGATTATTATTATTATAATACATCAGATAAGGTCATCTCTCTACGTAAAAGTGTTACTTTTTCCCTGTCCTCCATTCTGAAGGGCCAACAGGAGTTGAGATGGCAGGACTCTCAGCCACACTGCTTCTAGCTTTCTCTCAGCTCCTACAACACGTCAGAGGCCCTAAACTTAGGATATGTGAGATTTGCACTACTGCCTATGGTTAAAAATGGGCTCAAAAAACCAACCCTTGACTATTCCATTTAAAGCTGGACCCAACTGCTTCCTCGGCTATCTCTAGAACCTACCAGTACCTGCTCATTATAGATGTACTGAATGAATGATCTTGCTGCTATAAAGTGGCTGGCGGTAACAGATGAAGTCCATGAATACACGAGAGCTAAATTCCACGCCAGAACGCTCTGGGTACAAGGTTCATGAGTTTGAGCAATGATCCTTAAAGACTCAGTCTAGACTCATTGATCATGCTGTTTACTTAGGTGTTAGGAGGCCGATTATAATCACGCATGGAGGGAATGAAAGTATCACAGGTCAGGCTAGATTAATAAGTCCTTTTTCTTTCTTCTTCCTTTACTGAAAAACACAATGCATAGTATACTTTCTTTCCTAGAAGCTGTCATACTGCCAACTATTAGTGTCACTTTTGCCTCTGATGGTACATCCAAGTTTCAAAACCAAACAAAAAACCAAGCCAAAAAACAAACAAAACAAAAAAAAATCAGCAGCAAATGAGGGGAAAAAATGTTTGGATACCTGGCACTGAGACCTCACTGATACAAATTTATAGAAGAAATTTAGTTGAAGCCAACTTTAACAAATTTTGTTTTAATGAATTAACATACCTTGCATCAAGCTGTAACCGAGTCTTTATAAGCCAAATGGGGTTGGTCGCTGTGATTGCAGTAAAACCTAAACAAACATGTTTAAAATGAACTCTGGTAAAAATGAAGAACACACTATTAACTTCAAGATTTTTAAAACTATATAAATCTATATTAAAGAAAATAAATATTTAAACTATCAACTGATGTATGCTTTACACTTTTATTTTACAAATCCATTCAACCATGAACATTTGTACTTTTTATTTCCAAATCAGTCTCAGATTCTGACCATAACTAAAAGATTCTTTTAAGAGCAAAATCTGATTATATATAAACTTCTCTTCCAATATATTCAAAATATCCTATGGGTGGCACTCTCTACTCTCTAAGCTAAATTCAGAAACCCATTTCTACAAAGAAACATAGAAATTTTGTGTATTCTAGGGCTTTTTAGCATGCAAACTCTACAACAGCTACTTGGGGTCCAACTAAATCACAAATCACTATGTTCAAAATGGAGTCTACATAAACGTCAGCATTTACCAATATCTGATCTTAAGTTGATTGTACAACAGAAAGAATTGTTGTTTGGCCTTGTGAATACTTTTTATAAGCACACGATTCCTAATACTGTTAAAATAATGGTATCACAGAGATAAGGTTTCTGTTAGGGTTAATAGGACAGATCTATTTTTCATCCACTTAAAAACATACAAAAACTTAAAAGTCCAAAAAGTTACACATCAGAACTTCCCTCTTACTTTTATAGACACTGAAGAGAGAAACTTAAGGTAGGAGGTAGTTCTATCTTACTTTAAAACTAAAGTACTATTTAGTAACTATCAGTGCAGAAGGGTGGTCCCCTAAGATGGCTCATTCCAGGTAGTAAAGTAAGATCTCTGGAACAGTATGTTTCTAGGCTAGTGCACACCTTTTACTTGCTATCTTCCTATTGTTGTGGGAAAATAGCAGCACATGAAATGCAATCTTGATGATGGAAATTTATGAAGATTGCTTCATCTATACAAAACAGGATTTTCATATAATACTTGTGAACACTTAAGATCACTACACAAACTTGATAGGACTTACATCAACCTACATTTATTCATTTGGCCTTTAAATTCAGTGAAAACTTACAGGTAGAAATGTCTAAGGATCTTAATTTTTAATACTTGCTGTCAAATACTAGCGGGTCAAGCACATTATTTTTAGAAAGGTTTTGAAATATAACCAGCACACTTAATATTAGTAAAGTACTTTCAGGAACAAAAATGCTGTGGTACACTTAGGAGTAATTTGTTTTTTTAGTTAACGTGTAGTGGAGAACTAATCATAAACCTTTTTTCACTTTCAAAGTTAGTATGGGTATATCTACAAAGGCAAAATAATTTTACTAAATTGTTTACAAAGTAGAATTTAGTCTCACAGGTTCTTTTCCCTTCTATAATGTCAGATAATCAGCTAACTCAAAATTTACTCCCTTAATCCACTATATTAATACTGTGGAAACAGCCAGATGTTTCACAAAGAGATGCTCAAACTGACTCTATTATCAAGCAAAATAACTGAAATAAGTTTGGTTTAATAACTCCTTCAATAATTTTGTAATGATTATATAGTCTCCATTTCTCAAGTGCTTTTAATACTACATACATACATAATATAAAACTAGAAAGGGACCGACAATGTTGTAAGCATCAGCCAGTACTAAAATAATAAAAATTTAATGTGTTGGACAGGGTGTCAGGAAGATGTTTCAAATAAAAGGTTCTTTTCATGCACATATTCTTGAGAAAAGGAAAGAGAAGAAAAATATGAAACCAGATCAGTTTAAATATTTTGTTTGGAAAAGATTTTTCTTGCATGTTGGCTTAACTGAGAATAAAGTTATGGAGTTCAATTTTTTTTTCTCTTGAACCCCATTCTTCTCAGTGAAAATGTCAAACTAAAGATTCAAATTACATTCTAAAGCAAATGTGCACCTGACATCAGAATTCTGGTCATAAGCCTAATTTAATGATTCTTTATTTTAAACTTAAATATGTGCATTAGCTAAATGTCTATAACTATACAGTAATATTAGGAGTTTATTAGTAAAAAGCTGCTTAGCAGCACAAACCAACAAAACACTCTGCATTACTCACAATGGTTTTTATTATTATGTGGAAAATGTAGGAAAAAAACATTTGCTTTTTTTAAATTTTGAAAGCCTAAAACTGGGAATGCTTATATCCAACTTTTAAAAAAGCAGTCTGTCTAGGTAAAAATCTCATTCCTTATACTTTACTTGAAAAGAAGATGAGCATCAAAGCTTTCTTTTTTAAGAAAATAGAAGTTCTATGTCTAAAAATATAAGCTTAGGACCCAAGCTTATTAACACTCTTCCAAGTCTCAAATTCCTCAATTAGAGGCTGAAAAAAACCCCATATGTGTAAACTTTAAAATATTACAATACATATTTATAAATATTACTAGGAATAAAAATTTAAATACCCATAATGCTCTGTACATGTTAATAAACTAAACAGGAAGCAAACAACAGGTATTTCTCACTTAACTAAAATTCATTTCCAGACACAGATTGACCTATGGAACATGACACATTAAAATTTAGGTAAGTGAGAGAATGTCATCATCTTATATCTATACAGCTTGTGCTTACTACAGTTGGGGCTCAACTCTCCTAGTAACAAGCTAGTTCTTAATAAAGACACTAGCCTAACTGCTAGCAAACCATTAAGTTAGACAAAAGAATCACGGCATAATCCACAGGTTTTTAGCTATTGGTCCTTTACCAGTTCTGGTCCTTGGGCTTTATGCTATTACATCCTCTTAACCAAAGACACTCTAATTATAAACGTATGGAGACAGTATTAGGCTAATTAAATCTAGAAAAATATAATCTATTAATTCAAAACATGAAGCAAGCAGGAAGAAATAAAAATTTATTACTAGCTTAGAATGATATATGGTAAAGCAGTTTGAAGTTGACCAACAGTCAAAGTTAAACATATCTTCCTACTCCTTTTAAGACAAACAAAGATACTGGGGATGGTGCCCCTGAAATTTAGAAATTTCCTCTTACTTTTTATTTTGACATTTAAATTTTGTGACATTTTGATAATATGCTATTTCATATTAATATTCTGAGTACCCCATTAAACATTAAAACTGATTTAGAAGTATATGAAGAATCTACTTGTAGGTTAAGAAGAATTAATGTTGCTGCTCCACAGTTAGTTAAAGCAAAATGGCAGTATACTGGCCATACTATTAGTAGTATAGTTAATAGTTTATTAGAAAGTTAAAAAAAAACTTTTAAAATGCCATTTTTAAAGTTTTGTTTCATCTAATATTCCATTTGATAATGTAAACCAATTAAAAACCAGATTAACAGAAATCCTGGTTACAGTAAACTTGCTGAAAATGTCTATTTCATTAAGTGAGTGATACCTGTAGTATTGCATTTTCAGTACTTTTTATTTCAATTAACTTCTGTAAGAACAAAGCCCACCTAACCTTCTAAGAAAAATATATTAAAACTACTAAAAAACCCCCAAAAACCTAATTAAAACTAAAACAAACAAGATCCCATATATTCTTGTCCCATATCTGGAAAGTAATGGGAGGTATTAAGATCAATGTTTTTGCAAGAAGGTAGAAAAAAAGGCAAGTATCAACAGACAAGAGAATAGAAAGCACTGTATTAGACTCTTAAAATACATTATGCTAAGCGAAGAGAACTACTGTTTTTTCTAAAAGCTGTTGGACGGCATGACACCATTTATAGCTATGTAAATCTTAAATACTGCTAAGGAATTCTTTGGAGGTCAAGGCTACTATGGCCAAGCTAACGACCCCAAGCTTTTAGTACACGATAACTGAAAAGTTACCCAATTTTTCCTTCTAGAAGGAATATTATAAAGGAATCAGAATTAAAGTTTTATAAAATACTCAGATAATGCACACACAAATTCAGGAAATAAAAATTCATTTCCCGCCTTCTATTAATTCCACAGCTATTATAAATTCCCAGGGTGTGTTTCTTATAACTAGAGGCTGCAAGAGATGCTCAGATCAGTACTCACGAGGTTTAAGTTAGTCCATATTTCTACAGGAAGTGACCTGCGGATGGGGAGCATGAGATGACACGATCTCACTCTTTTCTCGGGAGAAATGTACAGTAAATGCCTAAAATAGACACAGGCTTTTCTGTATCATAACAACAAGCAGTGATCTCATCAGAAACATGTGTACAAAATGAATCCCACTGGAAGGATTTGAGAAATATTTACTGTGAGATCTAACTTTTTGAAAATTTTAAGTTAAAAAAGAAAAAGAAAGGAATATAAGAATGGGCCATAATTTTTTTAAAAAAGTACCGAGTACTGAAAATTCTGCCATCTGTAGCAGTTTCAGAGTCCAAATACTTACCTAAAAGAAGATCAATTTTGCCTTAAAGAAAAAATGCTAACCTTGTCAAAGGGGAATCTAAGAAAATATTTAGAGGGGATTATCATACCCCATTTTCCTACCATTATCTACCATGCTCAGAGCTGAAATCACAACTTTCTATTCCTTAACAATCAGCCTACTTAGTAAATCTAAAAAAACAAAAACAGGGGAGTTCCCTGGTGGTCCAGTGGCTAGGACTGACATATTCACTGCTGTGGGCCCGGGTTAAATCCTTGGTGGGGGAACTAAGATCCTGCAAGCTGCGCAGCACGGCCAAAAGAATTAATATCAAAATTAAAATAAATAAATAAATAAATAAATAAATAAATAAAACAAAAATAGAAAATTCAAGTAACTTCATTTTGTAACTATAATTTTTTTAAAAAAATAAAGTATAGGTGGCTACAATAGTACCTTTCACCTTTTGCACTATGATCAGTAATATTGCACATCCATTTTTATGAAATATTTTGGATTATTTTGTATTCAGTTTCTTGTGCTCTACAAAATAAAAAACAGGAAGAATGTTTACATACAAACACACGAAACGTCTAGCCATCCATTTGGCTAAATAAACTGCCATGGACAAATTATTTAAAAGAATATTTTATAATGCAAGACAAAATTTCTACTTAATGAGTAAAAATTTAACCTTTAATAATAAGTCAAATAGAAAATGTATCCTGAAAAATAACAGTGAATGCTATAAGCAAATAAAACCCACTAGGTATGTAGTAAATGTTAAACAATTACATTGTTGGTATTGAAAAAATTAAGCAATCACTGTGTGAATATATAATCCAATAAAAACCAAAATTCATTTCTTTTAAATCTGTACTGTTGTATAGAAAAGTATATACAACCCAGATAAAAACTTTTGAAAATTGGGAGTTACTATAAAGAAGAAATGTAATACTATTTTTTTTTTGTATACACGCCTGTGTCCAGGTGTATACAGAGGGATACGCAAATTCATTTTAACAAAAACACACAGAAACTCTCAAGAAAATAAATACCCTCAATAGCTAAGACACACTTAGTCTGGCAAATGTCATACGGGGAGGGGGTGGGGGGAAGGCAGGTAAAACAGAGTCACCATTACTTGATTTGATTAAATAGCCTCACAACTGGAAAAAAATTTTTCAATGTATGAAAATTCATAGCTCAAATTGAGAGGTTTACAAATTCTTATACTATTCCCTTGAAATACTAAAACAAAAGAAAATAAGATGGCCTTTAAACAAACTGTCCTTTTAATTAAAAAGGTTTAGTATCTAAAACACTCAAGTTCATATTAATAAAATACAAAATGCAACTGAATTGAGGTTACTTGGAATAAAAACTACATACAAGGTATATGTTATTAAAGCTTAATGCATGTGCTATTTGATGTGGCAAAATCTTGCAGACACTATCATTAATGGTGTATTTTAGTGCATTTTTGATGATAAAGTGACAAGGTTAGCATTTTTTTTTGAATAGCCAGTTAGAAAACAAGTTTTCACATGACTGCCTCTAAGCACTTTGCACCCCCAATTCATATTTTGAAGACCTCTAAAAATTATCCTGAAGAAAAACCAATGCAGTCTGGTCTAGATTCTTACAAGAATGAAGGGAGCAAAAGGCTACCTTAACAAGTCTGCATGGGACCATTCAGTTTCACAAACCATGTAGCTATGTATAAAAACTGCAAAGCTAAATGTTATTGCTCATGAATACTGCAAGGAAGCTCTGAAGGCATAGTTCTCAGAAAAATCTAACTGCAAACAAATGGAAGAAGTATTTTCAAATTACACAATAAATGAATAGTGCAAGACTCTCTGAACAAGTATAAGACTATCAATTTACCAAAATTCAAGAAATTCAAGTTGGGAAATAGTATCAATGTATAAATAAAAACTGAAAACTATGAGTTAACATTTGTACACATTTGAGAAAAAAAGTACAAAATGACAATTGCACTGAAATTCTCTGCAATGTGATACAAATACAGTAATAAATTCTGATTAGATATGCCAATGAAAAAAGATGTTCCAGTGGGAATTAAGATATTCTGAAACTCTAAATTTGTAATACTGAATATATAACTATCCTCAACTTAAAATAATTGCTTACCTACTTTCTTGGCATCAATTCTTTCAAAAAAGAAAGATTAACATTTCTTTACAATTTTCTGGGGTTAAGAAACAAAAACATGAACACTGGTAATCCAGAAATATATTCTTAAAGACCCTAATATAGTGGTTATGTAGTCTGAAATTAGCCACTAACTTTACACTCAAATTTGTAGAGGGAAAAATCATACCTAGTTGTATTCAACATCTGTAAAAGTACATTAAAAAAATTCTAGTTGAAACTAGATGATCTCTGTGGTATTAAAGAACTAATTCTCAAAACATAAACCTATGTAGAGCAACCCACTCATTACAAGAATAAGGTAATGGAGACTCACATAAATTACCTAACTTGCCCAAGATCTCTCTTCATTGGTAAAGAGTATTTCACCACCTTGATCTTTAAAGCTTTACCTTCCAGCTTTAAAACTTCAATGAGTCAGTCAACAATTACTAAATATAAAAAGCCATGAAAATAATTTTTAAGGTACATGCTAGATTTATTATATGGCTATTGACCTTTCAGAAATTAGTATTTCAAACTTACTCTTAGTTCATTAAGTATGTGGTGGAAATTGATCCATTTATTTCTAAACAGAAAATGGTTAACAGTTTAAGGCACTCATTATTAAGCATCTAATTGAAACTCAATGTACTGATCAACAGTTGACAAAAGTAGTTATAATTTGCTTTATAAAGTCACAGCATATTTTGGAAATGTGAGACATGGTTAAATATACAACAAATCTCAGAAAACTATAGAGAATTTTTTTAATGAGAACCAAAGGTCATGGCTTTGTCTAACATGCAGGGCAGCAAATGATTCCAGAACCGCACTAGTCAAACCAATCTCCCAGCTTATCTTTAAGGCAGTGCAGAGGCCCAGGACTAGTTGTTTTAATTCAGAATCATATAGTCTCATCAATGATGATACAAGAGTTCCTGGAAACATTTCTAGAGCAAGCATGTACACATATCTGGTGCCTACATTTTGAGTGTTATCTTAGTGCGATTTATGTGGAATGATAAACATATTTTTCAATACATTTGTTACAATAACTCTGAATTATCAATAATATATCACTCACAAAAATTTCAGCATTTGAGCACAGGACAAAATGAATACTTTACCAAGAACTGCCGGCACATTTCAGACAGAAGCCAAAACATGCAGCAAAAAGGGAAAAGGCACTAACAGAAATTGAGGAGAAAAGAGTAAATTACAGCTCTGTAACTTGTAAGTGTAATTATGGTTGGATTCTTAAAACTGTTAAAAGTGATCAGTAAATATTCAGTGGACTACACAAGACAATGTAAATATTATGTTACCTGCATGCTATCACAAACTCCTAAATACAAAAATGCCAGTTGACAACAGATTTTACATATACCACCTAATCAACTTTATTGTATACTAATAAATGTAAAAATCATGTTTACAGATGCTAATCAATGAAAAGCACATGAACTGCCTTAACTTTACAAGGTTAAATTCATCAAAATTCAATACTAAGTCTCTAGGTGTCAGAAAATTTTTTGTTTTTTAATATCATATACTCATACCTGCCACTGCAGCTGAAATCATGTGTACCTGGGTAGAATCAGGATCAAATAAACCATTCAACTTTTCCTTGCAGTTTGAATAAGCAGCAAAGTATATTGCTCTAAAATAAAGATTTAAATTTTGTCAATAAACATATTGCTTAATTCATAAGATTTAAAAGACATATAAATTGATCTTTATTATTCCAGAGTCCAGAAATATAAAAACATAATGCCTTAGTTTTTATTTACATTTTCATGTAACATCACATACATATTTTTTCATGAAGACCATGAAGTACTTTTTGTATCAACTCATTAAAGATAAAGCATCCTCAGATAGTCCTACCCCAATAATTTGACAGCAACTAACTGAAAAAGTGTAAGACTTTGGCAGGCCTCTATAATGCTAATAAGGCTAAGTTAAATACACTTGAGTTAAGGAAACGTGATATGAGTACTTTATGTTTTTTTGAAGAGAGGAAGGTAGAACTGACTCAAGTGATCAAAGTATATGTTAAACAATTTTGAGATACTGTGCTATATACCAACCTATACTACACAAAGAGTAGTTCACAGCACCCTTTAAAAGAACAATTGCAAAAGAAATCAGTCCCATCAGGTCAGATCTTGTTTTCTAACATTTGTAAACATTCCATTAAATTTGTAAATATTTTCCCTGTTAACTCATTGACTGTGACGTCATGCATCCCAACTACCTCCTCACTGTTTAGCTTTCCAGGCATTGAGTTACTTGCTTGCTGTATCAAATATCCTGCTATTGCCCAACAATCCTGATTATCTGTCCAATAAGGGAAAGAGTAAACAAACAAGTAAAAATGGGGAGAGTATCACTGCTGTGCTTTTTTAATGTGCTTAAGAAAAAAAGGAAGTTAATATGACTGAAAATGAAACATCCTACTTCACGAAAAAGAAAAAAAAAGGATACATTGAATGGTAACAAATTAGCAAGGGGAATAAATAATGCATTACTAGCAATGAATAAGAAAAAAAAGCATCCTAATGAGAAAATGGGCAAGGAATATACATAGGTAATTCACAGAAGAGAGATACAAATGACAAATAATTACAGGAAGGAGGATATGAAAACAGCAAAATAAAACAAATGTATATTTAAAAATAAACCAGTGAAAAATCATGTTTAGTCTATTTGGCAAGGACTAAAAGACATGGATAGTAGCCAACATTGGTAATATGTGGATAAAGAGCAACTACCTCACTATCTGAGAATAAAAAGATGGCATGCCTTTTCAGAAGGCAATTGAGCAATGTTCACTAAGTTTAAATGTTCATACGCCCTTTTATCCAGAAATTCTACTTTTCGGTAACTATCCTAAAGAAAAATACCTGCTTAAATACTCAAGGATAAAGGTACAGCTATGTTCACAAAACCATGTTTTTAACAGCAAAAATCTGGAAATAAATCTAAAGGTTTATCAATAAGGGATCAGTCATACTATACAATTTTTAAAAGCTTCACTTATTTTCACGGAAAAAGCTTCAAAACAAATTTGGTGAAATATGATTCAACTTACGTAAATAATAATAAGTCTACATATTATGCTTTTTATGTGCATAAGCCAGAAAAATTAATGGAAGACTATAATGGTGGTTATGTACGGGGAGGGAAGAGGAGTAACTGTGTGGACAGGTGCACACGGTGAGAGGCGATGGTTTAAGGTAACATGTCAAGCTTTACACTTTTTTTAGTCTTTACAATAAGAATGAAATTTTGGATCATTTTAAAAAAAGAAAGAGCCCATAAAAAGTTGAAACCCAATAAATAAGATATGGATCTACTACACTGTTTGAATACAGAGAGCTGGGTACACATTTTCACTCTGAATGTGAACTCTGCAGTGTTCTATCATGGAAGAAGTCAATCTAAGATAAAAAGAAATCATAGAAAAATGACAAATGAATGTATTAAGGCCTTCTTGGTTTCTTGAACTTGGTGCAAAAACCGCTTCACAATGATCTCACTAAGAGGTCCTCGGAACCTGCACACGGTACATCTGCCTATCCTTTCAGATGGCTACTGATACCCATTTGTTATACCAGAGTGCTTTATCTTGATTTCTCTTCAGGATCCCCCCTCATGAAGCTTGAAACAAGAAAGACTGCCACAATTTGATTAACTTAAATGAATTTTTTTTTTACCTGGAAGGGGCCACCCCCACTAAATTGGGGCCTAATCCTCTAAACAGGGAACGAGGCCCTTCTTTTTCCAAGATCACCCTGAAAGAGAAAAATAGTATTTAGAAATGTCCTTCAAAGTGTGCTACTTTATTTATATAGCAAATGTAGAGTCTAAATTCGCCATGTTTGCACTATAACATGTTATAAATACTCTTTTGTCAGTGTTGCTCACTTATAAAAATCTGTTTTTCTTGACAAAGTATAAATTAATAAAGATTGATAACAGATTTTGTAGCAATAATAAAAAGAACTCCTTTCAGATTCTTTCCTCAAAGTTTTCAAGACATAATTATCAATATAGATTTCTACATTTATTTTCATATGATCATGCTACTCTTATCTTCAATCTCCTCCATTTTACTACCTTTACCAGCAAATTCAATTCCCAATTAGAAATGTAGTTCCCTCCTAGTATTTGAGGTCCTTTCCTTGATATTGGACAACTCCCTCATACTGCAGCATTATCTTATCCAACCATTCCAGTGAAATGCCATGGCAAAATGTATCACCCTAACATCCTTTAGGGTACTAAAATGGTTAGTCTGCTCCTATTTCTTCCTCTACTAAGTTAACATTTACTATATTGAATAGGTACTGTATAAAGACTAAGCAGAGTAAGGAGACAGAAAAGAGGGTAAGGCCCCTGCCACTGAGAAGTTTGCTATCCAGTGGTGGAAAAAAGAATTATATTGAAATAAATAATTTAACAGACCATATCAATAAGCAAATACTATACAAGCTAGATATATATGCCCAGTAGGAAAAGGAACAGAGGCATGTCCAAGTCATGGAAGGCTTTCTGAAGGTGAGTTATTAAATGAAGTTTTGGAGTAAGAAACAAAGATTGAGGAAGAGTAAGTATTTTAATTCAGACTTAACAGACTGGGCCAGTGGTTCTGAAGCACCTATATACTTAAGAATGATCTCTTCAAAGGCAGCTGAGCAGAATGGTTAATTAAGGGCCTGAACTGTGGGGACGGACTTCCCAATATAAAGAGCTCAATTTTGGTAAGTAATGACTTTTCTCTTATCCTTAATTTTCATCAGCAGTAAACAGAGAAAAACAGTACTTTTGGGGGAAGGGGGCAGGTAGGGTGGTGGTTACTATAAGGAAGAAATAAGTTAATTAAAAAAACAGCTTAAGACTTCCCTGGTGGCGTAGTGGTTAAGATTCCGCCTGCCAATGCAGGCGACATGGGTTTGAGCCCTGGTCCGGGAAGATCCCACATGCCACAGAGCAACTAAGACCGTGCGCCACAACTACTGAGCCTGAGCTCTAGAGCCCGTGGGCCACAACTACTGAAGCCCATGTGCCTAGAGCCCATGCTCCGTAACAAGCCATCGCAAAGAGAAGCCTGCACACCGCAATGAAGAGCAGCCCCTGCTCGCTGCAACTAGAGAAAGCCCGTGCGCAGCAACGAAGACCCAACACAGCCAAAAATTTAAAAAAAAAAAAAAGAGAGAGAGCTTAAAAGAGTACCTGGCTCACAGTAAGCACTTGATAACTCTTACTATTATCATTATTAGTGGAACATTTGTTCAAAATGCGAATTTCTTAGATCCCACCCTCAAAGTATTCTTGATTCAATAGGTACAGGACAGTGCCCAGCAATCTACATTTTTACCACGCCACCAGATGACTGACACAGGTGATACAGAAGCACTTAAAAAAGAAAGAGAGACAAAAAATTTATTTATTGATTTGGCTGTGCCAGGTGTTAGTTGCGGCACACAGGATCTTCACTGCAGCATGCATGTGGGATCTAGTTCCCTGACCAGGGATTGAACCTAGGCCCCCTGCGCTGGGAGCGCAGAGGACCACCAGGGAAGTCCCCAGAAGCACTTTTGATAAAACTAGATTAGACAGAAGCAGAATTAAGAATGAGAAATTGTAGAGCACATTTTGAAAATTTCCGTGTTTGCTCGCCTTTTCTGTTAATAATCTCTTTGAGAAGTAAAGAAAGGTAAGTGTCCTTTAAAAAAAAAACACATTTGCAAACACTCACAATTTTGCATACAATTTCACCTAATTTACAGACCTCTTGAAGCTCATCCAAGAGCCCCTAAGAAATTGACAAAGCCTGGGGGGAATTCCCAAAGTTCCTGGTTAAGAAGCCATGAAACACTTCATAGCCACTAGGATGGCTATAATCAGAAAGACAGATGGAGTAAAACAAAGGTTGGTGAGGAATTTTATTTTATACTTTATTATTTTTTGGCAAGGAACTGGAAATCTCATTCATTGGTGGTGGGAATGTAAAATGATGTATCCGCTTTGGAAAACAGTTTGGCAGTTCCCTAAAGTGTTAAATATAGTAACCATACAACCCAGCAATTCCACTCCTAGTATATCCCCCAGAAAAATAAAACATGTGTTCCTATAACGGCATTACTCATAATACCCCAAAAGGGGAGACAATGCAAATGGTTCATCAACCAATGGGTGGATAAATAAAATGTGGTACATACCTATACAATGGAATATTTGGCAATAAAAAGATATTTGTTACAACACAGATGAACCTTGAAAACATACTAAATGAAAGAAACCAGTAAAAGACCACATACTATTTAATTTCATTTATGTAAAATGTCCTGAATATGCAAATCTATAATGACAGAAAGTAGATTAGTAGTTGTTGCCTAGGGCTAGGGGGAGAGGAAGAGGAGAAAATAGGAGTGACTGCTAACAGGAAAGGGCTTCTTTTTGTGGTGGTGATGAATATGTTCTAAATTTAGAGTGTGGTGATGGTTTGAACAACTCTGTGAATATACTAAAAACAACTGAATTGTACACTTTAAATGGGTGAATTTTATGGTATGTAAATTATCTCTCAAGAGATGTTGGGAAATTAAAAACCAAAGGAAGAAACCATGAAACAGATTGATTAGGACAGAGCCCCAGAGTAGGGAAAAAAATGGGAATAAGAGTCAAGAGAGTTTAAGGCAAGAGAATGCAGAGTTGGAAGCCATCTGGATACCGATGACAGGTGAAACATTAAACTGTCTCTTAAATGAGAAATTAAAACAGAACCCAGAGGGATTCCTACAGTTCCTCTGAGGAAAGTCAGAGAAGGCAAAACCACTGAAAAATAGAATAAAAAATATATAGTATTGTCACAAAGGTCAAAGGAAGAATTTTAAGAAGAGGAGCATTACATTCGGTAATAACTGTCAAAGTCATGATATTAAAATACTCTATTATTAAGCAGATAGAAGTATATATCTACAACAATGGCATTTTAACCCCAAATTGTTAACAATTTTATTCTACCTGCTCATGTACTTAAGTAAATTTGAAAAAAGAAGAGTGATGAAATCTTTTGGTAGTGAAAAACACACAGTATGAGTTTACTTGCTACTACAAAATAAACACTACTGAACTAAGCTCAAATAGATTATGTCCCAACTGAGCTGATAAGACAGACACACAAGGCATTCAGTTACATACCTAAGTTTAAACATATAAAACTCAATTTCAATAGTTTTGAAATTTCAAATCTAATTTGTAACACAATGAAGTATGGTAAAATGTAAAAACACATCTTTTTCAAACCATTAAGAAATGCCGAACACTGAAGTACACTTTAAAATCAGTAGAACTCTGCTTTAAATCTTAGTTATATTTAGGTTATATAAAAATCAGACTGACATTAATTGGATGTACTTACTTGTGTGAGCACTTTGAAAATTAAAAATACACATAGAGTTAGCATTTAACATGATCACATTTCAAAAATAAATGAATTTATTTAAACAAAGCAAAATACCTATAATGTCTTGAGAAAATAAATCCACTGGATAAATGTAGAAAAATACTCCAAATACACATGATTTGGAAATGATATTACATTTTATATTATCCAACTTACTGTTCCTGTCCATTAGGGATTATTGTTTCTACTGAATTTATGGGAGTAATTCTGTCATTAAGTTTGTAAAAACCTTTTTAAATATGGCAGAATATAAATAAACAAACATAGGCATCATTAAGGTAAAGCCGACAGAAAAAATTCATGAATACTGTGCTCTCACTTTAGACAATGGAGAGGTCCAGGAGACACTACTCGATTGACACTGGCTCCAGCCATGGTGTTCAGCTGAACTTCAGAGATATAAAGTGTCACAGAAGATGACTGCAGCCGTGTTTTTACAACTTCCAGTGGACATGTCAGAATAGCTCCCACCGTACCACCACATCTACAAAAAAATGCAAAGAACAAAACTTATCTACTTAATTCACAAATTAGTACACACGCGCAGAGCTGTGAAACAAATGAACAACTGGGGCTTTGCGAAGGTACTAAAATTTACGATTTTTGATTTTAGAGGACGAAATAATTTTTTAAATGTTTCACTTATTTGACTGTATACAAACACCTTTAGTAGTTAAAAGTAACTGAGATTAATATCTACCTAGCAAGAATAATTAGCTGAAGATTCCAAACAGTGGGTGTTACTACTGAAATTTACTGGTACGTCACATCATAGCTTTTAAACACTGTTCTAGGGCTTTATTTGGTCCTCCTTGCCCAGATATTACGTGTGTTGAAACCTAGACCATTATTTGACGTATATCCTATTTTTCAAACTCCTATCCTATCTTTCAAAATTCAAGAAATGGTCTTGAGAGCAATACGAAATAAACCACTGATGGATAATCATACATGTCCCCTTATTTTAAATATCCAAATACTCAGAGGCATTTCACCTACAAATAAATAAGGAATTTGAGTCTCAAAATCTGTATGTTAGGCTCACCATGTGGGAATCTGTGCGAAGTAGGTAGGCTTAGCTAGAAGAATCCAATTTAAATATAAGGACTGATCACCAAAACAACAACAAAATAAAAGCTCTTAAATGATATTATTTAAACTTTTTAAAGGTATATAAGAGACAGGCTGAGTAATTATTCTTTTTAAATGCAAGACTGGAAAATAATTTTCTCTTAAAGCATTAATAGCTACTCAATGGAGTTCTGAGAACTGTTTTCTAACCGGAGGAAAATCACTCAAGAGACCTCTTACTGCGTTGAAAGAGAAAAGCAGACTGAGTCAGAAGTAACCTGGACCTCCAAAACAGGCATTAGAGCAAGAAGAAAAACAGCCCACCACAGAAAGATACTAAACAATTCTACATATAGAATTTTAAAAATGTGTATATACAAAAGATATAATAAAAGGGAAGTAGGCATGAAAACGATACCATTCCAAAAAAAGTTAAGATAAGAAATCATTAATAAGAGTATTTCATAGTAATTTAACAGTACATGCCATCAAGAAAATAAAATTGAAACAAACTTTATGCAATAAAAGCGAAAAATTAACACAACAAATGAAAAACAGACAACATCCACATGTAAAATAAAACTTGATTCTTACCTCATATCATATTTTAAAAAGTAACTCAAAATGGACAATACAGAACTTTTAGAAGGAAACATTTGGAGAAAAATCTTTTTGACTTTGGGTTAGGCACACATTTCTTAGATTGAACAACAAAAAGCAAACGCATGAATCATAAAAGAAAAAACTGATAAATTGGACTTCACCAAAGTTTAAAAATTCCACACTCTGGAAGAAACTGTTAAGAAAATGAAAAAACAAACCACAGTCTGAGAGAACTATTTGCAAAACACTTATCTTGTAAATGCTTATATTCAGAAACAAAACTCAAAAATAAAAACAACTAAAAAAAGATGAACAGATACTTCAACAAAGATATATGGATACAAATAAACACAGAAAGATTTTTCAAAATCATTTTTCATCAGGAAAATGCAAATTAAAACCTCAATGAGGTACACTGCACATCCACTAATGGATAAAATTAAAAAGATGGACAATAACAAGTGTTGATACAGAGCAACTAGAAACCTCAAACACTGCTGGTGGGAATGCAAAATGGCAGATTGTTTTTTTTTGGGGGGGGGCCACACTGTGTGGCTTGCAGGATCTTAGTTCCCCAACCAGGGATTGAACCCCGGACCAGCAGTGAAAGTGCAGAGTCCTAACCAGTGGAACACCAGGGAATTCCCGCAAAATGGTAGATTTCGGAGAAAAAAAAAAAGTTTCAGTTTGAGAAAAAGTCTGGTTTCTTACAAAGTTAAACATATTACTGCTGTACATCCCTGCAATCCCACTCCCAAGGTGTTGACCTGGGAAAAATCACACATACAGGCATACTTTAGAGAGATGTAGATTCAGTTCCAGACCATCTCAATGCAGTGACTACCACAATAAATTGAGTCACATGAATTTTTTGCTTTTTTAGTGCATATAAAAGTTATGTTTACACTATACTGTAGTATATTAAGTGTGCAATAATAGCATTATGTCTAAAAAAAGTACATCTTAATTTTTAAAAATGCTGATCAAACTTGTAAGTTTTTTGCTTTGAAAAAACAGATGAGTTTCTTTTTTAAATTTATTTTATTGACATATAGTTGATTTACAATGTTATATTAATTTTTACTGTACAGCAAAGTGATTCAGTCATACATATATATTTACATTCTTTTTCATATTCTTTTTCATTATGGTTTATCACAGGATATTAAATACAGTTCCCTGTACTATAAGAGTAGGACCTTGCTGTTTATCCATTCTATATATAATAGCAAATTTATAAGCTTTTGCACAGCGAAGGAAACCATAAACAAAATGAAAAGACAACCAACAGAAATGGGGGAAAATATTTGCACATGATGCAACTGACAAGGTATTAATTTCCAAAATGTACAAATAGCTCATACAACTCAATATCAAAAAAAAACAACCTAATCAAAAAATGGGCAGAAGACCTAAATAGACATTTCTCCAAAGACATACAGAGGGCCAACAGGCACATGAAAAGAAGCTCAACACCACTACTTATCAGAGAAATGCAAATCAAAATTACCATGAGGTTATCACCTTGCACCAGTCAGAATGGATATCATCAAAAAGTCTACAAATAATACATGCTGGAGAGGGTGTGGAGAAAAGGGAACCCTCCTACATTGTTGGTGGGTATGTAAATTGGTGCAGCCGCTATGGAGAACAGTATGGAGATTCTTAAAAAACTAAAAATAGAGTTACCATATGATCTAGCAATTCCACTCTTGGGCATGTATCTGGAGAAAACTCTAATTCAAAAAGATACATGCACCCAGTGTTCATTGCAGTACTGTTTACAATAACTAAGACATGGAAGCAACCTAAATGTCCATAAACAGATGAATGGATAAAGAAGATGTGGTATTATATACACAATGGAATGTTACTCAGCCATGAAAAAAAATGAAATAATGCCATCTGCAGCAACACTAGATGGACCTAGAGATTATCATACTAAGTGAAGGAAGTCAGACAGAAAGACAAATGTATGATATCACTTTTATGTGGAATCTAAAAAAAATGCTACAAATGAACTTACAAACAAACTTATGGTTACCAAAGGGGAAAGGGAGAGTGAGGGATAAATTAGAGCTTGGGATTAGCAGATACAAACCAGTATATATAAAATAAACAACAAGGTTCTACTGTACAGCACAGGGAACTATATTCAATATCTTGTAATAAACTATAATGGGAAAGAATCTGAAAAGGATATATATATATAAACAACAATCACTTTGCCGAACACCAGAAACTAACACAACATTGTAAATCAACTATACTTCAATTTAAAAAAAAAAAGAGAGAAAAGCATGTAATTTATTTAATGTAAGTTTTATGTGGAAAACTTTGTAAGAAAACGAAGACCCTAAGAAGTGGCTAAAACTGAGCATTTTTATGCTAGGTTTGATGAAGAATGGAAAATCGTGGGAAAATGTGACAGGACAGAAAAAGGGTATGAGCAAAGAAATAAAAATGCTGCTGGGAAAATGGCTCTGATAGACTTGCTCAACACAGGGTTGCCACAAACCTTTGTTTTTTTTTTTAAAAAAGGCATTATCTTCAAAATACAATAAAGCCAAGTGCAATAAAACGTGCTATGCCTGTATATGTCCACACAAAACCTGTCCATGAACGTTTACAGCAGCTTTACTCTTAATAGCCAGAAACGGGAAACAACCAAAATGTCCATCAACTGATGAACGATAAACAGACTGTGGTCTATTCATACAATGGATTACTGCTCTGTAATAAAAAGCAGCAACCTGGATGAATTTCAAAAACATTATGCTAACTGAAAAAAACCGGCACAAAAGGCTTTCATTTTATAACATTTTCATTTTTATGACATTCTGTAACAGGCAAAAAAACTAGAACAGAAGTAAGATCAGTGGTCACCAAGAGGCAGCTGAGGTGGGAATAACTGACCGCCAAGGGCATGGAGAAATTCCTGGGATAACAGAAATGTCCTATGTTTTGATTATAGTATAGGCACACATCATTTTATTGTGCCTCACAAGTACTGCATTTTTTTTATAAATTGAAGGTCTGTGGCAACGCTGTGTTGTTAGATGATGGTTAGCATTTTATAGCAATCAAGTATCAATACATTTTTTTGTTTGTTTTTTTTGGCAGCGCCTCATGGCTTGCGGGATCTTAGCTCCCCAACCAGGGATCAAACCCACGCCCCCTGCAGTGGAAGCGCAGAGTTCTAACCACTGGACAGCCAGGGAATTCCCAGCAATCAAGTACATTTGATCCTTGAATAACTTGGGGGTTAGGGGTGCCGATCCTCTGCACAGTCAAAAATCCATGTATAACTATATAGTCAGCCCTCCTGTATCCGTGGTTCCACATTTGTGGATTCAATCAACCATGGGTTGTGTAGTCCTATGGTATGCATTTATTGAAAAAATCTGCCTGTAAGTGAACCTGTGCAGTTCAAACCTGTGTTGTTCAAGGGTCATCTGTATTTTTATATAAATTTATTTATTTACTTATTTATTTTATTTTTGGCTGCGTTGCGTCTTTGTTGCTGTACGCGGGCTTTCTCTAGTTGTGGCGAGCGGGGGCTACTCTTTGTTGTGGTGTGTGGGCTTCTCATTGCGGTGGCTCCTCTTACCGCGGTGGCTTCTCTTATTGCAGAGCATGGGCTCTAGGCACGCGGGCTTCAGTAGTTGTGGCGCTTGGGCTCAGTAGTTGTGGCTCATGGGCTCTAAAGCGCAGGCTCAGTAGTTGTGGCACATGGGCTTAGTTGCTTCGCGGCACGTGGTATCTTCCCGGACCAGGGATCGAACCTGTGTCCCCTGAATTGGCAGGTGGATTCTTAACCACTGTGCCACCAGGGAAGTCCCCGGGTCATCTGTGTTTTTAAGTTAAGGTATATACGTTGTTTTTTTTAGACATAATGCTATTGAACACTTAATAGACTATAGTAAAGTATAGTATAAGCAAACCTTTATATGTACTAGGAAACCAAAAAATTAGTATTTCTCAAAAATTCCACTTACGACTTTAAATAGGAAATTAAAAAATTTAATCCCCCAAAATAAAAGATCAAAACCATGATTATATTTTCAGAAATCAAGCGTCAATTAGACAAATAGTAGGGCCATAAAAGATTTGAAACAAAATTAAGCAAGCCAAGGGAGACTTCTACACTCAATGAATAAGAAACTGATATTTTTAAACAGCTATGAAATAGGCTTAAAAACCTAATTATAGGGCTTCCCTGGTGGCGCAGTGGCTGAGAATATCTGCCTGCTAATGCAGGGGACACGGGTTCGAGCCCTGGTCTGGGAAGATCCCACATGCCGCGGAGCAACTAGGCCCGTGAGCCACAACTGCTGAGCTTGCGCGTCTGGAGCCTGTGCTCTGCAACAATAGAGGCCACGATAGTGAGAGGCCCGCGCACCGCGATGAAGAGTGGCCCCTGCTTGCCACAACTAGAGAAAGCCCTCGCACAGAAACGAAGACCCAACACAGCATAAATAAATAAAGTAATTAATAAACTCCTACCCCCAACATCTTAAAAAAAAAAACAAAAAACAAAAAAAACCTAATTATATATAAGGCCCAAGGAGAATCTTAAAAACAGAAGCCATAGTTTATTTATGTTAATTGTTGAGGCTAAGTAGTAGAGATATGAATCACAGTATACACTTTAGTATATACTGCAGAACTCAAGAGAGCCTACATGGTAGACCACACTGTATTCACACTATAGTAGTGATTTATTTATAGTAACTCATATTTGTTTTTAATTCAAATCTGCCTAGCTTTTTGAAAGCTGTTTAATACATTTACTTTGTAAGCTTATTGAACATAAAACCCAATAGACCCCAAATTTGTAATAAACATGCAAATTTATATTCTGTAACACCTAAAGAATATGTCCTTGGTTTTCACAATGAACATGAATTACTTCCATAATTAAAATAAATAAAAACAAGCAAAAAGCAAAGTTATCACATTCACAGCAATGACTACCTATATCATACTCAGTCATTCCTGGTTCCGAGAGAATAAACACATTACACAAAGAAAACAACCAACTAACCTACCAGGGAAGAACAGTATCTATGCCTCACAGGCTTGTTGTAAGGATAATATACGATACATGATATAACCCATGACGTGACACATAGAAAGTACTCAATAAGCATTAGCTACTGAAGTTGTCAGCATCTGTTACTGATTATAGCAACTAAATTTCTTAACAGAACTATTACGAATACTTTATGGCAGAGCACAGACATATACTATGATTCCTAAAAAAACCAATTCAATAAATAAAATACATGACGATCTAAACTGTACAGAGCTGTGGGGGGAGGGCGGTGTAAGTGGGTGTATACACAAGCACTTACACTGTCCTGAAGCAGTTTTACATTATAAAATGCAATAGGTATGTAGTACAGGAGTGACACTCCAGTGTTTCTCATGCTGCTTTTATCTTAGTCATTTTAAAGTAATTATTTTGTAAACTGAAATCATCATAACTGATGTAGAGAACAAAACTACTGTTGTCAATAAACATTTAAAAATCTCTATGTATGAAAGCAGGATTAATTACATTAGTTTATCTCTTCACCATGTCAAAAATCTCACTGTCTAAAGGAAAATGCCACAAGGACAAAGAGAGGAGAAATTAACACGATTTCAAGCAATGAAGCAAATGGGAAAGATTAACTGCCTTGGAAAAGAGGAAGAAAGGCTTGCAGAAGGAAATACCAAAGAGAAGCAAACAGTTTTGCCCTGCTGAACTCCTTACAACAGGCCTAATGACTAAGGGCACCAAGTACTCAAGATGGAGGTAAGGCTAAGAATTTAAAACAGAAGGACTGGCTGACAGGTAATGTAGCAAAGCTAGGATACCCAGGAGGTATTCTCTTCCTCCCCACCATGGGTAAAACTGTATTCCAGGGCAGAAGCCTAATTTTCTGAAGAACATGAACTCAAACTGTGAGCTCAGGTTTAATGGGTACAATGGATGCAAAAAACCCACATCAAGTTACAATACTGCAATCTTTCATAATACTGGAGACAAAGATCTCATGAATTTCTAGAAAGAACAAAAGGTCGCATACACAGGAAAAGTCATAATAGCATCACATTACTCAACAACGGCAGAAAATTACTTATTCTAGAATTCTATGCCAAACCTAACTATTAAGCAGATAAAATAAGAAGTTCCCACTGGTAAGGAGACAAAGGGGAAGGGAGCAGGGAAACGTTGGTTTTTAGTATCTTTCAGCAGCTTTTTTTAAAACTATACGTATACATTTCTTTATTTTTAAATAAATGTTTAATCATAATTTTAGCAGTAAGTATCCTTTAAAAACAGCACGGGTTTTTAACTGGAGAATGTGGTGGATGTTTCTGGGACCCAATGGACTCCATGAGAAAATGATGTATTTGCGCCAGTGTCTTTGACTCAGAACTCCAAAATAAATCCAGAATCTTGACCACCTCTCACCATTTCCACCCTGGTCTAAGCCACAACATTTTGTCGAGGTCACTGCAGTAACCTCCTAATTGTGTCCCTCTTCTTCTACCCTTACCGGATTCCCTCCAATGTATCTTCAATACATAAGAGTGACTTATTAAAATCTTGTCAGATCAAGTCACTCCTCTGCTCAAAGCTTTCCAAAGACTTCCTGTGTCATTCAGAATAAAAGCCCAAGTCCTCACAATGGCCTATAGGATCTAACACAATCTGATCTTCCCTGATTCCTCCTGATCTCATCTACTATCCACCTTCTCACTCCCTCTGTTCCAACCATACTGGCCTCTGCTCTAATTCTAATTATTAGAGTTTAACACACCAAGCATGCTCTTGTGGTACTGGAGGCTAACAATCATCAGTTCGAAGGGAGATCAAAGGATAAAGAGGCCTTCTGATATCCGACTATCCTCAAGTCTCACTGGTTCTACATTCTAAACTTCCTCTTATATTTCCCCTCACCATCCCCACTGCAAGTGCCTTAAAGCAGGGCCTCATTTTATTTCTAGCCTTCTAGCTGGTCCTGAGTCCCTTCTGATCCAGTGATGTGGCCAATGTGTCAAGATCAATTGCAAGGTGTCACCAAAGTAATTTGCTACTAACGAAAGTACTAAGTTGGATGCTTTACTGTTAAAAGAAAAAGTTACAATTCAAAGTCTCTCACTCATTTGCTTTAAATGCTTTGATTAGCAAAGAATTCCAAGGAGAGAACAGTCAAGTTTGATTGCAGAAGAGCATATAAATGTGTTATTCTGTAACATCAAAAATCTAGAAAGGGGACTGCTCTGGTGGTGCAGTGGTTAAGAATCCGCCTGCCAATGCAGGGGACATGGGTTTGAGCCCTGGCCTGGTAAGATCCCACATGCCGTGGAGCAACTAAGCCGGTGAGCCACAACTACTGAGCCCGCGAGCCACAACTACCGAAGCCCATGCACCTAGAGCCCGTGCTCCACAACAAGGGAAGCCACCGCAATGAGAGGCCCGTGCACTGCAACTAAGAGTAGCCCCCGTTCGCCATAACTAGAGAAAGCCCACACACAGCAATGAAGACCCAATGCAGCCAAAAAAAAAAAGATCCTGTTTAAAAAAAAAAAAATCTAGAAAGGGGGTTTCTAAGGTTATGAAACAAAACTGTTAAATGTCCCTATACCCTTGGTATATCCACGTTAGAAAATCTCAACTATGTATTCTTCATAAAACTATTTGGATCAATGCTAATTTTAAAGTTTCAAAGGCAAATGTCATACCTTTTAAAGATATGAGGCCAAGGCTGCTTGGTGAGAGTCAGGTTATCATATAACTATGCACTGATTTTAGAGAATATTTAAGAATTGTTTAACATGGTTATCACGAAACACCTTTACAAGACATTTAAAACTATTCTATTTTCATGTTTGAGAAATTATACAATAAGTAAATCAAGTCACCCCAGGAATTTACTGGAATGTAGACACATTTTTAGCCTATGCTAATTTGGGAGTGTAAATGTCTCAGAACTTTCAAGTGTTGCTTCTACTTGTTTACTGTATATAATGAAGGTAACATTTTTTGACATGCCAGGGGTTCTGACTACTCAAGGGCTATGGATTCCTTGAGTAAAGCAATGGCTAAAAGCTGCTTAGAATGGAAATTTTTTTTTTTTTGAAGCTAGGCACAATGTAACAAAGAAACTGGTTAAAAAAACAAAACAAAAAAATCTGGGAAAATAGATCTTTAAGAAAGAGAAAGGACTCTGAGGGCCCTAAAATACTCTCCCTCACCCAAGTTACAGCAACACAAGAATCAGAAATGTGGGAGGCTGGGGGAAGATAGGGAAGGGGAAAAAGAAATTGTTCACTAAGTAAACATGAGTATCAGGCAGATCAGTTCAGCCATGATGCCAAGAGTCATAAATCCCTAGGTCAGTGAAAATGCAAAACCTGATCAGCAGGATAGCCCCAAGGGCCTGAACCACTAGATTCAGTTCCCCTGGCTTTAGAGAACTTTACTAGCCACACCTATGGAGGAATTTAAGGTGCCCCAGGTTTCTAAGGAAAGGATGGCTCAAGGAAAAGAAACGGGATTCTAAGACTGTGGTTGTTACACATATATCTTTGATTCTGACCTTTTGAGCACGTTATGGATCAGGACACATGTTTTGAATAGGCAAGGTTAATTTATAAATGGACAAAATCTATTCTGATTGGGTCCACAATATTTGTGTGTATGTGTGTGTACGTATATACACACATATATATGTATATGTAGGTACTTTAGAAATATATTTCTGTTAACATTAAACAAAACTATTTTGTCAGACAACTGCAGTGTCTAGCTTTGTAAAGCAAAGTGAATACATTAAAATATTTTGTCATTTTTCTGCTGCAGGTAACACTCCCCTGTAATTTCCTAATTAGGGCATTAGTCAAATTAAGAAATACCGCTAAGAAAGAGATTCATTAAAATGTTAGCTATAGGGACTTCCCTAGTGGTCCAGTGGTTAAGAATCTGCCTTCCAATGCAGGGAACGAGGGCTCAATCCCTGGTCAGGGAACTAAGATCCCACATACCATGGGGCAACTAAGCCACGTGCTGCAACTACTGAGCCCACACGCTCTGGAGACTGGGCGCCACAATTAGAGAGAAGACCGCGTGCAGCAATGAAGAGCCCTCCTGCTGCAACTAAGACCCGACACAGCCAAAATTAGATAAATAAATATTTTAAAAAGTTAAAAAGGAAAAAAAAAGAAATGTTAGCTATAGAGTTTTGCAATCTCAAAACATGTAGCCTGTCTCTGAAATTCCATAAAAATCATTTAGGAAGTCTTACTAAAGATTGTTTCTCTGACAGTATATTTGTAGAGGTTATTTCTTCTGAAGCTTTAATGTTCGGGCAAGAAACAAATTCTTGAAGAATGAAGGACATATTCTACATACTTGACAGACTACCTTATGAAAAGTCAGATATAAGAGTGGTTGAAAATAATGGTATTTGGCTGGGGGGGTACATGTAGTGTTTCTCATGCAGGAAAACAATTAACAAGCTAGGCTTATTTGAAATGCTAAAGCAAAATCAAAACACTGATAAACTGAAAAAAAAAGAAAATGTTAACCAACAACTTTGATAAACATGGAAACACAGAGGAAAGCCGTTATCATACAGCCCAAGATGTAGATGTATAGTCTTTAATGTAAGGAAAAACAATGATATCAGGACTAAAATTCACCACAGAAGCAAAATATGCTGAGGGTATGTGGTAGTTTTAGTAAAAGCAACTCCCCCCCACCCAAATTACTGCTTTGTTTCTTTGATCCCCCTTTGCAACAAATCTCAAAATCCTATTTACTGTCTCTAATTTCTCTCCCACTCCCATCAGATTTCCCTCCCCCTGCTCTGCCTTGAAAACTGCTGATCAAGGTAACCAAGGTCTCCACAATTGATAAATTCAATAATTAACAGCTCTCAGACCTCATCTTAATGGACAATAACATATGTCCTTCCTAAATACTGTATATTTGTTTCTTCATTTGACTTTCAGAACACATTTTCTTGGTCACTTTTTAAGTCTACTTTGCTGGTTCCTGCTCTTCTTCTGATCTCTTTTGCTGAAATTTCCTCTCTTCTGCTCTATATTCACTCCCTTAGTGACCTCGTCTAGGCTCATGTCATCATCTATGTTCCATTAACTATTAAATGTGTTATCTCTAGTCCAGAGCTCCTTCCTGGAGTTACCTAATATAACCATCCTAAACAACTGGCTTTTTGACTTCTCTACTTCTCAAATTTTCGTCTTAAATGGAACTACATACTGATCTTCCCCCACCCCAACCGTATGCCATCCACAACCTTCCCATCTCAGTTAACAGCAATTCCCTCCCTCTAGGTGCCTGAACTAAAAACCTTGGAGTTATTCTTGACTCTTCTGCACACACCACATACAGTACATTACAGCCTTCTCTGAAGAACCGTTACCTCTCGCTTTGATTACTCCAGTAGCCAAATCATTTCCCTACTTCTGGCCCTGCCCCTACGTACAGTCTGTTCTAAGCATGGTGCGACCAGAATTTGGCTTTAAGACTCCTGCAATGACTTTTCCCATTTCAGAAAAGCCAAAGATCTTCAATGGCCTAACAATGGCTTACTACTCTGGCTATACTTGCCTCATTTCAGTGCTCCTACCCTACTTAGGGTCTTTTCACTGCCTGTTCCCTCTGAATAGTTAACTCCTCTCCAGGTCTTTGTTCAAAAGCCACCTTCTCAAAGAGACTCTATTATCCTCCTACTTAGAACTACAGTGCACCCCCATTATTCTCCTTTATCCCACTCCACTTTTTCCCCAACCATGGCACTGAAACCTTTTAATTAATGATATAATTTACTTAGTGTAACAATTCAACGCTCCCTTTCAGATAACTGTGGATATTTTTCAATATTACATTAAAACTGGGCATGTGGTAGGCTCTTGAAATTAGCTGCAATATGGAATCTGAACTATACCAATAAACTTTTCATATTGTTACATTAAAATCCATTGCTTTATTTTACATTCTGAATCTTTTACCTATGCACTACTCTATAACATCATGCGTTGGTTATTTGAAAACTATTGGTTCACTGGATTATACAGGTCTTCCAAGTGTAGATACGTTTTGTGATACAATATTTTAAAAATTACATTTTCTATCTATTCTAGATTTCAAGGGACTTCCCTGGTGGCACAGTGGTTAAGAATCCGCCTGCCAATGCAGGGGACATGGGTTTGAGCCCTGGTCCCGGAAGATCCCACATGCTGCGGAGCAACTAAGCCGTGCGCCACAACTACTGAGCCTGCGCTCTAGAGCCCGCGAGCCACAACTACTGAAGCCCATGTGCCTAGAGCCCATGATCAGCAACGGGAGAAGCCACAGCAATGAGAAGCCCGTGCAACACAATGAAGAGCAGCCCTCGCTCACTGAAACTAAAGAAAGCCCGCGCCCAGCAACGAAGACCCAATGCAGCCATAAATAAATAAATAAACGATTAAAAAAAAAAGATTTCAAAAATTCTAATTTTTGCTTGAAAAATCAAATTTTATCATATGGCAACAAATGTTATCATTTGTTGTGGTTTTCCTTGAACCAACAGGCCCACTTCTTTCATTTTTTGAGAAAATGTCTGCCAAATATTCAAGTCTGAATTGTCATAGTCTCTCTATCAACTGTTCTTTCAAGAGTGGTTCTCATGAAAAAGGAGGCTAGTTCAGCTTAAGGCTGAAACAATTGTAGAAATGCTTTACTCATGTTTCCCATTTGCCAAACAGAATTATGAAATGAAGATGTGTACTTAAGAGTCAAGATTTTTTTGGGGGGGTGCCGTGCCACGTGACATGTGGGATCTTAGTTCCTTGACCAGGGATTGAACCCACGTTCCCTGCAGTGGAAGCGTGGAGTCTTAACCACGGGACCACCAGGGAAATCCCAAGAGTCAAGATTTAAAACATTAATTTTTACTGCTTCAAGAACATTCTTAAGAGACCCTGTGTTTTTAAATTGCACGTGCTAGTGACTACTAGCACAGTCTGGTGATGCCGCCTGGATGTACACTAAGGTAACAGCAGCTTCACCAGTCATTGCTTTTGCACCATCAGTCCAAATCTCAACTCAGTGAAAAGGCAAGTAATGTGTTAGTACTTTTATGAGAAGAGCTTTAACGTCTCAGACCACCAAAAAGGTCTTGGAAACTCCCAGGCGTCCCTGACCCACAATGCTATACTACACTAATCCCCTTACAGGAAAATAAGTTTGAGAATACATCAGGATAAGCAAATTACCTTACTCATGCAATCTATTAGTAAGAATTAAAATGTATTTTTAAAAAGAAAAAAAAGGTTATAAAAATTATGGAAATAAGGCTAATAAAAAATGTAGACAAAGTGTAAATAAACCACATTATACTTTTAAGTAGTCTACTTCTGCCCTGATTTTACAAGGAAACAGGTGCAAGTAATTTAACAAATATTATGACAAAATTTCTACAGAATCAACGTAGATCTGACACCCAAACGGAGTTTCTTACTGAATAAATGAAAAATAAATGGTTTGATAAATGAATGGATTGATTAATTCCAGGATATAAAAATAAACCATTTCTTAGATAATCTGAAATTACTAACTATATGTATTAAGCTCTCACTGTCACAGGAGCTACAAAGGAAGGAAATTCATCCACTTAAAGGGTGAAGGTTTATTCCTCTCATTTGAGGCAATCTCTCTCTCAAATGGAAAAAAGCCCAAACTGCCTCTTGGTGGACATATGCAGCTGACACACAACTGAACAATATAGATCTATCAAAGAATTTAAAAACATACTGCTTATGTCTTCATACATAAACATATAGTGTTATTAAAAGCATAGCTAAAATTAAATCATATTTACACCCTTTTTGGGCAGTTGTGAGTAGCCTCCGTAACTCAATCAACCTAACCGATGACCTTACAAACTCTGAATATTAACCCTGACAAAAACATAATGGGACCAAAGGGTGTGTTAAAGAAAGCACGAGTTATGCATGTGAGTCGGTCACCCAGACCCAAGGTCCAGTGTTAGTGTTTCAAGTTTTCCTGATTTAATAATACATCTATAAGGCTACTAGAAATGTGAGATCCTGATAAACACATATTTGAATAAATACAATTATAACCATCAGGAAAACAATCCAAAGGCTCCATCTTAAGACAATTTTTGTCTAAAGATTAAATGCCACTGTGAAAGGTTATTGGTTCTTGCACAACGGCTAATAAAAAGATCTCTCGCCTTTTCTCTATCTTGTTATTATTAAAGTAAATTATAAGTTTCCTAACTCCTAATTTACATAATTCTATCATGATAAAAAAATGAAATCTAGTTTTCTATGAAGAACGTCCAAAAAATGATTGCCTAAATATGCAACTTTGAGATATACTAGACATCTTCAATTAAGAACAATGTTACCCACAACTCAGTTTGCATTTCCATAATGCTTAGCATACAGATTTCCAGAATATTCTATAGAAATTTCATACAGAAATAGAAATTTCATAATCTATTCTAAATGATTTCATTTAATATAGAGCTGGGAGGTTCTTCAGAGATTATTTTAACTCATTTTACATGTATGAAAAGCTGTTTAATATTGGTTAAGAAATTTTTTATACCTTGGTATTTTCCCATATTTTGAAGGGGCTAAACCAGATGATCTTTACCATCCTTCCTAGTTCTACTGTTTCTCTAAAAAAAGGTAAGCCAAGTCTTACTGAAATGACTTATGAGACCACATATAAACATGAAATCGAGATGGGATGCAAAAGAAGAAAATTTATAAGGCTGAGTACCTATCTTGTGTCAGGACCTATAAACAAGTACTTCATTTAATACTCTAAAAAACCTGCATATGCTAGGTTCTTTTTTGGGGGGTAGAGGGGCTCCTAAATCTATTTGGGTTTAGATGCTGCAAAAATGCCCCATTTCTGTTTTTAAAGAAAACGCTAACCATAAGGGCCTTGACATGCATTAGTAACAACAACGTGACTGATGATCCTAATCCAAACTGGGAAGTTAGTGCAATCAAGCTAACATTTCAAATAAATATGCCCTATTTTTAACAAAACTTGACATCTGAATCTTGAATGCACATCAATAAAAATGTTAGGACCTAGAATAGGGCCTTAGAGATCATTTAGTACAACTTCTTCATTCTACAGATGAAGATGAATTAAAATCAAAGAGCGTGTCCATTTTTTGCTCAAAATAGTGGCCAGAAGTAGATGTGTGGTCTCCTAACCTTCAAAAATTACCTTATGATCTAATTACAGGAGGGAACCCAATTATTTGCACAAGACATCTTTAATAAGAACATCTACATGGCTAATGGTTTTTAAAAAACGATTTAATTTGCCAAGATTATTCTTACGTATCAGAAATATAGAAAGCAAACCCTGCCTAAACCCTGTCTCACGAATAAATGAACAGTATTAAATGAAAAGTATTTTAATGCCAGAACAGTGCCTGGCCCATTATTGGTGTACAATAAATGTTTGTTCAATGAATGTGCCAACTCAAGGAAAGTACTGTCATCACTGGCAATAGAGTCCACACGTTTAACTCCAATCAAGCCACTGTGAATAGAACCGCCTGTGTATTACTTTAAGATTCTTAAAGTAGTCGATTTAAAAAAAACTGTATGCTTTAAAGGGATGCGACTTTATATGGTCATAATGGCAGCAAAGAGCCTCAGCATAATTCACCGTAGTCATTTTTGATACGACTATGATCCTACAGATAAGAAGTAACTCCTAAATTTAAAATTGCTACGACTCTCCAAATAATTTGGAAAGAACCACCTAAAAAGGAGACTAAACTGGGTGAACAAAAGATCTGTAGCACTCAAGTTGGCCATCAGGGAACTGAGACTTCAAGTTTAGTCTTAATCTTGTACGCACAGTAACTACTGCCAAAGCTTCTGACCTCTCCCCTACCCTCCACTTTCTCCGTTTAAGCAGACGAAAAGCAGCGGGTACGCAAGACGCCTGGTTCTCAGGAATAGAATCCGACCCTAGAAGCACTATCGCTTTGTAGCGCATCTCGCAACCTGGAGAAAGGAAAATTTCCAAGACCTAGAAACCTACAGCTATTGCGGGCGACAGAACCCCAAAGCCTTCCAGCTGGCGCCGGAAGCCCCCAGATGACCCACCGGGGCCGAGGAGGGCCCGGAAATCAGCTGCCGGAGATCCGAGGCGGGGCGTGAGCGACGTGAGGCAGCCCCGCAGCCCGCGCGCCAGGAACGGAAGGAGGAGGAGGCCCGGCGCCCATTTTGTCCTCGGCCTCCGCACTTCCCGCTTTACCCGCGCCCCCCCACGCCGCCCCGGCCAAGCAACCTACGTGAGGCTTGCAGTTACTGGCCTTCCATGGCCCCGCATCCCCGCCGTCCGCTAGGCCGCGGCGCGTGGACTGGGCCTGCGTGGACGCCAGCCCCGCCGCCCACTCTCTAGGCCTCGCTCCGGTTCCGCGGGCCCAAAGCCTGACGTCCTGCCGGCTTCGCCCTCCCACCCCTCCCCGCCTCGGCCTCAGTCCCATGGGTTCCCTCAGCTCCCCCGGCTCCAGTCCCCTCACCCCTCCCCGCCCAGGCCTCACTCTCTCGGTCCCCGGGGCTGAAGCCCCTTCTCCCTTCTCGCCCGCGTCTCAGGCCACGGCCCTCGGCCTCAGCCCAGCGCCCTCAGCCCCAGTCTGCAAGCCCCTCCTGGGACGTACCCTCCGGCAAACAGATGCACCAGCGTGTCCCTCTGGCTCATTCTCTCTCCCGCATGTCCTCCGGGCGCTGAGGCGGGACGCGGATCCGGCCGCCGCGACGGCCGCAGCTTCCGCCCCGGACTGGAGCCGCACGGCGCTCCAGTGACGGCGACGGGAACTGACGGAGACGCGGCTGCAGAAGGCGACCGGCGCGGCCCTCCCCGCCGCGCTGCAGCCACGCCGCCTCCCACCCTGGCTAGGTTTTCACCACCCGCGCTAGAGGGCAACTCAGTGGCAGCGGGGGCGTGAATATTCCGACCCTCCCCCCCTCCCCGCGATATAAACAGAAGCTACCATTGGTACGCACTGCGTGACGTCAAGCAGCCGGCATGCCTCTTTCACGTGATCGCTAAGGGGTTTCTCAATGGAAGGGGCCGGGAGGCGGGGCAAGAGCGCGTGCCCGGAGGGTAGTGGGTCACCAGGTCCTCGCACCTAGTCCTCCCGCCCCGAGGGCTGCACCGGGTGCCGCCTGGGCCCGCGCAGACAAGCGGATTCGAACTTCACGCCACGTGAGAAACGACCTGGATGCCCGGTAAGCAAGAGGAGTTGGGACACGAGTCTGCCCAGACTCTGATGTACTTTTTTTAGACTATTTTTTTTTAGAGCTGTTTGACGTTCACAGCAAAATTGTGAAATTTCCCATTGGCCCCTGCTTGATTCACGTTTTAATAATTGGATCTATGACCCAGCATTTATGCTTCCTGGTGTCTACCTCAGAGTAGCACTCAGTGCATGGAAAGGCTTGTAGACACTCGTACAGGATCACAAACAACAGTACGGTGTTTACAGACAATGCTTAGTGTAGTATACTATTAGTGTAGAATAAATATTCTTTATTTTAGAAAGAATAAAGAAAACTGGCATTTACTCATTTTTCTAACCAGCAAGTTTTTTCTTGTATGTATATACAAGAAGGTCAAAGACTGAGGGAAAGAAAATGTTTTATCCCTCTACAACATGATTAAATATTTAAAATTTTTGTTAATTAGTAATTATTTCTAAGGTGCAGAAGTGCAGGAAATAATATAACATAATCTGTATTCATCACCCACAATGAACAAATGTTGATATTTCCCGCCTCTTCGTTTGGTAACTTCCATTTCACCTGCAGGGTCCTCACTACACTTTCCCACCCATGTGGGGTTATCCAGGGCTCACCTTCCTTTCCTTCCAGGGCCATTTCCTTCACGAAGTCCTCCCTGATTGCCGTAGCTCTCTATGCTCATTACCTGCTCCTAAATGCCCACAAAATGTACAGACTGCATGTCACTGGCAAGTGTGCGTCCACTCCACAGTAAATGCTCATCTGTAAAATGGGCACAAGAATACCTACCTCACAAGGCATATTGCTTGAGCACTTACTAATATGCCAGGCTCTGATCTACAGCATTCTCTAACACAACTGCCCTATGAGGCCATTGATATTATTCCCCCAATTTTTCATGAGGAGACTGAGATTTAGAATAATTGACTTGCCCAAGATTATCCAGTTCATCCAGAAAGAGATTGGATTTGAATCCAGCAGAATCTCTCTGATCCCAGAGCTTCAGTTAGTGAAGTAATAGCTGCACATTAGAGAGGGAAATTTTGAAACAAACAAACAAACGAAACTCCAAAAAGTAGAAATAAAAATTGACACCCTGGCCATACTTCCCCCAAACCCTTGTATTAACTTTTGGTGTGTGGGAAGGTTAGTTCTATCTTTTTTTACAGCAGTTTTATTGAGGGATCTTTCACATGCCATAAAATTCACCTATGTATAGTGTACAGTTTAGTGGTTTTTAGTGTATTCTGATGGTTGTAGAGCCATCACCACTACCTAATTCCAGAACACTTTCCTCACCCAAAAAGAAACCCCACACTTGTTATCAGTCACTCCCATTCTCCTCTCTCCCTATCCTCTGCCAACCACTAATCTACTTTCTGTGTATTTGTCTAATCTGGACTTTTCATATAAATAGAATTACACAATATGTGGCCTTTTGTGTCTGGTTTCTTTCACTAAGCATAATGTTTTCAAGGTTCATTCATGTTGCAGCACACATCAAGTACTTCATTCCCTTTTATGACTGAATAATAGTCTGTCATATGACTGTATCACATTTTGTTTATCCATTCTCAATTGATGGCCATTTGGATTGTTTCCACTTTTTGGCTGTCATGGATAATCCTGCCATGAATATTTGTGTACAAGTTTTAGCATGCAGATACGTTTTCACTTCTCTTGGGAATATACTTGAGAGTGTCATTGCTGGGTCATATGATAATTCAATGTTTAACCTTTGGAGTAACTGCCAGACTGTTTTCCAGAGTGCCTGCACCATTTTAGATGTATTTCTTTTAAGACAATGGCTGTAGCTCCATGTTTTTGGCATAGTGAATGCTGTGGTAATTACATTTAATGAAGCTTCTGAAACTGGTAAGGAGGGAGCCCAAGTTCTTACGTGGAGTAAATTATTCCCGTAAGAGCAATAGCAATTCATAATGTGACCGTTTACTTTGGAACCTCATTCAGATGGCATCGTGGAAGGAGACTCTGCCCCCTGCACATTCCGTCCGGTAGCCCCTGGGGCTGCCCACTGGGGTGTGGTTGATGATGCCTTCATTTTTGTGGGGATTCCAGGGTTAGTTGGCTGTCATGTTTGTTGAGGTTCCACTGTACTGTGTCATCTGCCAGCTCTTTTATAATTTTCCTTCCTCATTGCTGTTGGCTAATGTCTTTAAGTGATTCCTTCAGGACCAGCACAAGATGAGGTTTCTTGAGCCCTTGCCCCTTAAACAAACAAGCTTCTAGGTGCTTTTCCAGAATGATATTAAGGCAGGGTGGGTGGGGCTAAATGACCTTGCTTTAGTGTCAGGCACACCTGTACCTCTTCCAGACCCCCATTCCTACCAAGGGGTCTTCTGGGAGCTGTAGTTTTTAACTGAATGTAGGAAGAGAAACTGATGGGGAAACTGTGGGTGGCCACAACTGGTTGCTTGGCTCAAAACAAATAAATAAGCTCATTGTCAAGTAGAGAGGACTGCTACTTTATTTCCTGATTGGTACTAACCTCAAATTTTAATTGCTGCTGAACTGCAGGAGACAATCGTTTTAGACCTGGCAGTTGAGGAGGGAGCGATTGGAGGGGGGTATTGGTTTGGCATGCACTCCTGCACTCCACACTTCAGGAACGTTATTGCATGTGGATCGGCTGCTTTTGGAAGACTATTGCCCAGAAGAAGAGGTGTTTGGTTTTCACAAGCCAAAGATATACCATAGTATAGAGGGCTGCTGTATTTGCAGAGCTAAATCCTCCAGTTCTCAATTCACTGACAGTAAACTCTGTGAAAAGGACTTCCAGAGCTGCTTTCGGTTACATGAGACTTGATCAGGAGACATCTGTAATGCCCGTGTCCTGCTGTGAAAAGATGGAAGAAATTACCAGCAGACTCAAAAAAAAAAAAAACCCAAAAAACAAAACTGGAATCACGTGGTAGATGCAAGGGCAGGACCCAGTCTAAAAACTACACTGAAACCAGAGAAAGTGAAAACTCTATCTGGAAACAGGATAAAAAGCAACCAGATCAGCAAACTGCCAAAGGAATTTAAACGTCGTAATTCTGATGCTCACAGTACCACCTCAAGTGCCTTTCCAGCTCAATCTCCTTGTTATAGTAACCAGTCAGATGATGGCTCAGATACAGAGACGGCTTCTGGCTCTAACAGAACGCCAGTGTTTTCCATTTTGGATCTCACATACTGGATAAGACAGAAAATATGCTGTGACATTATCTATAAAGGCTGTCTTGGGGAAGTCCTCATCTGACACACATCTATTCAAGTCTTGTTGCAGCAATAAGAAAGCAGCTGCTGAGAAGCTGGAGGCGCAGGGGCCAGAGCCTCTGCCCATCTCCACTCAGGCATGGTGACTGAGGTTTATGTAGAAAGGAAACAAAAAACAATTTAAATTTTGGAAAACAAAGCAACAAAATGACCCTCCTATTTTTAACTTGGATACCTGCTATTCTGCCAAATGACGATTTCTAGAATAGTTTTTTTAATAGAGTTTTTTTTAATTAATTTATTTTATTTATCTATTTTTGGCTGCGTTGGGTCTTCATTGCGGTGCGTGGGCTTCTCATTGCAGTGGCTTCTCTTCTTGCGGAGCGGAGGCTCGCATGGACTTAGTTGCTCCGTGGCATATGGGATCTTCCCGGACCAGGGCTCGAACCTGTGTCCCCTGCCTTGGCAGGTGGATTCTTAACCACTGCGCCACCAGGGAAGCCCTTAGGATAGTTTTGACTGGGTTATTTTTCCTTCAGTTCCACAAACTCTGAAGCCAGTGTCTAGCTTACTAAAAGAAAAAAAAAGTGTACATAATATCGGGTTGGCCAAAACGTTCGTTTGGGTTTTTTCTGTACGATGTCATGGAAAAACCCAAACGAACCTTTTGGCCAACCCAATATTTAAGATGCTGAGTATTTCATAGGAAAGCTGAATGCGGCTGTAAAGTGCTTTTAAGTCTTTTAAAAAAATCCCCTTGGGCTTTCCTAGTATCCATTTATTTAAAAAAAATCCCCTTCTAATGAATGAAATTAGGGGAATTTGGGGGACAGAGATGGGATTTGTTGTATGATAAGTGTATGTAGTTTTAGTCTTTCTATATTCAGAAGCAGTGGTTAGAGCATTTTTATAAGATGGCTGGCTATACTTGTTTTCCTTCGTTATAATAAATTTGTCATAACTCAGTAAACATGGACTTGCCCCTATAGTTGTTAATAACTTTGAAATATTAAGGTCTTGCCAAGGTTCTGATGATTCAAACCTGTACTACTGAATATTAAGCAGGACAGACTAAGCTCTCTGGTGTGAATATCTTGAAAGAGTAATTTCTAAATATACAGAGGTAACTTGACTGTATATGTTGCATCCTGTGTCACCTCCCTCCATATTGATGTTTGATAAAGATTTTAATTTATATGAAACTTCTAAAGCAGAAGCTCCTCTTGGGGAAATGTCAACTCTTTAGGATAAGCAGTCCTATATGAATAATACCAAAGCACTACCACTTGGTACAGAACACACTCTATTAAAAATGTTAAATTATCTGAAAAATAAAATGTGCAAGTCTTCAGGATGGCACACGAAAAAACAAAGTTAATACTTCTTGGGGCACATTTCTTAGAGGGCTTGCAAGTGTGTAAATAATTTGTTTATGTTACATGACTGGTGACTTCCTGAAAATCTGCACAATTCACTTTTAGCTCTTCAGTTGACCTTTGTGAAGGTTTTATCTGTGGAGAATGATTGTTTGACTTGTTTTAATGTATTAGGGCTTTGGGGTTTTGTGGGTTTTTTTCATTTTATATTAAAGTAAAATTCTACTAAAAAAATTTTTTTAATTGCTATGGGCTGAAGAAAAGTTCTTAATAGCTATTTGTTGGGAAGTGGAGCACAGATGGACAACCGATGCCATTTTTCCCCCACTTAGCCTTTGTTGGTCTTGTAGGTACAGAAAATTCATATGGGCTCTAGATTGGCAACATTAGTTTTAAATATTTGGGTAAGGTTTTTAAAAAAATCTTTGTGTCTTTTTAGCTTTTAGTGGGCGGTTTGGAGAGATTGTTTTATATTCTCAGCCAGATGCCATTAAATTTTTTTTCTTATTTTGCTTTTAATAGAAAGTAATACATTCAAACAATACAGAAGTGCGTGAGTTAGAAATTAAAATCCTCACTTCAGCCTCCCTTCCTAAATCCTACTCCTCAGAGGACATCATTGGTAAGAGTTGGGTAAGCGTCCTCCTGGGTACTTGATGCCTTCATGGTAATCATCTCAAAGAGCTTCAGATGTGTACAGTACTCACCATGTGCCAGGCCTTGTTGGAAGCACTTTTCATGTATTTTAACTGTAGAACCCAATGAAGGACATTTTATAGACCAGGAGAGAGACTGAGATACAGAGGGGTTAGAGGATTTGTCAAGGTGACTCAACTAGCACGTAGCTGAGTTGGGATGGAAACCTAGGGAGTCGGGCTACAGAATCTGTACTCTCATCCTCTGTTCTACACCATCTCAATTGTTCATTGGTTGAATGAGAAATTAGCTATAGTTTCAAAAAAAAAAGGGGGTGTGGGTGGGGGAGAGGGGGCTTTTGAGAGAACTTAAGGAGATGTGGTGCCCAGAGGACGAAATGTATACTTATATCTGAGCCCCAGATGGAGCCATGAGGGCAGTGGCTCCCAAATGCAGGTTTCATGTCCCATTGAGCCACCTCTCCCATCAGCAACGTCAGTTACTCTGTGTCACATTTCAATTCAGTCATGGTTAAAGGCTCTCCTTAGATACACAGGTGATAAGCAGAGCTCGCACTGGAAATATATAAGGAGCTGGTAAAAAATGGATTTCCCCCAGAAGGATTCAGTTAGCTTGTTGGAAACACTGTCCACCAGGGAGCAATTTAGGAATGTGTCCCAGGTGGCTTGGAGAAAAACCCCAGAAAACAAAATACGACTTTTCCTACCCTCCAGGACAGGAGTATTAGAAGGGTAGTGACACCTTGCAAAGAAATGCATAGATTTTGTTGAGATAGGGTGTAACACACTTTTGTGTGGACAATGCCTGGGACCTCAACGGTGTGTGGTAATGCAGACGTTGTGCCTTGCCTCCCATTTAAGAAACCATCCAAGGGCCTTACCAAGGGTCCCTGCTTTTTTTTTTTTTCTGTTTTTTTTTTATTGAAGTATAGTTGATTTACAATGTTGTGCTAATTTCTGCTGTACAGCAAAGTGATTTAGTTATACATCTAAAAAAATAAATGTATTTATTTTATTTATTTGTTTTTGGCTGCATTGGGTCTTCATTGCTGCGCGCGGGCTTTCTCTAGTTGGGACGAACGGGGGCTACTCTTCGTTGTGGTGTGCGGGCTTCTCATTGTGGTGGCTTCTCTTGTTGCAGAGCATGGGCTCTAGGCACGCGGGCTTCAGTAGTTTTGGCTCACGGGCTCTAGAGCGCAGGCTCAGTAGTTGTGGCGCACAGGCTTAGTTGCTCCATGGCATGTGGGATCTTCCCGGACCAGGGCTCGAACCTGTGTCCCCTGCACTGGCAGGTGGATTCTTAACCACTGCACCACCAGGGAAGTTCCCCCACTCTGACTTTTGAAGTCACTGCCCCATTGGTTTCTAGCATCCAGAGCTCATATTGAGAAGCTTGACTCCATTTGTAGCTCTGGTCTTTATATAGAACATGTTTTTTTGCTATTTTAACCTTTTAGGATCTTTCTTTTATCCCTGGTTTTGGGAAATTTCACCACAAAGTACCATGATGGTGGTGGAGTCTGTTCATTCATTGTGCTGGGTACCTTGTGGGCCTTTTAAGTCTGTAAATGAAAACGAGAATTCACCCTTGGAGTGTTCTTTAACGGTTCCATGTGTGCTGGTTTGGGTCTTTCAACCCCCAAAGCCAAAAAGCATCGTTGATTTTTTCTCCCCTGAACAGTACCTGGCAAGAAGTTGGCACTGGGTCAATACCCAGAGTCAATGGCCAAAAGTTAAAAGGATAGACTTCTGGTTTGGCAGCAACGCTGTGCAAAGCAGCACTTGGCAAATATTTGGTGGCGAAGAGAGTGATAACAGTTTTATTTCATAGGTGGCCAATTCCCTTGAGTCTGGGTCCCCCCTCACGCCCCACCCCAGAACTGCTTCAGCAGCTTTCCACCTTCTCCATCCTTGACCTCAGGCCATGCCCTCTTACCCTGCTTAGTAGTTGGGTGAACAGAAGAGAAACAGAAAACAGGACTGGGAAGTCTCACTGACCTTGGAGTTAGGGTCAAAGATCAGTGTCGGGGAAAGCCCCACAGCCTGTAGTCAGAATTACCTTGGAAAAGCCTTTAAATCTCCCAGAAGTATGAGGTGCCAAGAACTTCTTTTACTTTGTGTTTCTCTCTGCTCCTCAATTAATCCCTTAATGTCTTCTTTCAGGATGTCCGTGAAACCATCGCCATCCAATTTCTTGGCCACAGCGAAACTGTTTTTTCTCTTTTCATTGATTGGGAAATACTTAAAGTTGTTTTCCCAGCTTTTCCATAATTTTGGCTCTGTAAGACTTTCACTTTCAAACAAAATGGAGTAACAAGGATCAGAAATATGAAAATCCAGGCAAAATATATAAAACTGTAAACAAAAAGAACAAAGAACATTGCTCATCATCCCCTTCTACAGAGAATTAAGTCACAACCCACAGTGCCAGTGTGCCGGGAGGGGAATTCAGGATGGAAAAAAGCTGGAAGCATTCTGCGCTTTTGGAGGTACGGTCCCCTAGATAGTTATTACAGTTTATGCAGTTATTTATTACAGTTATGCAACTAACTTTTATTCAACAAATTTTTATCAGTTAGGGATCTGACACGTTGGTGGATGCTTTTACATGTATTATATCATTCTGTTCTCACAGCACACCTATAAGGTTGGATATCTTTATTTTTTTCTACTTATAAGAAAAGGGGGGACTTCCCCGGTGGCACAGTGGTTAAGAATCCGCCTGCCAATGCGGGGGATACGGGTTTGATCCCTGGTCTGGGAAGATCCCACATGCTGTGGAGCAACTAAGCCTGTGCATTACAACTACTGAGCCTGAGCTCTAGAGCCTGTGAGCCACAGCTGTTGAGCCTGCGAGCCACAGCTACTGAAGCCCACGCACCTAGAGCCTGTGCTCCACAACAAGAGAAGCCACCGCAATGAGAAGCCCGCACGCAGCAATGAAGACCCGATGCAGCCAAAAATAAATAAATTTATTTAAAAAAAAAAAGAAAAAAAAGAAAAGGGGAAGGGAGGGGGGGAGAGAGAGGGAGAGAGAGAGGAGATGAAGATGAAGAGGAAGAAAAACGAGAGGGACAGAGACAGAGATAGAGAGAGGCAAAGAGAGAGAGAGACAGAGAGATAGAGAGACAGACAGAGAGACAGAGAAGGAGGAAGAGAGTGCGACAGAGGCGAAAGGAGAGCGAAGACAGTTCAACGCCCCTAGCTTGGCACTTAATGCTGAAGTCCCTGTCTACCGCCCCCTACTCTCCTACCCCTTCCTATAAGCGCAGGTCCCTCTAAGCCAACTGAACTGCTGGCATTGCCCACATTCACACAGTTGCTTCACTCCTCTGGGCTTTCAGAGATGTCCCAACACCTCCCTCCTCTGCTGTGTGCTTGCACAGCTCTGGGCTGGCCTCTCCAGACCATGCCCTGTCCACCCCGCAGGCTCGTGCACTCCCCGAGAGCCAGGATTCCTGGCCAACCGCGGGCCCCACACTTCCCCAGGTTGGGAACCATTTCATATTTGTCTATGTAGCCTCTTGGGCACTTGGCATCGTGGACATTAAATAAATATTTTCCCCGTGCCTACCCAGTGCCAGGTACTGTCCTAGCAGAGCAGCGAGACGGACAAGGTGGCAGCTCTCACAGAGTTTATATTCTCCTTTACAACAGACAATACGCTGGTCAACAAATCAAATAATTTCATGCTGTGGAACTATTTTACCATGAAGAAAATTAAGGGATGGGAAGATGTAGTTTAGACTGAGTGGTGATGGACATACTCTCTGGGGACATGGCTTTTCGGTTGACTGCTGAGAAGGGTAAAAAAGAACCAGCTGTGTGAGGATGGGGGTTGTATTAGTTCCCTAGGGCTGCCATAAGGAAATACCACAGACTGGGTGGCTTAAACAACAGAAATTTATTTTCTCACAGTCCTGGAGGCTCGAAGTCCACGATCAAGGTTCTGGCAGGTTTGGTTTCTTCTGAGGCGTCTCCTTGGCTTGCAGATGGCCACCTTCTCATCGTGTCCTCGTGTGAATGTCTCTCAGTCCGTGTGCGTCCCTGTTCTAATCTCCTCTTACAAGGATACCCGTCCTATTGGATTAGGGCCCACCCACATGACCTCATTTTACCTTAATTTCCTCTTCAAAGGCCCTCTCTCCAAATCCAGTCACATTCCGAGGTACTGGAGGTTAGGACTTCAACATAAGCATTTTGGGAGGACACGATTCAGCCGGTAACAGGGGTGACGTGCATTTCTAGGCAGAGCAAGTGAAAAGGCTCTGAGTGAGTTTAAGGAACAAGGAAGGCAGTGGGGCAGAGCAGAGTGAGCACGACAAGACAGGTTGGGGGCTTCCCAGGTGGCACAGTGGTTGAGAGTCTGCCTGCTAATGCAGGGGAGATGGGTTCGAGCCCTGGTCTGGGAGGATCCCAGGTGCCGCGGAGCAACGAGGCCCGTGAGCCACAACGACTGAGCCTGCGCGTCTGGAGCCTGTGCTCCGCAACGGGAGAGACCGCAATAGTGAGAGGCCGCGCACCGCGATGAAGAGGGGCCCCCGCTTGCCACAACTAGAGAAAGCCCTCGCACAGAAACGAAGACCCAACACAGCCAAAACAAACAAATAAATAAATAAACGCCTACCCCCCCCAACATCAAAAAAAAAAAAAAAGAAAAGAAAAGACAGGTTGGAGATGGAGTTGGATAGGTGGACAGGAGCCAGCTCATGCAGGCACTTGTAGGTCTGTCGACCGGAAAAAAAAAAAAGCACAACCTAAAAGTTGAGAATTATGTTTTATTCCGCAGCCTTACTGAGGACGTAAGCCTGGGGATTCAGCCTCTCAGATAGTTCTGAGGAACTGCTCCGAAAAGATAAGGGAGGGGCCAGGATATGCAGGAGTTCAAACAAACAAAAAACAGGTAGTCAAACATCAAAAGATGACTGCTAATGAAAGAAAACCAGACATCTTAATGAATTTAGCACTTTCCTGTGTATGGGAAGATGCAAGAATCTGGGCTGATTGAAATCATTCCTTTGATAAGCACCTTAACTATCTAGGGCCAGTCTCCTGTTTTTTTCCATCCTGAATCCCCTCAGGGTACACAATTGGGGGTAGTGGCTGCTGGCTTGATGGCTGCAACATCCTTTGTTTACTGATATGGCAGGCGACATTTTTTGTCTGCATATTCGAAGTGAGAGGAAAACCCACTGGAGGCTTTTAAGCACCCTAGTGCAAGGGCCCAGTTTTCTTTTCCTTTCTTTCTTTTGGCTCAGAGTCAAAGACTGCATTTTATTTGAATAGTCAGTTTCCTATCTTTTATGTAACTTTCCCCTGCCCCATTGCCCCACCCTGCAAACTTACAAATAGAGCCACTTGGTTAGGGAAATAATAAAGATACAGAGTTTGGAATTAGAAAAATCTGGGTTTGAATTATACTTCTGCCACTTTGTGATATCAAGCAAGTTAATTAACAGTCTGTGACATTCAGCTATTTCAAATGTAGAATTGAAGTATCAATACTCACCTTACATCATGATAATTTCAATTATGCCTCCTAAAGTAATTGCCCTAAACTAAGCACACAATCAATATACACTGAATAATTTTCTTACTGAAAGCTATATAGATTATTTTAAAACATCAGTTGTATTTTATTTCTTTTTTCTCTTAACCATTTTTTAATTGAAGTATAGTTTAATGTACAATGTTGTGTTCGTTTCAGGTGTACAGCAAAGTGATTCAGTTACATATATATATATATATATTTATTTATGTATTCTATTTTAGATTCTTTTCCCTTATAGGTTATTATAAGATATTGAATATAGTTCCCTGTGGTACACAGTAGGTCCTTGTTGTTTATCTATTTTATATATAGTAGTGTGTATCTGTTAAGGGACCCAGTTTTCAATTTCAAAAGATCACTCTGGTAATGTGTGGAGGCTGGGTGGAAGGAGGGCAAGAAAGGAAACAGGAAATGCCTTAGGGGGCTGTTGCAGTTGGTGGCTTGGACTGAGTGCGCACTCTCAGAGGAATAATGAGTAGGCTGGGGTGCGGGGGGAGAGTAGGTGAATGGGGAGAATGAAGAAGGTCCATGATACCTTTCATTAAAATGTAGTTTTCAACCAAGATTCATCATCAGGGTGAGTAGAAGGTGCTAATTTAAGAACACTTTCCACGAATAGAGCAAAGTTATTCCAATGTGTCTTGGATAATTTGATTGGTGCCATTCATTGAGCCTTGACGATGTGATGGATACTTGCTTTACGTGTGGTTTCATCTCATCTTCATGACAACCCCTTGAGGGAGTTACCACCATCATTGTAGAGATGAGGAAACACAAGCTCTAGGGAAACCACGGGTGAGCATCAGAGCTGGAAATGCACCCTCGAACCCCCAGTACCCTGTTTCTCCCCCTGCTCTGGGCCCTCCCAAGATGCTTTGCTCACTGCTCACGGTGGGGCTCGGAGGAGGGCTGCTGACTCCTTTACCTTCTCTGAGCCGCTGAGCCCGTCTCAGATCTGCCAGCAGAGGGAGCCTCACAGACCTGCCGCACAGGCCTTGAATGAGATAGAGCTGCTAAAAAGGGACATTTAGCGGCATGTTCTATTCATTTGTTTGCTGTGAACTATTAATCATGAGCTCCTGCTAACACAAGGTTTAGGAAGCAGTGAGTAACTTTGACTTAGGGCAGTCTTCAAAGTACTGAACCTGGGACATCCATGGCAGTCCAGTATTTAAGACTGTGCTTCCATCACCCTGATACCAAAACCAGACAAGGATGTCACAAAGAAGGAAAACTAGAGGCCAATATCACTGATGAACATAGATGCAAAAGTCCTCAACCAAATACTAGCAAACAGAATCCAACAGCACATTCAAAGGATCATACACCATGATCAAGTGGGGTTTATTCCAGGGATGCAAGGGTTCTTCAATATACGGAAATCAATCAACGTGATACACCATATTAACAAATGGAAGGAGAAAAACCATATGATCATCTCAATAGACGCAGAGAAAGCTTTCGACACAATTCAACACCCATTTATGATAAAAACCCTGCAGAAAGTAGCCGTAGAGGGAACTTTCCTCAACATCATAAAGGCCATATATGACAAACCCACAGCCAACATCGTCCTCAATGGTGAAAAACTGAAACCATTTCCACTAAGATCAGGAACACCACTCTTATTCAACATAGTTTTGGAAGTTTTAGCCACAGCAATCAGAGAAGAAAAGGTAATAAAAAGAATCAAATCGGAAAAGAAGAAGTAAAGCTGTCACTGTTTGCAGATGACATGATACTATAAATAGAGAATCCTAAAGATGCTACCAGAAAACTACTAGAGCTAATCAATGAATTTGGTAAAGTAGCAGGATACAAAATTAATGCACAGAAATCTCTGGCATTCCTATACACTAATGATGAAAAATTTGAAAGTGAAATCAAGAAAACACTCTCATTTACCATTGCAACAAAAAGAATAAATGTCTACGAATAAACCTAAGGAGACAAAAGACCTGTATGCAGAAAATTATAAGACACTGATGAAAGAAATTAAAGATGATACAAATAGAAGGAGCGATATACCATGTTCTTGGATTGGAAGAATCAACATTGTGAAAATGACTCTACTACCCAAAGCAATCTACAGATTCAGTGCAATCCCTATCAAATTACCAACAACATTTTTTACAGAACTAGAACAAGAAATTTCACAATTTGTATGGAAACACAAAAGACCCCGAATAGCCAAAGCAATTTTGAGAACGAAAACTGCAGCTGGAGGAATCCGGCTTCCTGGCTTCAGACTATACTACAAAGCTACAGTAATCAAGACAGTATGGTACTGGCACAAAAACAGAAATATAGATCAATGGAACAGGATAGAAAGCCCAGAGATAAACCCATGCACATATGGTCACCTTATCTTTGATAAAGGAGGCAGGAAGGTACAGTGGAGAAAGGACAGCCTCTTCAATAAGTGGTGCTGGGAAAACTGGACAGGTACATATAAAAGTATGAGGTTAGAACACTCCCTAACACCATACACAAAAATAAGCTCAAAATGGATTAAAGACCTAAATGTTAGGCCAGAAACTATCAAACTCTTAGAGGAAAACATAGGCAGAACACTCTATGACATAAATCACAGCAAGATCCTTTTTGACCCACCTCCTAGAGAAATGGAAATAAAAACAAAAATAAACAAATGGGACCTAATGAAACTTAAAAGCTTTTGCACAGCAAAGGAAACCATAAACAAGACCAAAAGACAACCCTCAGAATGGAGAAAATATTTGCAAATGAAGCAACTGACAAAGGATTAATCTCCCAAATTTACAGGCAGCTCATGCAGCTCAATAACAAAAAAACAAACAACCCAATCCAAAAATGGGCAGAAGACCTAAATAGACATTTCTCCAAAGAAGAGATACAGGTTGCCAACAAACACATGAAAGAATGCTCAACATCATTAATCATTAGAGAAATGCAAATCAAAACTACAATGAGATATCATCTCACACCAGTCAGAATGGCCACTGGCCATCATCAAAAAATCTAGAAACAATAAATGCTGGAGAGGGTGTGGAGAAAAGGGAACACTCTTGCACTGCTGGTGGGAATGTGAATTGGTACAGCCACTATGGAGAACAGTATGGAGATTCCTTAAAAAACTACAAATAGAACTACCATATGACCCAGCAATCCCACTACTGGGCATATACCCTGAGAAAACCATAATTCAAAAGGAGTCATGTACCAAAATGTTCATTGCAGCTCTATTTACAATAGCCAGGAGATGGAAACAACCTAAGTGTCCATCATCGGATGAATGGATAAAGAAGATGTGGAAAAAAGTAAAAAAAAAAAAAAAAAGAGAAAAAAAAAGAAAAAGAGAAAAAGAAGATGTGGCACATATATACAATGGAATATTACTCAGCCATAAAAAGAAACGAAATTGAGTTATTTGTAGTGAGGTGGATGGACCTAGAGTCTGTCATACAGAGTGAAGTAAGTCAGAAAGAGAAAGACAAATGCCGTATGCTAATACATATATATGGAATCTAAGACAAAAAAATGTCATGAAGAACCTAGGGGTAAGACAGGAATAAAGACACAGACCTACTAGAGAATGGACTTGAGGATATGGGGAGGGGGAAGTGTAAGCTGTGTCAAAGTGAGAGAGAGGCATGGACATATATACACTACCAAACGTAAAATAGATAGTGGGAAGCAGCCGCATAGCACAGGGAGATCAGCTCGGTGCTTTGTGACCACCTAGAGGGGTGGGATAGGGAGGGTGGGAGGGAGGGAGACGCAAGAGGGAAGAGAGATGGGGAACATATGTATATGTATAACTGATTCACTTGGCTAACACACCACTGTAAAGCAATTACACTCCAATAAAGATGTTAAAAAAAAAAAAAAAAGACTGCTTCCACTGCAGGGGGAGCAGGTTCAGTCCCTGGTTGGGGAACTATCCCACACCAAAAAGAAAAAAAATAAATAAAAAAGGGAAGTACTGAGCCCTCCCCTCATCCCCACCCTCCGAATCCTGTTTCCAGAGCTGAGCTCTATCTCATGACCCTCTCTTGTGAAAAGGAAAACAAAATATTCAAAGGGAAAGAAAGGGAGGGAGAAGCCCAGGGTGGGAAGGGCGGCAGCTGGCAATGCTGGGGGAGCGGCCGTCCAGGAGGAGGTGGGGTGTGGGACATCGCAAGGTCAAGCTGAAGACCTCCTCTTCCAGTGTGGACCACTGAGAGGGGGACGTGGACCTGAGCTTAGGCCACGCTCCACCCCCCAAGTGGTTTTCTGCTTGCTGGGAGGATTGTCAGCAATGGACACCCAACAGAGGTGGTCTTTATTTTTACTCAGCCCACAGCACACACTGCCACCTTCTCTTCGGGGGCCCCCAGGGCTAGGAGCAGGTCTAATAAACAGTTAACAGGAAGAAGGGAGTGGCCAGTATGTGGGGTGGGTATCCAGTGATTTTCAGAGATGGTACAGCCTCTACTCTGGGGCATCCTCATCATAATAGTAGCAAAAGGGTCTTTTCCCCCCAAGTAGGAGGAAACATGTTACTGTGTTTGACCTGCTGATAAAGGAGGTAACTGGATTGCTGCCCTTAGGGAATGACCAGTCTGAGAAAACAGACAGGTCAGGGAGCTCCCAGGCTCATGGTCTGTGTTCTCAGGGAGCCCCTGATTTGTCCCTGGGCAAATTCCAGCCCAATGTAGTTTATACAACCACCGTTCCCAATAAAGAACAGGAAATGGTGAACACATGCATGAAAATGACTTAGGTACTTTGTCACATTTGAAGAAGTTTTAGGTTATATATAGGCTACTTGTTTTAAGTAGCCATTAGACACAGACTTTAAAAACCATTCTGTTTTTTAGATCCAAATACATATGAGAATTTGGTATAAAAGTGGCATTGCAGATTAGTGGGGAAAAATGAATTATTTGATAAAACATGTTGGGATTACTAGATTATCCCATTTGCAACAAACAAACAAAACTTGGGCTTCCAATCTCACTCCTTAGATAAAATTAAATTCCAGATATATTTAAATACAGAAAGGTAAGCCAAGTCAAGAGAGTGAGAAGACAAACCACAGTTCAGGAGAAAATATTTGCAAAACACATATCTTTTAAAGGACTGTTATCCAAAATATACAAAGAACTCTTAAAACTCAAAAATAAGAAAATGAACAATCCAATTAAAACATGGGCAAGAGACCTGAACGGACACTTCACTGAAGAAGATATACAGATAGCAAATATGCATGTTCAACAACATATGTCATCAGGGAAATGCAAATTAAACAATGAGATACCCCTACACACCTATTAGAATGGTCAAAATCCAAAACACTGGCAATACCAAATGTTGATGAGGATGTGGATCAACAGGAACTCTCATTCATTCCTGATGAAAATGCAAAACGGTACAGCTGAAGTAGGAGGGAAGGGGGCAGGGCACAACCTTTGAAAGAATGACTAGCCCAAGAACATGACATAAACTGATTAGAACCAAATGGGTCCAAGATGGCAGACAAGTCGACTTCCACTAGACCTTGAGCCTCAAGAGTATATGCTCACTGTAACACATCAGCACACTAAATGACACATCCACAGGCGCCATGACAGTTCCAAGACTGACCATAAGGATCAAAAAGTGGGCGGTCGGGCTTCCCTGGTGGCGCAGTGGTTGAGAGTCTGCCTGCCGATGCAGGGGACATGGGTTCATGCCCCGGTCTGGGAAGATCCCACATGCCGCGGAGCGGCTGGGCCCGTGAGCCACGGCCGCTGAGCCTGCGTGTCCAGAGCCTGTGCTCCACAATGTGAGAGGTCACCACAGAGAGAGGCCCACGTACCGCAAAAAAAAAAAAAAAAAAAAAAAAAAAAGTGGGCGGTCACCCAATTCCTGGAAATCCCCGCCCCTTCCTGAAATAGCTGGAATACTCCTTCCACTCATTAGCCTATGAAATTACCCACCTGTATAAAAACTGACAACTCCATACCCTGGTGCCTTCCTCACCTTCTGAGATGGCCCACACTCTGTGGAGTGTGTTTCTTCCAAGGCCTCTCTCACCTTCTGAGATAGCCCACACTCTATCTGTGGAGTGTGTTGCTCTCAAGACCTCTCTCACGTTCTGAGATAGCCTGTGCTCTGTCTGTTGAGTGTGTTGCTCCCAAGGCTGCTCTCACCTTCTGAGATGGCCCACACTCTGTATGTGGAGTGTATTTCTCCCAAGGCCACTCTCACCTTCTGAGATGGCCCACGCTCTGTCTGTGGAGTGTGTTTCTCTCTAAATAAATCCACTTCCTACCTATCACTTTGTCTCTCACTGAATTCTTTCTGTGATCAGACATCAAGAACCTGAGCTTTGGGACTTTCCTGGTGGCGCAGTGGTTAAGAATCTGCCTGTCAAGGCAGGGGACATGGGTTCAATCCCTGGTCTGGGAAGATCCCACATGCTGAGGAGCAACTAAGCCTGTGCAGCACAACTACTGAGCCTGCACTCTAGAGCCTGCGAGCCACAACTACTGAGCCCACGTGCCACAACTACTGAAGCCTGTGCACCTAGAGCCCATGCTCTGCAACAAAAGAAGCCACTGCAATGAGAAGCACATGCTGCAACAAAGAGTAGTCCCTGCTCGCCGCAACTAGAGAAAGCCCGCATGCAGCAATGAAGACCAAAAGCAGCCAAAAATAAATAAATAAAATAAATAAATTTATTAAAAAAAAAAAAGAACCTGCGCTTCATTAAGTCCTGAAACCTGGTGTGTGACCTCATTTGGAAGACTGTGGGTTTTGTCCATGTTCGACTCCTGGCCACATGGGTTCAAGTCCCAATCAGGGTTTTGGACAGGTTTGAGTCCTGACACGTGGGTTCAAGTCCCAATCTGAGGTGGACGGTTTCACAGCCACTTTGGCTTCCACTTTGGAAGACAGTTTGGCAGTTTCTTACCAAATTAAACATATTCTTTCCCTACAATCCAGCCATTGTGTTCCGTGGTATTTACCCATAAGAGCTGAGAAGTTATGTCCCCACAGAAAAATCGGCACACAGATGTTTATAGCAGCTTTATTCATAATTGCCAACATTTGGAAGCAACCAAGAAGTTCTTTGTAGGTGAATGGATAAATAGACTGTGGTACATCCATACAATGGAATATTATTCAGCACTAAAAAGAAATGAGCCATCAAGCCATGAAAAGACATGGAGGAGGAACCTTGAATGCATATTCCTAAGGGAAAAAAGCCAATCTAAAAAGCCTACATACTGTATGATTCCAACTACATGACATTCTGGAATAGGCAAAACTATGGGGACAGTAAAAAGATCAGGGGTTGCCAGGGGCTGAAGGAGGAGAGATGAATAGGCAAAGCACAGGGGATTTTTAGGGCAGTGGAACTATTCTCTATGATACTATAATGGTGGATACAGGTCATTTGTCAAAATTACACATTTGCCAAAACCCATAGAATGTACAACCTATGGTAAAACCTAAGGTAAACTATGGACTGTGAGTGACAAAGATGTGTCAGTGTATGTTCATCAGTGATAACAAATGTATCACTCTGGTTGGGGATGTTGACAGTGGGCAGGCTGTACATGTGTGGAGTCAGGGAGTGTATGGAAATTCTCTACTTTCCACTCAATTTTGCTGTGAACCTAAAACCACTCTACAAAATAAAGGGTATTAAAAAAATTAAACCATCAGAAACAAAAAAAGCAGAGCCAAGCAGTATTATTCATAATAACCCCAAACTGTAAAAGATGCAGCAGATGAAAGGATAAATGAATTATGGTTTATCCATATAATGAAACACTACTCAACAATACAAAAGAAAGAAAATATGCACAATAGCATGGGTAAATCTCACAGATGTTAGCGAAAGAAGCCAGATACAATTCCAATATGACATTCTAGAATAGGCAAGACTAATCTAGAGGGAGAGAAAGCAGACACGTGATTGCCTGGGGTGGGGCTGGAGGTGGGGATTGACTGTAAAGGGGATGGAGACACATGGAGGGAATTCAGTGGCTGGAACTCAATCAGTGAGGTGATGGAAACGCTCTTAACTGTACTGCTGATTACTTGGCTGTATATATTTGTCAGAACTCATTGAACTGCATACTTGAAATGGGTGCATTTATTGTGCGTAAATTATACCTCAATAAAAGTGATTTGAAAATGAAACCATAAAAATGTTAGAAGAAAATATGAGAGACTTCCAGAAAGTGAAAGACAAATACCATATGATTTCAGTTATATGTGGAATCTAAAATATGGCACAAATGAACCTATCTATGGCACAAGTGAACAGACTCACAGACATAGAGAACAGATGAAAAGGGGGAAGGGGGAAGGAGAGGGATGGACAGGGAGTTTGGGGTTGTTAGATGCAAACTATTACATTTAGAATGGATAAACAACGGTGTCCTACTGTATAGCACAGGGAACTGTATCCAGTCTCCTGGGATAAACCATAATGGAAAAGAATATATAAAAAGAATGTATATATGTGTATAACTGAGTCAGTTTGCTGTACAGCAGAAATTAGCACAGTGTTGTAAATCAACTCTACTTAAATCAAAAAATTTTTAAAAAGAAAAGAAAATATGAGAGGCTTCAAAAAGTATATAATTTTGTCTTGTCTAAATAGGGCATAAAACCTAGATGGCATAGAATAAAAGACAGACAAATTTGATTATAGAGATGAAAATTTTCTGTAGAGCAAAAAAAAATACCATGTACAAAAGAAAACAAGTGACAAATTGGGGGAAATATTTACAACTTGGTTTCTCTTGTTCTTAAGGAACTTGAACTGAAGCAGTGTGTAAATATAAACCTGTGTTGTCTCAAAACTGAGCCTGAGTGAGGGATATAAGGGCATGTATGTTTTGAGGACTGTGGGTGGTTATTGGAGCTGTGCTGGGTTAATCGTGGAGGACTTGGCTTGCTAGAGGAAATGATTTTTATATATATATATATGTATTTTTATTTTTATTGGAATAGAGTTGATTTACAATGTTGTGTTTCAGGTGTACGGCAAAGGGAATCAGTTATACATATACATATATACACTCTTTTTTTTTATTCTTTTCCCATATAGTCCATTACAGAGTATTGAGTAGAGTTCCCCATGGGAAATGATTTATATTAATAGGGCTTATCCCATCCCCACCTGCAACTGAGAGCTACAACCATAAACTCACTATCCAACTTTGGTCTCAGACTACTAGTGGGCTGCTGATGTTGCCGTTGCTGCTGCTGGTGATAATGACCTCTCGTGCTTGAGTTTATTGTATCTGTGCACATCAAGGTTGGATAAGGGGGCACCGGGATCTAGGAAGATTTTTATTCCCAGGATAGCCTCATTCCCTACCCCTGTGTCTTGATCAGGATGTAGGAAATATCCCTTTCTTATGCGCTTGAACTGTTTTCCCACATGAAATCTTAAAAAGGAAACAAATGGAAAACTTCTCCTGGGCACTGGTCCCCTCCGTCACCGCCTTGCGTCTAAGCATTGTCTAGGGACCTGGTTTCTGATTAACTAAAGTCTAGTTCCAGGTTAGACTAGCTGACCCTGCTGCTCTCACACTTGGCCCCAGGCTCCTTTTCCCCCGTGGCAGCTCTGTCTGAATCCTAAATAAAGACAACCTGGCTTCTAGGCCAAGGTCAACTGGCTGGCATAAAGTCCAGGCCTGGTTAGATGCTGTGTCCTGCCCAGAGCTGGCTTCCTGGTCTCAGGCCTTGGGCCCCAAGTCACCCCCCCTCAGCCCACTCTGAATGGTATTTCCACTCTAAACCATGCTGCCGGGTTGCCTTGATCCCAGCCCTGGCCCCTGGCTTCTTGAAGAGGAAGTCCCTTTCTTGTGTGTCCCTTAGATCCCCTCCTTGCTCTTCAAGCCACTCCCCATTTTGCTTGTTTTTCTTCTTCAGGAGCTTTCTGTGGATCTGAGCTCCCAGAAATCCTTCTAAACCTTCCTGGTTACCTGCTATGTGCCAAGTACTTAGCTGGATGCTGGGATCAGCCCTGCCCTCAAGTTGCTAAACCTCACAGTTTAGTGGAGGTGGTCAGACAAGTAAACAGGCTGTAACAAATCATGGCTATGATAAAGGGAAGCACAGGGTGGGGAGGAACAGTGGAAACCTAGAAGGCAGAGAGAGTCACCCAGCTAGGGAGATCAGAGGAGATTCCTGCAGGAGGTGATGCTTGAGCCCAGATCTGAAAGGCAGACAGGGAGACGTGTCAGGAAGATGCCCCAGGCAGAAAGAACAGCCTTTCTGCTATTCTGCTCTTTCATGCGAGAGTGAGCTTTGGGACATGGAGGTGATGCTGAAAACTCAGCCTCTGTGCACCGGAGCTGAATCGAATCTTGGAGACAGAGTTTTGGGTGAAGCCGAAAAGAATAGCTTTATTGTTTTCCCAGGCAAAGGGGGACACAGTAGGCTCCTGCCCTTGAAAACTGTGTGTCCACACCCAGCAGGATTTGGTGAGGAGTTTTATACCAATAGTTCAAGGGTGGGGGTTGCTGATAAGATTACGGTGTGTGCAGGGTATGCACTCCTTTAATCTGGTCTTGGGTAATCTTTTTTCTTTTTTTTTTTCTTTTTTGGCCATGCCACATGGCTTGCAGGGATCCCAGTTCCCCAACCAGGGACTGAACCCAGGCCCTTGGCAGTGATTCCTAACCACTGGACCACCAGGGAATTCCCCTCGGGGAATCTTTTGATGAGCTTCTCTGGTTACTTTAATCTGGCCAGAGGTGGTCTCCTCTGGAATGAAGAATGCTGACATCTTCCACTTGGGATTTTTAATTCTATAAAGAGCTTAAAGATACTGTTACGTGTATCCCGTGAGGCAGAACCAGGACCCTGCCCCAAAGCTGCACTATTATTTCTTGGCTGCTCTTCCCTTGTCTCTGCATTCCCTCCCTTCCCTGATTAGCAACTGTTTGAATCTACCCTTTGGAGCTCCGGGAAAGTCCTGGAGGCTGGAGTCTGTTCCCTACAAACAAGGAATGGGGAACCCAGAAAGGTTTCCGTGCCCAGGAGCCCCACAGGGTCCTGCTCAATTTCAGAGGAAGGAGCTCATTTTCCTCTGTTGGGCTATATTTGTCAGGAGCTTCTCTTCCTTTTGTAAGGCCCATCTTACCCTGGATTAGCTATCTAAGATCAATATAAAATTTAGCAACTTAAAACAGCAAACGTGGGCTTCCCTGGTGGCGCAGTGGTTGAGAGTCCTCCTGCCCGATGCAGGGGACGCGGGTTCGTGCCCCGGTCCGGGAGGATCCCACATGCCGCGGAGCGGCTGGGCCCGTGAGCCATGGCCGCTGGGCCTGCGCGTCCGGAGCCTGTGCTCCGCAGTGGGAGAGGCCGCAGCAGTGAGAGGCCCGCGTACCGCAAAAAAAAAAAAAACCACGAAAAAACCCCCCAGCAAATGTTTATTATTGCATGCAGTTTCTGCGGTCAGGAATTGGTAGCAGCTTAGCTGGGTGGTCCGACTCAGGATCTCTCACGCAGTCCCAGTGAGGCTATCTCCCAGGCCAGAGTCATCTGAAGGTTTGCTTCCAAGCTCACTCACAAGGCTGTTGTCAAGCTTTGGTTTCTCACCATGTGGTCTCTCCATAGGGATGGTTATAACAAGGTATAACACGGTAGTGGACTTCAGTGAGAGAGTGGTAGAGAAGGAAGCCGCAGTCTTTTGTAATCTAATCTCAGAAGTCACATCCCATCACTTTTTTTTTTGTAAATGAATATATCTCCCCATTTGTATTTGCCTTTGAAATGGAAGTCTCTTATTCGTTAGGACATTTTTTAAAAATTTGCTTTTGGCTGCTTTGGGTCTTCATTGCTGCACATGGACTTTCTCTAGTTGCGGCGAGTGGGAGTTACTCTTTGTTGTGGCGCGCGGGCTTCTCATTGCGGTGGCTTCTCTTGTTGCAGAGCCCAGTCTCTAGGTGCACGGGCTTCAGTAGTTGTGGCTCACAGGCTTCAGTAATTGTGGCTTGCAGGCTTCAGTAATTGTGGCTCGTGGGCTCTAGAGCGAAGGCTCAGTAGTTGTGGCGCACGAATTCAGTTGCTCCATGGCATGTGGGGTCTTCCCAGACCAGGGCTCGAACCCATGTCCCCTGCATTGGCAGGCAGATTCTTAACCCCTGCACCACCAGGGAAGCCCCATCCCATCACTTTTATCACACTCTTCTGATCACACAGAACAGCCTTGGTGCAATATGGGAGGGGACTACACAGGAGTGTGAATCCAGGAGATGGGATCAATGGGGCCATCTTGGAGGCTGGGTACCACATATCCTATGGCTAAACTGGATTGCGTCACCTGTGATCTTAGGCATAGTAACATGGAAACTTAGTTTCCCAGCCATCCATGTGGCTTCATTGGGGCGCCTCATCTTTACTTGGAATCTCTTAGAAAGTTAGACATTTCCTTGCCTCTTCCTGCTTGGGGGGTGAGGGCTTTCCTTTTGGCCTCTCATCTTTTGTTTCTAGTTGGTGGAAGTCGCTGCTTCTCACTCCACTCCTTGGGGGATTTAACAATAGGACACACTCTGAGCCAGATGAATAACCAGATCTTCTCTGACTCAGCTAACAAACCATGTCTACCTTGTGAGAGTCTAGGTACAGCCAGGGGGTAGTTTTTCTTGAATCATGTTACTTTGGGTTTACAATTCCAAAATATTAAAAGGTAACGTTCTTTAAGATAAGAGGACAGGTGCTGTTGCCTATAGCTTGGAGAGGTAGTATATGTGGTGTGGTGGAAAGAACAGGGGCTTAGGTTGCAGACAAACCTGATTCTATCATTGGCCAAAGGCCTTAACCTCTCTGGGCCTGTTTTCTCATCCATGAAATGGGTTGCTCTGAAGATCAAATGAGATAATTCATGCATAGCATTTGCTGGCAGTAGCTTGTACAAATTGGTATTTTATTTATTTACTTTATTTTCTCTATTAATGATACTGGTTTTAGTTTTATCACTACCATCTTCTCTCAAGATCCAACTCAATTTTTACAGCTACTTCAAATCTACCACAGTAAGCAAATCAGCATTGCCATCTCCGTGTTCTAAACTCAAATAGCATCTGAGTCAGCACTTCATAATTTAATGCTTAATTACCTATCATCTTACATTACTTTCTATTTATTTTGTGTCAGTCCTGTCTTCACAGTTAGATTCTGTCTTTTCCTTATTGCTTGACATTTGTTCAAGATACTGGGTGTTCTTGGGAAGTTGGCTACAAAGTGAATTCCCTGCTTTGAGCTCAGAAGACTTTCAGGTGGGGGAGAAAAGGGAAAGAGGAAGGAGCAAAGTAGCTAAGTACAGATATTATCAGGAATCTCTGCATGTAAAGTGTTGTATTTTATTTCACCTGCTATGATATTGTTGGCTTTCCAACTTAACTGCTAAAACCCTCAGTACAGCTATAGCAGCCAGCAGGGAAGCTGTCAAACCAGATTGGATTCATTTCTTTAAAACAGTGTGAATTAATCTCACTTCTGCAGAGGAAAACAGGCTCTCACCCTTTAAAACTCTGCTTAAAATAAACCAACCTAATATTAATCTGAAAACATCATGTAAACAGTTCTCCCTGCAACACAGAAGTGCTACTATTTAAAAAAAAAAACCCAAACCTATGTTTCTTTGCCACAGTCAGCAACATATTTATCAATGTGGAGACTGTTTTGCAATAAGGGAAGAATGGTTCCATTAAGGTATCAGCTTTATGGAATCTAGTGGCTGGCTTCAACTGCTATTTTAGGGCCTTCGTGACATGTATAAATGTCTGTGTTGACAGCTCTAGCTTCCTGTTACCAAATGTGAATCAAATTAGACCTCATTTAAAGAAGGAACTTATTATACAGAGAAAGTCGAATTACAGGGTTTGTTCATTAGTGCACACATTCCTTTTATAGAACCTGCTGTTGCAAATGGGAAGGATCTCCAGCACACTGTACACTGTTGGAAGTTTCCACAGAAGAATAATATTGCAGTACTGCTCTGGTAATGACCTAAGCAGCAGGTCATTCTGTGGGTATCTGATGAAGCCAGGGAAGGGACTTTTCCCCAGAAAAATTCATAGTCATAAATAAAAAAATTTGCAAGGGTTCCATTGATTGCTTCTAAGAGTCAATGGATCCTTGGTTAAGAAACTCTAGGTCAAGTTGACCAGGGAGTTTGGGGTTTTAGGAGGAGGCTGGGAAGTCAGCGATGGCCCGGAGAGTATGGCCGCGTCTCACTGGCTCCCTAGAAGCCAGCATGGAGTGCTCAGGGTGTTTGAACGAGTGAATGAATGAATGAATGAATGGATGGATGGCTGGAAACATGGCGAGTGCTGATGTCTATTTAAGATCACGACCGAATCAGGTCAGTGGCTTTAGGGAAGAATAGCAGGGTCGGTGATGACCTCATATGTCATCTCTTTTGTCCTTTCCCATGTTCGCTTGGGATTGCAGGTTGGTAAACGAGGGGTCATGTTTGCATCTGATCTCTGACCCTGTTTGGAGAGGAGAGGATCCAGACTCAGCCAGAAGGCGCACACATTGTCCCTTTGTGGGTCCTGGTTCTCTTCTAGGAACCCCCGTGCCCTAAGGAGCCCAGTCTCCCAGGAGGGCCCACCTTGCACTTGGGGCCTGTTTGCACCTTCCTTTTCTTCCTGGCAAGATGCCCACGTCCTTGATCTCAGAAGGCAACCAGAAGGCAACCGGGTAAATGGATTCACACCAACCAATGTGTAACACCTCAGCTCTGTTGCTCAAAGGGGATTACTCTCTAGGGGTGCTAATTTGATTACCAGGACAGGCCGGTGGGAGAGGCATCTGTGAGTGGAGTAGCCCTACCCAGGGTGCTGACAGGCTTCTCTGCCAACGAGCATCCCTTGAGACCTTGGAGCACAGGTCCGGGTTTGGGTCCTGGCTCCTCCAGTCACCAGCTGTGGGATCTCAGCCAAGTCATATTAATTTCCTTGAGCTTTAATTCTGTCTTCTCTGAAGTGAGGAAATAACTCTTCCAGACTCACAGGGTGGATGGGAAGAACAGACGAGTGTGTACATATAAAAGAAACGATTGGGCATTTGGCAAATATTTTAATGAATATCACGCATGGGCTAGCCTTGTTGGGGGGGGCGGGTAAAGTTTGGGGTGTTGTAGAAATGAGTCCAAATAATCCCATTGAAATTCTGGTATCTAGGGGTCAGGTTTGGAGATGAATTTCAGAAGTGATTGAATTCTGTGGGGCTCCCCTACCCCCGCTGCCCCCAGTGGGTCCCAGCTAACACTGGAGGCCCCTCCGAGAACCTCTTCAGGCCTCCTTGATGAGTCCTCCAGGCCTGGGCGCCACACAAGCAAGAGTCCCCGTGGGAACAAAGGGTAAGAAGTAGAACGTGACTTGAGCTTTGCTCCCTTTCCTGTCTGGCAAGTTGCTGGGGAAAGCAGAGGCTCTGTGTGTCTTGGATGTTTGTGAAGGAGATTTGTGAATAAACAACGTGTGTCATGAATGTCAGGCCACATTAGGTCAGCCCTTTCAGATGTCCAGCACAGAGCCTTCTCGCTGAGAGACCCCCCAAAAAGGGGCAGTGTGAGGGAGGCCATTGCTGACTCACCTGCCAGATTAGGAATGCATCTCATGCATTCCTGATAGCACTGTTAAGCACTTGTCATAGAGATGCATTTTCTGAGATCAGCACAAGGGGAGAAGCAAGGTGGAGTTCAGTATCAGACAGAGTGGGATGTTGTGGAAATGCTCTGCAGGCCGCTCTTGACGCCGCTGGGGGAGAGATCTGGAAGCCACCAGTCAGGAGGTGGCAGGTGAAGATGTGGGAGCTGATAAGCTCTTTGGGCAGGTGTGCTGAGTGACAGGAGGGATGCCTACATCTAGTGGGCTGGTGGGAGCCTTTGGCCTGGGTACAGAATTAAGGGGAGCACTGTCTGTAGGTAATTTAAAAACAGTAATAAAAACTGATTAATAGTCAGCTTTTTATTATCATGAGTGCAAGTGATTCTCAACAACATCAATGATAAAATTCTTCTTTCTGCTGGGGCACATGGCTCCCACACCCCATCCTTGGTATGTCACCACCTGTGTCCCCTTGCATTTGTTCATTCCTTGATTGGAGAATGACTTCCCAAATGGCACACCACTCTCCAGGTATGCTCTGACCAAGAACTCTGCTGGTGTTTGCCTGAGATGCTTGAACAGAATTACAACATGGTGATATCTGGAAAAAGGAAGACAAGAGCTTCTAGAGATGAAGGAGATTCCTGCATCTGGAATTTGTTGGAATCCAACAGATTTCCTATGTGCCTAGTTTGATTTGGGTTTTTGTCACCTGCAATAGAAAGAATTCCAGTTATATAAATATCATATTAGAAACTATAGGCACAGGAAGCAAAAGCATTTGGTTGTACACAAGGTGTTCTGATTGTCACCTAGTAACTGAGGTAGAGGCTATGGTTTCTAGGTTTTTCCTGGCTTTGGTGACCTCTGTCATCACCAAGCAAACAAACACAGTTGGCAGGTCACAGAGACACCTTTATGTACACACCAGAACTGAGTAGAAAGCTGCTTGGAAGCCATCCAAGGCAATTATTTACAGAAGTTCCCAAAGCATATAATTATAGGGCCCCAGTGCAGGGCCCTGCACCATGAGGGCAGCTCCTATGTGTAACCAAGAGTGTTAGACAAGAAAATCACTGAACTGGCTGAACCTGCATTTAGGATTAAAAAAAAAAAAATCAATCAATAAAATAAATTAAAAATAAAATAAATATTCTACTGCATAAGCTTAAAGCGAGGAGACCTGAATCAATAGCATTTCACATGAGAAAGCTTTGAATATTTCAGAGGCAGAAGAAGCTGTCTTTGGGTTTTGAATTTATGCCACTCCCAACACAAACAAGTAGTTGACACAGTGGCTAAAAAAAAAAAAAAAAAAAAAAAAAAGCTGACGTTATATTCCCAAGCAGGCCCTCTCTCATTAGTAGGAAGATGGGTTCAGCACCTTCAAACTTATAGGGTCCTTGTAGCTCATGATCTCTTAAAGTGAGAGATCCTTTTTTTGCCTAGCAGTTCCCTAAAATGGCTGTGAATATACCTGCTTGGATGATGTACCTATCCCTGAACTAATCACTGCCCAAGGGGATAGGAGGGAGAGACTGACTTGTTTGGGTCCCTTGCCCACCCCTGTGGAGTGGGAGGGAACATCCTCCCTGACTGACAGCCCCACCTAATCCCAAGGGTTAGTAAAGGGTAGTTCCACGAAACGGGGAGACAGGGGTGATAGCAGGTAACAACTGTCCACAGGAATCCTGTGAATTTCAAAGCCTCATTTTCTTTCCCATTGCTGCTCCCTTCTTTCCGATCACTTTGTTTAAAAACTTATGAGTGGGATAGAGTCTGTCATCAATCAGCTTCCCCCTCTAAACTCCCCTAGGCTGGAAGCCTGCAAACTACATTCCCCAGAATCTCTTTCAGCTTGCTTCTGGTAGGATCTTCCAATAGGAGGCATTGGCCAGAGACTGGAAGGTGAGAGAAAGACCCCCCAGTTTCTGTAGGGTCTCTGGGCACAGTGGGGACAGGAGCCAGCAAGCGCAGGCTCCTGGGTATGGCAGCCTCAGAAGTATGCTGTGGGTGACAACACCATTTTCTCCTTTACGTCTTCAGCTCCAGGGTTAGTATGTAGTGGCCCTGCAGTTGCTAATCCTTTGGTGATTTTCCCTCTTTTGCTCCTTTCAATATCTTGTAACCAATTCCTGGTACAGTATTAACGCCTTTTTGTTTAAAATATGTGGAGTGGTTTCTGTTTTTCTAATTGTACTAATATAGTCTTCATTTAATTTTGTTATTAGAAATTCTTATTTTTTTTCATTTAAAAAATTTAAAAATTGTGGCAAAATACACAACAGAAAAATCTATCTTTTTTTTTTTTTTTTAATTTTGGCCTCGCCAAGTGGCTTGCCTGGGATCTAAATTCCCTGACTAGGGATTGAACCTGGTCCTCGGCAGTGAAAGCACCAAATCCTAACCACTGGGCCACCAAGGAACTCCTATATCATTACATTTTTTTACAGTGTACGGTTTAGTGACATTAAGTACATTGATATTGTTGTACAGCCATTACCACCATCCATCTCTGCAACTTTTCCATCATCCCAAACTGAACCTCCCCATTTCCCCCTTCACCCAGCCTCTAGCGCCACCATTTCACTTCCTGTCTCTGTGAGTTTGACTCCTCTAGGTACTTCATATAAGTGGGATCATACAATATTTTGGGACTGTCTTAGCATAATGTCTTCAAGGTCATCTATGTTGTAGCCTATGTCAGAATATCCTTCCTTTTTAAGGCTCAGTAATATTGCGTTATATGTACATAACCCATTTTGATTATCCATTCATCTGTTGATGGATGCTTGGTTGTATATCAGCTTGCTAAGGCTGTCATAACTAAGTACCACAGACCGGATGGTTTAAACAAGAGAAATTTATTTTCTCACAGTTCTGGAGGCTAGAAGTCCAAGATCAAGGTCTCAAGAGGACTGATTTCTCCTGAGGCCTCTCTCCTTGGCTTGTAGATGGCTGTCTTCTTTTTGTATCTTCACATGGTCTTTCCCCTGTGTGTGTATGTTTCATTTCCTTTTTTGTATAAGGACACCAGTCATGTTGGCTTAGGGCCCACACTAATGACCTCGTTTAACCTTCATTACCTTTTTACAGGCCCTATCTCCAAATATAATCGCATTCTGAGGTCCTGGGGGTTAGGACTTCCATAAATGAGTTTGGGGGGCAGAATTAACCCCGTCACGGGTTGCTTCCGCCCTTTGGCTATTCTGAATAATGCCACTACGAACATGTACAGATATTTATTCGAGTCTCTGCTTTCAGTTCTTATGAGTATATACCCAGAACTGGAATTGCTAGAGCATATTGTAGCTCTATGTTTAGTTTTCTGAGGAACTGCCAAAGCATTTTTTCCCAGCATCTGTACCATTGTACATTCCCACCAGCAAGACACAGGATTCCAGCTTTTCTACACCCTTGCCAACACTTGTTATTTTCTGTTATTGTTTCATTTTTATAAGAGCCATTCTTATGGATGTGAAGTAGTAGCTCATCGTGGTTTTGATGCGCATTTCCCTAACGATTACTGACGTTGAACATCTTTTCATGTGCTTACTGGCCGTTTGTAAGTTTTCCCTGGAGAATGTCTATCAAGTCCTTGGCCCACTTGTAGACATTTTTATTTTTGAAAGAAACCATATACACATTACAACAAAAGTAAGTGAATGAAATGGGGGAAATATTCGCCAGTAATCCCTAGATGTGAGATGACCACAAACAACTGGTACAGTCTTACAGAGTCAGCTATCAAGGTGGCACAGCAGGTGGACTCGAGAGCCACCATTGCCTGGGGTTTGATCTCTGGTTCCTCCACTTACTGGCTATGGGACCTCAGGCAAGTTGGTTAATCTCTTGTGTCTTGGTTTTCCTACTTAAGAAGTGGGAGTGATAATACTGCCTACTTCATAGGGTTGTTACAAGGATTAAGTGAGTTAACAATTAGCACAGTGCCGGGTACAAATTCATATAAATTAACTATCAGCATTTATTCTCTGGATCCCAACCTTCTGGGCTGCCTCCACTGCTGGGCTCCATCTTGTGTCCTCTCCCCCCACTGCTGGTGTTTCTCATTACCCAGTGATCCACCAGGCAAATAGATCTATGTAGCAGATACTATACGCTAAAAGCTTTTTACATACTTACTTTAATTTTTACCATTACCTTCGACAATAGTCTAGTGATCCTGAGCTCTGGCTCAGTGATCAGCTGGGAAGGAATCTGGGTTCAGATCACAAATCTCCTCTTCCTATGTGACCTGGGGCAAGTCACTTCACATCTCTGGGCTTCAATTTCTTTTTTTTTTTTTCTTTTGGCTGCGTTGGTCTTTTTTTTTTTTTTGGTCTTCGTTGCTGTGTGCAGGCTTTTCTCTAGTTGTGGCGAGGGGGGGCTGCTCTTCGTCGCGATGCACGGGCTTCTCATTGTGGTGGCTTCTCTTGCTGCAGAGCATGGGCTCTAGGTGCACGGGCTTCAGTAGTTGTGGTTCACGGGCTCTAGAGCGCAGGCTCAGTAGTTGTGGTGCACGGGCTTAGTTGATCCGCGCGGATGTGGGATCTTCCTGGACCAGGGTGTGAACCCGCGTACCCTGCATTGGCAGGCGGATTCTTAACCACTGTGCCAGCAGGGAAGTCCCTGGGCTTCAGTTTCTGTATTTGGAAAATGATGAGAGTCATTCTGATTTCACAGGGTCGCTGAGGGGTAAGGCCTGTAAAGCACTTAGCACACACAGTGCTTGGCACATAGTAAATGCTTAAAAGATATATATTACTATTATATCCATTTTACAGATGAGGAAACTGAGTCTTAGAGAGCTAAAGTTATTGCCCAAGGCCATAAACCTGATGTTGAGAGAAGATGGACCAAAACCATGTTCTTTATTATTTCCTTCAGGTCTGCATACATGATTTTTGTGCAGTTCCTGTTGTATGATGAGTGCAGACATAAATTTGTATTTTTTTTAAATTGCATTAAAGCATGAGTAATTTTCATATTGCTGTGGAGATATGAAGACCTGACTAAGTAATATTCCACTGAATAATCCAGCATCTTCATGCCCACTATTTCCTTCTCTTGGATTATTTCCTCGGGATAAATTCCCAGAAAGGAATTTGATATGTCAAAGGGTGTTAACATTATTTTGATTCTGAATACAGAACATCATGTTGTTTTCCTGAAGAGTTCTGCGATAGTAATTATATTTGTGTGGCTGTAATTTATTTTCTGGTCTCCTTGAAATAATTGAACATTGATAAATAATGATGTAGATAAGTAATCTCCAGGCTGAAAAGGAGTGAATAGGTTGGGATTAGATGATAATCCTGTTTGGAAACCTGTGACTAAGTAACCCCAGTTACTGGATGTGGGTATGTATTAGTTCTTGTCTACTAGATGGGATGCTCCCATCATCCGGTTAAGGAGCATGTATGTTATCCATAACCAGCCAGCTCAGCCTCTGGGCATGTGAGGGTATCAGCAGAAGGGTATGGCTTGTTTACTGGGTCCTGCTGAGCACTTGGCTCACCTCCAGAAGAGGCCTCTTGTTCTGAAAGGAACCTGGATCTGAGGTGCAGGTGCCTGAGTGGGAGCCATTCCTCAAATTCTTAACTCAGGGTGTGGAGTCCAGGAGAACAGGGCTGACATCCTTTCTCCTTCACTATTAGTCTTGGGATCTACAGAAAGCTCTGAGAGCCTCTGTTTCTTTATCTTCACAGGGGAAGGGTGAGAAGGTAGATAGTAAATATTTAACAAGCCTTCAAATGGCTTCACATATATTAAATCATACTATTCTCAAACAACCCTATGAAGGAGATATTATCACTAATCTCATTTTACAGATGAGGAAGCTGAGGTACAGACTGGTTAAATAATTTACAGTCAGTAAGTGGAGGAGCCAGGGTTTGAACCCAGGCTCTTGGGCTCCAGAGCTTCAGACTTCAACACCACGCTCAATGTTGAGTAATATGGAAGGTTAACAAACCTTAGCTTTAAGGGCTGTTGTGAGGATTGGGGATGATGACACATTGGTATGTGGCTTCTGGTCTTGCTGTTCTACAGAAATGGTCACTCTTGCTAAATTTATCAGTGACGTCCATATGGCCAAACCTAATAAAAACTTTTCTGTTTTCATTTTCCCTGACCTCTCAATAGCATTAAACCCAGTTGACCATTTCCTCATTCCTTTTTTTTTTTTTAACTCACAGGCCATGAGGTTGGTTTTTTCCTTTCTCCTTTTTTTTTTGTTTTCTTTGTTTAAATAAATATGCATCACAGTGGTTCAACAAGTAAGGCAAATTCCACGAATATAAAAGCTTCAATTTGCAATATACCATATCTAGAACCCAGGAGAGATGCATTAGACAGAAGTGGTAGTCATTCTAATTAAACAATCAGGTGACATCATGACAAGTTGGTTTTTAGCCTCAAAACTGTTCATTGAAGTTTCTTTTTTTTAATGATCAGAGGTCCCATGTTGGCTCCAGCCTCTTTGTTGTGTTTCGTGTGTGATCCATCACAGAATGGGAACTTTTTGGCCTCTAACAATAGCAGTACACAACTTTATCTCCCAAATCCTCCATGTCAAAAGCATGCACGATCTTGGAGTTTTCTTTCCGGCTGTGAAAGTTTACCATAGATTTGCTGCAATGATCTCTAACATAAAATCTTTTGTAAGCTAGATAACCAACTGCAGCTGTCCCAGCAGTAATGGTAACGGACTGCAATCCATTCAGCTCTAAGCTGGAGGTTGCATTCATAGCGTTGTCACTTCCAAAGGGTGTACACAGGACACCCAGCACAGACGGCTCGAGTAGCCAGCCCGAGTCACGGTGCGAGAGGCGTCCCCGGGGCACCGATTCCAGGCTGCTCCCTCCTTCTTGAAACACTGTTGTCTTTTGGCTTTAGTGACAATCCACTCACAAGGGTTTACTCCTACTCCTCTTGGTTGTTCCTTCTCAGTCTCTTTTTCTCTCTTTTCCTCTTTTAACTGACCTCTAAGTGTTGGTGTGCCCTGGGCTGGTGTCTCCTTAGCCCTCCTCTCTTTTCTTTCCCTGGGAGATCTCACACAGTCCTGTGGTGTAAGCTATCATCTGTATTATATATTTGTTGATGACCCCTGTATTAGCCGGGGTTCAACCAGAGAACCAGAACCAGTAGGAATATACAATGTATCAAGAGATTTATTGCAAGGAATTTCTTATGTGATTTTAAAGGCTTGCTAGGTAAGCCCCACATCTGTAGGTCAGGCTGTCAGGAAGAGCAGGCTGGAAACTCTTCCCCTGTCTCCACCCTGGCTAGCCTCCATCTCCAGCCTGGACGACTGACTGCCAGCGCCATTTAACCTGTCTCTCCGCCTCACTCTCCTTGTTTACATTCTTGCCTTACGCCACCCATTTACCGGAGTGATTCTTTAAGGTGCACAGCAGAGTGATTTGACTTACGTACATCATGAAAGGACTGTCCTAATAAGTTTAGTGAACATCCATCATCTCATCCAGATACAAAATTAAAGAAAGAGAAAAGAATATTCCTCCCCGTGATGAGAACTTTTCGGATTTCCTCTCCTAACAACTTTCCTCTGTAACATACAGCAGTGTTCATTATATTTATCATGTTGTACATTACATCCCTAGTACTGATTTATCATATAACTGGAAGTTTGCACCTTTTGACTGCCTTCATCCAATTCCCCGTCCCTGCTCCCCAACCTCTGGTAACCACAAATCTGATCTCTTTTTCTATGAGTTTGTTTGTTTGTCGGAGTGACCCTTTTAAAGCATAAACCAGATTTACCTGATTCCCATATTTGAAACTCATCAGTGACTTCCCGTTGCTCTTAGCTTAAAATGTACACCTCTTACCTTGGTGGAGTATATTGCAGAATTGGTCACAAATTTTTCCCATCCCTCTCCACATGCCCCTTTGCTGTGTGACTTTGCCACTCCTCCCATAAAGAGGAGTAGTCCATTTTCCTACCCCTTGGATCCAGCCTGGCTTTGTGACTTGTGTTGACCGATAGAATGCAGTACAAGTGACCTTATTGGACTTCTAAGCCTAAGCCTCAAAAGGCCTTGAAGCTTCTACTTTTACCCTCTTGGAATGTTCCCCTGGGACCGACACGTGAAGAAGCCTAGTCTAGCCTCCTGGAGAATGAGCAGTCACGTTGACAGAGAAGAGCTCTTCTGTCTGAGGCCCTCTAGACTGACCGGCCGATAGCCAGCACTAGCCACCAGACATGTGTGGGAAACCATCATAGATCATCTAGTCCCAGACGAGCCACCAAATGATGGCAGCCACCTCAGTGACACCAGGTGAGACTGGTGGTTCTTCTGCTAACCCCAGCCCAAACGGCTGCCTTCCAGAACTGTGAGCAAATAAAAGGCTGTTGTTTTAAGCCACTAAGTTTTGGGTTGGTTTGTTACTCAGCTCTGAATACCTGTTACACTTCATCTACAAGACTCCATATGCCCTTGGCCAGCTTCTCTAAACTTATCTCATACTGTTCCCCCCCTTGATTGTTCTACTCTAGCTCCACTGGCCTTGTCCTGTTCCTGGAATATTCCAAACTCTTTTCTTCCTCCAGGCCTTTGCTTCCTTTGGCAATTGTATGGCAGGTTCATTTTCACCTTTCACTGTGTATTAAAATACCATTCTTCAGGTGAAATTCAAATACCATGGAGCAGTCTCCCATGACCACCCCTCTATGTAAGGTTGCCTCTGCCAGACACTCCCATGTTAGGATTTCTTTCCTTACCACGATTTAAAATTATCTTGTTCCTTTATCTATTGACTTGTTTTACTGGAAGGTAAGCACTACGATTCTTCTCAACACAGCACTACAGGTTGCCACTGTCAATGGATGAGTGTCGGTGCAAAAGATAAACCCTAGCCCCTTTGTAGGCAAAGAGCATGGTTACTCAGTGAGGAAGGCAGAACAGCCGGGAGCTCTTGACAGGTGGCTGAGGGACAGCGTGAGGGCATTCGGTGGAGGAGAACTTCTTCAGTGACTCAGAAGCTGCCTTTAAGTCACACTTCAGCAAGGTTCATCCCTCCCAGGCATCTGGCCCAGAGCACCCTGATTTCTCTTCTTATCAATCCTGCCTCAGTTCTGGGAGTTGCTGTGTATAAATTATCTCAGTCTCAAGGATCGCTCTGGAGACTTGGGATTTTTGAAGAACTACTAACAATGGTTAATGTTTTCATTCACAAATATAAAGTGTAATTTAATTAAACAGATTTTCTTCCTCCTGAACTCTTCATACAAATCTTCAGAGATTTAGGCTCACTGCTAAAAAAAAAAAATGTTTTTACTCCTCAAAGTTGGGAGCAAGGGATATAAGAAGAGACATTGTGAGAAAGTTCAAGAAATACTGTTTTATTATCATTTTCTTAGGTTTAAAAAAAACCTTAAATTCTAAGAAAAAATAATCAGAAAACTGACCTCCTGGAAACAGCTGTGGGAAAGCTGAATTAAAAGGGGTGAAGGGGCTTCCCTGGTGGCGCAGTGGTTGAGAATCTGCCTGCTAATTCAGGGGACATGGGTTCGAGCCCTAGTCTGGGAAGATCCCATGTGCCGCGGAGCAACTAGGCCCATGAGCCACAACTACTGAGCCTGTGCGTCTGGAGCCTGTGCTCTGCAACAAGAGAGGCCGCGATAGTGAGAGGCCTGCGCACCGTGATGAAGAGTGGCCCCCGCTCGCCGCAATTAGAGAAAGCCCTCGCACAGAAACGAAGACCCAAACACAGCCAAAAAAAAAAAAAAGTAACAAATGTTCAAGTACAATTGGTGTCAAAAATAAAAAAAAAGGGTGAAGGATGACAACTTTATTCCAGATATGAATCTCAATGCTTCTCAACACAGGAAATGCATACAATTACTGCAGGGAAATAAGACATGATAGCTTATTTATTTAATTGAGTTGAGAGAATCATAATTTTCTTTAAGCCTCTGAGCAAAATATAATGTATTCTAGCACTCAAGAATAATATTCAGAGAAGCCATAGGACAGAAGAGTATTTGAATGAGAATGGGGTGGTGGAAGTGGAGGGGAGGGGGAGGGGAGGAGGGTTGCTGATTACTCCTCGTTCTGTGCCTCTCAGATCCACTTTCTTCCCTGCTCTGTGTCCCAGCAGTAGGTTCTCTCCAGCCTCTACCCTCTAGCAATCAGGTCGGGTCCAGCCAGTGGAAAACACCAGCAGAGGATTGGAAGATGGAAGGAGAAGAGAGGTCAGGGTATTTACACCTCCTCGCTGTGGTTCTGCTCCTCTGAGGCAGTGGGTCTCAAAAAGTGATCAGCGGGGCTTCCCTGGTGGCGCAGTGGTTGAGAGTCCGCCTGCCGATGCAGGGGACGCGGGTTCGTGCCCCGGTCCGGGAGGATCCCACATGCCGCGGAGCGGCTGGGCCCGTGAGCCGTGGCTGCTGAGCCTACGCGTCCAGAGCCTGTGCTCCGCAACGGGAGAGGCCACAACAGTGAGAGGCCTGCGTACCGCAAAAAAAAAAAAAGTGATCAGCATACCAGCAGCATCTTCATCATCTAGGAGCTTCATAGAAATGCAGGTTCTTGGCCCAAGGCCAAGCCTTCTGGGGGGCCCAGCAATCTGTATTTGAACAAGCCCTCCAAGGTGATTCTGATGCTCTGTAAAATTTGAGAACCAATGATGTACAGCCACAGCTTCTGGTGGGCAGACCTTTCTCTGCAGTCCCAGCTTTTACTAGACTCCAGTAATTCTGTCCCCTTCTTTTGCCCTTCAGGTCTGGGGGTAGAAAGGGTTTCTCAGCACGGCTGGTACTTCAGTAGCTCATAACCTCTTGATGGTTGACTTATCCCTGCCTATTGTGCCTTTGCAAAGTCTCTTTAGTTAAAAGGTTTGAGTGCACTGCCTGTCTCCTGCTATCTGCCTGATTGATTTGCAGAGGCACCAACTGTGGGCAAAGGCCGGAAAGCTAACTGTCCATGGATAACAGAGCACAGGCGTATCAGGATAGCAGGGCAGGGAACGCATGGGAGTGAGCCTCTACTATGTACCAGGCATTCATTTGTTTAAGGCTCACAAACCTCCTAGAGGAAGGTATCTTCTGTGTTTCACTGATGATCACCTGAGCCAGACCCCAGACTGCACCTCTGTCATAGGTTGGCTGATTCTTCTTCCTGGCCAAGGAGACTCTTCCTGAGAATCCTGCCCCTGGAGTCCTCACACAGGTCACACCTTCACCCCTCAAACCATCATGAAGTTGTTGTTAGGGGCTGGGGGGAGACTGGTAGGCCCCTTAAGAGCTGTGTGATATTGGGCACGTTGCATGGCCGCTCTGAGCCTCAGGTTCCTCAACTGTAAACAGAGATTTTTTTTTTTTTTTTTTTTTTTTTTTTTTTGCGGTATGTGGGCCTCTCACTGTTGTGGCCTCTCCCGTTGCGGAGCACAGGCTCCGGACGTGCAGGCTCAGCGACCATGGCTCACGGGCCCAGCCGCTCTGTGGCATGTGGGATCCTCCCAGACCGGGTCACGAACCCGTGTCCCCTGCATCGGCAGGCGGACTCTCAACCACTGCGCCACCAGGGAAGCCCTGTAAACAGGGATTTTAATGCCTGCTCTGTGGTGTGTTGGGAGGATTGCACCAGGTGACATCTGTAGAGCACCTGGAACCACGTCTGGAACAGAGTAGGAGCTCTGTAACCTGAGTGCCTCTGCCTTCCCCACAAAGGTGTGCTAGGGGGAGAACCTGACTGGCTAAGTGAATCAGGTCTCACTTTTTAAAAAATAATTTATTGGAGTATAGTTGATTTACAATGTTGTGTTGGTTTCAGGTGTACAGCATAGTGATTCAGTTATACATATACATATATTCGTTCTTTTTGAGATTCTTTTCCCATATAGGTTACTATAGAATATTGACTAGAGAACCCTGTGCTATACAGTAGGTCCTTGTTGGTTATCTATTTTATATATAGTAGTATGTGTGTGTTAATCCCAAGCACCTAATTTATCCCTCTCCACCATGTTTACCCTTTGGTAACCATAAGTTTGTTTTCGAAGTCTGTTTCTGTTTTGTAAATAAGTTCATTTATAGTATTTTAAAAAAATTAGATTCCATATATGAGTGATATCATCTGATATTTGTCTTTCTCTGTCTGACTTACTTCACTTAGTGTGATCATTTCTAGGTCCATCCATGTTGCTGCAAATGGCATTATTTTGTTCTTTTCTATGGCCGAGTAATATTCCATTATATATATGTACCACATTTTCTTTATCCATTCCTCTGTTGATGGACATTTAGGTTGCTTCCATGTCTTGGCTATAGTAAATAGTGCTGCTATGAACACTGGGGTGCATGTATCTTTTTGAATTAGAGTTTTCTCCATATACATGCCCAGTAGTGGGATTGCTGGGTCATACGGTAGTTCTATTTTTAGTTTTTCAGGAACCTCCATACTGTTCTCCATAGTGCTTGTGCCAGTTTATATTCCCACCAACAGTGTAGGAAGGTCCGGTCACACTTTTTAAATAGATGTTGGTCTGGAAACATCATATCCCCAAGGAAAGGCACTTCCAACAGGTGGAATCCTCAGGAAGTCAAGAGGACTTGTTTAAGCTCTGAAGAACTTGGTCAGTAATTGAGGCTTGGTGAGAGAGAGGCGGGGTTGACCGTTGGATATGCACTTTGTTTGTCTTTTAAAGTAAGTTATGCTCCAGAACTTGCCCCCAGTCTCTCTCCTGTGCTCTTCCTGTCTCCTTGACATGGTGGTGCCCAGAGGAGGGCAGTGCCTAAGGGGTATCTGGAGGAAGAGTTCCCTTAATGTGACTTTGCAAGCTGGGCTCCCTCTGCTTGGAACTGTCTCTATCCTCAGCCAGGCCAACTCCAACTCCTGCTAACCCCTACTCTCTGCTCAGACACCATCCTTCGGACCTGTTCCCTGACTCCAGCCATTCTAGGCAGAGTTAGCTGCCCCTGTTCCACAACACCCAGTCCCATGCATTCCTCAATTGCCACAGTTGCCAAGGGTGTAGGGTCCGTTTCCTCTCCAGGTGCAGGCGTTTGTCTTGCTCACTTGCATCCCGGGTCTAGCCCAGGACCTTGTCCGCGGTGGGGCTCGGGGCTCCCAGATGCTCAGCAGTGCATTTAGGACGGCCTGGGAGAGGGCTTGCCTCAGGCCTTGTCCATCTCCCACTCTTCCCTGATTAAAGCACATACACATGTATTTCTTCCATGAACGTTGGTGGAGTATATGCTGGGTTCCATTCTGGATGCTAGAGATGCAGGAGTGGATTGGATGCAGCTCTCCTGGAGCCTGCAGGCTGTAATAGGGAGGACGACTGTACACTAGGTAATACTGATACACAGCAGAAGCCCCAGTGGCCCAAGAGAGGTGCCAAGCTACGGGGATTAGAGGAGGAAGGGGTGACTCCCTGCTGGGCTCAGGGAAGACCTCACGCACAGGTGCTCTGTTGCCTTCCCGATAACAGAATATCTTCCCAGCAGTTTTGGCACATTTCTAATATCGCGATGGCTGCTGTGGTGAGGTGGGGTGATCACAGACACACCTATCCCATGGTCTCTTTGCTTACCTAATCTATGGGTCTCAGTCTTGTGTCACGACGTCTTTAAAAACAATGGCCCTAGCCAGCCCAGGAGATGTTCTAGAAATCTAAAACAGATGGGTTTTAGAAATCAAAATGTTTTAGAAATCTCAGTCAAATGGGGACCCACTTGAGTGGCACAGTGATTGGGGGACCTGCTGGCAAGGTCAGGGTGAGGTCAGAGATGCTAAACATCCTGCCAAGCCCAGGACAGTCTGGCTCAGTGAAAAACGGTTGCAGATGGTACATGACTCTCAAGTGCCCTGCCTGACACTCAGGTAGGTGGAAAACTTGTTTATAATGCTCTGAGCCTAAAACCTAATCCCGTTTTGTATGTAAACACAAAAGTATTTTCTGCTCCGTTTTAATAAACACTGAATTTTCCAGGGGTGCAACTACTGTGTAAACCAAAGAACAATGTACTTTATTTTGTTTGGAATTTTGCCAAGGGTTGTTCAAGGGGTTGGCAATCACGTCACCAATGGCAACACTGTCAAATTTGATGCCCGATTCAACTTTGCTTTATCAGTCTGCATTTATAGCTGTTGCATTTGTATTGATTTAAACCTTATTTTTAAATGCCAAAAATAAAGAAAAAGAGTTGACAATATATATGCTTTAAAGCAACCATAACAGAGATTATACCCAGTGCTGAGGTGAGGTGGGCGGGTGGTGAGATGATAAGTAACTTGAGGACGGGAGTTCTTTTAGGTACAGAGGTCGAGGAATCCTTTCTGTGGAGGGGATATGAGGTGAAAAGTGAAGCATGACAGAGCCAGTGCAAAGGCCCTGAGGTCGAAATAGCTGGGCATGTCTTAAGAACTGTCAGAACCCCCATGTAACTGGAGTACAGGTGAGCAAGGGGAGCAAGGGCGGAGAGCATCAGGGATTGAGGCTTGAGAAGTGAAAAAGGGCCTTGAAACTGCAGTAAGGATTTTATTCTCTGACAGTCACTGAGGGGTGTGAAGCAGGGGATGACCTGGCCGAAATTATCTGTTAAAAAGATGAAGCTGCTGGGACGGTTCGAGGTGAGCCTGGAATATTTTGCAGTGCCAGAAAGCAAAGAAGGCAGTCAACATGGAGACATTACACATGTCATTTTCCTGTTGTCTGGAAAGCTTAAAGGGAGAGAGTAAGTGCTCCGTAAATATTTAATGATGCCCTGTGTTGATAGAAACTAATCACAGAGAACAATGCATGGCAGTTCTGTACTGTGGATGTGTGTAGAGCTGCACTGTTCAGTACAGTGTCACTAGCCATAGGTGACTATTAAGCACTTAAAATGTGACTAGTGCAACTGAGGAACTGCATTTTAATTTAATTTAATTTCAATTTACATTTAAAACCTGAAACTTGACTCAGTTATTAGAAAATGTTCAGGTGTGTTGAGAATAATTTGACAGCTCATTAATAATTTTATATTGATTACATGTTGAATTGGTAATACTGTAGATATATTGGATCAAGTAAGAGACTTTATTAATATTACCAGTTCTTTTTACTTTTTAAAATGAGGCTACTACAAAATTAAAAATTATATTCTGGCTTACATTATTATTATTATTATTATTTCTTTGTGTGTGTGTGTGTGTGGTACACGGGCCTCTCACTGTTGTGGCCTCTCCCGTTGCGGAGCACAGGCTCCGGACGCGCAGGGTCAGTGGCCATGGCTCATGGGCCCAGCCACTCCACAGCATGTGGGATCTTCCCAGACTGGGGCACGAACCCGTGTCCCCTGCATCGGCAGGCGGACTCTCAACCACTGCGCCACCAGGGAAGCCCTTATTTTTTATTTTTATTTTATTTTTTTCTTGGCTGCACCGCAAGGCTTGCAGGATCTTAGTTTCCTGACCAGGGATTGAACCCGGGCCCTGGCAGTGAAAGCGTGCCGAGTCCTAACCACTGGACCACCAGGGAATTCCCTCTTTATTATTTTTTTAAACTTTGTGTACCCTTAGTTGTTTTTTTTAATTGAAATATAGTAGAGTTACAATTCTGTGTTAATTTCAGGTGTACAGCAAAATGATTCAGTTATACATACATATATATCTATTTTTTTTCAGATTCTTTTCCCTTATAGGTTATTACCTGGCTTACATTATATTTCTAGGAGACAGAGTTGCTCTAGATGTTTTAACGATGAGCCCTCAATGCTGTTTTCAACCATAAAAAATCATTACACGGACAAGGACCTGTAGCGACTTCCACTGTTGAGGTTTAATGTTCCAATTAAGTGGAGGCTATAACTGAGATTAATGGGAAAAATAAAGGCAAACCCTGGCCTGGGTGTTGATGAAGTTAGAGGGTAACATGCCAGTTTCTCCTTCCTCTTTGTCCTTAAATGCCCTCCCTGCCTTTGTGTAGCGTTTCTTTTCTAAGGAAAGGGGGCAAGCTTCTGCAGTTCGCCCCATCAGAACTTCTGGTCTCCCTTCTCCTGGTCCCCTTCCTGCTCTTCCTTCTCAGGGATTCACATCCCTTTACCCTCCGTATCACCCATCTTCTCTGGAGAAACACAGGATAGAAATTTAACTCTAAAGCAGGCAACCTTTCTTTGTAAAGGGTCAGAATAAATAATTTAGGCCTTGTGGCCATAGTCTCTGAGGCAGCCCTTCAGTTCTGCAGTTGTAGAGTGAAAATAACCACAGACTGTGTAAACAAATGCGCTGGGCTGTGTTCCAATAAAATTTGATTTATGGATACTGAAATTAGAATTTCATATAATTTTCCCATGTCATGAAATAGTCTTCTTTTGATTTTTTCCTAACTCTTTCAAAATGTAAAATCCATTCTCGACTCAAGGGCCATACGAAAACAGCCTGGCAGGATTGGCCCTCGGGTCCTGGTTTGCGGACCCCTCCCTAAAGTATAAGTGAAGACTCAGTGTAATGAACTATCCTTTGGGGAATATTGGGGCCAGAAGGATCTTTTCATTCCTTCACCATACAGCTCAGTACCAGCCAGTTGTAAGTACTCAGTACTCTACCTGAGTGACTGAAATTTCAGGAGCCCTATCAAGGTCGGGAGGTTAAACACTGTAGATCATCAGAGGACCTGGATGGCTGGAGGGACTTCTGTGCAGTAATCACTCTCAGTGACAGTTCCCTTCTCTGAGTCCTGTATTCTAAAGGGCCTGCTTTGACCCTGGTCTGGCTTTAACCTCCCCAAGGGATGAAGAATCTACAGGGCAATGGAGACATGCCCATTTGGAGACTCACCCCTTCCTCCATGCTTCAGGTATTGGGACCTCATAACTTCCTGCCCAGATGAACTCAAGTCCACTTTTATGCTGGTGTGGCCTCTACCCTGGGCCCATTCTCCTGTGCAGAGACCACACTGCCAATGTGCTCACACTTGGGCCAAGGGATGGCCAAGTGGCTGCTGTTTGCCCAGGGTGCAGTGGAGCTCGGAAGCACGGGCTAGGGCTATGTGTGCTGCAGTGAGCAGGGGCGGGGGCTGGGCCTGGGATAGACGGCCAGGGATGGCTTCTTCTGTCTGGCTGTGTTAGGCATAGAATTCTAAATGTAAACCTGACTAGGTAATTATGATGGTATATTTGTCATGGCAGCAGGATAAGCGATATTTTAATGAACAGTTTGTTAGTTTGACTTATAACTTAAATATTTAGACATATAGTCTTTGGGCCTCCATTTATATCCTCACGCTAAACTCTGCAAATGTTAGGGTAGGCCTGCTTCCATAGTTGAGTTAACTTTGAAATGGAGGTGGAGGGTGGGTGGGAGTCAGTGGTGTGGTATGGTGTGGTAAAGCTGACTTGTTCTGGCTGCTGAGAGCCCATTGTGTGCCTCTATTCCCAACTCCATGTTCAGTGACGCCATGTTGGTAGCTTGAAGTTGGTCAAGGTAGGAGTATTTACACCATGGAAATGGCAATGCCATGAATCAGAGTTTTTGGCTTTTTTGTTTGTTTTGAGAACTGGTTGCTAAGCATTTACCAGCACACCACACGCTGTGTAACTGGCCATTGTTTGTGACAGAGGCTAGCTTGTCCCCTCCTTGCCCCGTAGAGAGTCCTCATTTACTATATGAAGAGGGAAGACCCGGAGAGATTCTCAAGAGACACGTTCAGCAGAAAAGTGTGATTGAAGCTTACTGAATCATTCACTCATTTGTAAGAATTTCTGAAATAAACCAAGTTTCTGGTTGTCCAGAGCCACATGCTTGCATAACGCCAAGCTCTGATCCTTAGAGCAGCATAGGTATAGAGAGGCCCCACTTTAGACTGTGGCTGCTGATTTTGATCAGCTCTAGCAAGACATGAACATTCCCAGCCTCATACCTTATGTTTGCAGAATACCTCTCAATTCAGATAAACATGTAACGTTTTTATGGTGAAAATTCAGATGCACATGGTTAATCCCTAGATGCCTTTCCCTGAAAGTACTAGTAGTAGCAAAAGCTATGGGTTTCTCCTCTTGTTTTCCATGCCTGCCCTCTGATGGTGAATTGAGCGAACTACAGGTAATTCCCATGAATGCTGTAGATTCTGGAAGACAGGTTTGCAAACTCAGCTACCTGCTGGGCCAGTGTAGAAGAATGAAGATGGCAGGGTGTGAGAAGAATGGGGAGTTGTGGGGTGTACTGGAGAACTCAGGGCCCGTCTAAAAGGGAATGACCCTGCTCACTCAGGGTGGAAGACTACTCCTAAGATTATGAGTCTAGACAGAGGTCTTAGCCTAGGAGCCTAAAGATAGATGTCTTCTGTTTGGCCTTCACAGTATTGATCTATGCAGTGTTTCAAAATAGTTGCATACATTAAATTTTTTTATTTCCAGAATTTTGGTAAATATCTGAATATTTGGGGTTAAAATCAAAAGCAAATGGGGACCAGTCTTGAAGTTTCCCTGAGCAGACAAAAGCAGCTTAGTCATTAATTTAGCTTAATTACCAGTTGCTATGAAGACACTGCCTTCTCACTATATGAGCTGTTTTGTAACGTTGTACCCCCGAGCCTCATTCCAGGTTTGGCTTGAGTACTCCCAGTTTGCAAACTGTCTTTTTGATGTTGTGCACAATAATTTTTTTTTTTTTTACTAATTACTACTTCTGTGATTCATAGGCTTTGTTTTGGCTATTTCTGAACCTTTAGCATGGGCAACCCCAAGTCCACACTTCCACATGGCAATAATTGGGTGATATAAAAACTATTAGAGAAATTTTGAAAATGGCAACTGACATTCAAGGGCAAGTTACTGTAATTTTCCTAAAGCAAGAATTATCTCTACAACATCCCTGACAGACGGGGCCATATGTTTTATGCTTTAGGAATTCCAGAAATAGGGAATCCATTATTCTTCATTTGCTTTTAATTTTTTATTATAAGACATTTCATACAAACAAAACCACGTGCGTGCACACACACACACACACACACACACACACTATAAGGTATGTAGTATAATAAAATAAACAGCCTCCTCTCCACCATCTATCTTAAGAAATAGAACATAACCAATGCTTTTGAAAGCTACCTGTGTTCTATCCCTGTTGTATCCTCTCTCTCCCCACTGAGGGTACATACCATTTGTTTTCCTTACCATTCCCTTGCTAAACTTAGTTATTCTGAGAATAATTCTAATAATTTGTTTATTGTCACTTTGGGTTTTTCTAGGTAGAGAATCATTTCATTTGAGGAGATTATCTGTTATTTGTTCTTTTCCAATCCTTGTATCTCATTTCTTTTTCATGAATTGTTGTACTGATTAGGTTCTCTGATTCAGCAGTGCTGAGAAGTGGTAATAGTAGGGACATCCTTGTTTTATTCCTGATTTTTTTTAATGTTTGTTTCATTGTTAACTATAATGTTTGCTGTAGGTTTTGATAGGCACACTTAGTTAAGAAAATTCCCTTCTGTTCCTAATTTGCTAAGAATAGCAATTATGAATGGGTGTTGACCATTATCAAATGAACTTTTTCTGCAACTATTAAGGTGATAAGATGTTTATCTTTAACTTTTTATTATGTAACGTACACAAAATTAGAGAGAATGTTATAATGAATCCTCATGACCCATCATCCAAATTCAACAGTGCTCAATTTCCTGCCATTCTTGTACCATCTCCTCCCCCACTTTTTTTTTTTGAGTATTTGAAAGTAATTCCTAGGCATCATGTAATTTAATCTGTAGGTACAGTAATGTGTACTTCTAACAGATAAGGACTTTTAAGAAGCATAGCCACAATACCCATGATTACTCCCCCACCCCCATAATAATAATTCTTTAATATCATCTAATATCCAGTGTGAGTTCAGTTTTTCCTGATTTTCCAAATTATTGTATTTTTTTTGTTGGTTTATTTGAACCAGGATGCAAAAAGGTGCACACATTTCATTTCGTTAGTGTGTTTCTTAAATCTCTTTTAGGCTGTAAATTTTTTCTCTTCTTTTTAAAAATGCTATTTATTTGGTGAAGAAACTAAATCATTTGTACTATAGGGTGTCTTGCCTTCTGTATTTATCTGATTTAATTTTGAACTGTTATTTACATGTTATTCCATCCCTTGTGTTTCTGAAAACTAATAATTAGAAGCAGAGACTTGATTAGAGTTAGGATCTTCCTTTTCTTTTTTCTTTTTAAAAATGTTTAAAATTTTAAAATATTTATTTAGCAAAATTTCTCTATAGGTGGTGCTGTGTACTTCCTATTTCGTCACATCAGGAGATACATAATATCCGATTGTCTCACTTTTAGTGATCTTAGTACTTATCAACTTGTTCAGATGCCATCAGCCTAACCCATCTATTACAGTCTCCTGTTCACCTTTCACGCCATGCTTTTGGCAGCCATTGTTGATCATTATCGTTATGATTTCATTAGAGATTGCAAAATAGTCATTTTCTAAGTCATTAACTCTTCCTACATTTGTCATTTGTGATTTTTCTGTAAAGAAGAATTTAATCAATTATTTGTTTACCATGAAAAAGAGTCTGAATGGGAAAGGCAAGATAAATGCTGGATTCTTTTTAAGTGTCCATTTCAGAATGAGTTGACATCCTAGCAACCTCCAAAGACATCCAATGATGGCTTTATAAAATTATCATTACAAATCAATGTATTTTTATATATTTGTTGTGTTTTTTTTTTTTTTTTTTTTTTTTTGCGGTACGCGGGCCTCTCACTGTTGTGGCCTCTCCTGTTGAGGAGCACAGGCTCCGGACGCGCAGGCTCAGCGGCCATGGCTCACGGACCCAGCCGCTCCGCAGCACGTGGGATCTTCCCGAACCGGGGCACGAACCCGCGTCCCCTGCATCAGCAGGCGGACTCTCAACCACTGCACCACCAGGGAAGCCCTGTTGTGGGTTTTTTTGTAATATTCTTTTTTCTTTATTTTAAACCCCACATTTGTTTATTTATTTATTTTTGGCTGTGTTGGGTCTTTGTTTCTGTGCGAGGGCTTTCTCTAGTTGTGGCAGGCGGGGGCCACTCTTCATCGCGGTGTGCGGGCCTCTCACTATCATGGCCTCTCTTGTTGCGGAGCACAGGCTTCAGACGCGCAGACTCAGTAGTTGTGGCTCATGGGCCTAGTTGCTCCGCGGCATGTGGGATCTTCCCAGACTAGGGCTCGAACCCATGTCCCCTGCATTAGCAGGCAGATTCTCAACCACTGCGCCACCAGGGAAGCCCTATTTGTTGTGTTTTTTAAAGTATACTTTTATATATTTGGTGTTTCAATCTATTGAAATAATAATTCTTGTTATTTTTAAATTGTAGTTGAATTACAATATTGTGTTAGTTTTAGGTACACAGCAAAGTGATTCAGTTATACATATGCATATGCATTTTTTTCAGATTATTTTCCATTGTAGGTAATATTATAAGATATTGAATATAATTCCCTGTGCTATACAGTAAATCCTTGTTGCTTATCTGTTTTATGTATAGTGGTGTGTATATGTTAATCCCAAACTCCTGATTTATCCCTCCCCTCATCACTTTCCTCCTTGGTAACCATAAGTTTGTTTTCTATGTCTGAGTCTGTTTTGTATGTATTGATAGATTCATTTGTATTAGTTTTTAGATTCCACATATTAGTGATATCATATTTATCTTTCTCTGTCTGACTTCACTAAGTATACTATTCTCTAGGTCCATCCATGTTGCTGCAAATGGCAATATTTCATTCTTCATTATTATTTTTGATGCTTAAATTTTCCCATCTTTGGCCAGCAGGAGCTTCTTCAAGCTGTTCCAGTGTACTACTGAGTTACCCCCAGTAGCCTTTGACATGTTCCTTGATTTCTGTTACGACAAGATGTACCAGGATCTTTCTGTATATTTCCTTCCCCAGATGTGGCAAAATTTGTCCAAAGAACCCTGGTTCCTTTTAAAGGGTAATAATATTTATACACCATAATCTTGGGGTTAGGGGTGTATTTATTTATTCTACTCTTTTCAGAATAACCATACCAATATTACAACAGACAACAAGACCCCTGAATGCAGCTTTGATTCCTTTGATCTTTTTTTTTTTTTAACCCTGTGATCTATCCTACTAGGGTGTACTGTCAAAATACTGTGTTTAAAGTCACTTGAGGGACTTCCCTGGTGGTCCAGTGGTTAAGACTCCGCACTCCCAAGGCAGGGGGCCCAGGTTCCATCACTGGTCCGGGAACTAGATCCCACATGCACGTCACAGCTAAGAGCCCGCCTGCCGCAATGAAGATCCCAAGTGCAGCAACTAAGACCCGGTGCAGACAAATAAATAAATGTTAAAAAAGAAAGAAAGAAAGAAAAGAAAGGATCACACCTGAAACTTACACGATATTGTAAGTCAACTATACTTCAATAAAAATAAATAAATAAATAAAATAAAGTCACTTGAAATAATTCTGTGTAGTTATGCTACCATACTGACAAAGAGTTAGATTCTTTTGTTTGTTTTAGTTTTAATTTTTAGGGGTTGCTTTTTATTTTTTGATTCAATTTTGTGTTTTATTTATGCAAAATATTTATATGATTCCAAAGTCAAACCATTGTTAAAAAAGAAAATCCAACTGAGTAAATTTTGAAAATGGTATAGGCTTTATTCAGTGATTCATGAATCAGGCAGCATCCCATCTAGCAGATAGAAAGGAGCTCCAAGAAGCTGTACAAAATGAAAGACTTTTATAGGCAGAAGGGAGCAGGAACAAGGAAGTTACGCTAGTCAAAAAAGTGGGTTGGTTATTGCAAGTTTACTTTCCTTTAGGGTATGACAGGGGTCTGTCAGGCAGATTACCTAACCAGTGCTGAATAGGCAATTTCTGATTGACTGGTTTAAGACGCTATTTCTGGTAGAGTCAAACTCTTAAGTTAAGTCTTTGTTTGGTGACATGGAGCTTAGCATAAGCAACCCTATTTTAGTCCTGTTTTCTTCCTTTTAATACCATAATACAAAGGACATTCAGAGAACTCTAGCTTCTACCTTATCCCAGCCCATCTGTTCTCTTCCTCCCCTTTTATATGGCCGTTTATTATTAGGTTTTGGTTTATCTGTTCTTTGCTGCAATGACTTTTGACACTAACCACCAAGAGTTAGGCCAGACTTCATGGGTTAAGAGCACAGTACTCCACAGACGAGCCTCACTTCAGACACCAGCCAAAGCTAGGGGGTTTCCAGGGATCCCTCACTTCTGAATAACTGGCTATAGATTTGGGGGTTCTCAAGACCCAAACAGGTTTGATAATTTGCTAGTGACTCACAAAGCTCAGGAAAGTTCTATAGTTACAATTACAGTTTTATTATCGCAAAAGGGATACAAGTCAAAACCAGTCAAAAGAAGAGATGCATAGGGTGAGGTCTGGGAGGGTCCCCAGTGGGAAGCTTGCTGTGTCCTCTGCCTGTGGCATCAGGACAAGTCACCCTCCCAGTACACTGATGTGCACTGATATGCATAGAGTGTTGTCAACCAGGGATGCTCACTCGAGGTATCAATACATTTTATTGGTTTTTTATTGGGATTTCATTATGTAGGCATGATTAATTGAATCCTTAGCCACATGATTGAATTCAGTCTCTAGTCCCCCCTCCCTGGAGATCTGGTTGCTATCACCTGGTACAAAGTCTCAACCCTCTAATCACATGATTGTTCTTTCTGGGTAGCCAGCCCCCATACTGAGTCATTTCCTTGATAAACTACCTAGTGGCCCACTGTCAGGGAGGAAAACATTTTCCTCTACCCTTTTAGGGTCTTCTGACTTGTGTAAGAATTAAATTGACAATGAGGTGGATTAACAGGAGAAAATCAAACAAAAGTTTAGTAACAGGTATACATGAGAGAGACTCAAGAAAACAGAGTAACTCACCAAAGCCCTCACCTTAAATACCATCTTCAGCTAAAGACAAAAGAGGATGTTAGGGGTAGTAGTTTGGGACCTCAAAGGGGAGAAAGGGAATTCACATGGATATGGAAAAGCAAATGTTTGGTAAACAAATGTTTGCTGGGCCATGCAGAGACAATGGGACACAGAGTGGACTCTGATCTCTGGGCCTTGCTGGGTCTCCCCCATCACAGCTAGCCCATATTCTTTGTAAATATTTCTGGTGATAGCTCTATTCCGGGAACAGGCCCTTTATCTAAATTCCTTTAGGCAGTTAAAAGGGTGGTAACAAGACAAACTTCCTGAGTCTTCTGTTTTTTAAAAACAATCAGCCAAATTAATCCTCATGCCCAAGAGACACATTTTGGGGCAACAAAGTGTGCTCCCCTATGCCACCATGAGTCATGTTAGCATAAGCTCTGGGGTGGTCTGAAGAGCCATCATGAATAACAAAGACATTCCTAGCACTCAGGAAATTCTCAGGGTTTAGAGGCTGACTCCCAGGAATGGGAGATAGTGACCAGCCAGATCCTTGATTATATAGGAATTGCTTATTCAGTTTTGAATATGTAAATTGTATTTTTTCTTTAATGTGTTAATTTAATTGAGTACATTAATGCCTTTTCTAACATAAAGCGTACTTTGAATTCCTAGGATAAACTCAACTTGGTAATGAATATATTTTTCATGGGTTGCTGGGTTCAGTTTGCCCATATTTTATTTATGATTTTTTATCTATGTTAACCTTGATTATTTTATCAATGTATGCTTTTTTAAAAAAAATTTGAATTGGGATATAATTGATTTACAGTGTTGGTTAGTTTCAGGTATACAGCAAAGTGAATCTGTTATACAAATACATATATACACTCTTTTTTAGATTTTTTTCCCTTATAGGCCATTACAGAGTATTGAGTAGAGTTCCCTGTGCTATACAGTAGGTCCTTATTAGTTATCTATTTTATATATAGTAGTGTGTATATGTCAGTCCCAATCTTCCAATTTATCCCTACATCCCCCTTACCCCCCAGTAACCATAAGTTTATTTTCTACATCTGTAACTCTATTTTGGTTTTGTAGATAAGTTCATTTGTAGCCTTTTTTTAGATTCCACATATAAGTGATATCATATGATATTTGTCTTTGTCTGACTTACTTCATTTATATGAGAATCTCTAGGTCCATCCATGTTGCTGCAAATGGCATTATTTTGTTCTTTTTTATGGCTGAGTAATATTCCATTGTATATATGTACCACATCTTCTTTATCCATTCCTCTGTTGATGGACATTTAGGTTGCTTCCATGTCCTGGCTATTGTGAATAGTCCTTCAATGAACATTGGGGTGCAAGTATCTTTTCCACTTATGGTTTCCTCCAGATATATGCCCAGGAGTGGGATTGCTGGATCATACGGTAGCTCTATTTTTAGTTTTTTAAGGAACCTCCATACTGTTCTCCATAGCGGCTGTACCAGTTGGCATTCCCACCAATAGTGTAGGAGGGTTCCCTTTCCTCCACACCCTCTCCAGCATTTATTGTTTGTAGACTTTTTGATGATGGCCATTCTGACCTGTGTGAGGTGACACCTCATTGTAGTTTTAATAATTAGGGATGTTGAGCATCTTTTCATGTGCTTTTTAACCATCTGTATGTCTTCTTTGGAGAAATGTCTATTTGTATCTTCTGCCCATTTTTTTTTTTGGTGGCTTATTTTTAATTATGCAGATATTTTTATCCAATGCCAAAGAGGCTTGGAGACAACTTTAACAGCCAAGTGTCCAAAATGCAGTGATATATGCACAGAGAAACTAGGTAGGGGGAGGTTTTTAGGAAAACCCAGACACTCGGCGGTGAGCACAGGGAAAGCAGAGGCCTGAATCTCTGTGTGGTTTCCTAGTAATAAATGTTGTTTGTTGGATCGGTTTTTCTTTCCATCACTGTGACAGGAGCTTAAGGATGGAGGACACCACTGACCTCAGGGGAAACAAAAACAGGCCTCATTTTCCAGGACCGGAAGACCCACCGTGTCTTTCCTGGGGGCCTCTCCCAGGGCCTCGCTTCAGCCTGGTCCTCAAGGTGGGTAGAGAGACTGCAGGCGTGATGGGGGATCACCTGAAAGGCAGCTTCTTGGGGAAATCCTTTTAAAGAAGCGTGTGTCATAGCCCAGGGGTTCCAGTTACATCTGCCCAGTTTAGAACATCTCCGCTGGCTGGGCCTCTTAGGAGGAAAGGGATGGAGGAAGGCATAAAAATGCCTCAGCAGACTTTCCCTCGGGACATGGACCCTCCAGGGCGGCTGCACCTGCACGAGCTCTGAGACCCCGTTCCTGGGGGACAGCCCTCCTGGGGGAAAACTTGAGAAATGTGGTCCTCACGCCTAGCTCACCCTGTAGTGGAGCTGAGTGCGTGGGGCTCAGAGAGGAGCGGAGGCTGTTCCAGCGTCGCTCAGACAGTGGACAGGATGCCGGGGGCTCCTGTGCAGCCTCCGTCCCTGGGGCCCTTGTTGCCTCGGACTGGAAGATGGTTTGACTTCTGCAGAACCTGTCATTAGGTCATCTAGTCCAGGACTTTCCAAAACGGAGGACAGTGAGCTCCTGGTGGCCTGGGTCCTGGTGGCCTCGTCCAGTGAGCAGGGCAGCGGTGCCAGCTCACAGCCTGGAGCCAGACCTGGGGCCGAAGCCTCATTTCCGCACCCCACACGCGGGCCTCCGCCACGCCACCGGTGTCCCCAGGCCTCCCGGGGCCTCGGTCGGCGGCCCCACCCCTTCCAGCTCTTCTACCTAATTTTTGATTGGATTGTTTGTTATTTTCATATTGAGCTGCATGAGCTATTTGTATATTTTGGAGATTAATCCCTTGTCAGTTGCTTCCTTTGCAAATATTTTCTCCCATTCTGAGGGTTTTCTTTTCATTTTGTTTATGTTTCCTTTGCTGTGCAAAAGCTTTTAAGTTTAATTAGGTCCTATTTGTTTATTTTTGCTTTTATTTTCATTATTCTAGGAGGTGGATAGAAAAAGATTTGCTGCGATTTATGTCAGAGGGTGTTCTTCCTATGTTTTCCTCTAAAAGTTTTATAGTATCCAGCTTTACATTTAGGTCTTTAATCTATTTTGAGTTTATTTTTCTGTATGGTGTTAGGCAGCGTTCTACTTTCATTCTTTTACGTGTAGCTGTCCACTTTTCCCAGCACTGCTTATTGAAGAGGCTGTCTTTTCTCCATTGTATATTCTTGCCTCCTTTGTCATAGATTAGGTGATCATAAGTGCATAGGTTTATCTCTGGACTTTTTATCCTGTTCCATTGATCTAGATTTTTTTTTTTTTTTTTTTTTGCGGTATGTGGACCTCTCACTGTTGTGGTCTCTCCCGTTGTGGAGCACAGGCTCCGGATGCACAGGCCCAGCAGCCATGGCTCACGGGCCCAGCCGCTCCGCGGCATGTGGGGTCCTCCCAGACCGGGGCGTGAACCCACGTCCCCTGCATTGGCAGGTGGACTCCCAACCACTGTGCCACCAGGGAAGCCCCACCATATTGTTTTGATGACTGTAGCTTTCTAGTATAGTCTGAAGCCAGGGAGCCTGATTCCTCCAGCTCCGTTTTTCTTTCTCAGGATTGCTTTTGCTATTCATGGTCTTTTGTGTTTCATCAATGTATGCTTTTGATGTCAAGGTTACAATAGCTTCAAAGAATAAAAATGGGAGTTTGAAATATTTATTCCTTGAAAGTTTGGTGGAACTCACCTGTAAATCCATCTAGTCTGGCTGGTGTTTAACTGTGGAGAAAATTTTAAACTACTGCCTGAGTTTCTTTAATGATTATTAATCTATTTAAATTTTCAGCTGAGTCAGTTTTATCAGGTTAGATTTTTCTGGAAATTCATTTATTTATATATAAAATTTTTCTGGTATAATATTGTTCACAATACTTCCTTATTCCTTTATTCTTAAAGTTTAAATTTTTATTTTGAAATAAGTTCAAACTTACAGAAACATTGTAAGAAATACACTAAAGAACTATATTCTTTACTTAGATTTTCCCACTGTTAATATTTTGCCATATTTGCTATATCATTCCCCCCGCCCCTGTGTTAAAAAGCAAAATTCAACTGAGTAATTTTGAAGATCTAATTGACTTTATTCAATGGTTTGTGAACTGGGCAGCATCCCATCTAGTAAACAGAAGGGCACTCTGAGGGGCTGTACAGAATAGAAGGTTTTTACAAGTAGAAGGAGGGAGGGGCAGTGAGGCTATTAACAAAAGAAAACAGAGGATTGTTTCAGGCCAGGTCACCTTCTTTGTGGGGAAGGGCGAGGGTCTGTCATACATTTTACCTCTACTTCCTTTGGAGGGCTAGAGGGGTAACACAGGACAGATTACCTCATTGGTGCTGACCAGAAAAAAACCCCAGACTGGCGGATTAAGACGACATCCTTGGGGAAGGTCAAAACCACAGTTAGGTCAGGTATTAAATCTAGATTTGGTATCATGAGCTTTAGCACAAGTGATGCCATTTTAGTCCTGTGGTTTTCTCTTTAACACACTCTCTCTATTTTTTCTTTTTTTCTCCTGAATCATTTGAGACTAAGTTGCAGATAATCATGCCTCTTTGTATGTTAGTACTTCAGTATTTATTTTCTAAGAATAAGGGTACTCTCTTAAATAACTACAGGGAACTTAATGAATTCAGGAAATTTAATATTTAGCGAACTGTTAGACAATCTGGCATTATCTAATATACAGTTCATATTCAGCTTATGCTAGTTGTCCCAATAATGTCTTCTATAGTGAAGGGGTACAGAGTCTGTCACCCCCAAATACACCTTTTTCGCATAAAGATCATTTTAAGCTGATTATTTTTAAGAAACAGCATACATAGGAAAGCTCTGAAAACTGAGTAGAAGTTACCCTTTTGTAAGAGACATTTACAGTGATAAGGGAAATCTCGATTTGTAAGGGCATCTCCCTGTCTTTACCAGGAAGAGAAGGGTGACTCTAAATCTCAGTAAATTTATAATGGAGAAAGCAACGATGTAAATCTGTATAACAACTTTATTCTTGTCTACTGTGCTTTTCCTGGTCACCCCCATATCTAGCCTCTCCCCTCCCCTGCCCCAATATCTTCTTTTGTCTGTAGCTAGAGATTTAAGGTGGTGGCTTAGGCCATTTCTCTGGGGAGTTACTCAGTTTTCCTGGATGTCTCCCATGTATACAGGAGGTACACATGTTATTAAACTTCTGTTTTTGCCTTTTAATCTGTCTCTTACTGCAGAGGGTCTTAGCCAAGAACCTAGGAGGGTAGAGAGGAAAATATTTTTTCCTCCCTAGCATTATTTTTTTCTGGTTCATGACCCAATTTAAGGTTACATGTATTTGTCATTGCTCTTAGATTTCCTTCAATCTTGAAGAGTTCCTCAGAGATTCCTTGGTCCTTTTTTTTTTTTTTTAAATTTTAAATATTTATTTATTTACTTGGCTGCGTCAGGTCTTAGCTGCGGCAGGCAGGCTTTTAGTTGCGTACGTGGGATCTAGTTCCCTGACCCGGGATGGAACCGGGCCTGCTGCATTGGGAGCATGGAGCCTTATCCACTGGACCACCAGGGAAGTCCCTCCTTGGTCCTTTGTGACATTTACATTTTGGAGAGGACAGGATGGTTGTTCTGTAGAAGTCTCTCATGTTGAACTTGTCTCATGTTCCTCATGGTTAGATTTGAGTTATGCATTTCTTTGTAGGAGCACTACAAAATATTGTTTGCTTCTCAGTGCATAAGTCATCATCACAAGTCAGTTGATGATAATTTCTTATGTCAACTTTGATCACTTGGTTAAGGTGATGTCCAACAGTTTTCTCCACTGTAAAGTTACTATGTTACTTTCTGTATTAAATAAGTAATTTGTGGGGCTTCCCTGGTGGCGCAGTGGTTGAGAGTCCACCTGCCAATTCAGGGGACACAGGTTCGTGCTCCAGTCCGGGAAGATCCCACATGCTGTGGAGCGGCTGGGCCCGTGAGCCATGGCCACTGAGCCTGCACGTCTGGAGCCTGTGCTCCGCAATGGGAGAGGCCACGACAGTGAGAGGCCCACGTACCACTAAAAAAAATAAAAATAAAAAATAAGTAATTTGTGGGAGGTACTTTGAAATGATGGAACTATCTTGTTCCTCATCAAACTTTCACACATGAGTTTTAGCATCCATTATTGATTCTTGCCTGCATCAATCATTATGATGATGGTTGCAAAACAGTAACTTTTCTAGCACCTTCATTCCTTCTTTATTTATTGGTTGGCATTCTCTTTAAGGAAGAGTTCTTTCTTCTCCTCCAGTTATTTATCTTAGTCCTTTCAAATCTCATCAGCATCCATAGTTTTGTCTTCTTTTTAATTTGCAATATTGTTTATTTGTTCTTTCTCCTTTACTGGTCCAATATTGCCAGAATTTTGTGTTTTTTATTAGACTTTTCAAAGAACCAACTTTTTGATTTGTTGACTGCCTTAGGTTTGGTTGCCCCAGAAGCAGACAATCTGTGGCTTTCAGATAATGGTGCTGGCCAACTTAAGGCCAACCCATAATTGGAATATGTATCTTTTCTACTAAAGATGAATTGTTGCCTCCTCCAGGGTAGAAGAGATCTAAGATAATGAACTTGACACCAAATGGCTGCTTATGTCCTTGAGAGATTGTACCATATTGGGGGCGCAGCATTGCTCTGTACTGCTGATGGTCAGGCATTCAGCAGCAGTGGTAGCTAGATCAGCCTTGGTGAGAGGCAGCCCATCATGTCAAGCTACCATGACTAGTCCATTCATTCATGAAACTTTTTGCAAGAGTGAGGTGGCTCAGGCTCACTGGCATTCACTGGATGAGTCATCCTATCCACCTGCTTACTCAGTGCTTCTTCTTCTGCCACTCACACTTTCTGGAGAGCATTGACGTGGAGCAGAAAGATCCACACACTGTGTGCCCATTCCATACTCCATCCACATGCTTCGTCCATCCTCAGACATCCTTGTTCCCAGTCTTCCAATCTTGGCCCTTCCAAGCCCTTGACCAAGCAGACGAACCATTTGCCGTTACCTGGAAGTCTGTGTGTATCATTACTTCAGGCCATCACTTCCCCCACACTAAGTGGATGACCGATTTACTTTAAACACTGCCCACTGGGAGGCTTTTTCCTCACCACTCTTTTTCAGGGCCATTCTCTGTAGCAGCAGCCCCTTTTTAGTTTACACCAACATATTTTGCTGACCTAACTACTATCAGACCTTTTATTTTTTTCTTCCTCTGTCAGCTGGTTGTAGAGAGATCCCCAGGGGCCACTGATGTGGGTTGATGGTAAGGTATCAGGACAAGAGATGCAGGGTATGTTGGACCTGGACCACCTATTCATACAGTTTTCTTATTTCCTCCATACCTGCTTGAGCCTCATCCCAAATGTATTATTTTCATTGTGTGACAGATTGCAATTTTGCCTGTCTCAGCTTATGATTTGGTGGGTCTGACAACTGCCCCAGTTTATGATGTTCTGTGGTCAGACCTTCAGTTTCCCCCAGGGTCCAGTACTGATCCAGAAGCTGTCTTTTGAATGGCCCTCCTCCAGAACCTTAGGGGTCTGGGCTGCAACTCTCATCCAGGGTCTTGCCAGAGACTCCATAGAGTGTCCTCAACTACCACAGATGCCTCTAGCATCACTGGACCTGCCAGACCATATGCCCGAGCATTAGGGCTGCTTGTACTACAGTCTGAGTCCACTGCAAATCTCCCTCTTGCTCCGGCCCCACTCAGAACTGGCAGCCTTCCATGTTACCTGCAAGGTGTTCAGGCAGTATTCCCAAGTGCACTATATGCTATTTCCAAAACCCAAAACAAGCGTTGTGTTTCTTTCTTAGAGGCAGGTGGCACCAAGTGCAGTAACTTGTCCTTTATTTTGGAGAGCATGTTTGGCATATTCTAGACCACGGACTCCAAAAAACATCACTAGATAGGTAGACCTCCCAACCTTTGTTAGGGTTTATTTGCCACTCCCTGGCATAAATGCTTATTTCCAGGATCTTCAGAGTACTTGTCACTTCCTCGTCTCCATGTCCAAATAATGTGAAATCATCAATCTAGTGGACCAATCTTGCAATGTCAGGATGATGAAGATTCCTTCAGGTTATGTTGAGCAGGAGAGTTAATACAGCCCAAGAGCAAGACTGTAAATGTGCACTGCTGTCCATCCTAGGTGAATGGGAAGCGATTTGATCATCCTTCCTGATGGGGCCTGATCAGTAGACGCATTCCAAGTGCCAGAGGCTGTGTTCATCTGCTCTGTCAATAATAAAGGTAACTGTATCTGGCCTAGAAGCTGCAAATGTGGCTACCTGTAATTCAGTTTATAGTAGTCTACCATCACCTTCTATTATCCATCTGGTTTTGCAGGGATTACAGTTAATTAAAAGGGGTGTATGTATCTTTAAGTCTTTGAGAATGGCACTAATCTCTGTCATTCTGCCTGGCATCTTGGGGCCCTGGTCTCAGTGTCACCTCACAACTTGTATATAATATAACACTGTAAAGGTCTGGGTATTTTGCTCGCTCCGGTATACAGCTACTCTGATAAATGGCTGGAGGTCCCTTTGGGGGAAGAATTGGGAGAAATGATACTATACTTTGTGAAAATTAATAAAAGGGAACCTCAACTAAACGTGGAGTTGGGAAGGCCTGGAGAGGGAGCTCTCATGCCCTATCATGCCCATCACCAGTTACCCCAAACAGGAAGACTTCAGTTACTGACCCCAACAGGAAGAGTGGTACCTTGCACTACCAAGCAGGTAGTGCAACTAGTTTACTCCCACAGTAAGAGAAAGGAAGACTTCTTTCTTGCCCAGCAGCCAGCCCCAATGGAAGACGCCGCAGTTCAGCCAATGAGAAGCCGTACTCACCTGAACTTTTACTTTCCTCCAATGAACTTTCATTTTTCTCCCCCTTACTGATGACTTCTTTTCCTTGTCCCAAAAGCCTGTTATGTGGAACTCCTTGGAGCACCTCTCTGTTTGCCAGATGAGACATTGCCTGATTCATGAGTCATTTAGTAAAGCCAATTAGATCTTCAAATTTACTCAGTTAAATTTTGTTTTTTAACAACCTGTTGTGCAGACTTGTATGGGATCTGGTCTCCCCTTTTATAGACAGCCTCTGTGTTTGAGCAGCATCTGCCTTCTGCTAACTGGCTCTTGCTCAGTTTTGGTTATACAGTCATCCGTTGGTACCTGCAAAGGATTGCTTCCAGGACCCATGTGGATAACAAAATCCATGGATACCCAAGTCCCTACAGTCGACCTTTCATATCTGTAGATTTTGCATCCATGGAAAGGGAGGGTTGACTGTGTGAGTCACAGATCCTTGTTATGAGTGGTTTTCTTACTTTGTTACTTACTATAACAAAGCCCAAAATGAATTACTTATCTCTGCTCCTAAACTTACTTTAACATTAATCACTTTCATTCCACTTCCATCTAATTTTGTTTGGTATTTTAAATCTGTTTTGTATTATTATGTTAACCCCACAAATTATACATTATTTATTATTCTTTTATATAATTGATACTTGTTTAGATTTACTCATATATTTTTAAATTTCTTTGCTCACCATTTCTTCCAGCATATCAGACCTTCCTTCTGGGATCACTTTCCTTTTTTTTTTGATATTTATTTATTTATTATTTATTTAACTTTCCTTCTTCCTGAAGTGCGTTGTTTGGAAATATTTTTGTGAAGATCTATTGGAAATGAATTATCACCGTTTTTATTTCTCTGACAACACCTTCACTGCCTTTTTTTCTTTTCATGAGCTTTTATATTGAATGATAACATAGAGACAGTGAAGTGCACAGTATTAAGTATAGAGCTCGATGAATTGTTTCCAAGGGAAGACACCCATCCAGCTCCCCAGAAGCCTCTCTCCCATACTCTTCCTCTGTTACCCATCCCAAAGGTAACCACTTTTCTCACTTCTATCACCATCTGTTCTTAAATTTTATATAAATGGGATCATACATTAGGTAATGTTTCGTTTCTGGTCTCCTTTAAACATTATGTCTGAGAATCACCCTTGTCATGTGTAGCAGTGGTTCATTCTCTCTTTCTATTCTTTTATTCTTTGTCCCCTGAACATTCAGCTGTTTCTCTTGAGTTGCTATTTTACTCAAGTTGGTCAATGCCTGTCTTCGGTTTTTTTTTTTTGGCCTTGCTGCGCGGCTTTCGGGATCTTAGTTCCCCCGACCAGGGATCGAATCTGGGCCCACAGCAGTAAAAGCGCGGAGTCCTAACCACTGGACCACCAGGGAAGTCCTGGTCAACGCCCATCTTAAGACATGGCTGTAGGCTCCACATGTGGTCTGACTAACCCAGAGAAGAGGGAGGTGTTTTGTTTTTTTGGGAGGAGGAGTCAGGAGGCAGTGGAGTCGGGCAGCCTAGGCTCCAATTTCAGCGATGAGACAGAGAGTGAGTTACTTAACTTTACTGAGCCTCAGCCCCCTGGTTTATAAAATCGAAACTACAAGGGATCTGTCTTATTAATCCCAATGTCCTCAGTGCCTGGCATTGTGTCCGACACATAGTAGGTGCTCAGTAAGTGCTAGTTGGCTATATGAATGAATAAGGTAATAGTACCTACTTTGCAGGGGTTGTGAGGTTTAGAAAAAAATACATGTCAAGTGCCTAACGGAGCTAGGGCACCGGAGGTACTCAACCAAAGGCAGATATTCTTATCAAAAAATGATTGCCTAGGCCAAGGTGCTCGTGGCTTTCTACATTTTCCAGGATGAGAAAGAGCATAAACCATCATTTGGGGTTCTGTTGGATTACCAGGCTTAAACTGTCACACAGTACACATTTACTATGGAGTCCCACTCTACATAGGGTGCATCTGGATTGCCAAGCACTGCACTATCCCAATATGGTAGCCACCGGTCACATATACCTACTTAAATTTAAATCAATTAAAATAAAAATTCAGTTAGTCACAATTGCCATACTTCAAATGCTCAGTAGCCACAGGTCGCCGGTGGCTGGCATTTCAGACAGTGCTCATCTAGAACATTCCATCATTGCATGAAGTAAGTTCTGTTGGATAGAACTGGCCTAGAGTCCATGGTGGCAGAAAGCAATGTGATAGAGTGTGGGCAGAACCATGAATTAGGAGGCTGAAATACAAATGTGACATGACAAGCTCCTGAACTTCAGAACATGGAGAGGAAGGACAAGTCTTTGGTACATTTTGGACGAAGAATGGACAGGACTTTGTGGCAGGGTGAGGAAGGCAGATAGCACACAGGCTCTGGAGCTTGGCAGGGTTGAAATCCTGGCTCTGAACATCTCCAAGCCCAGTTTCTCATCTGTAAAATGGGAGTAATAGTATCTACCTCACAAGGTGGTTGAGCGCATTAAATTAGTGTGAATGGATTAAGTAGAAAGGCTCAGCACAGGGAGAGTCATAAGTAGGGCACAGTAGATGGTAGTTGTACTGATATTAAGGTTCTAGCTTCGGGGCTGGGGGAAACGGTGTTGATTGACAGAAACATCTCTCACTGCACATTTCCTTTCAGGACACTCACCCCTTCTCCCAGAAACTCTGGTGCCCTCTTTCTCCAGAGGCACCAGTGCTATAGATCTCTGTATGGTCTCCCTGGCAAGGTCCCAATCATTGGACTCTTGTCCTGTCATTATCAAACTTCCCTGTCTTGGGTTACACTCCCACATCTGCAAGATGACTTAAGATAATGGAGTCAAGTTTTAGGTTGGAAAAGACCAAAATGGTCATGTATCTCCCCCTCTCCCCTAAATCTGATGTTGGAAGCCATTCTACTGTAGGATTATCCACCATAATTCTAATAGTAACGTCCATACTGGAAGGTCTTCTGTTTGCTAGGACTGTGCCAGCCACTTTATGTGAGTTGTCTGTCACATGGCCACATATTGTCCCATTTTCCCAGAGGAGGACACTGGAGTTCAGTGAGATGCAGAGACTCTCTTGTTACCTCTCAGAGAGTAAGACATTGAAGATTTCTTCAGTTTGGTCATTCCTCTGTTGGTTGTTTTGCTGTTTTCCTGGGGTTAGTCAGATGTCAGCATGCTTCACAGGAAGCATGGCAAGAGGGAGATCCTTTCCCAGGAGGTAGCAAGGCTGAGGATGGAGGCCACAGGGCAGAGGGGGCAGCCGACCTCCTGGAGTCTGTAGGAAAGAGGAAAAGGGAGCAGGGAGTGGTCCTGCCTGGGGTGCGGTTGTGGGACTGTGGGTGTTCCCTCGTGTCTTGGACCTAAAGGAGGAAGCCAATCTTTCCAGCAGAGGCAGTGGAGGTGGTAGCTATAGGTCACATGCTGGTTTCCCTCCACCCCAACTCCAACTGCCGTTATATTTCTCTTTACAGAATTCATATCTTTTATTCTCCTCACAACTGCGAGTAAGATATTATTTCCATTTTATGGATATTAAAAACAAAGCTCAGAGAAGTGAAGTGATTTTTGCACATCATAAATGGGGGGACCTGGGATTTGAACTCACGACTCTCATATGATGCTCTCCTCTCTGGATTTTGAATGAAATTCTAACAATATTCTTTTTATAATAAGTGCTACTTTAATTTGATCTTTCCTAACTTCAAGGAATTTCCCTGAGCCTGTTAATACGTTTTTAAAAGATCTGTTGGAACGTTTGGGTGAATCAGCTGCATTGAAGAAATCTTGCCAGCAGGTGGCGACACAAAACCAATAACTCGGGATCCAAATCAGTGCTTTTCCAGAGGACGGAATGGTGCTCGCTGCTGTGTCCTTTGCAGGATGGGTGTCTGGCTTCATCTTGTGACTTCTGGGCTACTGGATTCTACACCTCTGCTACCTCGGGGCTCACCTTGGTTTCCTAAGGCCCTCAGGACAAAGTCCCCACGCCTTAGCCCTGCTCAGACCCTTCTGGTCTGGTGGGTGAGTTCCTCCTTCTTTTGCCCTTCTCTGCTCCCTGCCTTCTGGCTTGATGCTCCGCACGCAGGTTGCTTTCCACATTCCAGGCCTTTGTTTCTGCTGGTCACTCTGCCTGGAAGACCGCTTCTGTCCTCCCACATCTGGTTAATTGCTTCTCATCCTTGGGGACTCAGCACAAGGCTCTCCCACAGGAGACCCACTCTGCCTGCCCCTCCCCGACCCACCCAGGACGGGTGGGGCTCCTTCACCATAATCTGCCTGTTACAGCACTGGTGGCCCCAGGTCCTACTCTTTTCTGCTTGGCTCCTTCCTCCTAGACAGTGCCCTTCAGGGTAGGCACTGTGTCCTATCCATCTCAGGTTATTCCTAGTGCCAGGCATGGAGGAGGTGCAGAAAAAAATTGTTGCTGGATGAATGAACAAATGGATGTTTATGGAGAGGGCCAGTGACCTGTCCGGGGACATTCCGTCCGAGGGCTTCTGTGGAGCCCCAAAGGGCCGAGTCTCTTGTAGTCACGGACAGCCATCACCGGGAGGGCGGCTCTCCCTGCCCTGCAAGGTAGCGTATTTGTGTTTTCCGGGTGGGGCATTTCTTGCTTCATCTCAACAGCCTCTTTGATTCTCCTTAAATACCTCCAAGGAAGGATGCATCTTCTCAAGACGCAAAGAAGAGCAATTTAAATAAGTGGAAGGAAAATGCGTTTTAATTGTATTATTATACTAATTTATGTCTCCTGCCTCCCTCGAAAAAGTGCTTTTTCACAGTGTGGAAGCCCATTAGGGCCGAGAGTTGAAACATTGTTTCAGATGGCTGCTGAGAGACGATGGGCTTTGTTTTCATACCTCTCGAAGCAGGTGGGTAAACAGGCCTTGTTTCATTCCCTCTACAAGGCCAGATCGCGACTCAGGACTCAGGGACCCCTGCTGCAGTGTCTGCACTCCCAGCACCGTGTCAGGCACACAGTAGGTGCCCAGGAAGAATCTGCTTACTGGGTTCACGAATGAACAATAGGGGTGGGGCTGGACGCAAGAGTCAGGGGGTCTCAGGGTGGTTGGGTCTCTTCCTGATGAAGTCCCGCGAGATCTGGTTGTAGGGAGCGGAGGCAACATCGCACGTCTGCTGGACTCCTGCTTGCCTCTCGGCCCGGAGCGCCACTGCGCACGCTTCCTGGGGTGAGCCTAGTTTCCAGATCAGCGAGTTGAGGCGCAGATGGTTTAAGTACCTTGCCCAGATCTCAGTGTCAGAGAGGGGCAGAGTCAGGATGAGGAGCCGGCCTGTGTGATGCCAGCGTTCAGGCTCTTCCCTCCCCCAGGTCAGGCTCTTTTAAAGGATAGCTACCTCATGTGGAGCGCCTGCAATGTGCAGGCACTAAATGAGCCATCTCTCTCTATTATCCTAGTATCTAGTACATAGCGTCAGGTAATGGCTGCAATCACTGTTAATAAGGATCCTCACAAAATCCTTCTGAAGGAGGCATTGTGATTTCCACGGTGTAATAAAATGCAGATCCTGGGTCGGTAGTTTTGGGGCGCCCCCGCGATTCTGCATGTCTAACAAGCTGGATCGTGCGGGTCCGCATTGCACCCTGAGTGGAGGGATGTAGAGAACAGAGCTGAGGTAAGGACACCCCGCTGTCTAGAGCTCAGCTGCCTCCTCTTACAGTCTCCCGCCTCTAGGCCCCCAAGTCAGGTCCCCCAACCCTGTGGGCAGACCTCTGGGACTGTGCTCTCACGGTGGTCAGGACACTCTGCATGGGGGCCAGCTGGGGCCAGCTCAGGGTGCCCAGGTCAGGCCTACCCTCCCTGGAGTGGACTCCAGGGCCCTCTCAGTGTGAGCACCACTGCTCCAGGCCAGGTCCGTCCATCTGCCCAACCTCCTTCTCTGTTTTTGTCTGGTGCTTGTCTTCCATTATGTCACCATTTTTGGTTTGTTTTTTGGTAACCGCTTATTGAGATGTAATTTATGTACCATATAATGTACCCATTTAAAGAGTACAAGTCAATGCTTTTTATTTTTTTAAATATTTATTTATTTGGTTGCACCGGCTCTTAGTTGCGGCTCACAGGCTCCTTAGTTGCGGCTCGCCAGCTCCTTAGTTGTGACACGTAAACTCTTAGTTGTGGAATGCATGTGGGATCTAGTTTCCTGACCAGGGATCGAACCCAGGCCTCCTGCATTGGGAGCATGGAGTCTTATCCACTGTGCCACCAGGGAAGTAGTATATTCACAGAGTTGTGCAACCATTACCACAATTGATTTTAGAACATTTTCATCACCCCGTAAAGAAACCGTACACCTTGTAGTCATTACCTTCCAACCCTCCCAGCCCTAAGGAACTACTATTCTGCTTTCTACCTCTATGTATTTACCTATTCTGGACATTTCATATAAGTGGAATTGTATGTGGTTTTTTGTGACTGGCTTCTTTCACTTAGCATGATGTTTTCAAGATCCACCCACATTGTAGCATCAGTATTTCACTCCTTTTTATGGCTGAATAATATTCCATTGTATGGATGTATCACAAATATCAGTTAAATATCAGTTGGGGGTTTTCCACTTTTTAGTTGTTATGAATAATGCTGCTATAAACATTTGCATTCAAGTTTTTATGTGGACATGTTTTCATTCTCTTGGGTATAATATACCTAGGAGTGGAATTTCCAGGTCAAGTGATAACGCTATGTTTAATTTTTTGACAAACTGCCACACTGATTTCCAAAATGGCTCCACCATTTTACATTCCCCCCAGAAATGAACAAAGGTTCTGATTTTTCTAAATTCTTGCCAACACTTGCTCTGATCTGACTTTTGGATTCTAATCATCCTAGTGGTGTGAAGTGGATGTCACAGCATCTCAGCTATTGGGATGTCAAAGTAACTTTTTCTAGTACCTGCCCTTCAGCTGTGCTATACTGACCTCCACTTCTTTCCAGATGGCAGTAGCTGCCACCTCATCAACCTCTGGACCAGAGATACAGCTCTTCAGCTGCTTCTAGTTATTAGAAGAGTCTCATTCCAGTATTAAAGACTCAATCCTATTAGCTCAAAAAATGCAACCTCATGTCCGATTCAAAACTCTCCCTCCCAGAGCTGTGTCTCTAAATGTTATTTTGGGAGTGTGACATGGCTGTGTCTTCAGTCATCATACTCTTCTCTTCCTTTCTGTTCAATGTTCTGGCTTCTCTTGTGGGAAAATAAGAGGGTACCTGTCTCCTCAACTGGCATGGAGACTGCAGGTCTCTGGTGGTCAGTGCTACTACTCCAGTCAATGCACCTGGTTCTTTTTTTTTTTTTTTTTAAATCTTTATTGGAGTATAATTGCTTTACAGAGGTGTGTTAGTTTCTGCTGGATAACAAAGTGAATCAGCTAAACATATACATATGTTTCCATATCTCTTCCCTCTTGTGTCTCCCTCCCACCCTCCCTATTCCACCCCTCTAGGTGGACAGAAAGCACCGAGATAATCTCCCTGTGCTATGCGGCTGCTTCCCACTAGCTATCGATTTTACATTTGGAAGTGTGTGTATGTCCATGCCACTCTCTCACTTCTTTCCAGCTTAGCCTTCCTCCTCCCTGTGTCCTCAAGTCCATTCTCTACGTCTGCATCTTTATTCCTGTCCTGCCCCTAGATTCTTCAGAACTATTTTCTTTTTTAGATTCTGTATAGATGTCTTAGCATATGGTATTTGTTTTACTCTTTCTGACTTACTTCACTCTGTATGACAGACTCTAGGTCCATCCACCTCACTACAAATAACTCAATTTTGTTTCTTTTTATGGCTGAGTAATATTCCATTCCATTCCATTCCATGTATGTACCACATCTTCTTTATCCATTCATCTGTCGATGGACACTTAGGTTGCTTCCATGTCCTGGCTATTGTAAATAGAGCTGTGATGAACATTGTGGTACATGACTCTTTTTGAATTATGGTTTTCTCAGGGCATATGCCCAGTAGTGGGATGACTGGGTCATATGGTAGTTCTACTTTTAGTTTTTTAAGGAACTTCCATACTGTTCTCCATAGTGGCTGTATCAATTTACATTTTACATCAATTTACATCAATTTACATTCCCACCAACAGTGCAAGAGGGTTCCCTTTTGTCCACACCCTCTCCAGCATTTTTTGTTTGTAGATTTTTTGATGATGGCCATTCTGACTGGTGTGAGGTGATACCTCATTGTAGTTTTGATTTGCATTTCTCTAACGATTAGTGATGTTGAGCATCCTTTCATGTGTTTGCTGGCAATCTGTATATCTTCTTTGGAGAACTGTCTATTTAGGTCTTCTGCCCATTTTTGGATTGGGTTGTTTGTTTTTTTGATATTAGGCTGCATCTGCTGCTTGTATATTTTGGAGATTAATCCTTTGTCAGTTACTTCATTTGCAAATATTTTCTCCCATTCTGAGGGTTGTTATTTCATCTTGTTTATGGTTTCCTTTGCTGTGCGAAAGCTTTTAAGTTTCATTAGGTCCCATTTTGTTTATTTTTGTTTTTACTTGCATTTCTCTAGGAGGTGGGTCAAAAAGGATCTTGCTGTGATTTATGTCATAGAGTGTTCTGCCTATATTTTCCTCTAAGAGTTTTATAGTGTCTGGCCTTACATTTAGGTCTTTAATCCATTTTGAGTTAATTTTTTTATATGGTGGTAGGGAGTGTTCTAATTTCATTCTTTTACATGTAGCTGTCCAGTTTTCCCAGGACCACTTATTGAAGAGGCTGTCTTTTCTCCATTGTATATTCTTGTCTCCTTTATCAAAGATAAGGTGACCATATTGAGTGGGCTTATCTCTGGGCTTTCTATCCTGTTCCATTGATCTGTATTTCTGTTTTTGTGCCAGTATCATACTGTCTTGATTACTGTAGCTTTGTAGTATAGTCTGAAGTCAGGGAACCTGATTCCTCCAAGCTCCGTTTTTGTTTCTCTGTATTGCTTTGGCTCTTTGGGGTCTTTTGTGTTTCCATACAAATTGCGAAATTTTTTGTTCTGGTTCTGTGAAACATGCCATTGGTAGTTTGATAGGGATTATATTGAATCTGTAGATTGCTTTGGGTAGTATAGTCATTTTCACAGTGTCGATTCTTCCAATCTAAGAACATGGTATATCTTTCCAACTGTATCTTCTTTCATTTCTTTCATCAATGTCTTATAGTTTTGTGCATACAGGGCTTTTGTCTCCTTAGGTAGGTTTGTTCCTATGTATTTTATTCTTTTTGTTGCAGTGGTAAATGGGAATGTTTCCTTAATTTCTCTTTCAGATTTTTCATCATTAGTGTATAGGAATGCACGAGATTTCTTTGCATTAATTTTGTATCCTGCTACTTTACCATATTCATTGATTAGCTCTAGTAGTTTTCTGGTAGCATCTTTAGGATTCTCTATGTATAGTATCATGTCATCTGCAAACAGTGACAGCTTTACTTCTTCTTTTCTGATTTGAATTCCTTTTTCTTTTCTGATTGCTGTGGCTAAAACTTCCAAAACTATGTTGAATAATAGTGGTGAGAGTGGGCAGTCTTGTCTTTTTCCTGATGGTAGTGGAAATGGTTTCAGTTTTTCACCATTGAGAATGATGTTGGCTGTGGGTTTGTCATATATGGCCTTTATTATGTTGAGGAAAGTTCCCTCTATACTGACTTTCTGGAGGGTTTTTATCATAAATGGGTGTTTAATCTTGTTGAAAGCTTTCTCTGCATCTATTGAGATGATCATATGGTTTTTCTCCTTTAATTTGTTAATATGGTGTATCACATTGATTGATTTGCATATATTGAAGAATCCTTGCATTCCTGGGATAAACCCCACTTGATCATGGTGTATGATCCTTTTAATATGCTGTTGGATTCTGTTTCCTAGTATTTCATTGAGGATTTTTGCATCTATGTTCATCAGTGGTATTAGCCTGTAGTTTACTTTCTTTGTGACATCTTTGTCTGGTTTTGGTATCGGGTGATAGTGGCCTCGTAGAATGAGTTTGGGAGTGTTCCTCCCTCTGCTATATTTTGGAAGAGTTTGAGAAGGATAGATGTTAGCTCTTCTCTTAATGTTTGATAGAATTCGCCTGTGAAGCCATCTGGTCCTGGGCTTTTGTTTGTTGGAAGATTTTTAATCACAGTTTCAATTTCAGTGCTTGTGATTTGTCTGTTTATATTTTCTGTTTCTTCCTGGTTCAGTCTCACAAGGTTGTGCATTTCTAAGAACTTGTCCATTTCTTCCAGGTTGTCCATTTTATTGGCATAGAGTTGCTTGTAGTAATCTCTCATGATCCTTTGTATTTCTGTAGTGTCAGTTGTTACTTCTCCTTTTTCATTTCTGATTCTATTGATTTGAATCTTCTCCCTTTTTATTTTTTTGATGAGTCTGGCTAATGGTTTATCAATTTTGTTTATCTTCTCAAAGACCCAGCTTTTAGTTTTATTGATCTTTGCTATTGTTTCCTTCATTTCTTTTTCATTTATTTCTGATCTGATCTGTATGGTTTCTTTCCTTCTGCTCACTTTGGGGGTTTTGTTCTTCTTTTTCTCATTGCTTTAGATGTAAGGTTAGGTTGTTTACTTGAGATGTTTCTTGTTTCTTGAGGTAGGATTTTATTGCTATAAACTTCCCTCTTAGAGCTGCTTTTGCTGCATTCCATAGGTTTTGGGTCACTGTGTTTTCATTGTCATTTTTTTTCTAGGTATTTTTTGATTTCCTCTTTGATTTCTTCAGTAATCTCTTGATTATTAAGTAGTGTATTGTTTAGCCTCCATGTGTTTGTATTTCTTACAGATTTTTTCCTGTAATTGATATCTAGTCTCATAGCGTTGTGGTCAGAAAAGATACTTGATACGATTTCAGTTTTCTTAAATTTGCTGAGGCTTGATTTGTGACCCAAGATATGATCTATCCTGGAGAATGTTCCATGAGCGCTTGAGAAGAAAGTGTATTCTGTTGTTTTTGGATGGAATGTCCTATAAATATCAATTAAGTCCATCTTGTTTATTGTATCATTTAAAGCTTGTGTTTCTGTATTTATTTTCATTTTGGATGATCCATCCACTGGTGAAGTGGAGTGTTAAAGTTCCCTACTCTAATTGTGTTACTGTTGATTTCCCCTTTTTATGGCTGTTAGCATTGCCTTATATACTGAAGTGTTCCTATGTTGTGTGCATAAATATTTACAATTGTTATATTTTCTTCTTGGATTGATCCCTTGATCATTGTGTAGTGTCCTTCTTTTTCTCTTGTAATAGTCTTTTTTAAAGTCTATTTTGTCTGATATGAGAATTGCTACTCCAGCTTTCTTTTGATTTCCATTTGCATGGAATATCTTTTTCCATCCTCTCACTTTCAGTCTGTATGTATCCCTAGGTCTGAAGTGGGTCTCTTGTAGACAGTATATATTCGGGTCTTGTTTTTGTATCCATTCAGCCAGTCTGTGTCTTTTGGTTGGAGCACTTAATCCATTTACATTTAAGGTAGTTATTGATATATATGTTCCTATTACCATTTTCTTAATTGTTTTGGGTTTGTTATTGTAGGTCTTTTCCTTCTCTTGTGTTTCCTGCCTAGAGAAGTTCCTTTAGCATTTGTTGTAAAGCTGGTTTGGTGGTGCTGAATTCTCTTAGCTTTTGCTTGTCTGTAAAGGTTTTAATTTCTCCATCGAATCTGAATGAGATCCTTGCTGGGTAGAGTAATCTTGATTGTAGGTTTTTCCCTTTCATCACTTTGTATATGTCCTACCACTCCCTTCTGGCTTGCAGAGTTTCTGCTGAAAGATCAGCTGTTAACGTTATGGGGATTCCCTTGTATGTTGTTTGTTGCTTTTTCCCTTGCTGCTTTTAATATGTTTTCTTTGTATTTAATTTTTGATAGCTTGATTAATATGTGTCTTGGCGTGTGTCTCCTTGGATATATTCTGTATGGGACTCTGTGCTTCCTGGACTTGATTGACTATTTCCTTCCCCATATTATGGAAGTTTTTGCCTATAACCTCTTCAACTATTTTCTCAGTCACTTTTTTTTTTCTCTTCTTCTTCTGGGACCACTAGAATTTGTATCTTGGTGCGTTTAATGTTGTCCCAGAGGTTTCTGAGATTGTCCTCAATTCTTCTCATTCTTTTTTCTTTATTCTGGTCTGCAGTAGTTATTTCCACTATTTTATCTTAGAGGTCACTTATCTGTTCTTCTGCCGCAGTTATTTTGCTAGTGATTCCTTTTAGAGAATTTTAAATTTCATTTATTCTGTTGTTCTTCATTGTTTGTTTGCTCTTTAGTTCTTCTAGGTCCTTGTTAAACATTTTTGTGTTTTCTCCATTCTATTTCCAAGATTTTGGATCATCTTTACTATCATTACTCTGAATTCTTTTTCACGTAGACTGCCTATTTCCTCTTCATTTTTTTGGTCTGGTGGATTTTTACCTTGCTCCTTCATCTGTATTTCTCTGTCTTCTCATTTTGTTTAACTTGCTGTGTTTGGGGTCTCCTTTTTGAAGGCTGCAGGTTCATAGTTCCTGTTGTTTCTTGTGTCTGCCCCCAGTGGGTAAGGTTTGTTCAGTGGGTTGTGTAGCCTTCCTGGTGGAGGGGATTGGTGCTGGTGTTCTGGTGGATGAGGCTGGGTTTTGTCTTTCTGGTGGGCAGGGCCACGTCTGGTGGTGTGTTTTGGGGTGCCTATGAACTTATTACGATTTTAGGCAGCCTCTCTGCTAATGGGTGGGGGTTGTGTTTTTGTCTTGCTAGTTGTTTGGCATAGGGTGTCCAGCACTGTAGCTTACTGGTCGCTGAGAGGAGCTGGGTCTTAGCGTTGAGATGGAGATCTCTGTGAGAGCTTTCGCCATTTGATATTATGTGGGACCAGGAGGTCTCTGGTGGACCAACGTCCTGAACTCGGCTCTCCCACCTCAGAGGCTCAGGCCTGACACCCGGCCAGAGCACCAAGACTCTGTCAGCCACATGGCTCAGAAGAAAAGGAAGAAAAAAAAAGAAAGAAAAAGAAGTAAAGTTATTAAAATAAAAAATAAAAAAGTAATGAAAAAGAATAGAAAGAAGAGAGGAACCAAACAAAAAAACAAATCCACCAAGGATAAGAAGTGCGAAAAACTATATAAAACAAAAACAAAACAACAGGCAGACAGAACCTTAGGACAAATGGTAAAAGCAAAGCTCTACAGGCAAAATCACTCAAAGAAGCATACACATACACACTCACAAAAAGAGAAAAAGGAGAAAAAAATATGTGTATATATAAAAAAGAAAAGGGAAGAGAGCAACCAAATCAATAAAGAAATCTACCAATGATAATAAGCTCTAAATACTAAGCTAAGATAAACATAAAACCACAAATTTGGTACAAAAAGCAAACCCCAAGTCTACAGTTGCTCCCAAAGTCCACCGCCTCAATTTTGGGATGATTTGTTGTCTATTCAGGTATTCCACAGATGCAGGGTACATCAAGTTGAGTGTGGAGATTTAATCTGCTGCTCCTGAGACTGCTGGGTGAGATTTCCCTTTCTCTTCTTTGTTCGCACATCTCCTGGGGTTCAGCTTTGGATGTGGCCCCACCTCTGCGTGTAGGTTGCATTAGGGGGCTCTAGCTCAGGCTGGGGGAAGGGAATGGAATGCGGGGCGAGCCTGCGGTGGCAGAGACCGACATTATGTTGCACCAGCCTGAGGCACGCTGTGTGTTCTCCCTGGGAAGTTGTCCCTGGATCCTGGGACCCTGACAGTGGCGGGCTGCACAGGCTCCCAGGAGGGGAGATGTGGATAGTGACCTGTGCTTGCATACAGCTTCTTGGTGGCTACAGCAGCAGCCTTAGTGTTTCATGCCCATCTCTGGTGTCCATGCTGATAGCTGCGGCTCACACCCGTCTCTGGAGGCCATTTAGGTGGTAGTCTGAATCCCCTCTCCTCGCACACCCCAAAACAATGGTCTCTTACCTCTTAGGCAGGTCCAGACTTTTTCCCGGACTCCCTCCTGGCTAGCTGTGGCGCACTATCCCCTTTCAGGCTGTGTCCATGCAGCCAACCCCAGTCCTCTCCCTGGGATATGACCTCTGAAGCCCGAGCATCAGCTCCCAGCCCCCGCCCTCCCCGGCGGGTGAGCCGACAAGCCTCTTGGGCTGGTGAGTGCTGGTCGGCATCGATCCTCTGTGTGGGAATCTCTCCGCTTTGCCCTCTGCAGCCCTGTTGCTGCACTCTCCTCTGTGGCTCCGAAGCTTCCCCCCCCCCCCCCGTCTCCACCAGTGAAGGGGCTTCCTAGTGTGTGGAAACTTTTCCTCCTTCACAGCTCCCTCCCAGAGGTGCAGGTCCTGTCCCTATTCTTTTGTCTCTGTTTTTTCTTTTTTCTTTTGCCCTATCCAGGTACGTGGGGAGTTTCTTGCCTTTTGGGAGGTCTGAGGTCTTCTGCCAGCGTTCAGTAGGTGTTCTGTAAGAGCTGTTCCACGTGTAGATGTATTTGTGGGGAGGAAGGTGATCTCCACATCTTACTCCTCTGCCATCTTGAAGGTCCCCCCTCATGTACCTGGTTCTTAATACCCTCTCTGTAGAGAACACCCAGGTGCAGGCTGTCTTGGGGTGTTGCATCGCTGAGTTCTTTTGGTGGGGGGCTGTGGGCCGTCCTCAATGCACAGCCCTCTGATATTGGAGACCTGGCTGTGTCTGATGTCTTCCCCCATCAACCCTGAGACCCTGCCCAGGTCGCCCACCTCACAGCCCCTCCTGTTCAGGTCTCCAGCGTGGATCTCCACTCCTAATGTAGTCTCCTCCTTGGTCTCACTGGGGAGTCAAGGGCTGGGGCAGGAATAGCCTCTCTCTGTGGTCACTCTATGCCCTCCAAAGGCTGAGAACCCCACACCTCTCATTCTTTTCTCCTCCACCACAGGGGACTTTCTGAATTGAGAACCTGGGGGAATTGATCACCTTTTCCCCACAGCTTTGGATTTCAACAGTGATACCAAGAAAAAGGGTAGAGTCCCATGGTACCTCTTACTTCCTGTTCTGTGGGGCAGGGATGAGGAGGACTTCTAATGCACCTGGCTGGCTTCTCAGGAAACTCAGGCAAGGCAAACAGTCCATGACCTCCATGGTTGTAAATTCGAATGACATTCAAATGAAAATGCATGGACAACATTTCTGAGTTGCAGGTCAGGAGTGTGGAAGTAGACCCTAAACGTGGGCACAAGGGATTGAGAAAGCCCTCCAGATCAGCCCCAGCACACTTATCCTGCACTTTCTCAACACTTGCACACCCAGCCTGGATGGGATCGGTTTACATTTGCTGTTTCCTATGCCATTTCTCAGGGACCCAACACAGTGGCTGAGAGCCCTGCCACTTGATTCACACTGCCTGGCTTCAACTCGCTACTCTTACTTTACTAGCTGTGGACCTGGAGAGAGTCGCTGAACATTTCTAAGCTTTGGAGTCCTCATGTGTACAATGGGAATATTAATACTGTCTGCCTCATAGGCTTGGGGGGACTGAAAAAAGACAATACGTGTGTGTCTTAGTCTGTTAGGCTGTTATAATAGAATACCATAGACTGGGTGGCTTATAAACAACAGAAATGTATTTCTCACAGTTCTGGAGTCTTGAAGTCCAAGATCAAAGTGTTGGCAGATTAGGTGTTTGCTGAGGGCTCTCTTACTGGTTCATAGGTGGCCATTTCTTGCTGTCCTCACATGGTGGGAGGGGTGAAGGAGTTCTCTGGGGTCTCTTTTAAGGGCACTAATCCCATTCATGAGGGCTCCACCATCATGACCTAATCACCTCCCAAAGGCCCACCCTCCTAATACTATCACACTGGGGGTTGGGATTTAACATTTGAATTTGGGAGGAAGCAAATATTCAGTAGCAATGTGTCTTATGTGGAGTCTGTACAAATTAAGAACTCCATTCCTCCTCCCCCAACTGAAAAAAGATTTGCTCTCAATGAATAATTTAACATGTGAATTTAAATCACTGCCTTCTCTAATTGCAGAATGAAAACTTATTTATTGATGTAGAGGAAACTGGTCACCAGTGGAGGATAGAGGCCACTTGGAGAGGTGTGTCAGTTACCCTTAGAAGCTCTTCACTCTGGCAACTTGTCTACCTCTCCCTTCAATGCACAAAGTGGGCCCTCCACCCATGACCTCTGCCCAATTGCATGGACACAAGATGGAAGAGAGATGCAAAAGGAGATCTGGTGCTTGAAGATGCCTGGTCTAGAGCTATATTACAAAATTCAAATCTAGCCTGATTCCGGTGATTTAATAGTAACAAGAAGGAAATATTTTAAAAAGCTCTGCATTGTGTTAGACCTAGATAATAGTGGAAGCACTTTTAATTTTGTTTAAATGTACTATAAACTTCTTTAGAAGGGAAGTCAAATTATAATTACCCATTGCAAAAATGAAGACTGCTGGGATTTTATGTTTTGAAAAACCCAAAGAAGCAGGAAAAGAATTTTAAAATGTTCATTTTGAGTTACATCTCAAATTTATGTCATAAATATAATTAATCAACTGAGTACCTCCTACTCGTACCGCTTTATGACATTCCACAATTTTCTTAAACAAGTTTCACACTTAGACATCTATACAAATAGCGGGCTATCATTTAGATGAGTGAAGATTAGCTCTGTAACATGAAAATAACACACGAAAGGGAATCTGGCACCTAAATACAGAGTAGAGGCGGTTATGGCTTGTCTTACTTGGCACTTTCACCCCTGTTAATCAACCAACTAACCAAAAGCTCTTTCCTTAGTTCAGACCTTGAATATTCAGTTTTCTTATCATTTTACAGACAGCATCTTAATTTTAAAAATACTTCTGGGTCCTAGGTAATGATTCCATTGTTTTCTTTTAGTAAGAACTGATGTTCTTATTTGCAAGTGAAGCAACTGACAAAGCATTAATCTCCAGAATTTACAAGCATCTCATGCATCTCAATACCAAAAAAACAAACAACCCAATCCAAAAATGGGCAGAAGACCTAAATAGACATTTCTCCAAAGAAGATATACAAATTGCCAACAAACACATGAAAGGATGCTCAACATCACTAATCATTAGAGAAATGCAAATCAAAACTACGAGGTATCGTCTCACACCGGTCAGAATGGCCATCATCAAAAAATCTATAAACAATAAATGCTGGAGAGGGTGTGGGGAAAAGGGAACCCTCTTGCACTGTTGGTGGGAATCTAAATTGATACAGCCACTATAGAGAACAGTATGGAGATTCCTTAAAAAACTAAAAGTAGAACTACCATATGACCCAGCAATCCCACTACCGGGCATATACCCTGAGAAAACCATAATTCAAAAGAGTCATGTACCAAAACATTCATTGCAGCTCTATTTACAGTAGCCTGGACGTGGAAGCAACCTAAGTGTCCATCATCGGATGAATGGATAAAGAAGGTGTGGCACATATATACAATGGAATATTAACCATAAAAAGGAATGAAATTGAGTTATTTGTAGTGAGATGGTTGGACCTAGAGACTGTCATACAGAGTTAAGTAAGTTAGAAAGGGAAAAACAAATACCATATGCTAACACATATATATGGAGTCTAAAAAAAAAAAGGTTCTGAAGAACCTAGGGGCAGGACAGGAATAAAGATGCAAACGTAGAGAATGGACTTGAGGACACGGGGAAGGGGAAGGGTAAGCTGGGACGAAGTGAGAAAGTGGCATGGACATATATACACTACCAAATGTAAACTAGATAGCTAGTGGGAAGCAGCCACATAGCACAGGGAGATCAGCTCAGTGCTTTGTGACCACCTAGAGGGGTGGGATAGGGAGGGTGGAAGGGAGACGCAAGAGGGAGGAGATATGGGGATATATGTATACGTATAGCTGATTCACTGTTATGCAGCAGAAACTGACACACCATTGTAAAGCAATTATAACCCAATAAAGATGTTAAAAAAAAACTGGTTTTCTCACTAAAAAATCAGGGAGAGAGAAGTTCTCATTTATTGCATCTGCCTTGGCCTAGTTTCATCTCAGCAGGCCATAGCAAGCTCTCAACAACCAGCAGGCGGCCTGACTCTGTTCTAGAATCTGGGAGAGGTCATCAGGTCAGGCTGTCAAGGATTTTGGTTGCTTTTCAGCTAAGCGCTAGAGTCTCAGATGCCTCAGTGACAAGACGAACAGTGCCTCCTGAATCCCCAGTCCTCTGTGGTATATCCAGATGCCCACCTGCCTGCATTGCTTGGGGTAGCAGGCTTCTTTGTCATCTTCATTCTACCAGAGGGCAGGGAATTAGGAATCATGCCCCAGTCTGTTGCCTGGGGTCTGTCTCCCCCCACCCCCGCCCCATACCTCATCTTACCAGCTCCTTCTTAGCAATGCCTGGCTCTTTTTTATTTTTTATTTTTTTAACTTTACTTTTGGCTGTTTTGGGTCTCCCTTGCTGTGTACGGGCTTTCTCTAGTTGTGGCGAGCGGGGGCTACTCTTCGTTGCAGTTCATGGGCTTCTCATTGCGGTGGCTTCTCTTGTTGTGGAGCACAGGCTCTAGGTGCACAAGCTTCAGTAGTTGTGGCTCACAGGTTCTAGAGCACATGCTCAATAGTTGTGGCGCACGGGCTTAGTTGCTCTGCGGCATGTGGGATCTTCCTGGACCAGGGCTCGAACCAGTGTCCCCTGCATTGGCAGGTGGATTCTTAACCACTGTGCCACCAGGGAGGTCCCCCTGGCTCTTACTTGCCTATTCTTACTTGCTTTTGTTTCTCTTCTCCTTGAAATGACTTGGCTTGATCCTGAGTTGCCCGTACCCCACTCACGTGTCTGCTTATTTTCTCTGAAGCCACACCCCTTTACCGTGATATGGTTAGTTATCAGTGTCTGGCCTGGAAGGGTACAGGTTTGCCAAATGGACAGTGTTAATAATCATCACATATTTCATGTATGGAGCATTCTTGTGCTCCCTCTTTGTACACACACACACACACATTTAATTTTAAATATAATGCATTATAAATATATGAAAAAATAAGCATAATTGCTTTTTGAATCTTTTGTATCTGTTTAATTTCCTTCATCTTTAGTATTTTTTTCAGTTTTTTTTTCAATTTGGGTCTGAAGTGGTAAACTCAGTCCTTATTTGTTTGAAATAACTTCACTGGGATATACTAGCCTAGCTGCAATTAGTATCAGTATAGGTTGATGAGTGTATTCTCTCCATACTTAAAAGATACTTTCCTATGGTCTTCTGCCCTTCACTGATGCTATTGTTGAGGTGTACCAGTTTAATTGATATTATTTTGTAGGAAATCTGTTATTGTGAAGTCTATACCAGTCTAATTGTTCTTATTTTGTTGAAAGTTTGCCCTTTATCTCTAGCTGCTTGTAAGATTTTCTTGGGTGTTCTATAGTTTTGCTATGATGTGTCTAGGTTTAGATTTACTTATTTTCCTCATACTCATTATGGTTCCTAAATCTGAGAAGCTATGCCTTCATCAATTCTGGAATTCTCAGCCATTATTTCTTATAATTTTTTCAAATATTACCTTTCTCATTTACTCTGTCTTCTTCTGGAAAGTTTATTAGATATAGGTGAACATTATTGTTCTATCCTCAGCTCTTTTAAATACTCTTTCATATTTTTACCTTTTTATCTATTTGTGCCTTGTCTGTGGAATTTCTTCACGTTCACCTTCCAGTTCATTATTTCTCTGTACAGCTTTGTCTAGCACCATTTTACTAAACCTGTCTTAAGTTTTTTAAACATTATTTCAATGGTTGAACTTTTAAAAAATCTTCATTGAGGTATAGTTCACATACCATACAATTCACCCAATTAAATTATACAATTCAGTGATTTTTATTATAAATGGCTGAATTTTTAATGTCCAAGAATTCCATTTGTTTAATTTAAAGATGTGCCTGCTTTAAAAATATATAATGCCTTGTTTCTTATGATTACACTTCATTTATTTTGGGTTATTATTTTAAACACATTTATTTATGGTCTCTATTATATTGTCCTGTTATCTGAAGCTCTTAGGAGTATTCTATGTGTTTGCTGACTCTCACTCAAGGTAGGTTTGTTCCTCATTTGCTTTTTAATTTTAAACTTATGTTCAGTGGACATTTATCTATTGGAATCATCCACAATGTGGGATAAAATTGTGTCCTTCTGCAATGATTTTTCGTTCACTTCTGTTAGGGGCTCTAGGGATATTACCAGCTTGTAATAGATTTCTATGCTAATTCATCAGCTTGGGGTTTTCTGAGGTATGCTGATAGTGTAAATTTTAACTTTAAAGCTATGTGAGGTATGGGGCTGTGATCATAAGTTCCCAGGGGAGGATTTTTTTTCCCCCACACAGCTTGCAGACTGGTGTCTTTTTTTTCTCCCTGTATTTATGGGTAGATTCTTTCCTAGTCTACACTGTCACCAAGAGTATAGTCCTTTGATGGTCCTGGCTTCATGTGGACTTCTAAGCGTCATTTCCTTACTTTGATTAGGTTCATGGTCTCATCTCACAGTGTCCCCACATGAGCACTAAAACCCAAGCCCTGGGCTTCCCTGGTGGTGCAGTGGTTGGGAGTCCGCCTGCCGACGCAGGGGACACGGGTTCACGCCCCGGTCCGGGAAGATCCCACGTGCTGCGGAGCGGCTAGGCCTGTGAGCCATGGCCACTGAGCCTGTGTGTTCAGAGCCTGTGCTCCGCAACAGGAGAAGCCACCACAGTGAGAGGCCCGCATACCGCAAAAAAACCAAAAAACAAAAAAACAAACCCAAGCCCTGCATATTTCCACCAGGAGACATATACAGGAGTGTTCGTAGCAGCTTCATTCATCAAGTTCCAAACTGGAAACAACCCAAATGTCCATCAACAGTAGAATTGCTAAATAAATAGTGGATTTTTTTTTACCATGGAATATTACACAGTAATGAAAAGAGCAAATTGCTGATATATGTGATAACATGGATGAATGAAGTAGACATACTATTGAATTTAAAAAACTAGACAAAAAACGAATAGCCAATGTAGAATTCCGTTCTTACAAAAATCTATAACAGGCAAAGCTAATCTTTGGTGATGAGTCAGAAGAATAGTGGTTACACTTGATGGGAGATATTGAGGAGGGCGTATGAAGGAGTCTTTTGTGGAAATATTCTAGATCCTGATCTGGGTGGTGGTTACATGGTGGTACACATATGTAAAAATTCATTAAGCTTTGCACTTAAGATTGCACATTTTACTATATGCTGATTATACCTCAATAAAAAAGTAAACAAACAAAAGCTAAGATCCTCCAGAGCAATCATAAGGTAGCTAACATGTTTGTCTCTCTGCTTTGGAGTTCCTTTGCATTTCTGGGCCAGGGAGATTAACCTTTCTTTTTTTGTGAGTTCAGCTGAGAAGGTAAAAGAATATTTGTGATATGTTTCCCAGAATCCCTTCTGTTTCTTTGAGGATGGCTCACAAGAGTCCATCATATTGCAGATCAAGAAGTCTTAGGTCTCCTTCTGTCTTAAATCACTTTTGCATGCATGTAGCAGGTGCATCCAGCATAATATGACATATTTTTAGCATAGTTGTTTCTCTACCTAGGTGTTCATGACAAGTCACTTTGAGGCACATTTGTGTTCAGGAAGAGCCCCTGGTGTGGGCCCCTTTAATTATGTAAGTGTAAGTCCCCCAGGACTTGGTAAAAGGACAGAAGAGGGCCTGATGTGGCCTAATGGAGATGAACCCTATCAATGATTCTTGTATTCAGAACTGATTTGGGGAGAAGAGTGTGCAAATTTGCAGAGGGGTCAAGGAGTCTCCTGTGGGGAAGGCATGGAGATTCTGATTGCCTCCACTGAAATGTTCAGCTGTACCAGACCTTCTCTGATGGACTGGGGATGATCTAGTCTGAGGTCTTCCAGTAAGAAAATGGCATCCTCTGGAGAGGTGACCCAGGCTGAAAACGGGTCTCAAGAATCATGGAGGGGCCATATCTGACACAGGTTGCAGCTGAGGCAAGAAGCCCTTGATGACCCAGCCCCCTTTCCACTAGACTTATAATTGAGGCATACTGGCTGTGCATGTGAGTGTAACCTGAATGACCGCAACGTGAGAACCAAGCATGAGACCCCCATGGCCTGTCCAGTGAACTGGAACACTGACAGCATCACCTCTGCAGTGGACCAGTTGTTAACAGCAGTACTGCAAGGCAGAAACACACTCAGTGACTGAGGACCACGTGGGCTTCCTTGTGGACAGGTCAGACCTTCCAGTTCTCACTCCACCTGGCCTTCATAAGTGGAACTGAACCCCTTAGGCTTAACAAACTGTAGAGCATGAAAAGTGAACTTACTCAACTTCCCTTGCAGCTAGGGGTGGTCACGTGATCTAGTTCTAGCCAATAGGATGTAGGCAGAATTCCCATTTCAAGTGAAAAGAAAAACATCTCTTTTCCCTTTGCTCTTCCTCCTTCTTTCCTGGAGGCACAGCAGCTTTCCTGTGACCACAAGAATGAGTCGTAAACTAAGGATGCTGAGCCAGGAGCCTGGATCCTTGAGGACATCCTTGAGCAGTGGTGCAGCGCTGGGCTGCCTAACTCTGCATTTCTTATGGGAGGGAAATACACCCCATTTGTGTATGCCACAGTTAGTTGAATTTCCAATGTTTACAGTGGAACCCACTTTTAAGTGTTACTAGGGAGAGACCCAAGAGGGCAGACACTGTATTGCTTAGGGCTTGCAACTGCTCGAGTGATGAATTGGAAAAGTGAAAGAAATGCGCTCATGTTTGTAGGCTCAGCTGGTGATGTGGATTGTGTGGATTTAGGCATTATCTCATCATTCCCCAAATAAGACTATGACAGAAGCAAGGCAGGTGCGATCCACACTTGATACCCTTGGCGACTGAAGCCCAGAGGTAGTCAGTGAGGGATTTTCTAATTACGAAAGTAATCCAGGTTCATTGTACAAACCGTGGAAAATATATAAAAGTGTAAAGAAGGGCTTCCCTGGTGGTGCAGTGGTTGAGAGTCCACCTGCCGATGCAGGGGACGCGGGTTCGTGCCCCGGTCTGGGAGGATCCTGCATGCTGCGGAGCGGCTGGGCCTGTGAGCCATGACTGCTGAGCCTGTGCGTCCGGAGCCTGTGCTCCGCAGCAGGAGAGGCCACAACAGTGAGAGGCCTGCGTACCGCAAAAAAAAAAAAAAAAAAAGAAAGAAAAAAGAAAAGTGTAAAGAAGAAATTACTTGAAATACAGCCCCCTCCAACATTTTGATGCATTTCATCCTGGTCCTTTTCCTTTGTACAAGCACACACCCATACTCACACTTTTTGATTTTTCATTGTTTTCTTAAGTGACTTTCCAAAGTTTGCCTGGATCGCCAGTGTGGAAACCAGGATGCACGCTGGGGTTATGGCATGTAGGACTAAGAACAATCATTTTGTTTAGTAGATAGTAGCCTGTAGTGTAACTTATTAGCTTTTTCTCTTCAAAGAATAAGAAGAGAGAGAATTCAGAGAAGGCCAGGAAAGGCCAGAGTCTTTTCTCCCACTTTAAGGAGGAGCTGACTGAGGTGTACCATACTTAGTGTAGAGCCTGGTGCACGTCAGATGCTTAATGTTTATTGAGTAAATGTTGAATGAGTTCTGCATGTGTAGGCACTCTGACGACTTATAAAATCCATCCATTTGTTTATTCATTCAGCACATATTTATTGAGCACCTGCTATGTGCCTATCTGTGAACAATGACAAAAATCCTTTCCCTCATGGTGCTCACCTTACAGGGAAATGAATGAATAAATTAAGGACCCAGTGAATTGAGATGAGAAGGAGTTGTTGCTTGGATACCAGTTGCTATAGACAATGTGTGTGTCCCCTCAAAATTCATATGTTGCAACCTAATCCCCAATGTGATGGTTTAGGAGATGCAGGTTTTGGGAGGTAACTAGGTCAGGAGGATGGAGCCTTCATGAATGGGATTAGTGCCCTTATAAGAGAAACCCCAGAGATCTCTCCTGATCTTTCTACCCTGTGAGGACACAGCAAGAAAAGTCTGTCTCTGAACCAGGAAGAGGGCCTTCACCAGATAGCAAATCTGCTGGCATCTTGATTTGGGACTTCCCAGCCTCCAAAACTGTGAGAAATAGATGTTTTTTGTTTAAGCCACTTAGTCTATGGTAGTTTGTTATAACAGCCCAAATGGACTAAGACACCAAGATACCAAGAATGTTTTCTTTCTGACCTTTGAAAAAGGAATAGTTGTAGAACTTTAGAATGGCAGATATAGAACAGACCTTGGGGAACATCTAGTCCCATGGAATATACTTCTTAAAGCCTGAGAACACAGTGTTCAAATAAGAACTTACTACAGACAGCCAATTTATAAAGCAGATAAAAGAAGCACTTCTTTGTATCTCTCTCCAATTCCTTAAAGATGTTCTTTGCTTTTGAATCTATGTCCAGTTGCCATTTCACTTCTCCACTTCCCTCACAAAACTTGAAAGGATGTGTACACATGCTCTCTCCAAGCTCTATGCTCCCACTCGCTCTCCAGCCACCCCTGTCCGGGTGTCACCCTTATCCTCCATCAAAACTGCTCTTGGCGAAGTTCTCCAGTGCCTCCGTCTCACCATATTCAATGGCACTCTTCTGTTCACCTTGTACTTGACCTCTCAGCAGCTCTGACATGCTGCTTCCTCTTCCTTGAAACATTCTCCCCTTTGGTGTCTATGGAATCATTCTCTCCTGGTTTCCCTCCTATTTGTCTGACCATCTTCTTCCATCTCTTTTGTTGGCTCTCCTTTTCCACCTCTACATTTTGTTTGTTTGTTTGTTTTTGGCTGCATTGGGTCTTTGTTGCTGTGCATGGGCTTTCTCTAGTTGTGGCGAGAGGGGGCTACTCTTCATTGCAGTGTGCGGGCTTCTCATTGTGGTGGCTTCTCCTGTTGCAGAGCATGGGTTCTAGGCGTGGGCTTCAGTAGTTGTGGCTCGTGGGTCCTGGACTGCAAGCTCAGTAGTTGTGGCACATGGGCTTAGCTGCTCCGAGGCATGTGGGATTTTCCCGGACCACGGATTGAACCCGTGACCCTGCATTGGCAGGCAGATTCTTATCCACTGCACCACCAGGGAAGTCCCCACCTCTATGTTTTGAATTTCCCATGAGTCAGTCTTAGACCTTCTTCTCACTTATCCCCATAGCCACTCCCTAAGTAATCTCATTGATGCCCTCACTTTTAAATATCTTCTATATTTTGATATATTCTAGATTTCTGTCGCCAGCCCAAATTTCTAATGAATCCCAGACTTAAATATTCAAATGCCTGCTTAACATTTTGATATCTCATAGTCAACTCAAAATTAGTTATCAAAGCTGAGTTCTCCATCTCCACCATATTCAAATGCCTTAACTCCAATTTGCCCTCTCTGCATAAACGACCCCACCATTCAGCCACATGTGCAGTCCAGGGAATCCCCTGTGACTCTTCTCTCTCCTCCAAACCACACAGCCAACCCACAAGCCCTTCCTCTTTCCTCCTCCCAAATATATTTCTCATCTTTCCAGTTTTTCCACTGCCACTACTGTAGTTTCAGCCACATCAACTTTTGCTGGATTATTGCAATCACAGCCTCTTATCCAATCTCTCTATTTCCACTCTTTTAAAATACAAATCATTTCATAGTACTCTGAGGCTTAAAGATCCTTTCATGACCTTGCAGTGCCTCAGTAAAATCTGAGCTCCTTTCCAGGGCCTAGCAGGCCCTGTGTGCTTGGACTCTGCCGACTCTCCAGGGGCAGATCTTTCCACTCTCACCTTGACCACTGGGCTGCAGCCACATGGGACTTCTTTTAGTCTCCCATGTGGGGCAGGGTCTTTCCTGTTTCCGGGCCTCTGCACGCAGAGCTCCTCCCTGAGCCTGGAACCGTCTTCCCTTCACTCTCCCTGTAGCTCGTTTTTTAGTCTTGATCACAGCTTAATGGCCTCTCCTCTGAGTTCTCTCTAAACATTCTACCCAAATAGCTGCCTAATTTTCTTTATCACTTCACCCTGTTGGTTTCCTTCATGGCACTTGGCACAACTAGCAGCTGTTTGTCTGTTTACCTGTGTATTGTCTGCTTCTCTCACTAGGTTGTATGCTGACGAGGTCTGTTTTGGTTACTGTAGTGTATCTGATGCAATATATACTCATTGAATCAGTAATAATGGATGAGGTCCAAGCCAGGTGGTTGGCCTTCTGGCCTCCTCAGTTTGTTGTAGCCTTCCTATCGGTGACTGGAGAGGCTACTATTTTGGTTGCCCAGCACCCGATCCTCTTATTTCAACTAGAAACACACCCAGGAAGTGGGTGCAGCCTGTTGACCCAGCTGGGCCAGCAATGGTTCTCCATGACATGGCCATAGTTGCAGCCTAGGAATGGGCATGCAACCCAAGCCTGGTCAACCAGAGTGCTTCTCCAAGGTTCTGCTGAGGCTGGCAGGAAAGACTCTTTCCTCATTAGCTGTGAGGCTATAAGGATGTTTGCTTGGAGCTGCTGAGGCAGCGGGCTGGAGAGAGCAAAGCCAGAGAGGGGGAGACAAGAGGCAGATAGTGGGGGTGTCCTGATGGTGTCCCCATCACGGGCAGCTCACTGAGCATGCTCCAGTCCTTGAGTGACCACGTCTGTTAGCTCATTTCCCGTCCTTGACACACAGGCTCACGGGAATCATGAATATTGAGAAGCAAGCTTCTTCTGGATGTGTTAATACCTTCTATTTCCATTATTATCATTTTTTTTTCCTTTGAGCTGCTGGGAGACTTCCTCCTTCATTACCCTTGTCACACAGAGAGCTTGTATGCTGCAGGCTTTGATCTAAAACTGCTTAAAGTGAAACAGCTGCTTTTGCTGAGCAATCTCACCCCAGGACCCCAGAGAACATGATTGGATAATGAAATGCAAATGGTTGGACCAGGGCTCTGGGGTGGAGGATGCCCTGCCTGCCTCAGCAAACATTGGCTGTCTAAATCCTGCTCAAGACTTCTCCAAACCGTCTTTCCCATCCCCAGCTGTTCCAAGCATCTGAGAATGTCCACATGAACTTGAATTTTTTCCCTGGTCGCTACATGTGTTTAACCCTTCACTGGCATCTCACTTCACTGTGTCCATCCCCTGGCGCTGGCTCAGGAGTGCCAGGGTCTCCCAGCCCCCTGGTGATTGCCACTCCCGTGACTTACATCTTCCGAGCTCCAGTTCCTCATCCTCTCTCACCAGTCATTCAATCTCAGCAGGCTTATGTCCCATGGAACACTACCAGGTCTAAAGGGAGAGTCATTCTTCCACTTTCCCAGTTCCTCGCCCAGCCTCTTCATTTCTTGCAGCACCCCATCCTGCCCTGATCCCAGGCTCTGACCTTCAGACTCATCTTGACCCTTCTCTTTAACTTTCTCTGCAGATCCAGGCAGCCACCGGTCCTGGTGATTTGTTGATTGATGGTTTCATCCAACCCAATTACCCAGGACTCTCTGTCAGGTCTTGTGTAGGTGCCGGGGAGATAGAAAATAGAGCTGCCATCTCTTGGTCTATTGCTTAGACCACTGAAGCAGAACAGCTGTGCCCCTAGCCCAAGGAGAGATTAAAGCTCCCTAAACTGCATTTTTGTGTATATCACTCCTCTGACGAAAATCCGTCATGGCTCTCCGTTGTGCATAGAATGAAGTCCAACTTTAGAGCTGGCAGTGTGGCACCCACATGAAGCTATTGTGCACCTGAAATGTGTCCGCTCTGGATTAGGATGTGCAGTAAGTGTACAATCCGTACAGAATTTCAAAGACTTAGTGCAGAAGAAAAAAATAAGACTATGACGTGCCTCATTAGGTTTTTAATTAATTACATGTTGAAATTATAATATTTTGGATACATAGAGTTTTTAAATTAATAAATTTTACTTAAAAATTTTAATGGGGCTATTAGAAAATCTAATATTAATTATGTGGCTTGCACTGTATTTCTATTGTCAGCCCAGGTCTAGAATATGAAGTTTCCCATAATCTGACTCCTAATGACTTAACATATTATCTCCCGTTATCCTCACAATAGGCAGACGTGGTTTGTATTTTTACACCGTTTTACTGATGAAGGGACTGAGGTTCAGAAAGGAATGGGGGACTAGATAGATGGATGTGAAGGTCAGCATCAGGGACACACACCTGACATCCCCACAGGCCTCAGGAGGGCCCCGTGTAGCATCACATCCACGATGCCTGCATGCCATTGTCCTGTTGTTTCCTGTCTGCCATTCCCCAGTGGACAAGATAGGGAAGAGGGACAATAAAATCATGAAAGCCCTGACTGGACAGACCTGGTGCTGGAGGACCGACTGCAATTATTTACACGGAATCACATGTAAGCTGAGCTCAAGAAGAGCTCTAGTTGAGGTTCATCACTGTGGGTACCACTTGGTTGGCCTCCCACCATGAGTGGCCACCATGGTGAACAGAAAAAGTAAGCTTTGGTCTTAACCCACGTTGGAGGTCTCTGGTGGCTGATTTCTTGGTTTTGGAGGTTGCTGCTTGTTTCAGCAGTTGGTGGGTAAGCAGCTGAGCTGGTCAAGAGTGGTCCCTGGGGCTGCAGGAGTCAAGGGGAAGCAGGACCATGCAGCTTGGGAGAACCTCCTGACATGCAAAGGACTTGCTGGGGCCAACCAGCTGTTAGGAGGTGAAGCTGGGGTTCCAACCTCAGTGCCTATGCTGGTTTTAACCACTGCACTGCACTGCCTCCCAGAGGACACTTCCCACTTTCTGTGAACCTCTGGTGTCAAGGATACTTTCATGTACTTCGTGGGGCTCTGTGTACCACATCAGGGAGTTGAAATTTAACCGGAAGACACAAGGAGAAGTTGGAGAGGTCTGAGCAGGGAGTCAGATAGGGAGATTGATAGCCAGGGTCTAAACAAGAAATTAAACATGACTGCAACATGGATCGAATAGGCCTGCCAAAGGCCCATTTGCATGATGCCTTTGGAGATTGTTGAACAAATTCATCTAAGGGAAGAAGGAGCCAGGCATGATGAGCTGGACCCTCGATTTCTGGAAGAGTAATTTCTGTGCATCGAGGTCTTTCTCACTCATACCAGGGGAGATGACATGCCCAGCAAGCCTGCTTGTTTAGAGTTAGTTGGCAGATTTCCAACAAAGGATGGCTGGCAGGTGCCTGGGGAATGTGTGTGGGGCAGCAGTGGTTTCTGCCAGCAGTCAGCTGGCATTGGGGAGCATACATGATATAGCCCCTGGAAGGACCAGCCCTGGTCAAGGGTAACTGCAGGGAACTGGAGTTCCCGTATGAGCAGGCTGTGGGTGACAGGAGCCAGTGGTGTTTGAGGCATTTCTGTTCATGTGGCTCCATCTGTCCCCATAGGCCCAGGGAATTTGGGGATTTTGAGCTTCCTGTGCTTGGAGCACCCTTTATTGATCCCTGGGGACTGGTGGGAAGGGAGCATGGCTCAGTGTCTGGTGGCTAATTTCCTCTAGAACCCCCTGGAGGGATTCCTGATTCTGATGGACCACGGTAGCCCTAGGACTTGCTCAGGGAGCCTTTCAGGGCCTTTTCCTCATTCTCTGATCACAAAGCTTCTCAGCTTTGACAGATACGTGTATTCAAGGAACCACCTCTTCGGAACTAATCTTCGCATTTGTCTTGTGTCAGAGGCCCTGGCTCCATCTGTAGATGTGAGCTCCTTTGTGGCACACCTCCCAGGAACAGATAAATGGTAGTCTGGGGCAAACAGCTTCATAGTTAACTGAGTGTAACTTTTTTTTAATTTTTGACTTTTTGCATCTGAGACAAAAATGGAGTGGCATGGGGCAGTGCAACCTCAGTGAAGTGCTTCTCTGTTCTTTTCGTTAAGGAGGCTCCTATCCAATGTCTCATCCACCCAACCACTCACTCCAAACACTTTGGCTTATCTAAGGGGCGAGTGGAGAGCTGGTAAAGTTGATTACTCTTCTTTAGTCAGCCTTTGAATTGGAAACATTGAGTGCAGACAGAGATCTCTGAGATCCTCTGGTTCTGTATCTATGTTGCATAGATGGGGAAACAGAGGTTCCGGGAGGGGATGGGACTTATATAATGGAGAGCTTCTAGCAGAGGGGCTGGGGCCAGGGCCCAGGTGGGTACTCACTGGCTCCCTACATAGGCATTTGGCTCATGGAAGGATATCTGGGCCCCGTCTGCCCTGCCGTAGTGAGTCCTGTTCCTGCATTTCATTTGACTCTTGTCACTAGGGTGAGCATCACAGTGACATGGGAAAGGCTCCAGACATCAAGAGAACTGGGCTCCAGACCTGTCTCCATCTCACCAGGCTGGGTGGCCTGGGGCACACTGTCTGATACCAGCCCTGTACTTTTGCTACCGCTTCACTGAGTTTGGATAAGATGCCTCTTGAGCACAAAACACAAAAACTCCCAAATGATCCAAAGTCTGAGTGCATTAATGAATACATGCTGTCTTAGTCAGTTTGGTCTGCTGTAACAAAGTACCATAGACTGTGTGGCTTAAACAACAGACACTTATTTCTCACAGCTCTGGAATCTGGGACATCCAAGATCAAGGTGCCGGCAGATTTGGTTCCTGGCTTGCAGGCAGCCATATCCTCACATGGTGGAGAGTTCTGGTCTCTCTTCTTCTTATAAGGACACTAATCCCATCATGGGGGCTCTACCCTTATGACCTCATTTAAACTTAATTACCTTCCAAAGACCACATCTCCAAATACCATCACACTAGGGATTAGATTTCAACATATGAATTTTGAGGAATACAAACACTTAGTCCATAACACATGCATTTATAAGGTGATTATTAAGACCCACTGTGTGCTCAGCACTAGAAATATGGAGATGAAAGACATACTCCCTCTCCGCAGGGAGCTTCCAGGTGAACAGGTGAGAGCCATGGAAATAGCATTATCTAACTTGGGCAACTTGTGGGTTTCTTGAGCCCAGCTGGGGGACAAGGAAGAAGGCATGATGCCTGCGAATGACATCTGAGGGGCAAGAAAACTAGACTCAGAAACCCCCTCCTCCTCCGTGCTGGCCAAGGGTTCTGAGATTCACAGTGGTAATTAATTTCTCTCTCTTTCAAAGATAACAGGGAAAATGCGAATGCTGTGGGGAGGGGACATTTTAGTTTTTTCCCAACCATCAGTGTTATGACCAGTAGGTGAGCACCCAGAAACAGTAGGTGGAAGGGAGTGTTGAGGAGGGGCTGGGGCTGGGAGTAGGGCAGAGAGGGGAGGCTGGAGACAGGAAGACACCACTGGCTGCCTGCCTTGCTGGGAGAGCAGGTGCTTCTTCACCCACATTTATGGGTCAGATGGTTTCCTCCACATGTTCCCCCCTTCTCTCCTCTCTCATTTACAGACCTTTTCTATGGAAGGAAGTCATTTGTTGAGAAGAGTCTATGGTGTGGGTTCACCCATTCCTCATGCCTTGTCATTAAACTCCACCATTTTTACCCTCAAATGATTTTAACTTTGTTCTGTGAACTCTCAATCCCGTTTTATCTTCCCCTTGAGGATTATCTCTAGCCAGTGTTAAATAAAGCTCACTCATTGGGCCACCTGCTGTGACATGGTAGCAAAATTATTCTCAGTATTAGTCTGAGTCATGTAATTGAGAACATAAGATTGTTAAAAAATCATTATTTTGTGATTTGAATTATGGTTGGATTTCATGTGCATTCCAAGGGCATTTCAGGGTATAGTGCTAAATATATATGAATCAGGTCTACTTCACATTTGTGTTTTTTAGGTCAGTTATATACTGATTTAATATTTTTATCTACTTGATCTTTTGTAGATTGAGAGAGGAACTAAAATTTCCTTACCATTTTTTTTAACCTGTTTCTCCTTCCAGGTGCTCTAATTACTGTTTTTTGACTGCTGCTTCTATGTGTCTTGTTGCATTGATATTCATGACTGCTATATATTCACTGTGAATTGCGTGCTTTAGCCTTATAAACAGTACCTTTCTTTGTATTGTTTAATGCCTCATGCTCTGAACTTAACCTTGTCCAATATTTAGGTTATGCCCTCTGCTTTTTTTCTTGTTGTTTGCTTTTACCTGTTATACCTTGGCCCATTCTTTTATTTTCAACTTTTCTGAATCATTTTGGTTTTTGTGTATCCCTTGTATATAACTTAGGGTTTAGCTTTGCTTTGTGATCTTATCTGAAATATATTTATAAACAGATAAGTCCATTTACATTTGTTAATATGACAAATATTAATATTTGACCTTGGTGTGGCATATTATTTTATGTTTCTCTTATGTGGTTTATCAGCAGGTTGTTAGAAAATGAATTTTCTTTGTTTGAAAGGATCATTTGCAGTTCTGATATTCAGCAGGGTTTGCATTTTTGTTCTCATGGTTACCTTTACAATTGTAGCTTTGTATAATATTGTGAGCGCTCTATTTCCCTAGACAGAATTGATTAGTTCTTTTGTATGAATAATGATAAAATTAATATGCTTCATGCTCCGTACCCTCTCTTCCACCACCCACATTTAGTTAGCTTAGTGTTTACCATTGTCTTGTAAAGTTGTTTACACATTCTCCTTATTTGCTTTGTCAGCTTTGTATCATATTCTTTGGCTCCCCTATTACAAATGCAACAAGTTGCAAACTTACCCTACTTTTCATCTTCCCTACCCCTTCCCCTTTCTATTTTTTATTACTTGTATCATTTATACATTGTTAAGGCATATAACATTTAAATTCTGTCACCTCAACCTCCAGCTTTGTTTAATTAATTAATTAATTTTTAATTTTATTGAGGTGTAATTGACATATAGCATTGTATTAGTTTCAGGTGTACAACATAATGATTCATTATTTGTATATATTGCAAAATGATCACCGCACTCAGTCTAGTTAACATTTGATGTTTAATCTTAATTTTGTGATTGTGGTACAGAGTACCCTTCACTTGCCTTTTTGCTGTAGTTTGTTTCCTCCATTATCTCCTGGCTGGCTGATGGTTGATCTCTTGTAGATTCCTCAAGAAAGGTTCATGGGACAATATTACATAAGTTTGAAAGTTTCAAAACTGTTAGTTTTGTTTGCTTTTGGAAGGACATTCTTTGCTGGGTATAAAATCCTTGGCACACAAGTCTCTTTCTCTTTCTTGTAGATGTGTTAACTACATTATCTTCTTGTTTTGAATGTTGCTTTGGATAAATCTGAGACATGCCTGAATTTCCCCCTATTTAATGGCTGATCTCTTTGCCTGGACGCCCAGAAGATCCTTCCCTCTTTCCTTTCCTTCATCTCCTGCTCCCTCACTTTCCCCTTCTGCCCTCCTGTCTGTCCCTCTCCCTCTTTCTCTTTCACCCTCCAACCCTTTGGGATATGTCTCATGGCTGACTGTTCTCATTCAATTTTCCCTGGTCCATGGTGTACCCTACTAATATGCAGAGTCGAGTCTTCTTTTATTTATTCGGTTTCATCGTTTCTGTTTTCTTCCTTATGGACTCTGATTTTGTATATGTTGGATCTCCTTTGCCTGTTGTAGGTATCATTTTCTTTCTAATCCCCTTTAATTCCATCTTTATTTCATTTAATCTTGGTTGCATTTCTTGTATCTGTCCTTTATATCCTTTAATGTCTTTTCTACAATGTATAGTCTCCCTTGTAAACTTTCCAATTTTGTTTTAATTTTTCTGATGGCTTTTTAAAAAAATAAAAATAAATTTTTAAAGAACTTTTGGCTGCATTGGGTCTTCATTGCTGTGTGCGGGCTTTCTCTAGTTGCGGTGCACGGGGCTACTCTTTGTTGTGGTGCGTGGGCTTCTCATTGTGGTGGCTTCTCTTGTTGCAGAGCATGGGCTCTAGGCGTGCGGGCTTCAGTAGTTATGGTGCGTGGGCTCAGTAGTTGTGTCTCGCAGGCTCTAGAGCACAGGCTCAGTAGTTGTGGCACACGGGCTTAGTTGCTCCATGGCATGTGGGATCTTCCTGGACCCGGGCTCGAACCTGTGTCCCCTGCGTTGGCAGGCAGGTTCTTAACCACTGTGCCACCAGGGAAGCCCGGTAGGTGGATTCTTAAACACTGTGCCACTAGGGAAGTCCCACTGATGGCTTTTTAAACTTTCTGTCAATCCCTTTACAGAGTTCTGCTTGCTCACAGTTCATTTCCTCCTGTTTTCTTGCTACAACTTCCCTGAATTCTGGCATTTCTATTTTGTGATATTCTTTTAGAGGGATGGTTGCTTTATTAATTTTTAAGTATCATGGTGAAATATTTATGTGCTCTTTTTGCTTTATAGCAACATTTTTTTGAATGAATGTTGTTCACCTGTTGGTAAATTTTGCTGCTTTTCAAGTTTTTACCTTACAGTAACTCTGTATAGATGTAATGATGCCTGTTCACCTTAAAAAGTCGCTTATCATTAAATGTGCTGAATTTTTTAGTTCCAGCTCTTTACATACAGTGTCTGATGTAATGCTTCATAAATCAAAGCTTTCTTTGCTTTTCCCAAAAAGGACTGATTGCTGGAAATATGGTTTAACTGTGTCATCCTCTGTGTGGCCTTACTTCCTCTGTTTCTCTGAACCCCAGGGGGACTCCTCCTGTGCTTTTTGCTTCCCTCGGTCCCTGCACCTTGCTGCAAATAGGGTGGTAGCTTACACACTTCAAGGTGAGTTGCCTGCCTTCAAGAGTTTTATTTCTACTGGCACTAAGTTCTCTCACAACTCAATTTTTCTTTTTTTCCCTTTCTTCCCATGTGGTTTCTCTCTGATTCAGTTGCTTTTGTCAACCCTTAAGCATATTTTGGAGTCTGCAGATTATATTTGGTTTCTAGTTTCACTGCAAATGGAGTCTGTGGACATATTTTCTTCAATTCTCCTTGCTCCTTTACCATGATTTTATGGAGAGGATGGACAGTAAGCTGAAATGGGCAGCCATGTTCATACCAGAAGCCCCTACAATGACTTTATTTATGTATTTGTTTGTTTATTTATTTATTATTGAAGTATAGTTGATGTACAGTGTTGTGTTAGTTTCAGGTATACAGCAAAGTGATTCAGTTATATATAGTGAATCAGTTATATATATATATTATAATATATATATATAATATAATATATAAATATATTCTTTTTTTCAGATTCTTTTCCCACATAGGTTATTATAAAACATTGAGTATAGTTCCTTGTGCTATGCAGTAGGTCCTTGTTGTTTATCTATTTACAATGACTTTAAGGTTATCTTCCATCATAGGTTTTTCTTGTTTTGAAATACTGGAGAACTGAGGTCTCTGAGTCCTTGGAAGAGTCCCTGCCTCTGCCCCTGACTTAATAATAAAGGAGATTACAGATTTTTTTAAAAACCTCATATCCTTGGCTATCCAGAAATTTAAGGAATATGTCTTTTAGCTAAATCTGAGTTAAAACTTTAAGCACTAGAATTTTGCACTTGAATCATTTTGGAAGGAAATTGTTCTAAATACTAACGTATTCCTTGCTTTCTTGGAGCTTAAAGAATCTACATAGGTGATTGGATACTAGGGGTTATTATGACTATATTGTACTAAAACACAGTTATTTCATGGATTGATGGAATTATATATATAGTAAAAGTAAATACACTTTGGGCGTGACATGAGGGACTTTCCCATGAGGAGAGTGCACAGACCTGGTAATATCTGCTTTAGTTGCTTGGGAATCTGTTGTTTCTTTGATCTCAGCTGCCCCATTCCTCTTTGGAGCACCCTGCCTAAAAGAATAGAATTCGCATGGCAGTAACTCATCAAAATGGCAGGTAGGAAAGTGAAGAATGCACTTCAGCAAGATAGGCAGGCGCTGTAGGCTGCATGGAGAAGGTCATTTGACTAGGTTACACTAGGTAGGTTGCGTGTGTAGCCACTGCTAGAACCAAAGTTAGTTTGCTGACGTTTGGCAGAGAATAAAACAAAAGGGAAAGTAAGCTGAATCGTTACATTTCTGACACATCACATGTTTCTGTGGTTTTGATTTTATACATGCTTCATGATATTATTGTAACCGAACATTGTAACTCTAATTTAAAATGCCACCGCGGTATAGTCTCTTTTCTCTGGAAATATCACGGAAAGTCTAAGGAAAACATTGGCCACTGCATTCCGTTGCCTTGCAGAGAAGGGTGTCTGTGTTCTTAGTGCCCTGTTGTCCCAGCACTGGGGGAGGGGCAGATGTTTGTTATGCAGGCCAAGTGCACAGGGAAGGTTCTAAAGTTGTTAAGTGTAAGCTGCAAGATTCTAAGATTAATTGGGCTTCACTTTCCAGTGAGATTAGTGTATTATAAATCATAGAGGCATATTCCATCAATCTGGCACCTGGATGCGGGAATATGATAACCCCTAACTCAGCAGAAACGTACCTTTCGTCCATTACGGCATCTCTCCTGGAATGAGCCGTGTGCTCCTCAGATAGGGCCAGGGCAACAGACAGCTTTTTTTTTTTTTTTTTTTTGCGGTACGCGGGCCTCTCACTGCTGTGGCCTCTCCCGTTGCGGAGCACAGGCTCCGGACGCCATGGGCCCAGCCGCTCCTCGGCATGTGGGATCTTTCCGGACCGGGGCACGAACCCGTGTCCCCTGCATCGGCAGGTGGACTCTCAATCACTGAGCCACCAGGGAAGCCCCATCCTCCTTTTTTATTATGAACATTTCAAGCTTATGGCTCTGTCTCTGCTCCTTTAATCATCCTCTTTGATTCTCAGCTCAGTTCCCTTAGCTACAAAGTCATGGCCACACACTGTTCATTCTACTTCATTCATTTTTCCCCTCAACAAGCCCTTATTGAGAATTCCGTGTGCATCTTCAGGAAATAGACAATCTTACAACGAAGACAATTAAGACACAATTACAGTATGTTGTGACGAATACCTTGAAATGAGAAACACAGGATGCTATGGGAGCAGATAGCAAGAGAACTTGATTTTATTAAGGGGAGGAGGGTGTCGGAATGGAAGTGACCTAGAAATTGAGAACTAAAAGTGTGAGTGGAGATGTTCGAAACTCTCCCTAAAGCTGTCTGATCTGGGGGGCTGCCAGGCACTTAGGTTCTTGGTTGCCTTTGGTTGCTGCCACCATCACACACAGGAAATGAATTTATTTATTCAATCAATACGTAGCTGTTGAACAGTTCTGTGGTCTAAACAGTGTCCTGGGCTCTGTAAACCGAACAGCTGTAAACGAAACGAGCAAAGCACCTGATCTCGTAGAGCTTACACTCTAGTCAGGATGAGCAGACAATGAATAAATAAATAAAGAAATATACTATTTTGGGTGTTATGGAAAAAATTGAAACAGTAAGATGATAGAGTGTATGTTCTTGTATGCGTGTGGTAGTAGGTACTATTTTAAATAGGGTGGTCTGGGCTTCTCTGTTAAGGGACATTGGAGCAAAAACGGATGCATTGAAGGAGTGAGTCACATAGCTCTCTGGGTGGTGGGGTGCAGCGGGGAGGGGACAGAATTCTAGGACGAGGGAGCCACTAGGGCAAAGGCTCTCTGGAAGATGTGTGCTAGGATTGTCCAGGAAACTGTAGAAAGGCCAGGTAGCTAGAGCTCTAGGAAGAGAGTGGAGATGGATGAGGCTGTGGAGGTCCCTGTGAGCCCGATAAAGTAGGGTCTTGCCCCATATAAGATTTACATGTAAGAGGATCACTTTGGCTTCGGTATGGAGATCTGGCAGTAGAGGGGCAAGCGTGGAAGCGAGGAGATCAATTAGGAACCTATCGTAATGGTCCAAGCAGGAGATGCGGGTAGCTTGCTGGGCTGGAAGAGGGAGAGGTGGCTGGATCCTGAGTGTACCTAAAAGGTAGAACGGACAGGTTTGCTGATGATTTGGTTGGGGGAATGAGAGAAGAAAGGGATCAACGATGACTCAAAGGATTTTGGTAGACCGGATTTGCCATTGACTGAGATGGGAAAGACCATGGGAAGAGCAGGTTTTGGGAAGCAAAGATATATTAAGTGTGTTATGCCTGGCAGTCATCCAAGTGGAGGTTTTATGTAGGCAGATCGTTTCACAGTTTCAAGGGAGAGTGTGGTACGTTGTCATGGAGATCAGTTGTTTGATCTCAACCCATGAGATAGGTTGAGATCATCAAGTGGGTGAGCCTACAGAGAGAAGAATTGAGGTCTGAGAGCTGAGCCTTGGTGGGGGGCACAGGCTGTATTGTTTAGAGGTTGGGAAGATAAGAAAGATGCCACAAGAGATGGAGAGGAAGCAGCTGATGAGGTAGAAAAGTCAAGGAGTGCGTGCTGCCCTTGAAGCCAAGTCAAGAAAAAGTGTTTCAAAGAGCATGGAATGACCACCTCTGTCTGACCCTGCTGAGAGGTCAATGGAGATGAGGTCTAGAGGTCACTGGGGACCACCGCAGGTGTGATGGAGTGATGGGGGCAAGGTCTGATAGGGTGGGCTCAAAAGAGGACGAGAGGAAGGAAGCAAAGGCAGCTCCGGGAGTCCCCTCTTCCATGGAATATGGCTACAGAGGAGGGAGCAGAGAAATGAGACTGTAGCTGATGTGGGAAATCGGGTCAAGAGAGGATATTTCCGAGTGGGAGAAAAGCAGCAGGTTTGTGTGTCTGTGGGAATGAGCCATGATGATGCAGGAGAGAGCGGCAACCGCAGGAGCAACGTCCAGCGGGTGAGAGGGCGTGGGATCCAGCAACCAGTGGACAGGAGCCGCGGCAGCTCGTTCCTGCAACAGGAGGGCAGGTGGGTGGGGGCCTGGGAGTGAGTGGCATATGAATTCTCTCCTGATGGCTTCTGTTTTCTCAGTGAAATGAGAAGCTGGGTTCTCTGCTGTGCGTGAGGAGATGTCAGAGATGTGTGCGGGGGCAGGAGGAGGGGAGGCAGCTGTCTAGGAGGGTGGGAGAGCATGGACTGGGGCCCGAGACATGCCTGGGATGGCAGCTGCAAGGGCCCCCTTTAGGCAAGTGCTCATGAATTAAAAAATGGCCCAGGCGGAGTGGGTCAGGACAGCGTTTAACAGGGTAGGTCAGATTTGGGGCTTGTTAAACCCTGGCAGCGGACATTTTTGAAGGATTCTCAATAGTATTGAACATTGCTATGAGCCTCATGTCGGGAGCGCAGGGCTATATCCTCAACAGGTGACCTCTGGCCACAGCCCTGCAAACCAGGCACAGGATCATGGGACTTCCCACGGGCAGGCAGGACCCCAGAGGCTGGCCACACGTGGTCACTGCATGATTCACTTCTACTTCCTTTAACTGTTGCTGGAGGCATGCTGGAAGGTTATAGGAAAGTCATGCAAGCTTTGGGAGGCTTGTAAAGATTGAAACACGAGGATTTGGAGCAGAGGTGTGTCAGTCGATACAGGATGGCCCTTTAGTGCGCAAGGAGTTCCAGGCAGAGGGACTGTGCGGTGAAAGCCTTGGTGGGTGGGGAGCATGGACGGAAAGGGGCACTGAGGACCTGAAAGTCGTTTGGAAATGTGGATTGTAGGTGCTGCAGGCAGCTGTCCTCCTCACTGTCTTTCACCCTGACATGCTCATTTTAGCCTTTATTTATTCATTCGTTTATTCATTCATTCATTTATTGGCTGCGCTGCACGGTTTGCGGGATCTTACTTCCCCGGACCAGGGATTGAACCTGGGCCACGGCAGTGAAAGCCTGGAATCCTAACCACTAGGGCACCAGGGAACTCCCGTCTCTTTAGCCTTTAATCATGCTGGTTTCCCTACCGGGAATGCCTCTCCATTTCTCAGGGTCATGGGGCTGTACAACTCCAGGGGGCGCCATTAACACTGTCCTTTATGTTTCCCTTCTGAGTCAGCTCGACCTCCATCTCTTCCGGGACAGCCCCTTCTCTGGCTCCAAGCCACACTCACTTTCCTTTCTGTGAATTCCTAACCTAGAGGGTAGGGTTGCCAGATTTAGCTAACAAAAACACAGGATGTCAGTTAAATATCACATGGGACATACTTATACTAAAAAACTATCATTTATCTGAAATTCAAGATTAACTAGGCATTTTGCATTTTATCTGGCAACCCAAAAAGATTGGGAAACACACAGTTAAGCATTCATTCAACAAACCTTTGTAGAGATAGGACATGCCCTGTACTGGACACTGCCCTCTGGGCTGGGAGGCACCAAACGTGTATTTAGGTCACCAGCCAAGTAGGGGCTCAGAAAAAACACTGCAAAATGTTCAGCTTGAATAACTCCTCCAGAATTTTGCAATCATAATATCTAAAGAAAAGCTATTTTAATTTCAGTATATATGAAAATTTTGTGACTTATTTTCAGAGTATTATACTTTTTTTTTTCTTGGCCACGTGGCTTGTGGGATCTTAGTTCCTCAACTAGGGATTGAACCCTGGCCCTTGTCAGTGAAAGCGTGGACTCCTAACCACTGGATCTCCAGGAAATTCTCTGGAGTACTATAATTTTTAATTTTAATGACGTATGGGGATGGAGGCATCCATATCTTTTCAATGCTTTGGACATTGAAAAGTCTCCATTAAGACTTGTCTGTCTACGAGGAGTTTGTCATTTGTTATTATCATCTTCAACATCACCGCCTTTGGCATTGATCAGAAGTGGCGGTTACTAGGCAGAGGCAGGGTGACCCAGGGCTGCACCCCTTCTGTGCCATTTACTAGCTGTCAGATCTTGGCAGGTGACTTGATCTCTCTGTGTCACAGTTTCCCCGTCTGTACAATGAAATATAATCCTAATATCGACTTCAGAGGCTTCGTGAGAAGAGTAAAGGGTTAAAACTTGTGAAGTGCTCGGAACAGTGCAACATTTATCTAGTACTTTTACCATGTTAATGACATTCATGGGTGATGTTCCTCCGAGGTCACTGAGTTCCAGAATACTCTAAGCCTCTCTAATTTCACTATTCCTGATTTACTTGTAAAGACTAAGGCAAGTGTATTTAATTTAGGAGACCCAAGGTGAACTTTATAGATACCCTAGGAATGAGAGCAAATTGAGAACTCACTTACCATTCATATCTAAGTATACATTAGTATACCAGGTAAGAATAAGTTCCAACTGATGAAGCATTTAATAAATGACATTATCTAACTGAATTCCCCAAACCTCTCTGAGAGTTAGGTATTATTAACCCCACATTACATACAAGGAAGTGGAGGTGTGGAGCAGATAAGAAATTGCCTAAAGTCACCTAAGTAGTAATTAGTTGACGTCGGGTTCAAGTTCGGGGTTGTCAGATTTCAAAGCCCATGTTCAAAATGAGTAAGCATATTTCTCAACCTAGAAAGCTTGTGGAGAGAAGAGAAGAGGCTTGAGACCATTCATTCATTCATTCATTCACTGACTCACTCCATTCATTCAGACATTCAGTGACGTGTGGAGCCTGCAGAGGTGTGAAGGACAAGGCGCTGCCCTCAGGAAGGTCACAGTCATACAGAGCTGCTTATAGCAAATATGGTAAGTGTTCTAGCAGAGGCAGGGTAACATAAAGTGCCAGGGCAACACAGAAGAGGCCGAGCTAATGGTACCTAGGAATGGGGCGCTGGCTGGGGAAGGCATCAGAGACGAGGTGCCGTTTGGCTGGACCGTGCAGACCAAGTAAGAGAAAAGTGCTTATTTAGGCATTTAACGGGCACTGTATCAGATTTGCAATGAACGCCACTTCACCAACATTACATAATAAGGAAACAAATATTTTTGAAATTCTGCTTGGTACAAAGTCCTGTGCTAGGCACCTTTTATGGACAGAGGTTAGCTTCCTGACAACCATCTCAGGTAGATACTCTAATCTCCCTTATACAGATAAAGAAACTGAGGCTCAGAGTGGTTGAGATGTGCCCAACGTGGGAAGTTATTACTTATTTAACAAATTCAGTTATCTGTTCATTCATTCAATAAGCATTGGTGATGTGGTTGGTTCTGAATATCAGTGGTGAACCAAGGAGAGCTAGACCCACCCCCCACAGAGACTACTGTCCAGTGGGGAAGACAAATATTAACTATATATATATGTATATAAGGTTTTCCATATATATATATATATATATATATATATATATATGGAAAACAATACATCCTTTGAGAAGAAGTTTTAAGTGAGAGTGTTGGAGAGCCCCTAGGATCTATAGTTGGGATTGTCCTCTGGCCCCATGCAGGCTTGTGCCCAGGTTTTAGGGGGAAGGTACCCTCAGTCAAAACTTCCAGTGCAGCACATAGGACTGCTGTGCCCCGAGTCTGCAGGGAGCACGGCAGGGAACTGGAGGAGAGAGGAGCAACATGGTGGACTCTAAAGGGTGATGGAAGAGACCATTCATGCGCACGTGTGAGACACCCTTGGGGGTGCTGGGAAGGGAGGTTGGAGTGGCTACCGTTCTGTAGGGGAGAAAAATCTGAGCTGAGAAATGCAATTTTGTGCTCTGATTCTGATACTACTTTTACTTCTGTTTTTTTTACAAAGTTCAGTGTTAGGGAGAGCAGGCTTCCCGGAGGGTGAAGAGCAGGGCTGCCATATTGATTCAGACCATGGTACCCAGAGTGTGCAGAATCTGTCCTTGTGGCCGTGTGCTTTCCCTGGGTGGGTGTGGTGCAGAATGGGCTCTGTGCTGGCGAGAGATTGGGTGAAAGCACTGGGCATCAGGAAGACTCAAAGACAGGTTCAGTATTCCCTAAGTCCAGCTCTTCCCCCTTATTGCTTTGATAAGGGCTGATCCTAGGAGGCATGTTATTCACGGTGATGATTGCTTTGTTAGTTTTAGGTTTTGGTTGCAAGCAACAGAAGCAGATCCTGTCTAATGTAACCAGTTGATTGAGAAATCTCAATTCACTGAGATATAAACATCAAATGTTTTATTTCATCCAACTATACCAGTGATTCTCAAACCTTAATATGCTTATGAATCACCTGGGGATCATGGTTAAATGCAGATTCTGGTTCAGCTGGTTTGGGCTAAGGGCAGACGTTCTGCTTTTCTAACAAGCCAATGCTGCCAGTCTGTGGACTGCCCTTGGAGTAACAAGGAAATCTACCTTATGCAATGCCCCTTGCCCCTTTGTGATTCTGTAAACATGATCCTTGTTTTATTTTCACACTTTCCAACAGTTGCAGGTTCTACTCATTCTGGAAGTCAAAGCTTATTCCTCCTATTCATTATTTTTAAAACTTAAAGGTTTTAAGAATTTATTAGTCTCAAACATTTTGGACAAATTCTTCTCTTTCTCCAGTGCAGGCTAGAGTTGCGGTCCTGCCTTCTTAGATTGGGAAGGAGGTGTGAGGTCTGGTCCTGAGGTTTCCCCCTCTCTCCCCAAGTGCATCTCATCAGGGGTTTCCCTGGAGACAGACAGGGAAGGGAGGCGGGGAGGGGAAGGCTCTCTCCTTCGCCTCCTCCATGCTGGCCATGGGAAGTGTTGCAGACACTGCTCCGCTTCAGGCAGCTCCAGCCATCGCTGGAGCCCTTTGCTGGTTTCTCCATGACCGTGCTGTGTGGGGTTTGGGGGCAGTGCTCACTGTGGCCCCTCCATCTCTTGGAAACCTACCAGAGGGGCAGGTTTACCTCCCTTTGGCTCCTGGAGGTATATCCCAGTGGCCCTTTCACCGGACTGGGCATCCTCTCACATGGCCCTGGAACCAACTATTCCTGTGGAACCAGCCTCTGTGTCTGGTGCTGGGTCCTGGCTGTGGGGCTGTTTGAGTGGAGTGGCCATTCCTGCTTCTCCCACTCATGCAGAAACCCCTTCGGGGGGGATACAATACTTGGGTCCAATGTCAGGCCATTGGGCATCCCACAGCAGCCTTCCAGGACTAGGTGGGAAGTGGGCCGAGGCTCCTCCTCAAACCATCTCCACCTTTCCCACTCCATGCCCGGAAGCCACTCTCTCCCCGCCGGCTTCCAGGAACCACCACCCTCAGAATTCAGTCAACACACCTGACTTGAGGCTCGTGCTTCTCTTTGGGATCTTTTCCCCCCAGGTGAAGTGATCTCAGGGAAAAGAGGGGAAGGCAGAGGTGAGTCTCACAACACAATCCTTGCCATGTCGGTGCTGATGGCTTCCTCTTGCAGGCGTCCTACCTCTTTTTGGCCCTCCGTGGGCTGGCTATTCGGACATAAATCTCTCCTTAGTCTAAGCCATCGCATAGCACCAAGTAGCAATGTTCCCCCTGTTCCCTGTGGACGGAACCCTGGCTGCTGGCAGAGCAGCTCACCGATGAAGGCATTTTTGACAGCTCTGGGTGTCTGAGGCTGTCGCTGTGCGCCTGCTACAGGATCTGGACTTGTGCTTGTCACCATCATCTCTCAATAGGAAACTCACACATTCATCCAGAGAGACCACAAACCTGAGCCGTTACAAAGCAGACAGATCTTTGCATTTGTGAAAGCTCCCAATTAATACTTCATGGAGAAAAGATTAATAAAACATCATGCAATTAGCTGCTTCCCTTAGGCTGTCACACTCATTAAGGGTGGCACAAGGCACCCCCAGGACTAACGAGCAAGCAGCTGGCCTGGGCCCTGCCTGGCGGGGCAGCCCTGCTGGTTCAGGGGAGCCACAGCCCCAGTTCTGCATTGTCTGGAGAAGCATTTTCTCCGCTAAGTGATGTGATAAATGGGGTTGGCTCTCAGCAGGACAGCTTTCAGCAGTCGTACCTTTATCTATATCCCAGATTTTTTCCCTTCATTTACTCATTTATTCATTTATAGTCTTCTGTGTGCTTGGTGCTGGGCTAGGTGCTGGGTAAGGAGCAGTGGTCTGTAGCTCCACTTCCGAAGCCCCTGCCGGATGGATCCCATCAAAGGCTTCTTCTGAGCCGCTTCCTGGCTGGTCCCCCTGCCCCCATTCCTCCTGCCTGCTCAGCTCTCATCTTCCACCCTGTGAAGACCCTGAGGGTTCATCCGGCGTTTTGTGCCTTTGCTCTCGTTCCGTACGAGGCCCCCTCCCAGGCTTCCGTCCCTGGATCCCAAAGCTGTACAAAGAGACCCTGTCTCCTCTCCGCTTCATGAAGAATGACATGGAAAAGGCAGTGATGGGGGCCATGAAAACCCCGTTTCAACGCCTCCTTCTTACCTGGGCTAAGAAGAATCACATGAAGCTAGCCTTTCTCGTCTGAGACTTTGTCTCCTGTTTGGTCGTGTTTTCTTTTCTCTGGAGTAGAATGGTTAGGAGAGGAAAATAGGTTTGAACGTGAATCTCAGGTCCTAGGAGGGTAGCAGGTAGCCTTGGGCAGGTGGCCGCATCTCCGGAAGCCTCAGGGTCCTGCCCTGTGGAAAGAGGAGGACAGTGCCGACCGCAGTGTGGCGGAAGGATTCACAACGTACACTTTCTGGAAGGGAAGCTGTGACGGTTACGGTTTGGGTAGTGCTGGGTGGGCATCAGACCCAGAGGTGCTGGGCTGAGTGGCCAGCTCTGCCAGCCCCTAGGGGACAGGTCCATCCCCCCCGATGCAGGGCACTGGCACTTTTCTGCATTTTGTTGCCATCTTTAAATGGTGACACTGTCCCTGCTTCCAGCCTGGCGTCCCTGTGTGAGGCTGTGGCCTTGGTCTGGGATCAGCATGTTGACATGGTGCCCCAGCCCCAGAGACAGGGGCTGACAGCGCCTCCTGACTCCCGTCAGACTGAACCGGCTTATTGCGTCCTCCCGGGAAGGCTGTGACCCTTATGAAGCCCAGTCAGACCTGTGGGATCGAGAGCGTCGGGCTGAACCGGCTTATTGCGTCCTCCCGAGAAGGCTGTGACCCTTATGAGGCCCAGTTAGACCTGTGGGATCGAGAGCGTCGGGCTGAATCGGCTTATTGCGTCCTCCCGAGAAGGCTGTGACCCTTATGAGGCCCAGTTAGACCTGTGGGATCGAGAGCGTCGGGCTGAATCGGCTTATTGCGTCCTCCCGAGAAGGCTGTGACCCTTATGAGGCCCAGTTAGACCTGTGGGATCGAGAGCGTCGGGCTGAATCGGCTTATTGCGTCCTCCCGAGAAGGCTGTGACCCTTATGAAGCCCAGTTAGACCTGTGGGATCGAGAGCGTCGGGCTGGAATGTCACGCTTGGCAGCCTGACAGTCCATTCATGTGTCAGGCAGCCTTCTCTGAGCCCTTCTAAGCTGGAGGCAAGAAAACCGGGCCTCGGTGAAACATCTTGAGAGCCAAAGTGACAGAGGAGGGGATGCACTCATAGCTTTGTTTGATCAACCCATACAGGCAGTTTGGACCGCTGTAAAGCGAACGGATTAGGAAATGCAATTATCTGGATGATTGCTTCAGCTCACTAGCCAACTTCACCTCCGTGGATGAGAGAGAGAGAGGAGGGGAAGGGGGAGAGGGGGAGGGGGGGAGAGAGAGAGAGAGAGAGAGAGAGAGAGAGAGAGAGAGAGAGAGTGGGAGAGAGGACAAAGTAGGAAGGTTGGTTTGGTTTGGACTAGGTCATGGTGGTCTTCCATGAAGATGGAGAGTTTGGGCTATGTGCAGCCACCCCAACCCAGTGCAGTTGGAATCATCTGACAGATATATGTTACTTTCAGGTGTACAATATAGTGATCTGGCAATCAAATATACTATGAAATGATGACTATGACAAGTACAGTAACCATCTGTCCTGATGCAAAATTATTACAGTATTATTGACTATATTCCTTATGCTGTATATTACATCCTCATGACATTTATTTTATAACTGGAGGCTTGTACCTCTACTTTTTAAAAAAAAAATTAATTAATTAATTTTTTGGCTGCGTTGGGTCTTCGTTGCAGTGCACGGGCTTCTCATTGTGGTGGCTTCTCTTGTTGCAGAGCACGGGCTCTAGGCACACGGGCTTCAGTAGTTATGGCACGTGGGCTCTAGAGCGCAGGCTCTGTAGTTGTGGTGCACAGGCTTAGTTGCTCCATGGCATGTGGGATCTTCCCAGACCAGGGCTCAAACCCGTGTCCCCTGAATTGGCAGGCAGATTCTTAATCACTGTGCCACCAGGGAGGTCCCCCTGATCACTTTTTTTTTTTTTTTTTTTTTGCAGTACGCGGGCCTCTCGCTGTTGTGGCCTCTCCCGTTGTGGAGCACAGACTCCGGACGTGCAGGCTCAGCGGCCATGGCTCACGGGCCCAGCCGCTCCGCAGCATGTGGGATCTTCCCGGACCGGGGCACGAACCCGTGTCCCCTGCATCGGCAGGCGGACTCTCAACCACTGCGCCACCAGGGAAGCCCCCCCGATCACTTTTTAACTGGACTTTTTTTTTATATTGAGTTGTGTGATTTCTTTATATAATTTACATATTAACCCTTATCAAATTTATCATTTGCAAATATTTTCTCCCGTTCAGTAGGTTGCCTTTTGTTTTGTTCATGCTTTCCTTTGCTATGCAAAAGGCTTTTTAGTTTGATATAGTTCCATTTATTTATTTTTGCTTTTGTTGCCCTCGCCTGAGGAGACGGATCCCCCAAAATATTGCTAAGACTGACGTCAAAGAGTGTGCTGTTTCTGTTTTCTTCTAGGAGTTTTATGGTTTCAAGTCTTACATTGAAGTCTTTAATCCATTTTGAGTTTATTTTTGTATATGGTGTAAGAAAATGGTCCAGTTTGATTCTTTCACAGGTAGCTGTCCAGTTTTCCCAACACTATTTATTAAGGAGACTGTCTTTTCTCCATTGTATATTCTTGCCTCCTTTGTTGAAGATCCATTGATCATATAAGCGTGGTTTTATTTCTGGGTTTTCTAGTCCATTGATCTATGTGTCTGTTTTTGTGCCAGTACCAAGAGCTTTGTGGTATAGTTGGAAATCAGGGAGTGTGATACTTCCAGCTTCGTTCTTCTTTCTCAAGGTTGCTTTGGCTATTTGGGGTCTTTTGTGGTTCCATACAAATTTTGGGATTATTTGTTCTACTTCTGTGAAATATGCCTTTGGTATTTTGATAGGGGTTACATTGAATCTGTAAATTGCTTTGGGTAGTATGGATATTTTAGGATATTAATTCTTCTAATCCATGAGCACGGTATATCTTTTCATTTATTTGTATTGTTTTCAATTTCTTTTATCATTGTCTTATTGTTTTCACAGTACAGGTCTTTTACCTTTTTGGTCAAATTTATTTCTAGGTATTTTATTCTTTTTGAAGAAATTGTAAATGGGATTGTTTTCTTAATTTCTGTTTCTGATAGATTGTTATTAGTGTATAGAAATGTTACATATTTCTGTATATTAATTTTGTATCCTACAACTTTACTGATTTCATTTATTGATATTAGTTCTAACAATTTTTGGGGGAGTCAATAGGATTTTCCATATATAGTATCATGTCATCTGCAAACAGTGCTGGTTTTATAGAATTGACTTCCTTGATCACTTGTAAGCAGATTTCTATTTGTTTTTGGAACATGCTATGCATGTTATTTGCTACCAGATTCTTGGGAAATATGAGATTTTTGCTTAAACCATGATGTCTGCTGAGGTGTAAATGGCAATTGGTGCCTGCAGTAACCAAAGGATGTCATTAGTATTACACGGGCTCTTTAGCTGAGTCCCCGAATGGGTCCTGAAACTCCTGGTATGGCCATATATGATTTTTTTCATCTACTTCTCTTTTTTTTTTTTGCGGTACGTGGGCCTCTCACTGTTGTGGCCTCTCCCTTTGCGGAGCACAGGCTCCAGATGCGCAGTCTCAGCGGCCATGGCTCACGGGCCCAGCTGCTCCGCGGCATGTGGGATCTTCCCGGACCGGGGCACGAACCCGTGTCCCCTGCATCGGCAGGGAAAGCCCGATCTTCTTCTTTTTTAAAATATTTATTGATTTATTGATTTGGCTGCACCCGGTGTTAGTTTCAGCACGTGGGATCTAGTTCCCTGACCAGGTTTCGAACCCGGGCCCCCTGCATTGGGAGCGTGGGGTCTTAACCACTAGGTTAACTACTAGGTTAATCAGGACCACTAGGGAAGTCCTGATTTTTTTCTTCTTATAAGAACAAATAGCAGTAATAATTTTAGACTCTTGTCCTTAAGTAAGGGAGACCAAAACCTTTGCACCCCAGCTTGGAAGGTTTGCTGCATATCCAGACTGGGGAGAGAGAACATTATTCTCATTCTCCTGTTTAAACCTCCTTTGTTTAGCAATACTATTTATTATATCTTTTGATATATATGTAGTTTTAATCAAAAGGAATTTGTATCTAGCTTTTACTGCTCAGCAGAAGTAAATAAAAATACTAAAGATAAATGTGTTCCTTTGATTCCCAAATAAAGCAAAAGGAAGTTGCAGTTGGAGTTTGCCTTGAACCCACAATTTTTGCCCAGCAAAATTAATACAAAGGGTCATAACATTCAAGTCTGCCTTTTCCTGGGACAGTTTGCTTGGGCCTGTGGGGATTCAGCTGTAAGTTGCAGGCAACCCCTTTGTAACTGGCTTCAGTCAATGAGGGAGAATTGTCAGAGCTGGCATCAAGGACTTTTAGATAAGGGGGATATTCTGTTAGTTGAGGAAATGGTTGGGTAGAATGCAGGATGTAGCAAGGTATTTCTTGGATTTTGTGTTTGACAGATTTAAAAGGCATGTGAGACCTTTGGCCAGTCTCTGTCACCTAGGGTTTTGAAAACTTTAATTTTATCCTAATTAAAAATAATTGAAGTGCCATTTATTCCAGGGAGAGGGGCAGCCCCAGAGTTTGTGGACCCTAAAGCATTAGACATGTCTAAGCCTCACAAACTTTTCATCCTTTCCCTGGGCTCTCTCCTGAGGCAACACTTTCTTATGGTAATCCTCACTGAAGGCTCAAGTTTGAAGAAGCGCCATAGGGCTTCCCTGGTGGCACAGTGGTTGGGAGTCTGCCTGCTGATGCAGGGGACACGGGTTCGTGCCCCAGTCCAGGAGGATCCCACATGCCGTGGAGCGGCTGGGCCCGTGAGCCATGGCCACTGAGCCTGCGCGTCCGGAGCCTGTGCCCCGCAACGGGAGAGGCCACAACAGTGAGAGGCCCGCGTACCGCAAAAAAAAAAAAAAAGCAGCTCCATAATGAGTGTTTGAAGGAGGAAGTTAAGAAAAGCTGCCTTCATGCCTTTTTTCTTACTAAGAAGCTTACTAATTAGGGTCCCCAGATAGCATGGTTCAAGCCATTTGGCACAATCTTACTATAGATTAAAATGCCCCCAAACAAAAGCCATAGTGCCAACCAGGGGGACAGTACTGGGAGGGGGCTTCTTGTAGTAGTCTGGGGTAGAAAGAACCCAAGACCAGTGCCGTGAGTCAAAGCCAAAATCAACACCAAGACCATGGCACGGCGGGGAGGGATGTGAAAGGGGGCCTGAATGGACAATCAGGAGTCAAGCTGGACGTGGAAGGAATGGAAGTGGTTCTGGAACAAAGTGGGGTGGTCCTGGGTGGCTGCTGGCTGGCACTGGTGCAGGCGAAGTTTACCTTTGTTGGTCGGGAGGAGTGGGGAACTGGTGTAGATGGGCTTGTTAGGTGGCCCTAAAGGTGTAGGATCCAGTCAGACAATACTGAAGGGGACTCTCAGTGTTTATTTCCCTTTCTCTTTGTCATGGTTGTGGCTATAGAATCAATTGTAAATAAATGACATTTTCAGCTTGTACATTTTCCCATTTTACAGTTATAAGTATTGCTTTAAAATATTTTATTATTAAAAAAAATGTGCTGAATGGTTAAAAAAAGCACAACTTGGAAAGCACAAAAGAGAATTAAGAAGAAAATAAAAATGCACCAGGAATTAGACCACCCGGAGATAACTGTCATTGGTATGTTGGTGAATCTCCTTCCTGGTATTTTGGATGTTAAAAGAAACTTGTTGAGCTTGTGTTTTCACCTACATGAGCTGACCAGGTGAGCCATGCTGGCTAGGTGTGAACCACATCAGCCAGGTGAGCCATCGTCCAGAGCAGAGACCTCCAGCTTGAGTGTTGATTGGAGAAATCTCCAGACACATTTGCCCTGAGTAGATGGACCCTGTTAGTGGTCCGACATTATTTTGTCAATATCATTTGTGTGTTTCATCACATGGAGCATCTGATCCCATTTGGACCCAAGACCTGGGAAAGTAAAGCCCAGAATTATGATCCAGTTAAAGGAATAGTTCTGCTTCTTATGCAAGTCTAAGGAGGCCCATTTTCATGTCAGTGTCATTACAGTCACTCAGTGGGGGAGCATAATTCTCCAAGCATCTTCTGTAGTAAGACCTTATTACGATGATGAGTGTAAAGAAATATCCATGAGACTCGCACATCAGATGATAATGAGAACCCCAAACCGTGACATGTCCAATGAACTGTTTAACTGGAAAAGATTTTATTGGAAATGGCAGCCACCCTCCTGACTCTCCAACTATGATGGGAAGTTATGGAGTGTCGATTATCATCAACACTGCCCACAAAATGGCTGGATGAAATCATATAAATGCAAATTATGCTGTAATTAAAGAGGAAAGAAGCAAGAAGCGAAAACATTTAGCTGAGCATGGCCTTCAGGGTCCTCTGTTGCCTTTGAGAGTCCAGGAAGGCTCTGAGGGTTTGCTTTGAAATCATCCCCTTACACTATTGACAGGGACAGGAGGTTAATGAAGAGAGCTGCGGCAGTGGTTTTGAGAGAGCTGGCATGCCATTTCGGAGTGACAGTCACTAGGGGGTGTCAGATTGATGGTTCTCTGACCCCTCCCAGCAGGAGGAAGAGCAGGCTCCCTGTTACTTACTTTGTCTCCCTACCACCGGTTATCTTCCAGGGACCCAGCATTGGGGCTGATGGAAAAGGAAGAAAGAAAAAGTGTTCTTCATATGGGGAGGCAGTGCTAAGACCGTTTTCATGGGCTGTAATGACATCTATTTTTAATTTAATTTTTTCAACCGTTCTAACATTCAATTCCAAAATAAAGTAAAATAAAATAAAATAAAAACAAGTGAAACTCTCTTTTTCCACTTTCAGCCCCTGCCCAGCACCGCTACCCTCCAACCTCAACCACAGGAACTGCTGTTATTAGATTTCTGGGTGTCCTTCCAGAGTGTCTTTGTGCTTATATATGCAAGCATTAATATATACTCTAATTTCCCTCCATTTTTATGTGGAAGGTAACTTACTGTATTTTATACCTTGTTCTTTTCATTTAATATATCATGGAGCCTTTTCCATACCAGTACATGGAAAGCATCCTTATCCTTTTCTACAGCTGTGTATTGCTCTATGGATGTACCATACTTAGTAATCCCCATTCATGGACATTTAGTTTATTTCCAATTTTGCTACTGCAAACAAGTGTCACTGTTTTCTTTTTTCTTTTTTTTTTCTCAATACAAAAGTGGTATATGGCTTTTTGTTTTATTTTTTAATTTTTTTTAAGTGTCACTGTTTTGTATGTCTGCTTTCCCCTGGGTTCTGAGCTCCATAGAGCCTATGTCCCAGGCGTTATTCATAACACATAATATAGTTTCCGATACAGAGTGGATGCTCAGTAAATGTGAGTGGTGGAATTCAGTTAAATAGAACACCAAAGAATCCATAGAGGCAGCCATGGTGAACACAGCTGTCAGCCTGCCCACTGGGGTGATTACAGTAGGCCTGGTAAGACCTTCCTTCCCTCCCCAACTCAACTCCTAATCTGGATCATAGCTGGAATCCCTCTATTCCTTTCATCCCTTTAGCTTCCTGCTCTCACTTGTTAAAGAGCAAAAGCTCCACCCTGGTGTTTGCCAGTCATGCACCTCTCAGTGGGGGTCTTCATACTCTCAGAGGAGGTCTCCCCTCTCCTGGCCACATCACACATTCTGACCATTTAGGAGGCAGAGGGACAGACACGTACAAGTGAGTCAAGTCATAACTGGCTCTCATTCATGCTGTCAGGTGGTCACTTACTTGGTTGGTCCAGGGCCTACAAACAGAGACTCTGGGCTCAAATCTCATCTCTGCCATTTCCTAGTGGGTGGCATTAGGCAAGTCCCTTAATCTCTGTGTCTCCATTTTTTTTTGAATTTTATTTTATTTATTTTTTTATACAGCAGGTTCTTATTAGTTATCCATTTTATACATATTAGTGTATATATGTCAGTCCCAATCTCCCAAATATCATATATTAATGCATATATGTGGAACCTAGAAAAATGGTACAGATGAACCAGTTTGCAGGGAAGAAATAGAGACACAGATGTAGAGAACAAACATTTCTTTAATCTGTAAAATAGAGATACTTACATTTATACCAATCTCATAGGGTTGTGGATGGATCAATGAACTAAAGTACTTATGACAGTGCCTGGCATGCAGTAAGTGCTGGTAAGGGTTTGCTATCATTGTAATTGGTCCTCAGGGTGGGGAGGGGAGTGGGTGCCTGCTATCCATTCTGAGTCTCTGCCAGCCCTCCTGGGCAACCTCTCAAAGCTGGGAGGGGTTGGCACTCTCCTTACTGCTTTCCTGGGTCACTTCCTTTGACACCAGTCAAAGCAGGATGGCTTGCATGAACTTCACTAACATTACATGCTCCTTTCTTGTGTTGCATTTGCCTTGTTAGTCTCCTGGGAATGAGCACACAGATCTTTGATGAGTTTTGCTTAAGAGTATTAAAAAGTAGCCAGCCTATTAATTCCATCAATTTCCACGTTAGAAGGAAAAATCATGTCATGATGATAGTGCAGGGCAAGATTTGATTGTGGGTTTCCTGTATCAGTGGTTTTATCAGATAGGAAAGGGAATGAGAGGCAGGGCCTATCCTGTATTGTTGCAAGGTTTCTACATTTTTATGTGGAATAGTACAATTCTAACTTTAAGTAGATCGAAAAATTAAGGATGTATATCATAATCCCTACAACAACCACTAAAAAATATAATTGAAAGAGACATAGTTGAAAAGCCAAAGAAGAATTCTAAAAATTATTAAATTAATCCAAAAGAAAGCAGGAAAGGAGGAGGAGAGGAACAAAATCAGAGAACACAAATAGAAATCACATAAAAATGCTTAATCACTATTCAAAAATAAAGTAAATAAGTCATTGATACATGGAACAATATGGATGGATCCTTAAATTCATCCAGAATAAGCATCAAAAAAGAATGCATACTGTGAATCTTTATTTTCTATATCTATATCTATTTATCCAACTAGCTATCAAATTCACTTGTATGAAGTACTAAAGTACTGAACTGAATCTATGGTGGAAAAAATCAGCAACCGTTGCCTTAGTGGGAAGAGGGCAGGGATTTAACTGGAAGGGGCATGAGGGGATTTTCTTGGGTGACAGTTATATTATGTATCTTCACAGAGATTTGGGTTGAATGTGTGTATGCATGTCAGATTCATCAAACGGTACACTTAAGATTTGTGAGTTTCATTGTATGTAAGTTTACCTAAAAAGAAAAAAGTAAATTAATATTCACTTTAATTATGGTACATATGCTAAAATATTTAGGGTGAAGTTTACTGATTTCTGCAACTTACTTGCATAAAAAATAAGGTAAATGATGGATAGAGAGATGGATAGATGGTAGATATATAATAAAACAATTATAATCAAATGTCAATTGTAGAATCTAGGTAGTGAATACATGGTATACATTTTTTCGACTTTCCTGTATGTTTGAAAGCTTTTATAATGAAAAATTGGTTAAAAAAAAAGAAGGTGAAACAAACCATTTTCAGATAAAACCTGAGGAAATTTGTTGCCAGCAGATCTGCACTACAATAAATGCTAAGAAAGTTTCATGTGGAAGGGAAATGATACCAGGTGAAAATGTGAATCTGTAAGGAGGAAAGAAGAACCCTGGAAATCATAAATAGCACATACTGTTTTTTCTCTATTTTCTATGTTACTTAAAGCCAACTGACTGTTTAAAGCAAAAATGATGACAAATTTATTGTGGCATTTAAAATATATGTAGAAGTGAAATATACAACAACAAGAGTACAAAGGCAGGAGGGGGTGTAAAGAGAATTACACTTTGTAAGTTTCTTCATTGTAAAGGAAGTAATATTAATTTCAGACAGAATGTGATAAGGATATATATTTTAATTATGAGAGAAACCACAAAACAAACAAAAAGAGTTATAACTAAATAACTGATGAATGGAATGTAGAACTGAAAAATGCTGGTTAACCCCAAATAAAAGAAGGAAAAAGGAAGAGAGAACAGAGTAGATAAGTAAAAAAATAAGAATTACATTAAAGGTAAATGGACTAAACATGCTGCTTAATTAAAAGGCAAGAGATTCTCAGACCAGATAAGAAAGCAAGACCTAAATCTATGCTGTTTAAAAGATATACACTTGAAATACAAAGACACAAGGGGGTTAAAGTAAAAGGAAGGAAAATATATGCTGTGCAAATACTAAGCACAAGAAAGCTGGTGTGGCTATATTACCATCCCAGAAGGAGCATTACCGGAAATAAAGTGGGTCATTTCATAGTGAGGGGCTGCGTTTTGGTTTAAACATCTCTAATAAGGATTCTGAATTTCAATCAGAATATTTGCCAAAACAGCTTTTTGTGTTTGAGTTTTGCAATTTTTATTTCTCTTCCTCTCACATCTCATCTAACTCCTTCCTCTCTAATATTATTAATTCGTAATAAAGTGCTTTTCCCATTTTTATTTCTTTAAAAACTAATTAGCAAAAATAAAATTTAAATAATTGACCACAGTTTCCCCTTTGTAACAATACGTCTGCCTTCCTTTTATCTTGTCCCTCTGTGGTCCTGGTGCATATGCATTTACAGTTTTTATATCTGAAATTATAACGTGGGTACAATTTTGTGTTCTGGTCGTTCTCTTATATCAATCAGTAAAACACCCTGTTTATGTTGCATGTATTATGGCAAGTTTTCTCAGCCTTGGCACTATTGAAACTTTGCACCAGATTTGTTTGTGGGGAGTTGTCCTGTGCATTGTGGGTGGCTTAGCAGCACCACTGAACTCCACAATTACTAGATTCCAGTAGACCCCAATCCCCTAGTTGTGACAATCAAAAATGTCTCCACTTTGTCAAAAGTTCCCTGGGAGGTAAAATCACCCCTCGTTGAGGGCCACTGAATCTGGGAATCATTTTTATTCACAGCCTAACATTATATACATTTAGTTGAAGACTCATACTTTGCCAGAATAATTCCTATTACTGGACATATTATTTCCAACACTTTCCATTTAAATTTAAATTCCATTTAAATTTCAATATAAGAGGCATGCTCATAGCCATTCCTTCCTTCTAGGCTAGTTATTTTCCTTAGAGTAAATTCCTGGGTATGGGGTGTGTGGGTTCAAGGGCATTTGACCATCCTCTTTTGAGGACTTTGAGGAGAAGAATGATCCTCAGAGTGATCGAAAGCTGGGCATTTCCATGCCCTGAATTAGTCCCCTGCCAATATAAATCATGCAAATCATTTAGAACCCATCTGTGTCATGGAGAAAAGTGCTAGGTGACTTATACATTTTGGTACTGGGTCAACAAATTAGTTATCTGAGCTATAAATTACTGCAGTGATCCATAAATCAAATCTGTATTATATAAAGCAAAAGATACAGATGTATGATGAGAATTTAAGAATACTAATTTATAAAATGCATTATGATAAATTGAACCACACAATAAAGGAAAACTGTGGCACATCCATCAGTGCCTCCTCACCCAAGGAGATATTAGATGCCCAGACTGGCAGCAAAGGAGCTGGGAAGTAAAGTCAATAGACTCTGCATGGAAGGGGAGTATGGAAAACTCTCAGTGATTCCTGCAAAATAGATTGCTGATGTATATTTTAACTTTCAAGAAACATCTAAAGTGCAGTTTTCCTTTTTTTGTATTTTTTTTCCCTCCAGAGTATCTGGTGCCACTGGATTTAAGGATGGTTTAGAAAGTAGCCAAGCCTTTTCTTGCTTCTGTGCATGCTGCTGCTCCAACCTGGAATTCCCTCCAGTTCTCTCTCTTCACTTATATTCATCCTCCAGTTCTCAGTTTGAATGTCCTTTCTTCAGGGACACCTTCCCCCACACCCCTGACTGGATCAGGTCATCCTGTCAAGGGCTCCTATAGCTTCCCGCTTCCTCATTGCTTATGTATCCATTCCCACCCATTGTTCATGCCCATGATCGCTCTCCCGCATGAGAGCATAAGCTCCAGAAGGAAAATAGTAGCGTCTGCCTTATCCTCTGCTAATATATCCAGTACCTAGTACATTGCCACAGACTACACACGCTAGTGTTTCTGGAATAACTGAATGACAGGAGAAAGAAGGGTCCCATAGGTAGGGGCTGGGGGCTTGGAGATGCCATCTCTGGCAGATGCTGGGTCAGTGATGCATAGTATTTATTCTAAACTTCCTCAGCTGTTTTATGAGAACTTATTAAAAGAATGTTGTGGGTCGATAAGTTTGAAAAAATTGCATATTTCATTCTCCACTAGGAGAGTTGGGATGCACATCACCACAGGAAAGACTCTTCTAGTTAAAAATGTTAAATATTGTTTCACTGAGGTCAGGGTATCCAAACAGAGGGAGGTTATCTGGGTTGTGAGTTTTGCCAGATCCAATCACCAGCCCCTGATCAACACAGTTTTCTTAGGCGTTTCATGGTCTCCCCATCCTGGACAAGGTGATGCCAGAGACAGAGGCTACAAATCCTTTCCTACCAAGAGATCGTGTCTTGTTGGGGATACACATACGTACCTGTAACTGAAATCTCAGCCAAACTCTCTGGGGTATGAAACAAAAATTTATTTTTTTCTAACCACAGCCTTTAAACCTGCTCTGTTGTATTTCCCTTCCCCACCTCTTGACAAGAGTTTCTGCAGACCCCGCGATTTTATGGTCCCTTTAACTATAGAAGCAGTCATCCTGACAATGAAGACTCACATTCATGCAGCAGCAAGTCCTTCTGGTTAAATCCCCACTTCAGCTTCTCTCCCATCCAAAGCCTCTCCTCCCCCAGCTCAGCTGTGGCCTGTGACTGAGGTCTTCTTTTATTCTCTCTTCATCTTCAGCTCTTCTGGGGTGGGCAGGAGGAGGGGGACTGAAAGACAAGGGCCAAAGCCTTTGTGCTTAATGGGCCCTGCAGTTGTGGTCCCCTCTCCGCTCGCGGGGGCTGGGCGTGGATGGTCTCCAAGGACAGGCAGGATCATGCTGGCTGTCTTGCAGGTAAATATGTGGACTTTTCTGAAGCCCCTCAGGAGGGGGCTCCCCACGGTCCAGGTTCCTGACCTCTTGTGACACGCCTGTCTGCCCCCCAACCCAGGCTCTTCCTGGGGGAGCCCCTTGCCCTGGCAGCCCATCCCTGGGGTGGTGCCAGCCCACTTCCTCCCATGGCACTGGCTAGGACCATGGGATGGGCACTCTTGTCCCTCCAGACTCTGTGACTCTGTTACCCCATGGGGCTGTCATGGGCTGCTCTGCTCAGCCTCCCACCTTCAGAGCTCTCCAGGTGACCCTCAGGAGACTGTGGCCCCTCCCTCCCAAAGTCAGGGCAACCCACAGCCAAGCCTCCCAAGAACAGTCTCACCACAGTTTGCACCGGGGCAGCCTTGGGGCCGGCATCTGGCTGGAGAGGGGCAGCCAGGCTCCCTTTCAAAAGCACCCTCCACCTTTCCGAGTGGTGCCCCAAGAGCCCTCTTCACCTGGCTCGGCCGGACGGGGGCACTCACATCCACCTTCAAGGCCATTTCCTCCAAGGACTCCCTCCCCCATCAGCGGCCTCCTCTGACTTTCCAGGCTGCGTATACAGGAGGGTGCAGTGGTGGGGTCAGGCTTACAGGACCTCTAGCTTGTTTCTTAGTAAGCACCTTGGGGCTTTCTCCATAATTAGGGGCACTTAACACTAAAGACCCTCAGTTGTGGGGCTGTGATTCTAAGCTAAGCAGGAAAATCTTTCATCCTTCTGTTCATGCGCAGGTGAATGGGCAGCATCAGACCACACATGACAGTGGACTTGGCTGGAGGTCTTTGCAGTGCTCAAGGCATGTTTGGGATAGGACAAGACCACAGATCTGAGAGTCCGGGGGGCGGTTTCCAGTGGGAGTTGGGGCCTGATCTGAGCTTTGAAGGATTTTTTTAATTTAAAAAATTACATTATAAAAGTTATATCGGTTTCTTATAAAAAACAACCACAAGATGAAATAAAACTCCCTTCCTTCTGGTCTCACTTTCCCAGGTTAACCTCTCGTAGTAGCTCTGTATTGCCCTAGACCTTTTAAAATGTATACATAGGGACTTCCCTGGTTAAGAATCCACCTGCCAATGCAGGGGACACAGGTTTGGTCCCTGGCCCAGGAAGATCCCACATGCCACAGAGCAACTAAGCCCGTGCGCCACAACTACTGAGCCTGTGCTCTAGAGCCCGTGAGCCACAACTATTGAGCCCACACACCACAGCTACTAAAGCCCGCACACCTAGAGCCCGTGCTCTGCAACAAGAGAAGCCACCGCAATGAGGAGCCTGCACACTGCAATGAAGAGAAGCCCCTGCTCGCCGCAACTAGAGAAAGCCCGTGTGCAGCAACGAAGACCCAGCACAGCAAAAATAAATAAACAAATAAAATGGTTAACTTAAAAAAGAAATAAAATATTTTTAAAAAACGTATACGTAAACACACACATCCGAAGCACAAATAAAGCACAAGATATATATATAGATAGATATAGATATTTTTTAAAGACAATGTGTACCGGCTCGAAGGATTTTGGACAGTCTTTCACCAAATATTTGTGCGTGGCTGTGGCTTGGGATGACGCCATGCTAGTTACTGAGGGCAGGGAGACAAGGCACGCTGGCCAGGCTTGGAGGAACAGGGCTGCTGGATGTGGCTGTGCCTGGGTCCTGTCGCCCAAGCACATGTCCTGGCTGTGTGCATGCCGGGAAGGTGCCCTGGAGGGAGGGGTGCCTTTTCATAATTACAGCAAAGGCACTGGCTCCCTGAGAAAGGTCCAGCTTACTGGTGGAGCCAGAGAAGGGAACAGACCGCTCTAATGCTGGAACAAGGCTCGAGGGTGGCCCAAGGCCTCGTGCAGAGGGAGACAGGAGATCTCCACACCGAGGGAGCATGAGCCGTGAGGCTGGGGACCTCTGGGGACTCAGGAGAACACCTGGCCTCTGCCTCTGGCATCTGACAGTTCAGCTGGGGTGAAACTCACACAGCTGAGCTAAATGTCAACAAAGCGACCAAACGAACCGTGGTCATGTGCTCAAGTGTGCGGTACAGGTGGTGGTCCAGACGCCTGGCTTCTGTGTGGGGACACGCCGGCCAGGCTTTCTGATGGTCAGGGTAACTCCCCTGCTCCAAACCCTTCACTGATCTGTCTCCTGTCACCTTCAGGGCAAAGAAAACCCCAACTTCTTTGCAGGGCACACGAGGAGGGCCCTCTGAGATCTGAGAGCTCCCCCACCACTCCAGCTTCATTTCCTGGCCCTCGGGTGTTCCGGGACCCTCCACTCACACGGAGACTCTAGGAGTCCCCAAAGCGCCCTGCCCTCAAGGCTCTGCGGTTTCTCGGCCTCGGCACATGCGGCTCTCGGTCTGGATGAACTTATGTGCCCCCCGCTGCCCCTCCCTCTGTCTGGCTAACTCTCCCTGGGTTCCTAACCATGGCAATGGCCGTGGGGTTCGGGAATTTCTACCTAGAAACCACTCTGATCTTTCTTTTAGTTGAAGTGGAGTTGGGAGCCGCCTAGCTGGGGATATACTTTCTCCTATCCTGTCATTCATTCCTAAAACGTCATGGCAGACAGGGGGAAGAGAGGTCCAGATAACCCAGCGTGGGTCTCAGAGAGGGAGGCCTGCTGGAAGAGACACTGAGCCTTTGTACAAATTAAACTTTACTTGCGGCGGCAAACCATTACATGCTCTGCTGAGGTAGAAAATGGCATTTTTCTTTAAGCTCTGTTATGTTTGAAAGTTATTTGAATAATAGTGTACTCGTGTATCCAGGTCAATTCCTGGTTAGAATGACTCTGTGCTTTTGAAACATCGTCTTTGAGGACACACGTATTTAATCTCGGTGGAATATCATTCGGTTTGCTGACACCATTCAGCCTCAGTGTCCATTTGCAGCCAGAATTAACATGAAGGAGCTCTTAATTGTGTTCTGTGAATCGAAGCCCAGAAAAAAACATAAAAATTTGTCTCAAAAAGAAAACAGGCTTCTTATATATGAAGTCCTCTGGGTATTCTGGAAAGCCTGAGCTTGTTTCAACCAGCCGAGCAGGTTAGGCTATTTGTGCCAGTATTGGCTACGGTGATGGATGGATTTTCCTTCCTGGGCACCGAGGAAGGTGGATGATGAAAAATGGTGACCCTGCCACTTGCACAGACCCTTCCATCTGCCCTGTTGCTCCCGTCTCCTGCTTTGTGAAATTCATCAGGTGAGTACTGTTCTAATGGCTGCTCCAACCAAAACAGGAAAAACCTATCAGGGGAGCTACCTATTTGTATCCAATTGTGTTAACTTCCCACTAACATGCTTTACTCTGCCCTGCCCTTAACTTCCTCTGATGGATGATGTAAGAAACTGATGGGTGAAGCCCTCTATGGTACTTATTGTAGCTGGTTGGTGAGGATATTGTCCACTAAATCAGTGGACCTTGTTTGAAGAGCCATCTGAAAAATTTAAAGCTTGAGTCCAAGAAAGGCATTCTTTCATCTGCAAAACTACGATGCTTTATTTTTCGTGGACAGATTCAAGTTTGTAATTGATTGTCTTGCTGTGGCTGCCAGGAAACTCAGAGCCATATTTGCAGTCCAATTTTTACCAGTGTATGACCCTGTGAACCTATATTTATGTATGCTGTCCCTTGATTCACCTTTCTATTTTATTTACGCTTCTTCTTTTATGATTTTATTTGATGTATATTTATATTCATATCTCCAGCTCTAGCCCCTTCTGTCAAGCGCACAGAACGAGTAGGGCCCAGCAGGGTGCTAGCAGAAGATAAGTATTTATATGTATTTGTTTTTTCCTCTACAGTCCCATCAGACCTGCTCTGTGGCTCATACTTCCTTGCACCTTGGATAAAATCCCTGTGAAGTTCCATAACTTTTCTTGACACTCTTAGGGAAAAACATCTTTTGTTCATTTTCCAACACCAGAAGTCTCATCTTACTAGTTACAATGTTCACTCCAGAGCAGTAACCAAAATTCAGAACTTTCTTCCAGGTTAAACATCTCCAGCTTTGGGCTCACTTCTGGATGGGAGCCTTGTTGGGGAGTTGTGGACTGGGGGTGCAGCCAGCATCTCTTTTGCCCCAAATTGCTGTTCTAACCACCTGCACCCTCTTCTCCAGATTGCCTGTTGCTCCTCCTGAGTTGGATGGAAGATAAGGGGTAGGAAAGCTCTTACCTGGCTGAGGTTGCTTTGTCCTAAGGTAGAAAGAGTCTTGGTCTTTGCAATATGACCCACTCAGCTTCCATAATGAAGCCTGGGGGCTAAAGTACAACACATGTCTCTGCCCCGCTGTTGGTGGAAGGCAATTTGCTCCTGGGACATCTCAAACCAAATCTCATACACTTCTCTAGACCAAGGTGTTGCACTTGTCTCTGTACCTGTTACACTCTAAAAGCATAGGGCAAACTCCCCAGATGGTTCTTGAGATGCCCTTTCTGGATCTTCTTGACTTCACAGTTTGGCTGTGGGCACTCAGAGAGCAACCTAGGAGGGTTTAGGGAAGGGACTATGGACAGAGGTGCAGCCAAGTAAGAACAAAAGAAGGTGAGCCTCCCAGATACCAGCATTGTGCCCTGAAGAGGGTAGGGGAGCGAATGGTGCACTTGGGGAAGATAGGCTGCCGGACAGATGCAGTGGCTACAAGGAACCAGCCATAGCCAGGTAGGGGTGTGTTATGGGTTGAATTGTGTCCCCTCAAAAACATACGTCGAGGTACTAACCCCCAGTATTCTATGAATGTGATCCTAATTGGAAATAGAGTCTTTACAGATGGAATCAAGTTAAGATGAGTTCATTAGGGTGGGCCCTAATCCAATATGACTGGTTCCTTATAAGAAGAGAAGACAGAGACAGAGACACAGACCAAGAGAAGATAATGCCAGGTGAAGATGGAAGAAGAGATTGGAGTGATGCATCTACAAACCAAGGGACACCAAGGATTGCTGACAACCACCAGAATCTAGGAGAGAAACAGGGAACATGTTCTCCCTTGAGCCTCCAGTGGGAGCCAACCCTGCTGACATCTAGATTTTAGACTTCCATTCTCCAGAACTGTGACAGATGCATTTCATTGTTTTAAGCCATCCAAGTCTCTGGTAATTTGTTGTGGCAGCTCTAGGGAATCAACACAGGCTGGGATGGAAAAATTCCTTCAGCTCTGTTCTCCTGCCTTCCTCTGTCATGGTGGGGCCTCTCACTGGACAGACGCCCACTCTCTGGAAGCCAGAAAGCAAAGGAGCAGCTGCGCAGTCTCTAGAGGTCAGCCTCTGGGCACAGGGCAGGGTGGAGGGTGGAGGGACGGTGGTTGTAGGTGGAGAGTAAGCCCAGCCAGCCCTGCCTCGAGCTTCTGTCTTCTTCAGTGTCAGAGCCGGTGGTGGCAGGGGATCCATCCGAAGGGCACTGGAGAAACTGCTGCCTTGACCCCTCTTTTCTGCCCTTTGAGTCTGGTTCTTTCGTGAGCACAAAGGGCTTGGAACACAGCTGGCTCCTCAAAACTGCATCTTGGGTCGGAAGTCAGCTTTCCCAGGAGAACGATGTCATCACCAGGCGAGGAATGGTATTTCCGTGCTGAGAAAGGCAGTGATGTACAGGCTAAAAGGCTGGGGAACCATAAATGTGAAAGGCTGTTCAAACTCATTTGTAAGCAGGCAAAGTCAAGTCAAAACTGCATGGAGATGAATCAGTTGTCACCCTCAGGGTTGGCTGGCTCCCAGGGCTGGCTACTTCTCCTTGCAGGGCCGGCTGTGGATGGTGCCAGGTGTAGAGACCCAGCACAGTGCTGGCACATATTAAGGTGCTCAGCAAATATGACTTCCTCTCTTTGCCTGCTCAGCCCCTTTCCTCACCTCCCCTAACTGGCACTGTAAAGAATATGACATTGAACGCACAAGGCACAGCATCAGTGTATCAGTGCATCAGTGCTGTGCAGAGACCACCTGTGCTGATGGAAACCCCTGCTGCTTTCACACTGAGTGCTCTCGGCAGTACATACTCCTGGGCAGAGCAAGTGCTCTCGTGAGAAAAGTGATTGAATTCAATCACATGGGTCTCAAGGGACGTGGAAGGGCAGGGTGGGGGCTGAGAGTTAAGAATGACACTTGCACCTTATGACAGTGGCATCCAAATTGTAATCCCATTGAGGGATCCCGTCAAAGTTGGATGAGGGTAGCTGCAGTGGGCGCTCTGCTCATATCTCCTCAGAAGTTTTCACTATTTCCACCTGTGCCAGCCCAACATCCAGGAGCCAGCACCAGCATCTTTGTTAGGGTTGCCCTTGGGCTACTGGAACCCCCTTTGTCCCTGTGCACTGCTGTCTGGAAGTGCCTATGAATTAACGTCCCCCTGGGGTCCGTCCTTAACCACTGGCTGATGGATGTCCAGGCAAGAGTCTCCTGGCTCCCGGGAGCCAGGATAATTCTGAGCCATATTTTTGTGTCACTTTTCAGAGTTCTTCCATGAGATTAAATTTCAGTCTTCCATTTTGGTAATTAGCTTAATAACATGCTTTTACTCACTGCCTTCACCTCCCATGACTACCAGCCCCCTCTGCTACCACTGTTTCTGTACTTCCTATAGATGGCTTGTCCTCCAATGCTTAGTGCAGAGTCTGCTTCTGGGGCAACCCAAACTAAGACAGGTGGCAAGCTTGGCCTACTGAGCCCATGGTCTCCAGATACTGCCCCTTCTGGGAGTCAGGGATTGGACTAGGCTTGGCCACTGGCTTCTTGCTTTTTGTGTTGATTCATCGCCAAGAGCTGCATAGCTCACTCACAACCTCAACATAATGAAAACATGTATCTAGTACTTGTCACATACCAGGCACTGTTCTAAGCACTTTGCGTGAACTAACTCATTGAATCCTCATAGAAACCCTACGGACTAAGTATTATTATTCTCATATCACAGGTGGGACAGGCTCAAATGAGGAGACTTACCCAGAACACAGGGCAGGCCAGTAGGGCTTCAAGCCAGTCTTGTGACTTTAGATCATGCTTTTCCCACTGTACATTTACACTCTATGAAATGCACTTTTTATTTCTGTGTATTTTTGTTAGCTTTCATGAGAATCTGGGGTACAGTAACTGAGTCCTTTTGTGGAGGTTATTAGCTCTCCATGGAGGGATTCGGGGGAAAAAAGATAAAAGAAAGGTATTAAGACTGAGTGTTTTGTAATTCCCCAAACTCATATGTTGAAGCCCTAACCCTCAGTTGGAGGTAATTGGAGGTGAGGCCTTTGGGAGATAACTGTGTTTAGATGAGGTCATGAGGGTGGGGCCCCAATGATGGGATTAGTGTCCTTATAAGAAGAGGAAGAGAAACCAGAGCTCTCTTCTCTCTCCACCATGTGAAGACACAGCAAGAAGGTGGTAGGAAGAGGACTCTCACCAAGAACCAAATCTGCCAGCATCTTGATCTTGGACTTGCCAGCTTCCAGAACTGTGAGTAATAAATATCAATTGTTTAAGCCACCCAGTGCATGGTATTTTGTTAGAGCAGCCTGGATGAAGACAGAAGGAAAGAGCCAGCCGTGAGACTATAAGAAAGGTTAAGGATGCTGAGAGGGAGTAAATTCCAGCCCTTGAATGGCAGTGGGTCTCTTAGCTACCAGGATGGGTCATGGGGTGAGGTGGTCACGGTTTGACAGCCCTGGGCTTTGGAGAAGAGGGTCATAGGAAAACTGCTCTAAAGGGTCAAGGAAAGGTTTCTCCAAGGCTTCCTCCATCTTATGCATTCATGGTGGTTCTGGGTGCCTGGGAATTCTGAAGGATCCAGAGGGGTCGGGTTAACCCCCGAGCCACCATTGGGCACTGGAAGGAGGACCACCAAACCAGTTCCCTCTTCCAGGTGTATTCCATTCTGCAGAGTTAGCAAAGTTACCAATATCTTCTTGATATTGCTGGGAAGGAAGGCCTGAGAATTTTCTAGCAAGGTTGGGTAGGGTTAACTTATGAACAATTAAAGACTGGTATTATTCTCATCTAAAACTATAGTAAGAAAGGGGGAACTAAGAGATAAAGTAACTTGGGAGGATCACACAGTAAGTGAAGGATCCAGATTTCAAACCCAGCACCTATATCCGGAACTTCCATTTGTAACTACCACACCATATGGTACCCTTAATAGGATGGTACCTGCTCTACTATTTGCGTCAAATGTATTTGCCATCATTCTTATTTTTATGTAAGTGAATATAAAAATAAGCATAAAAGCTCACGGGGATGCAGATGGCCAAGTGCAGGGGAAGCTAAATGGGCAGAGATCTCTGAAGTCCCTATTCCTTTTCAACCTAGAAATTCCATATTTATATGTGAGGTATGTAAGTTCTCCATAGGCTACCACTGGGGTGGGGACAGTTTGGGAACCACCAACGTGGTAGGAGATAACTAGAATTGCATTTTAATATCAAGTGGACTGAAGTGCAGAAATGGATTTTTGGGGGGTGGGGGTGTTGGGAGTGGAGGGATCAGTAAGAGGCCATTGGAAGAGCAGGAGATGGTGGTAGCTTGAAGTAGGGACCAGGGGACGTGCAGAATGAGAGAGGCTGGTGGATTTAAGACCTATTTTGGAATTAACATCAATGGGAAGTCCTGCTGTCATTCTTGGGGACATTGAAATCCTCATGGATGATCCATCCATTCCATGCTTTGCCCCTCCAAGTCTTGCTCTCCAGACCTCAAGAAGCCTTCATCTCCTCTCCACTTTAGCCATCGATTCCAATGGCCATCCTACAGCCCATACCATCCTTACCACTCAACCTCCTCCACTCTGACATCCCAAACTGTGGTTTTACTCCAACCATCCCTCCCAATCTTTCTATTGCTCTCACTGAGTTCCTCCCACAACATCTTCTCTGTGTTCACATTGAGATTTCTACCCCCTTGATCATTCTAATTTCTTTCTATTTTCACCCTTCATTTAGTCACTTCCTTCCCAATCTACCTTGGGCTCATCACTTCAATCTTTCTCTTGCCAAGATCTTCCCTCCCCTTTATACTTGTCCTTCACTACCACCCACACAAGTGAACACCCTCTACACCAGACGGATCAGTCTGGCTGTCTACCTTCTCCAAATGCTGTTGGGCACAATTACAGAATTTTGCTGGTTGGGCCACCAGAAACTCACGGTTCTTGACCTGAGTTAGGTGCTCAGCTCTGCATGGAAAGATCGTGTTTCCCTCACAGTGCTCCCCTCTGTTCCTCTCAGAAGCTCATTCACACTTTCTTCTCTCTCTTCAAACCCTATGTGCAAATATGTTTCTCTTCACCATTGGGGGTTGACTTGGCCTCCACTGAACTGAGAAAGTAGATGCTCAGAAGGGCACCCTCCCAAAACTTGCTTTACTTCCTCAAACTACCTCCACCTCCACTCACTTTGTCTCCTTCCTTCTGGTCTCACAGGAGAAAGCTCTCTTCTCTGGGGTAGGGCCACTTGCTCCAGCTGGGTCCCAATTTTCCTCTCCTTCTCTTTGTACATTCTGTTCAAACTCTGACCATCACATTCTTCTCATCTTGGAAGGGTCCTTTGATCACCCTCGGCCCCCTGCTCTCCTCATTAGCTGGACAAGATCCCTTCTTGTTTGCCCCATTCTTAAGGTCCCCAATCCATATGTTACATGACTTCAGAGCTCAAGCCATGAGGTCGGTGGGGGTCAGGGCTGGGTGAGAATTGGGTCCTTCCAACCTTCCATCTCACTCATGGACCAGGTTGGCCCTGGCTATATTTCTAACAGGTGTGTCTTAGAAACCTGGGCATCTGAGGAGAAATTGAGTTTTCTGAATTGCCATCAACATTGACCTTAAAAAAAAAAAGCCCAATAAGAAGCAAAGAGGATATATCTCTCAATTTCAACCCTGTGAACTTCAACTGGAGAATTGTGTTTAGGGAGCTTGTTCTTCGTAAGCTTATTACAAAAATAATACAGCTACATAATTACAGGGGGAAGATGAAATTTTATTCTCTTTCTGTGATGGCCTCAAGGGAAAATAGAAGCACACAGAAAATTTTCTACCTAGGAAAAATAACCAGAACCTCCCCCAAATGCCATGTAATTTAGTCATGAGGTGCTTTGGAAAAAAAAAAAAAGTCTGTTTATCTTAAGCCCCTAAAGAAATATCTTCATGGAGAGATTATTTCATTGAAATTTATTTCAAGGAATTATTTAAAGAACATTGGTCTTTACCACCCATTAATCAGATTTCATCTGATTTTACTTTGGTTTCTCTTTAGTTATGGGCAATTGTTTTAAGACTGCTGATTGCCTGCTATAAAGGATCAGATTTTTATGTTATAAAGACATTTCGAATGATCTATGGGCCTGAACACTGTGAGGGAGACTGGGAAAGTTCTGGGACGCAAATTGCTTTAAAGTCGATTGGGCTTGGTCTGGGCTGTGACAGAGAAGAATGAAAATGGAGCAGCTCTGGAGCTTTGCTTCAGAGGCTGAAGTTTCCTCAAACGTGGCGGAGGTTTTAAAGGCGGCAGCAGATTGGACGGAATCTCTGGAGATGGGGTGTTAGCCACGCCCACTTTGGGGGAGGACTGCAGCTTCTGCCAGCTGGAGAGGACACTGCACCTCCTACAACATGGGCTTCCTGGGACCCCAGAAAGAGCTCAGGTGGAAGGACCAATGCTTCTGCACCCCCAGTGCGCACCCCTCTGGTGGGAATCATGCCTCTCATTTCCCAAAGTCCAACAGACCTCAAGGGCAAGCAGACAGGAGGGCAGGGACACGCAGGGGGAGAACCCACGTGGTGTAGACGGTCATATGCCTGTAGCCAGCGTAAACTGACAGGGTGGCGGGGCCTTGAACAAGTCATTCAAATGCTCCAAGTCTCAGTTTTCCCACCTGAGCAATGCGAGAAATAAGGCTGTCATAAGGAATCAATGAGATGATGCACATAAAGCATTCAGCCCAGTGCGTGGCCCATAATAGGCACTCAATATATGTCATTCTTGGGACTACCTGGTAAATGGGTTCATATGTGCCATCTTGGGAGCTGCTATGTTGATTAAATACTGTAACTTAGGTGAAGGACTTAACACAGTGTTGAGCCCACAACAAACACTCGACACAGGGTAGTCATTAGTGTGAGTATCAGTAACATGTCCGAGTAGGTATTTGATCAAGTCCCTGCACACCTTCCAGAGCTCTCCTCTACCCCCTTTCCTCTTCCCTCACGGCCCTCTAGGCGCGCTGGCCTTCTTCTGTTCCCCCACTGCCCAAGCCCATTCCCTTCTCACCTGCCCCCTCTATCTGCACTCAGGGCTCCACGTCATCACTCAGCTCTCAAGTCTAAAGTGATGTCTGCAGAGAGACCCCCGGGCTCAAGAGCCTCTCCAAGCCCCCTGCGCTGACCGCCATCTATCCTGCGTGATGCAGCACAGGCCAACATCTACTCAGTTATTGTCTCTCCCCTCTGTCTGGACTGGAAATTCCATGAGAACAGGGACCTGTCTGTCCACTGCCATCCCCGGGGCATAGGAAAAGGTCTGGCACAGATTAGGTGCTCAGCAAACACCTTCCCCAGCTTCAGCCTATTGGGTCCCCATTAGGGAAGCCCATGGGGGGATTCATTTTAGAGTCAACATCCCAGAGCCTTGAAAATGCTCAGTGTTCTGTGGAATAGGCCACTTAAGGAACCTAACAGCACTGGGCACTAAGAATGTCAGGGAAACATATACCCCCAAAGAAAAAAGAAGCTGAATCTACAGACTGGTCTGAATACAAGAGGGGGTTCTGTCTTCTAGGAGGGAGGTGGTGGCAGCAAGATCCTCCTGGGGTGTCCTGCTGCTCAGGGAGATGGGAGAGGAAGACCCACCTACTTCCTAGGGGTAAGTACTGGGGTCAGAGCTGCACAGACACACCACGGGATGACCTCCACCCAGGGGCCTGGGCCCCACGTTGGACTCCCTTGGCAGGGTGGGGGGGTGGAAAAGGGGTAGAGACTCAGGCCACATCTGTGGAAGGGCAGTGCATGGTTCCCCACAGTGATTCAGCCTAGAACATGTAGATGGCCTCAGGAATAACACAGAAAGTGTGGGCGAAACAGGAGAAAGGGGGCAGTGGTGAGGTGGCCAGAAATGGTCAAAACAGAAGGCGTAGGGAGGAGCAGGCTGAATCTCAGTGTCTAATGGGTATAGGAAACCCATCCATCCATCCATCCGTCCGTCCATCCATCCACCCACCCACTCAACCATCCACCCACCCACCAACCCATCCATCCATGCATCCATCCACCCACCCATCATCCATCCATCCACCCACCCACCCATCCATCCATCCACCCATCCATCCATCCTTCCACCCACCCACTCAACCATCCACCCACCCACCAACCCATCCATCCATCCATCCATCCATCCATCCATCCACCCACTCAACCATCCACCCACCCACCCACGCATCTATCCATCCATCCATCCACCCACCCATCCACCCATCCACCCACCCACCCACTCAACCATCCACCCACCCACCCATCCATCCATCCATCCACCCACCCACCCATCCATCCATCTACCCACCCACTCAACCATCCACCCACCCACCCACACATCCATCCATCCACCCACCCACCCACGCATACATCCATCCATCCACCCACCCACCCACACATCCATCCATCCACCCACCCACCCATCCATCCATCCACATATTTCTCTCTCCCTCCCTCCCTCCTTCTTTCCCATTTTTCCTTTTCCCCTCTTTCTGTGCCCCCTGACTGGTTGGGGACACAAAGTAGTGCCTAATCCAAACTCTCAGTGAACTCACAAATTAGGGAGGGGGAGACAAGCTAGAGCATAAGATACATTTCTAAAATATTTTATTTTATTTTATTAAAACATTGTATTGGAGTATTTTACAGTGTTGTGTTAGTTTCCACTGGACAACAGCACTACAATTGTTTTAAAGGTGCTTTTTTCTTGAAGTTAAAAAAAGTCAATACATTTATAAATTGTTCCCTGAACAATGGTGCCCATAAGTCATGCCTCTGCCTAGGGGAGTTTTCTAGAGCCCCAGCGGCTGTCCTGGGGCTGCAGGCACACACGCCCATCTACCCCCCCTGCATGCGGAGGTACACGTGCTGAGACCCCACCCGTCTCCCATCCTCCGGCAGGTGGCTGAGTCAGGATCAGACTCAGACTGCATTTCTGAGCGTAATGGGCAGGCAAGCGAAATGGTGTCAAGCGCGGCCTGAAGCGCAGCTGGAACAGGGCACAGCTGCACACATGAGGGTGAGCCAGGGAGTGTGGGCAAGCCTGGCTGTGCCCATGTGGGTTCATGTTGGAGCCAAGTCATGGCTGGTGTCCCAGTACCCACATGGCAGGGAGGTCTGTGCGCTCACAGGTAAGTGAGTGTATGTGTAGATCGCAATGGCATTCCTTATGTGTGGAGCCCTTGTCCAGTGCACAGCTGGACATCAGTAAATAGCAGCCCTGCGGACAAGTAAAGACATATCAATGTCAACAACACCAAGTGCTAAGACAGAGGTGAGCACAGTCCTGAAAGGGAGCATAGGGGGCGGCACTGACATTGCTCCAGGGGGTCCCTTTCAACGCTCTTGGACTGCCTGAGCCCGGGACTTCTGGATTCTGTAAAGAGCTTCTCAGATGGCCAGGAATGACTCCAGCTCTTCTCTCCTTCATCTCCCAGGCCCCGACTTGGCCCCATCTGCCTTTGTGTCTTGGTCCTGCACTTTGCCTGGCTTGCTGGGGTGGGGTCCTGGCTCTGGCCTCACCTTCTCTGGACTCTGGAATGGCCCCTCAGCACCTTGGGCCACATCCATGGACAGGAAGCACCACGCACCTGCTCCTGCTCAGGCCTGGACACCCCAATGCCAAGTGGGCCCCAGGAGCCCAGCAAGGAGGGAGCAGTAGGGCCCGTGCCCCTGGGGGATTCCGCTGTGCTCTCCCGGGGTGCTGCCCTAGGAGACCATCACAGCCTCCTGGAGGGACTAATGGTCTTTTAATTAATTTACTTATTTTTAAAATTTTTTGGCTGCACTGCACGCAGCTTGTGGGATCTGAGATCACTGACCAGGGACCTAACCTGTGTCCCCTGCTGTGGAAGTACAGAACCTTAACCACTGGATTGCCAGGGGAGTCCCAGGGACTGATGGTCCTGGGGCTTCAGGTGGGACAAGCCGGAATCGATGTGGTGAGCAAAATGCTGTGACTGAACAACCCTCACACAGTGGATTGTACCAGGACCCACATCAACCAGCACATTGCAGAACAAGCTCCTGAGGGATTCTGGAGTCGTCCGTGTTTGCCTTGTAAAACTTCCCTGCAAAGGATCACTTTGGGCTGGCAGTGGATTGCTGCTACTGGATTATCTTAATGTCTTCCTGGAGAAACTTTGTGCAGGTTATTCTTCTTGCTAATAAGTATCATATCTATTTATCTATCTGCTCAGGAATAACAATTCAACACTGCCAAGCCTGTCCTTGCTGGAGAAAACCCCATCTTTCCTGAGACCTATGCGTGTGCAATCCTGGTGACTTATCACAGGTCTTCCTGGGCCCAGGCTCCTGGGGTACTCCTGCCTCTCTGTCTGGATTAGAGCGTGAATGGGGCCGCTCCTGTGTGTTTGCCGTGACTGTCTGCACTCAGAGGTCTCCACCGCTGAGGGTGATGCAATTGCATGAGTCACATCACGACTAGCTATTTCCTGATGCTTTCAAACAAAGTAGTTTACCAGCATATGCACATATGTTAGAAGGTAGAGTGGAGTAGTGGGGAAAAACGAAACAAAACAATAAACATGGATTCTGAGGCCAAGACTAAGGTTTGAATCCTGGAAATATTTGCCCTAGTAGCTGTGTGATCTTGGCCACTGTGGTAGACAGAATAATCCCTGGAACCTTTGAATGTGTTACCTCACAAGGCAGAAGACACTTTGCAGATGTGAATAAGGTAAGAATCCTGAGATGGGGAGGTTACCTTGGATTCTCCGGGTGGGCTCAGTGTAGTCACAGGCATCCTTGTAAGAGGGATGTAGAGTCAGAGGAGATGTGATGATGGAGTGAGGGGTGAGTGAGAGAGAGAGGGAGGGAGGGAGGGATGGAGAGGTTGAGAGACAGAGAGAGAGAGATGACAGAAAGAGAGAGAGAGAGAGAGGGAGGGAGGGATGGAGAGATTGAGACAGAGACAGACAGAGAGAGAGAGATGACAGAGAGAGAGACAGACAGAGAGAGGGAGGGAGAAATGGAGAGATTGAGAGAGAGACAGAGAGAGAGAGATGACAGAGAGAGAGAGAGACAGACAGAGGGAGGGAGAAATGGAGAGATTGAGAGAGAGACAGAGAGAGAGAGATGACAGAGAGAGAGAGAGAGACAGGCAGAGAGAGGGAGGGAGGGATGGAGAGATTGAGAGAGAGAGAGAGAGAGATGACAGAGAGAGAGACAGAGACAGAGGGAGGGAGGGATGGAGAGATTGAGAGAGAGACAGAGAGAGAGACAGAGACAGAGAGAGAGAGGGAGGGAGGGATGGAGAGATTGAGAGAGAGACAGAGAGAGAGACAGAGACAGAGAGAGAGAGGGAGGGAGGGATGGAGAGATTGTGAGAGAGACAGAGATGACAGAGAGAGAGAGAGACAGAGAGGGAGGGAGGGATGGAGAGATTGAGAGAGAGACAGACAGAGACAGAGAGACAGACAGACAGATACAGAGAGAGAGAAAGAGATGACATTGGAAGATGTTACGCTGGCTCTGAAAGTGGATGAAGGGGCTGTGAGCCCAGGAATACAGAGGGCTGTAGAAGCTGCAAGAGGCAAGGAAAAGGATTCCCCTTAGAGCCTCTGAGGGAACTGTGGCCTTGCTGACACCTTGACTTTAGCCCAGCGAAACCCATTTAGACTGTCTCATCTCCAAACCATACAATAATAAATGTGTGTAGTTTCTTTTTTTTTAAGTTTTTTTTATGTGGACCATTTTTAAAGTTTTTATTGAATTTGATACAATATTGCTTCTGTGTTATGTTTTGGTTTCTTGGCCCCGAGGCCTGTGGGATCTTAGCTCTCCGACCAGGGATTGAACCTGCACCCCCTGTATTGGAAGGTGAAGTGTTAACCACTGGACCGCCAGGGAAGTCCCCAAGTGTGTGTAGTTTTAAGCCACTGTTTGTGGTACTTTGTTACAGCAGCCATAGGAAACTGATACCGACCAGCTACTTTCCCTCTCTTAGCTTCCGTTAGCTCATTTCTAATAAGAGAAGGCAGGCTAGGAATTGCTTTCCCATAAGGTTGTTGTGTGGGTGAATCAAGTAGTGACTGCTACTTCAGAAGGAAGAGGGGAAGGCCTTTGGCATCAGGTCCTTGGGCCAGTGCTTCTCACACTGTCGGTGATGAAGCCCCCCTCCCCCCTTTTAATAAATTTCAATCCATTGTAGATCAATACTTTTATAAAATGCAATACAAATGAACCATTAGAAACAAATGAAATAAAGGACATACAAAATCCAAGCCTCACTCTTTTATTATTAGATTCAGCAGCCATAAAATCGTGCTGGGTAATTGCTCTGAAAATTTCTCTACATATACTCTCGTCTTCTGTCCTCATGTCACTTTCTGTGCGCGGGGAACAGACAATTTGCTGCCTGGTCCCCGCCCACACCCTGAGCTGATTGTTACCTGGAGGTGAGTATAAGTTGCAGTCGAGGCCTGGGGCAGTCAGATTGCCTTACAGATGAGGTGATGTCCAGGCTGAATTCTGAGGTAGTGATAGGGGTTTACCAGGAAGAAAAGAGCAAAAACAGAACAGGGGAAACCATGTTGAAAGGACGGAGGCAGAGAGAGAAAGACAAATATCATATGATATCGCTTATATGTGGAATCTTAAAAAAAAAAAAAGATACAAGTGAGCTTATTTACAAAACAAAAATAAACCCACAGACATAGAAAACAAACCTATGGTTACTGAAGGGGAAAGGGAGGGATAAATTAGGAGTCTGGGAAGTAATATATACATACTACTATATATAAAAGAGATAACCAACAAGGACATGATGCTTAGCATAGGGAACTATACTCAATATTTTGCAATAACTTATAAGCAGAAAGGATCTGAAAAAGAAGCTATACACACACACACACACACACACACATATATAATTAAATCACTTTGCTGTACACCTGAAACTACCACGAAATTGCAAATCAACTATACTTCAATTAAAAAAATCTTAAAAAAGAAAGGCATGCAGGTGAGGAGTGCTTTGTATCTCAAATATGAATTTACCTGCCAGTGTCTTTGAAGGACAGCAGTCTGAAATTTGAGCTGTTCTTGAACCTTGATAAAGAGGAGACTACAAGTTGGTATAGTGTTAATCATTAGGACATGACCTCTCAGCTTAAAATCTTTCAGGAGCTTCCCCCTGCCTCTGGGGTCAATTGGCAGCTCTCAGTGGAGCCCTGCTACTTCCCCTTGATCCAGCCTCACCTGCACCAGCCCCTGTGCTCCAGGTCCATGGGACTCCCCGCCCATTCTTCCAGACACGTCCTTCCCCAGGACCCATCATGCTGTTCCTCTGACAGGCATGCTGCTCTGCTTTCTCCTTGCCTAGCAAACTCTACCTGTCCTTCAGGTCTTAGCTTGAACAACATTTCCTCAGGAGACCTTCTCTTCCTTCCCAGCTTTTGTCTTGTTACAAGTTCCAGTGAGCGCCTAAGGCAGGGTTTTGCCTGTCTCAGTGGTCAGTGAATATCTAGTGGTTGAATGAATAAACACGCTGTATTTCTCTCTCCCCAGCAGGTACCACAGTTCCAAAGAAAACTTTTATGTACTTATCTGTTTAATGTTAATCTTTCCACTAAACTATAACTATATGGGGTCAAGGATCATGTCTGTTTTGCCCTCCACAGTGCCTCAAACACAGTAGGTGCTAAAATACACACTGAATGAACATGTGAATGATTGATTGAAAGGATGAGTGATGGGAGTTGGGTGGGATTGATGGGGAAAACCCTATGGGAAGAATTTGATTATCTTCCTTGGCGTCACCTGAGACTGGGGGCAACAATAGCTGACATTCAGAGGGCTCCCTCACCCCTGAAGTCTCCTGCTGCAGACAATCGTGAGACCCAATCATCACAAGAAACAAAGGAACTTTTCGGATCCTAAGAGGAATCGGTGAGGTGAAGGTTACATTTTCTAGAGAAACAAAGTCATATCTTTTCCAATGCAGGCAACTTCTTCATGCTCAAAGATTTTATTGTAGGAATGTCTTGGACATTTTCTTCAGATAGCCATAGAACAACCACATTTATAAGGCTGTGTTCCATAATAGTAAGACAACAACCAGCAAGCTAACAAAACCCACAATAGAAAACAACAACAGCAACAAAACCAAACGACCCAACTGTGTGAAGCAATTAATCAACCAGAAAACATCAGCAACTCCTGGGGCACATATAACATAGAGGAGCTGGTTCTTGCATATATTAAGTGCTGTATATATGTTAGTGGATGTGACTTTCGTTTTCTTGGATGCAGATGGCATTCCATGGTCCTCCTGGCTTGGCAGGATCTGTGGCTTCTTGGAGCAGACGTAACAGCTGTTGCATCCTTGGGGAGACGGGGCTGAGTTGGAATTGCAATTGGTTGATGTGCCTGGCTTGATGCTATGCACCATGATGGCTGTGAGGACTGAGAAGGACCACTTGGCCACCTCCCAGGTGCCCCTCTGAAGCTGTCAGCTCTGGCTTTCCAGATGGGAGTAGGTTACCAGCCAAGGGTGCACAGTCAGAGCCTCTTCCTCTGTTGGCGACAAGCATGGCTTCACTGGAGCATGAATTCCTCAGGTTCAGTGGCCAGGCTTCTCTTTTGAGCCTCCATGGTCTCTAAGGCAAGGTCAGCCCTCAGTTGTGCCTGTTAAAGGCTCACTTACAGGCTCTTCCCTACAGACACCAGTTCATAATCCTGGAGAGGGAAAATGATCTTGTGGAAAGAAGCCAATAGGAGGGGAGTTGGGAGAGCTGGGACCTAGTCCTAGGTCTGTGATCTCTCAGTGGAAGGTCTGAATGGAAGAAAAAGGGTAGGAAGAGGGAATTCTTCCTGCCTGACTTTGAGTGAGACATTGTTTTTTTCCTTCCTTTGGACTTCAACTGAAACATCAGCTCTTCCTAGATATTGAGCCTAATGGCTTTTTTAAAAATGGTGGATTAATAGTCTATTTTTAAAATATTATTGGAGTATAGTTGATTTACAATGTTGTTTTAGTTTCAGGTGTACAGCAAAGCGAATCAGTTATACATATACATGTATCCACTCTTTTTCAGATTCTTTTCCCATATAGGTTATTATAGAGTATTGAGCAGAGTTCCCTGTGCTATACAGTAGGTCCTTGTTGGTTATCTATTTTATATATAGTAGTGTGTGTATGTTAATCCCAAGTTCCTGATTTATCCCTGCCCCCAAACCTGATGGCTTTTGGACTGGAACTTTCACCATCAGCTCCCCTGGTTCTCAGCCCTTCAGACTCAGCTACACCACTGGCTCTCCCAGGTCTCAGCTTGCCGATTGTAGATCTCGGGACTTGTCAGCCTCCAAATCATGTAAGCCAGTTTCTAACAATAAATCTCTCTCTTTCTCTCTCTCCCTCCATCCACAACACACACACACACACACACACACACACACACACACACACAGAGTTGATTCTGTTTCCCTGGTGAAGCTGACTAATACAGCACCTTTATAAAGTACGGTGATCAGCATGGTGATGGAGGTCTGAGGGCTCTGTCACAAAGATTCCACCAAGACAAGAAAGTGGGCCTTTGTTCCCATTGCTTAGGAGTCCGTGAGGCACATGAACCCTCCCTAGCATCAGAGCAGGCTCCAGAATGGCAGCCTGCCCTGCCCTGGCAAATTCCAGGTACCAGCCTTCCTTAGGGTCCAAAGCTTTGAGGGGTATTGGCAGATGCACAGAATTGTTTATTCAGCAGATGAACATCAGGCATCCTTTATGGGATGGACCTTGTTCCAGGAATACAGTCGTGAAGAATGCAGAGGTACAGGTCTCCCTTCTTATGGGGCCTTTGGTGCAGCAGGGATGAGAGAGCAGGCAGTAAAGAAACAGTGATGTGTGAAGACGTGAGGCGTCATGTTGGCTTCTTGAGGCAGTAACGTCAGGTCAGAAGCACGTTGCAAGCGGAGGGCGCAGCTAGGGCAAAGGTGGGTGCAGAAAGGGGGCAGTGGGGCGTGGCCTTGTAAGCATGACAGGGCGGACTTCGGTGAGCCTGGAGGTTCTGGGATGGAGTCCCGACAGTTAGGTTCACAGGCCACGGAAAAGAGCTCAGACTTACTCCAAGTGGGAAGAAAATTCTTTGGAGGGTCTGGAGTAGGGGACGTTGTGATCTGATTCATGATGGAATACAGCATCCCTCTGCCACAGTTGTCTAGGTGAGAGCTGATGGTGGCCTGGACTGGGGTGTGGGCAGTGAGGAGGGACAGGCATGGGAGGTGGGGTCTATTTTGGAGGTAGAGGAGTTGCCGCTGAGGAGGGGTACAAAATCCTGGGGAGGGGGACAAAAGAAAACATGGATTCAAGGAAGAAACACTGGCCGTTTAGAGATGGCCGGTGGTGATCTGGCCATCTCCAAGTTCAGCAGAGGCCCGGACTGGGGTCAGGGATGGCATCTGCCACAGAGAGGTCAAAGCCGGCAGGTTTTGGGCTGAGGCCTTTCCTGGTCAGTTCCTTCATCTCACCTGAGCACTGGGTTAATGCCTGCTAACCTCTTCCTTAGTTGACCTCTCAGCTGGCCAGAGCTGCCTCTGGAAGCACCTCAGGTCACTAAGGAAACTTGGTGCCACTGTCTACTTCTCTTGTCTTCAGGCCCGCATGCCCTTCCGGGCACCCCTGCCTCCCAGGACTGGAATGCTCCTCCATTCCTGGGCCTCTCAGGTGCTGGGCGGAGGTCACCGCATGCCTCTGGGTGAGCGGGGGTGGGTGGAGAGCTGCCCGCAGGACATGGTCTTCCCCCAGGGTGCCAGGCTCACACCTGTGCACTGTTCATGCCTGCAAGGCCTTTCCCCTCTTCTGGGGTCTAACCCTGCTCATCCACGGAGCCTTTTCTTCCAGCCCCTCCCACTTCCAGCCCCTCCCACTCCTTTTCTTCCAGCCCCTCCCACTCCAGCCCCTCCCACTGCTTTTCTTCCAGCCCCTCCCACTTCCAGCCCCTCCCACTCCTTTTCTTCCAGCCCCTCCCACTTCCAGCCCCTCCCACTCCAGCCCCTCCCACTCCTTTTCTTTTCTTCCAGCCCCTCCCACTCCAGGCCTCTCCTCCAAGTGCCCACAGCCTCTTGGTTAAAGTGAATTGTCTCTTTACTTGAGGGTCATCCTTCCTGAGCTGGAGAATTCCCTGAGGGCAGGGACCATGTCTCACTTCTGTTCCCAGCCCCCAGTCCAGGGGACTCTGTCCCTGTTTGGAGTGATGCAACCAATGCATCCATCATTGGCCACAGCAGCAGTGGGCTGGGGAGAGAAACTTGCCTTTCCCGGAGGTGTCCATCTTCCCTTCCACATACCGTACTTAACACATCAGCAGGACAATGACAACAGACTCCAGCTCTATCTTTGTTTCCCTGATTAGGCAGACCTAGTTCTGAGTTCAGGTTGTAAATGAGATGCCGTGATTGCTTCTTGAATAGAAGACCCAAATTTGCTTGAACTTAGGCAATAAGTATTCTATTTTTCTCACCTCTTTAGCATCAGGTTCAAAGCAGAATGCATCAGATGTTCTATAATACAGGTTCAGAGTTGGGCTAAAATTCAAACATACTCATACTAATGGGAAAAAATCTGGAGGCTTTAACCACAGCTTGTGATTCAGCCTGATTGACAGTGTTTCCATTTTGTGAAGTCCCTGTTTTCATGTGAAATGAATGACTCCTTTTTCATTTTGCTCCTGAAATAGGGAAATGTTCTCATTGTGGAGGGAAATCTCTACAAGCAGCCCATTAAATAGTAAAATGTTCCTGCTGTGCCTGTGTGAAATTATTACCCAGGGAAAGCATCAGTCCCCGAAGGGAGACCATCCTGGAGGAGGTTTGCCCAAATTGCCGAGCTTGGAGGCTATTTGTTCATCATTTGGGGAGACATGCATTCAACATCAATGTCTTTCTTCTCCCCCAGATGAAACCTTGGTCTGGATGTCAGCTCGGGAAACTCAACTCCATCTACTTCAAGAGAAAAAGGACTTGGTTGGAAGCATCTTAGGTGTGTTGCTGAATCCAGCCTCAGAGGTAAAGCCAGGCAGCAGGACCAGAGCTGGCCCAACCTGGTTCCAACCTGGGAGTCTCTATTCTGTGTCCCTTCTTGAGTTTCCTGTCTTTGTCCTTCTGTCTTGCTGTTGTCCAGACTTTCTCTGTTCCCCAGTTCTCATGGTGGGACCTGGTCACCACTACCAGCTCTCAAATTTACGAGCTACACACAGACATCCAGAGAGAGCCTGATCTCTTTCCCCAAGGCAGTGCCCTTCCCTTGACCATCCACGGTAAGCAGCGGGTAGGTTGTATTATCACGTGGAGCTTCTACTACAACCCTATGGATGGGGTGGGGAAGGGTCAATTCCTAGAAAAGTCATAGTAGGAAGATAATCCAAGAGGTGTCCGTTACATTGATAGCAAAAGCCTAGAGTCACCCCACAAATGGATAAGAAGAGTTCAGGGATTCCTGCCATGTTGGAATTCAAGTTCTGACAATGAAACCCATAAATATCTACTTATGAAAAAGGGGTTGTGATTCCATGTGAAGCTGGGGCTAGACCTAAGTTTCAGACACTTAACACCTCATTCTAGGAGCTTGTGCTGCTGACTTGGGGGGAGCCACCCCTCCCAGCAAATGTGGTTCCTTTTCCTTCCCCAGACTGGCTCTTCCTTATGTAACATCCACAACAAACCAGGGGCTCCCGGCCACATGATGAAGCTGCTGTCCCTCAAAAACACTCTTTCTGTCCATGATCTCTCAATCTGCCAACAACCCCATCTTACAGATGTGGAGTTGAGGCTCACAGAAGTTGGGGCATTCACATGTTTCTGGTTCTAAAGCCTTTATTTCAAATTTAATTTTTATTTTATATTGGATATGGTGGTTGATTTACAATGCTGTGTTAGTTTCAGGTGTACAGCAAAATGATTCAGTTATACATATACATGTATCTATTCTTTTCCATATTCTTTTCCCATACAGGTTATTACAGAGTATTGAGTAGAGTTCCCTGTGCTGTACAGTAGGTCCTAGTCGATTACCTATTTTATTAAAGCCTTGATTTCATTACACACACTGACAACATCATCTACACAGCATCACATCCCGAGACCAGGTTGTTAGCAAGGAGAAAACAGAGAAACGATGGATAAGAAAATGAAATGGACTCATAATGAGACAGGATGTAGAAATGTTTGGGTGGAACAGATAGGTTTCCTGGCCACTAGGACCTCAGATGGGCTTATGACCATGTCTTGTGGAAGCTTGTGCCCCTCCTCTGGATATTGTGAATTTCCAGGTCCCCTTGGCACCCAGCGTCTTCGGCCTGTGGGTGCTTTCTTCATGTGACCTAGCCTCAACCCAGATGTGGAAACACACTTCTTTTCTTAGGTAATGCCCTGAGCCTAAGTAAAACCTATTCACACAAAGTATTCATTAATGTGAATTTAGGAATGTTAATCCTTCCTTGAGGATTAGGAGGTGGGTAGAAGATGGTTTCTAGCTGGCCATAAACTAAGCTTTGACATGAGTCACTCCCACTCTTACATTACGTATGGTGACCACACCCAGGGACATTTCCATGCCCTCCTCACCCCATAGAGTCCCCTCACCTCTCAGTATCTGCAGACCTCCCCTCTCCCCTTTCCTACTGTCCCTTGTGTTTCAGAGAAAAACAGAGTTCTCCATTTTCTTTCTTTTTTTTTTTTAACATCTTTATTGGAGTACAATTGCCTTACAATGGTGTGTCAGTTTCTGCCGTATAACACAGTGAATCAGTCATACATATACATACGTTCCCATGTCTCCTCCCTCTTGCGTCTCCCTGCCTCCCACCCTCCCTATGCCACCCCTCTAGGTGGTCACGCCTAGTAGCTACCTGATGGAAACCCTCCCGCCCCTTCATAGTCCTTGGGTGGAACTAGCACTTCTGTCCAAGGAAAGCCCCACTCCCCGGTCTGCCCCTGGGGCTGCTGTTTGCATTCTCCCAGGTCCAGCCTTGTCCGTCCACCTGGAGCTGGAGCCACCCTTTGCAGCCGCTTCCATAATTTCTGCTCTTGGAAGTCATTTTTCTCTGACAGCGCAGCACTAGCTCAGCAATCCCTGCCCAGAGCCTCCAGAAGCAGCCAGCCTGGAGGAGAGAGGGAAGGTATTTCCTGTAGATGGAGCAGCCAGGAAAGAACGTGGTGGCAGGTGGGAGCACGGGTGTCCAAGGAGCAGCGGGGAGTGGGGCAGAGGGAGCGTCGGGTTGGGGGAGTGAGAGAGAAGGTGATGCAGGGTTCTGGGAGAGGGCTTCACGGTCTGCATAGGGGGAAGCGATGGCAACAGCAAACTTGTCTTTGTCTTTTCGGCCGTGCATGGAAGGCAGGGTCTGGTCCTTAAATAGTTCTATGTCTCAGCCCTAAGCATAGTTCACAGAGGCAAATGGTAAATAGGTGCTGATGAGCGGGTAAGTGCAGGAACGGGTTTTGTCAGCTGTGAAAGGGACTTAAGGCATTAGGGAGTAGGCAGGTCCAAGGGGCCATTTTATAGCCCCTGAAGTCCCACTTGGCACACACCCACTTCAAGGTCAGCTCCGGGCTTCAGAAAGGCAGTCCCTGGGGTCTGTAGCTGATGGACTAATGAGGCCCACCAGCAAGCCCCTTGCGGAGGAGTTAGCCTGCCTTATTTATTCTTTGTATTTCTGCCCCCAGCACATACAAAACGTGCCCCAAAGGAAACTCTTCCAAATAGAGATCCTTGTGGCCACAAGGTGGCGCCATTGTTCCGGCCAAAGACCCCAGAGCCTGTGGGCAGGACCACATGGCTTGGAACTTTGAGCTGAATCCAAATTCCTCCAACCTCTTTGTCAGGCTCTAATCTCAACGCAGTGATATATTCTAATCCCATAACAAGGGGATTAACACCACCACTGTAGCTAATTTGAATTGAGAAGATCCGTTTCAGACAGTGAATTCCAAGATGCTTCCTTCCCTCGGGGGCAGAGAAGGTAGGAGCAGTGCCTGGACAGACTCTTGGATTGCTTGCAGGCTGAGCTGCGCTCACAGGGGCAGACCCACAGACCACAGCGCTCACTGCCTCCAGCCCCTGTGCACCATTTTGGTGGCTGTCACACAGACAGCTGGGGGCAAATGGGGGAAGGGTCCCCACTTAAATTCCCATCACTCCTTCCCTTTGCTCCAAGCTCTTGGCGTTGATGCCCCTGTACTCTTCTCCATGTGTTCACATCCTACCCTTTCCTCAAGGTCCAGTTCCCAGAGAGGCTCTTGTGCACCTCCTGCCCCAAGGACTAAGACCTTCTCTGAATTCTGGAAGCTTTTCTGACTTAATGAGCACTGAGAAATACGACTGGTATCTACCTTTTCATTTACCGTTTTTTTTTGTTTTGTTTTGTTTTAACATCTTTATTGGAGTATAATTGCTTTACAATGTTGTGTTAGTTTCTGCTCTATAACAAAGTGAACCAGCTATACGTATACATATATCCCCATATCCCCTCCCTCTTGCGTCTCCCTCCCACCCTCCCTATCCCACCCCTCCAGATGGTCACAAAGCACCAAGCTGATTTCCCTGTGCTATTCAGCTTCTTCCCACTAGCTATCTATTTTACATTTGTTTGGTAGTGTATATATGTCCATGCCACTCTCTCACTTCGTCCCAGCTTACCCTTCCCCCTCCCCGTGTCCTCAAGTCCATTCTCTACATCTGCATTTTATTCCTGTCCTGCTCCTAGGTTCATCAGGACCATTTCTTTTTTTTTTTTTTAGACTCCATATACATGTGTTAGCATACGGTATTTGTTTTTCTCTTTCTGACTTACTTCACTCTGTATGACAGTCTCTAGGTCCAACCACCTCACTACAAAAAACTCAATTTCATTCCTTTTTATGGTTAATTTTCCACTGTATATATGTGCCACATCTTCTATATCCATTCATCTGTCGATGGACACTTAGGCTGCTTCCATGTCCTGGCTATTGTAAATAGAGCTGCAATGAACATTGTGGTACATGACTCTTTTGAATTATGGTTTTCTCAGGGTATATGCCCAGTGGGATTGCTGGATCATATGGTAGTTCTACTTTTAGTTTTTTAAGGAACCTCCATACTGTTCTCCATAGTGGCTGTACCAATTTACATTCCCACCAGCAGTGCAAGAGTGTTCCCTTTTCTCCACACCCTCTCCAGCATTTATTGTTTCTAGACTTTTTGATGATGGCCATTCTGACTGGTGTGAGGTGATATCTCATTGTAGTTTTGATTTGCGTTTCTCTAATGATTAATGACGTTAAGCATTATTTCATGTGTTTGTTGGCACTCTGTATATCTTCTTTGGAGAAATGTCTATTTAGGTCTTCTGCCCATTTTTGGATTGGCTTGTTTGTTTTTTTTATATTGAGCTGCATGAGATGCTTGTATATTTTGGAGATTATCCTTTGTCAGTTGCTTCGTTTGCAAATATTTTCTCCCATTCTGAGGGCTGTCTTTCATTGTGTTTATGGTTTCCTTTGCTGTGCAAAAGCTTTTAAGGTTCATTAGGTCCCATTTGTTTATATTTGTTTTTATTTCCATTTCTGTAGGGGGTGTGTCAAAAAGGATCTTGCTGTGATTTATGTCATAGAGTGTATTGCCTATGTTTTCCTCTAAGAGTTTTAAAGTGTCTGGCCTTACATTTAGGTCTTTAATCCATTTTGAGTTTATTTTTGTGTATGGTGTTAGGGAGTGTTCTAATTTCATTCTTTTACATGTAGCTGTCCAGTTTTCCCAGCACCACTTATTGAAGAGGCTGGCTTTTCTCCACTGTATATTCTTGCCTCCTTTATCAAAAATAAGGTGACCATATGTGCATGGGTTTATCTCTGGGCTTTCTATCCTGTTCCATTGATCTATATTTCTGTTTTTGTGCCAGTACCATACTGTCTTTTTTATTTTTGGCTGCCTTGGGTCTTCGTTGCTGTGCAATGGCTTTCTCTAGTTGTGGTGAGCGGGGGCTACTCTTCGTTGCGGTGCAAGGGCTTCTCATTGCTGTGGCTTCTCTTGTTGTGGAGCACCAGCTCTAGGTGTACGGGCTTCAGTAGTTGTGCCACACGGGCTCAGCAGTTGTGGCTCGTGGGCTCCAGAGTGCAGGCTCAGTTGTTGTGGCACATGGGCTTAGTTGCTCCACGGCATGTGGGATCTTCCTGGACCAGGGTTCGATCCAGTGTCCCCTTGTTCGCTGGCAGATTCTTAACCACTGCGCCACCAGGGAAGTCCCGTACTGTCTTGATTACTGTAGCTTTGTAGTATAGTCTGAAGTCAGGGAGCCTGATTCCTCCAGCTCCATTTTTCTTTCTCAAGATTGCTTTGGCTATTCGGGGCCTTTTGTGTTTCCATACAAATTGTGAAATTTTTTGTTCTAGTTCTGTGAAAAATGCCATTGGTAGTTTGTTAGGGATTGCATTGAATCTGTAGATTGCTTTGGGTAGTATAGTCATTTTCACAGTATTGATTCTTCCAATCCAAGAACATGGTATATCTCTCCATCTGTTGGTATCATCTTCAATTTCTTTCATCAGTGTCTTATCGTTTCTGCATACAGGTCTTTCGTCTCCTTGGTAGGTTTATTTCTAGGTATTTTATTCTTTTTGTTGCAATGGTAAATGGGAGTGTCTCCTTAATTTCTCTTTCAGATTTTTTTTTATTTATTTATTTTTTTAATTTTTTTATTTTTTTATTTTTTTTCCATTTTTTTTTAAGTTTATTTATTCATTTTTTTAATTAGTTTCTGCTTTATAACAAAGTGAATCAGTCATACATATACATCTGTTCCCACATCCCTTCCCTCATGCATCTCCCTCCCTCCCACCCTCCCCATCCCACCCCTCCAGGCGGTCACAAAGCACCGAGCTGATCTCCCTGTGCTCTGCGGCTGCTTCCCACTATCTATCTACCTGACGTTTGGTAGTGTATACACGTCCATGCCTCTCTTTCGCCTTGTCACAGCCCACCCTTCCCCCTCCCCATATCCTCAAGTCCATTCTCAAGTAGGTCTGCGTCTTCATTCCCGTTTTGCCCCTAGGTTCTTCATGACATTTTTTTTTTAAATTCCGTATATATGTGTTAGCATACGGTATTTGTCTTTCTCTTTCTGACTAACTTCACTCTGTATGACAGACTCTAGGTCTATCCACCTCATTACAAATAGCTCAGTTTCGTTTCTTTTTATGGCTGAGTAATATTCCATTGTATATATGTGCCACATCTTCTTTATCCATTCATCCGATGATGGACACTTAGGTTGTTTCCAGCTCCGGGCTATTGTGAATAGAGCTGCAATGAACATTTTGGTACATGTCTCTTTTTGAATTATGGTTTTCTCAGGGTATATGCCCAGTAGTGGGATTGCTGGGTCATATGGTAGTTCTATTTGTAGTTTTTTAAGGAACCTCCATACCGTTCTCCATAGTGGCTGTACCAATTCACATTCCCACCAGCAGTGCAAGAGTGTTCCCTTTTCTCCACACCCTCTCCAGCATTTATTGTTTCTAGATTTCTCTTTTTTTTTTTTTTAATTAGTTTCTGCTTTATAACAAAGTGAATCAGTCATACATATACATCTGTTCCCACATCCCTTCCCTCATGCATCTCCCTCCCTCCCACCCTTCCCATCCCACCCCTCCAGGCGGTCACAAAGCACCGAGCTGATCTCCCTGTGCTCTGCGGCTGCTTCCCACTATCTATCTACCTTACGTTTGGTAGTGTATATATGTCCATGCCTCTCTTTCGCTTTGTCACAGCTTACCCTTCCCCCTCCCCATATCCTCAAGTCCATTCTCAAGTAGGTCTGTGTCTTTATTCTCGTTTTGCCCCTAGGTTCTTCATGACATTTTTTTTTTAAATTCCGTATATATGTGTTAGCATACGGTATTTGTCTTTCTCTTTCTGACTAACTTCACTCTGTATGACAGACTCTAGGTCTATCCACCTCATTACAAATAGCTCAGTTTCGTTTCTTTTTATGGCTGAGTAATATTCCATTGTATATATGTGCCACATCTTCTTTATCCATTCATCCGATGATGGACACTTAGGTTGTTTCCAGCTCCGGGCTATTGTGAATAGAGCTGCAATGAACATTTTGGTACATGTCTCTTTTGGAATTATGGTTTTCTCAGGGTATATGCCCAGTAGTGGGATTGCTGGGTCATATGGTAGTTCTATTTGTAGTTTTTTAAGGAACCTCCATACCGTTCTCCATAGTGGCTGTACCAATTCACATTCCCACCAGCAGTGCAAGAGTGTTCCCTTTTCTCCACACCCTCTCCAGCATTTATTGTTTCTAGATTCCTTGATGATGGCCATTCTGACTGGTGTGAGATGATATCTCATTGTAGTTTTGATTTGCATTTCTCTAATGATTAATGATGTTGAGCATTCTTTCATGTGTTTGTTGGCAGTCTGTATATCTTCTTTGGAGAAATGCCTATTTAAGTCTTCTGCCCATTTTTGGATTGGGTTGTCTGTTTTTTTGCTATTGAGCTGCATGAGCTGTTTATAAATTTTGGAGATTAATCCTTTGTCAGTTGCTTCATTTGCAAATATTTTCTCCCATTCTGAGGGTTGTCTTTTGGTCTTCTTTATGGTTTCCTTTGCTGTGCAAAAGCTTTGAAGTTTCATTAGGTCCCATTTGTTTATCTTTGTTTTTATTTCCATTTCTCTAGGAGGTGGGTCCAAAAGGATCTTGCTGTGATTTATGTCATAGAGTGTTCTACCTATGTTTTCCTCTAAGAGTTTGATAGTTTCTGGCCTTACATTTAAGTCTTTAATCCATTTTGAGCTTATTTTTGTGTATGGTGCTAGGGAATGATCTAATCTCAAACTTTTACATGTCCCTGTCCAGTTTTCCCAGCACCACTTATTGAAGAGGCTGTCCTTTCTCCACTGTACATTCCTGCCTCCTTTATCAAAGATAAGTTGGCCATATGTGCGTGGGTTTATCTCTGGGCTTTCTATCCTGATCCACTGATCTATCTTTCTGTTTTTATGCCAGTACCAGACTGTCTTAATTACTGTAGCTTTGTAGTATAGTCTGAAGTCAGGGAGCCTGATTCCTCCAGCTCCGTTTTTCGTTCTCAAGATTGCTTTAGCTATTCGGGGCCTTTTGTTTTTCCAAACAAATTTTGAAATTTTTTGTTCTAGTTCTGTGAAAAATGCCATTGGTAGTTTGATAGGGATTGCATTGAATCTGTAGATTGCTTTCGGTAGTAGAGTCATTTTCACAATATTGATTCTTCCAATCCAGGAGCATGGTATATCTCTCCATCTATTTGTATCATCTTTAATTTCTTTCATCAGTGTCTTATAGTTTTCTGCATACAGGTCTTTTGTCTCCTTAGGTAGGTTTATTCCTAGATATTTTATTCTTTTTGTTGCGATGGTAAATGGGAGTGTTTTCTTGATTTCATTTTCAGATTTTTCATCATTAGTGTATAGGAATGCCAGAGATTTCTGTACATTAATTTTATATCCTGCTACTTTACCAAATTCATTGATTAGCTCTAGTAGTTTTTCGGTAGCATCTTTAGGATTCTCTATGTATAGTATCATGTCATCTGCAAACAGTGACAGCTTTACTTCTTCTTTTCCAATTTGGATTCCTTTTATTTCCTTTTCTTCTCTGATTGCTGTGGCTAAAACTTCCAAAACTATGTTGAATAAGAGTGGTGAGAGTGGGCAGCCTTGTCTTGTGCCTGATCTTAGTGGAAATGGTTTCAGTTTTTCACCATTGAGGACAATGTTGGCTGTGGGTTTGTCATATATGGCCTTTATTATGTTGAGGAAAGATCCCTCTATACCTACTTTCTGCAGGGTTTTTATCATAAATGGGTGTTGAATTTTGTCGAAAGCTTTCTCTGCATCTATTGAGATGATCATATGGTTTTTCTCCTTCAACTTGTTAATATGGTGTATTACATTGATTGATTTGCGTATATTGAAGAATCCTTGCATTCCTGGGATAAACCCCACTTGATCATGGTGTATGATCCTTTTAATGTGCTCTTGGATTCTGTTTGCTAGTATTTTGTTGAGGATTTTTGCATCTATGTTCATCAGTGATATTGGCCTGTAGTTTTCTTTCTTTGTGACATCCTTGCCTGGTTTTGGTATCAAGGTGATGTCGGCCTCGTAGAATGAGTTTGGGAGTGTTCCTCCCTCTGCTATATTTTGGAAGAGTTTGAGAAGGATAGGTGTTAGCTCTTCTCTAAATGTTTGATAGAATTCACCTGTGAAGCCATCTGGTCCTGGGCTTTTGTTTGATGGAAGATTTTTAATCACAGTTTCAATTTCAGTGCTTGTGATTGGTCTATTCATATTTTCTATTTCTTCCTGAGTCAGTCTTGGCAGGTTGTGCATTTCTAAGAATGTGTCCATTTCTTCCAGGTTGTCCATTTTATTGGAATAGAGTTGCTTATAGTAATCTCTCATAATCTTTTGTATTTCTGCAGTGTCAGTTGTTACTTCTCCTTTTTCATTTCTAATTCTATTGATTTGAGTCTTCTCCCTTTTTTTCTTGATGAGTCTGGCTAATGGTTTGTCAATTTTGTTTATCTTCTCAAAGAACCAGCTTTTAGTTTGGTTGATCTTTGCTATCGTTTCCTTCATTTCTTTTTCATTTATTTCTGATCTGATCTTTATGATTTCTTTCCTTCTGCTAGCTTTGGGGTATTTTTGTTCTTCTTTCTCTAATTGCTTTAGGTGCAGGGTCAGGTTGTTTACTCGAAATGCTTCCTGTTTCTTAAGGTGGGATTGTATTGCTATAAACTTCCCCCTTAGAACTGCTTTTGCTGCGTCCCATAGGTTTTGGGTCGTCGTGTCTCCATTGTCATTTGTTTCTAGGTATTTTTTAATTTCCTCTTTGATTTCTTCAGTGATCACTTCGTTATTGAGTAGTGTATTGTTTAGCCTCCATGTGTTTGTATTTTTTACACATCTTTTCCTGTAATTGATGTCTAGTCTCATAGCATTGTGGTCGGAGAAGATACTTGATACAATTTCAATTTTCTTAAAATTACCGAGGCTTGATTTGTGACCCAAGATATGATCTATCCTGGAGAATGTTCCATGAGCACTTGAGAAAAATGTGTATTCTGTTGTTTTTGGATGGAATGTCCTATAAATATCAACTAAGTCCATCTCGTTTAATGTATCATTTAAAGCTTGTGTTTCCTTATTTATTTTCATTTTGGATGATCTGTCCATTGGTGAAAGTGGGGTGTTAAAGTCCCCTACTATGAGTGTGTTACTGTCGATTTCCCCTTTTATGGCTGTTAGTATTTGCCTTATGTATTGAGGTGCTCCTATGTTGGGTGCATAAATATTTACAATTGTTATATCTTCTTCTTGGATCGATCCCTTTATCGTTATGTAGTGTCCTTCCTTGTCTCTTCTAATAGTCTTTATTTTAAAGTCTATTTTGTCTGATATAAGAATTGCTACTCCAGCTTTCTTTTGATTTCCATTTGCATGGAATATCTTTTTCCATCCCTTTACTTTCAATCTGTATGTGTCTCTAGGTCTGAAGTGGGTCTCTTGTAGACAGCATATATATGGGTCTTGTTTTTGTATCCATTCAGCCACTCTGTGTCTTTTGGTGGGAGCATTTAGTCCATTTACATTTAAGGTAATTATTGATATGTATGTTCCTATTCCCATTTCCTTAATTGCTTTGGGTTCGTTATTGTAGGTATATTCCTTCTGTTGTGTTTCTTGCCTAGAGCAGTTCCTTTAGCATTTGTTGTAAAGCTGGTTTGGTGGTGCTGAACTCTCTCAGCTTTTGCTTGTCTGTAAAGGTTTTAATTTCTCCATCAAATCTGAATGAGATCCTTGCTGGGTAGAGTAATCTAGGTTGCAGGTTTCTCTCCTTCATCACTTTAATTATGTCCTGCCACTCCCTTCTGGCTTGTAGGGTTTCTGCTGAGAGATCAGCTGTTAACCTTATGGGGATTCCCTTGTGTGTTATTTGTTGTTTTTGCCTTGCTGCTTTTAATATGATTTCTTTGTGTTTAATTTTTGACAGTTTGATTAATATGTGTCTTGGTGTATTTCTCCTTGGATTTATTCTGTATGGGACTCTCTGTGCCTCCTGGACTTGATTAACTATTTCCTTTCCCAAATTAGGGAAGTTTTCAACTATAATCTCTTCAAATATTTTCTCAGTCCCTTTCTTTTTCTCTTCTTCTTCTGGAACCCCTATAATTCGAATGTTGGTGCGTTTAATGTTGTCCCAGAGATCTCTGAGACTCTCCTCTGTTCTTTTCATTCTTTTTTCTTTATTTTGCTCTGCATCAGTTATTTCCACTATTTTATCTTCCACCTCACTTATCCGTTCTTCTGCCTCAGTTATTCTGCTATTGATCCCATCTAGAGTATTTTTCATTTCATTTATTGTGTTTTTAATCGATGCTTGATTCATCTTTAGTTCTTCTAGGTCCTTGTTAACTGTTTCTTGCATGTTGTCTATTCTATTTCCAAGATTATGGATCATGGAAATAGAATCTTGGATCAGCTTTACTATCATTATTCTGAATTCTTTTTCAGGTAGACTGCCTATTACCTCTTCATTTGTTAGGTCTGGTAGGTGTTTATCTTGCTCCTTCACCTGCTGTGTGTTTTTCTGCCTTCTCATTTTGCTTATGTTACTGTGTTTGGGGTCTCCTTTTTGCCGGCTGCAGATTCGTAGTTCCCGTTGTTTTTGGTGTCTGACCCCAGTGGCTAAGGTTGTTTCAGTAGGTTGGGTAGGCTTCCTGGTGGGGGGGACTAATTCCTGTGCTCTGGTGGTTGAGGCTCGATCTTGTCTTTCTGGTGGACAGGTCCACGTCTGGTGGTGTGTTTTGGGGTGCCTATGGCCTTATTATGTTTTTAGGTAGCCTCTCTGCTAATGGGTGGGGTTGTGTTCCTGCCTTGCTAGTTGCTTGGCATAGGGTGACCTGCACTGTAGCTTGCTGGTCGTTGACTGAAGCTGGGTGCTGGTGTTGGGATGGAGATCTCTGGGAGATTTTCGCTGCTTGATATTATGTGGAGCTGGGAGGTCTGTTGTGGACCCGTGTCCTGAAGTTGGCTCTCCCACTTCAGAGGCACAACACTGGCTCCTGGCTGCAGCACCAAGAGCCTTTCATCCACCCGGCTCAGAGTAACAGGGAGAAAAAGTAGAAAGAAAGAATTAGTAGAAGAAAGAAAGAGAGAGGGAAAGAAAGGAAGAAGGGAAGAAAGGAAGGAAGGAAGGAAGGAAGAAAGAAAGGAGGGAGGGAGGGAGGGAGGAAGGATGGAAAGAAAGGAGGGAGGGAGGGAGAAAGGAAAGGAAGAAAGACAGGAGGGAGGGAGGAAGGAAAGAAAAAGAAAGTGGAAAGAAGAAGGGTGGGAGGGAGGAAAGAAAAAGAAAGAAGGAAAGGAGGAGCGGAGGGAGGGAGGGAGGAAGGGAGAGTAGGAAAAAAAGAAAGAGCAGGTAAAGTAAAATAGAATAAAGTATGAAATATAGTAGCGTTATTAAAATTAGAAAGTAATTATTGAAAAAAAAAAAAAAAAACCGGACCGATAGAACCCTGAGACATATGGTGGAAGCAAAGCTATACAGAGAGAATCTTACACAGAAGATTACACATACACATTCACAAAAAGAGAGCAGGGGGAAAAATCAAAAATCTTGCTCTCCAAGTCCACCTCCTCAATTTGGGATAATTCGTTGTAAAAAGAGGAAAAGGGCGAGAAGTCTGAAATCTTGCTCTCTAAGTCCACCTCCTTAATTTGGAATAATTCGTTGTAAAAAGAGGAAAAGGGGGGAAAGTCTTAAATCTTGTCCTCAAAGTCCACTTCCTCAATTTGGGATGATTCGCTGTCCATTCATGCACTCCACAGACGCAGGGCACATCAAATGGACCGTGGAGCTTTAATCCGCTGCCTCCAAGGCTGCACAGAGAGATTTCCCTGCCTCTGCTCTCACAGCTCCCGGGTCTCAGCCTTGGACCTGGCCCCGCCTCTGCGCGTAGGTCGCCGGAGGGCGTCCGTTCTTCGCTCAGACAGGACGGGTTTAAAGGAGCCGCTGATTCGGGGGCTCTGGCTCACTCAGGCAGAGGGGAGGGAGGGGCGCGCAGTGTGGGGCGGGCCTGCGGCGGCAGAGGCCGGCGTGACGTTGCAGCAGCCCGTGGCGCTCCGTGCGCTTTCCCGGGAAAGCCGTCCCCGGGTCTCGGGGACCCCAGCAGTGGCGGGGTGCACAGGCCCCCCGGAAGGCGGGGCGGACAGTGACCCGCGCTCGCACACAGGCCCCGCGGCGGCGGCGGCGGCCCACGCCCGTCTCCGAGGTCCGCGCCTTACCCGCGGCTCGTGCCTGTCACCGGCGCTTCCCCAAGCAGCCCTCTTAATGCCCTCTCCTCGCGCACCAGGAAACAAAAGGGAAAAAAGTCTCTTGCCTCTTCGGCAGCTCCAGACCCTTTCCCCGGACTCCCTCCGGGCTAGCCGTGGTGCACTAACCCCTTCAGGCTGTCTTCCTGCCGCCAGCCCCAGTCCTCTCCCTGCGCTCCGACTGAAAGCCGATACCCGAGCCTCAGCTCCCAGCCCCGCCCACCACGGCGGCCGAGCAGACAAGCCTCTCGGGCTGGTGTGTGCCTGAGGGCACCGGTCCTCTGTGCCGGAATCTCTCCGCTTTGCCCTCCGCACCCCTGTTGCTGTGCTCTCCTCCGCTACTCCGAAGCTTTCCCCCTCCGCCACCTGCAGTCTCCTCGCGCGAAGGGGCTTGTAGTGTGTAGAAACCTTCCCCCCTTCACGGCTCCCTCCCACTGGTGCAGGTCCCGTCCCTATCCTATTGTCTCTGTTTATTCTTTTTTTCTTTTGCCCTACCCAGGTATGTGGGGAGCTTCTTGCCTTTTGGGGGGTCTGAGGTCTTCTGTCAGCGTTCAGTAGGTGTTCTGTAGGAGTTGTTCCACGTGTAGATGAATTTCTGATGTATCTGTGGGGAGGAAGGTGATCTCCGCGTCTTACTCTTCCGCCATCTTCCTCCGGGGTCCTGAAGCATGTCCTTGCCTCCTATCACACTGGAATCCCATCAAGCCTTCAGGCTTCCTACCAGCTTACAGGATGGAATCTGCTGGCGTCTCCCCGCTTTTCCCCTCCATTAATGGCAGGGTCCCAATGTGTACTTGCGACCCATGCTTTTCTCAAACCAGTGCTTCTCCCGTTTAGCGCGCCTCTTTCAGATTTTTCATCATTAGTGTATCGGAATGCACGAGATTTCTGTGCATTTATTTTGTATCCTGCTACTTTACCAAGTTCATTGATTAGCTCTAGTAGTTTTCTGGTAGCATCTTTAGGATTCTCTGTGTATAGTATCGTGTCATCTGCAAACAGTGACAGCTTTACTTCTTCTTTTCCGATTTGGATTGCTTTTATTTCTATTTCTTCTCTGTTGTGGGTAAAACTTCCAAAACTATGTTGAATAATAGTGGTGAGAGTGGGCAAGCTTGTCTTGTTCCTGATCTTAGAGGAAATGGTTTCAGTTTTTCACCATTGGGAACGATGTTGGCTGTGGGTTTGTCATATATGGCCTTTATTATGTTGAGGTACCGGTTGTTTCTTGACTCCACATTGAGGTGTTGATTCCCTTGAGACCACACTCCATACCTGGAGCTTGTTTCCTGCACAGAGCAAGCACCTAGTCCATATTTATGGATGTAGAAGAGTGAAGTAAAACATTGCTCCATATTCAAGGAGCTGGGAGATGTTTAATAGCAAAACATAAAGAGAGGGAGAGTTCTGTGGGTCATTACTCTTGTTCTCAGATAGCTAGCTATAGATTATGATCTTAAATCATAATCTATAAACTAGCAGCATGATGTTGTATTAATACTATTATAAATAATGTTAAGAATAGGTGCATTTATTGAGTTCCTGATATGTAGTAGTCACTGTGCTATGCCTTTTACGTATGTAGTTCACTGAGATTCCCCAACAATCTAGGAGGCATTATTTCCAATTTCCACATGACAAAAAGTAAGGTTCAGGAAGATTAAGTTACCCGCTCAAGTTTCTAAGTTAATACTGGCCAAGCTCTGTGGGCTTCACTGTGGGGTTGGAAAACTCAAGCCACTTTCATAGGGACTCATATGCTGGGGCCATGCATGGCTACACTTAATCAGATCTGATTCTTGAAGGGCCCCAGGGGCACGGAGAGCATAACAGCTGGAGGAGTGGCCTGGTGGAGGCCAGAGCGGTGCATCTTGGGGACCTTGACTGAAGTGAATCCCTCAAATTGTCCTTCAGTAAGAACCAGACAAGGCCCAAAGTATAATGTATTTGCCCAGGAGAATGTGTGCAAAGAAGGTGTATCATTGCCCACTGGTATGATTTAAGGGTCACCTGAGACTTTTCTGCCCCCAAATATCTCCCTCTCTAGCCTGTTATGGTGCCCCAAATGATGTCACCATTAGTTCTTATTTCCTTTGAGTTTGAAATGTTTTTCAGTCTCTCAACATTCTCAGTGATCTATCACACCTGGCAAGGGATGAGTTGAGAGCCACTTGGGAGGAGGGTGGGTGCCTGCAAGTGACGGGAGGCCGGGGACAGCTTTGGTTCCCTTGTGTTTTCATGGCCAGGGATGAGGCCAACAGGCAGGCAGAAGGTTACTGACAGGGCCTCTGTAAGGCAGGGGAGAATCCCGCTTTTGGATCTGGACCAAAGAGTCTTCAGGACCCTGCTTTTCACCCGTTCTTGGTACCCTCGTTCCCTGAGGCTGCCACTCCTGCAGTGGGAGTTCCAGATACAACGGTTTGTTAAGCAAGAAGAACAGGTGTTGCTAGCGATGCGAGATGGAGGGGGGAAGACAAGTCTTCAGTAGAATCTTCACTCTGCTGAAGACGCCTGCAATGGAAATGCATTTTCTGGGGGAAAGAAGTCTCTGGCTTAACACTGAGTATTTCCTTGTTGGAAAAAAAAAAAAGCTAAAAGGGCCTCACTGCTGCCTGCATGAGCAGAAGGAACCCCCGAGTTGGTCTCTGTTGCTGGACATTCTTTCTGCAGAGGATAAGGCCTTTCATCCTACTATTAAAAACTAGGCTGAGGCTGCAAGTCGTGACAGAGTAAATTTCTCAAACCCTTTTCCCTGGAGAGTCCATTGTTATGGAGGAAAGGAGGAGAGGACTGAGCACCTGGGGAGAACGGGCAGGTGGGGCAAGGTAGGCTGGGGTATCAGGGATGTCTTTGCACTTGCTGATTTCATGGTGCACTGGGGGTTGGCCTCCTTATGCAGGTCAAAAGTGTGTACATGTGGCCGGCTTGGCTTGACTGTTTAGTAGTTTTCTGGGTTACTTTTCTAGAGTGGTTCCTAACTTGGTTGGCTTTGTTTTTTTTTTTTTTTTTTTTTTTGCTCTTCGCGGGCCTCTCACTGTTGTGCCCTCTCCCGTCGCGGAGCACAGGCTCCGGACGCGCAGGCTCAGCAGCCATGGCTCATGGGCCCGGCCGCTCTGCGGCATGTGGGATCTTCCCAGACCGGGGCACGAACCTGCGTCCCCTGCATCGGCAGGCAGACTCTCAACCACTGCACCACCAGGGAAGCCCAGTAGGCTTTGTTTGACTTCAGAAAGTTCCCAAAGATATCCAGCCCTAATCCCTGGAATCTGTGAAGGTCACCTTATATGGAAAAAGGGGTTTTGCAGATATGATTAAGTTTAGGATCTTAAGATGGGGAGATAATCCTGGATTATCTGGGTGGCCCCTATATGTAATCACAAGTTTCCTTAGAAGAGGAAGGGAAGGGAGACTTGGCTATAGTCAAAGCGGAGAAGGTCACGTGATAGAAGCAGAGGGAGGCAGGTCAGAGTCAGAGAGAAAAGATACTGGCTCTGAAGATGGAGGAAGAGGCCACGAGCCAAGGAATGCAGCTGTAGAGGTTGGAAAAGACAAGAGCAGGTATTTGTCTTTCTCTGCTCTTGTCTTTTCCAACCTCTACAGCTGCATTCCTTGGCTCGTGGCCTCTTCTTCCATCTTCAAAGCCAAGAAAGACAAATACCGTATGCTAACACATATATATGGAATTTAAGAAAAAAAAATGTCATGAAGAACCTAGGGGTAAAACAGGAATAAAGACACAGACCTACTGGAGAACGGACTTGAGGATATGGGGAGCGGGGGGGTAAGCTGTGACAAAGCGAGAGAGAGACATGGACATATATACACTACCAAACGTAAGGTAGATAGCTAGTGGGAAGCAGCTGCATAGCACAGGGAGATCAGTTCGGTGTTTTGTGACTGCCTGGAGGGGTGGGATAGGGAGAGTGGGAGGGAGGGAGATGCAAGAGGGAAGAGATATGGGAACATATGTATATGTATAACTGATTCACTTTGTTATAAAGCAGAAACGAACACACCATTGTAAAGCAATTATACTCCAATAAAGATATTAAAAAAAAAAAAGACAAGAGCAGGGATCCTCCTTAGAGTCTCTGGGGCTTACATGGCCCTGCCAACACCTGAGTTTTGGCTAGTGAAATTGTTTTGGATTTCTGACCTCCAGAATTTTAAGAGAATACACGTGTGTGGCTTTAAGCCACCAAGTTTGTGCCATCTTGTTACAACACCCCAGGAAATTAATACATGGGCTAAGGTGGGAATTTTCATCCTTGGGATCCTGATCCTTAAGGGGCTTCCACTTTAGGAGATGAGATGAGACCCATGGGAATCTTTGGACACTAACTGTCTACCATATTGTTTCCCAGAACCCTTAGCAGTGGAGTGGAGTGGGGCTGGGCCTGGGGCCCAAGGGGTTTAGGCTCAGAGACACCAGTTCAAGGCTGGTGCCACCATCTCTCATCTGATTGACTTTGAGAGCATTACCTGAACTCTTGAATTCCAGTGGCAGAAAATGCGGCTAAGTGTGCAGCCTGCTGTGAACATGATATGAACTAAGGGCTGCAGTGGAATCATGGTGAGGTCAGTGCCTGGTCCATTCATCTTAAATGCCTCGTCCTTCTCCTCACAGATACATGAGGTATCGACGTTCTGAGTAACTGGGGAAGTGATTGTGAATTAGTAAAAAAAATCTGAATTCTAGGCTTTTGGTAAAAAAAAAAAAACCCATCATTTTACAGATGGGGAAACTGAGGCTGAGAGAAATTCCTGACTCTATCTCTGGCCCTGCCAGTTGAGTGCTCCTTCCTGCTAATAAGATATGTTCCTTCCTACTTTGTCAGTTACCAAACCCATGACTAGTTCTTTGGCCTTTAGCTCTCCTCCTCCCATGGGCACAGATCAAGAAAGAAAAAAAAGGATGGCTCTTAAATGAGTGCTGCATGGGCTCTGCTGACATTGAAGTAGACTCGGATGTTTAGTGATGTAATCTACTGTAGCATAAGACATAATGGCATCTAAAATCAGGCTCTGATGAGGCTGAAAAGGACAAATGCTTCATTTTCCTTGACTATAGTTGAGTTCCTTTATGCAGATAAAAAACCGTGAAGGATCCAAACTGGTGTGTGGCGCGTACACGTGCACACGTGACCAATGGGGTGTGAGTGAGTGAGTGTGCGGCACCCACGTGGGCTGGCGTGGGTATCACGTCCTCTGTTATCCTGAACTAGGGGCCTCAGAAAGCAGATCCCAAGATACGGGTTTATGTGCAGGTAGCTTATCTTGGCAGGTGATCCCAGGGAACAGGAGTGGGGAACTCAGAGAAGTGAAACAGAGAAGGTGGGAAAGCCAGTCCAAGGGCGAGTCATCCAGCTGGTTCCTGCTGTGGACAGTGGGCTCAAGCCTGCTGGGGCCCTGGGTGGAGGGTCCAGGATGCGCCTGGGGCTGATCCCCACGTGGGGTGGGAGAGGGGGTCATTGTTGGCCGTGTCAACAGCCTTCGCCCATCTCGCCTGGTTCTCGTTGCCGAGGGCCTGACCACGTGGCCACGTGTGGTTCACAGGCAGGGGCGGGGCATCTGGCAGGAGAGGGAAACACACAGCTGGGGAGGCAGGTGTTTGCAGCTGGTGGCTGCCATAATGGGGACTGTAAAAGGGCAGGCAAAGAGGGTGTGAAATGAGGCTCAAGACATGTGACATTTCCTCCTACTAGAATGTCCCTTTTTTTTTTTTCGGTACGCGGGCCTCTCACTGTTGTGGCCTCTCCCGTTGCGGAGCACAGGCTCCGGACGCGCAGGCTCAGTGGCCATGGCTCACAGGCCCAGCCGCTCCGCGGCATGTGGGATCTTCCCAGATCGGGGCACGAACCCACGTCCCCTGCATTGGCAGGCGGACTCTCAACCACTGCGCCACTAGGGAAGCCCTAGAATGTCCCTTTTGTATTGGTGTTGAAACCTCACTTCTGTCTTGTTATTAAAAGCGTCTTCCATGTATTGGAGACTGCAAGTAGAGACCCGATGGGTTTTGTCCAAGCTCAACAAACTAGTTAGAACCTTTCTGAGCTAATTGACATATCAAGGGAGTGACATTGGGCAAGGATCTGGGATGCGTCATACCCCGTGCTAGAAGAAAGGATGAAATGAATACAACATGAGTTCCTGTCCTTAAGGATGTACCATAGCTGAGAGGGTGGTGCTGGCTTGTGACAATTGATGGAGGTTAAAAGCTCATCTCCTCAACCATTAGCTGTGGACATGGGAGCCCCACACCACTTCTCTGAGCCTCAGTTCCCACACTGGCATGATGGAAATAATAATAACATCTCCAGAGGTAGGATATCAAAATTAAATGATGCAGTGAAGGTACACTGCTTAGCCCAGTCCCTGGCACATTATACATACTAGAAATGGTGCTGGTAAGAAGCTTGCTTGCAAGTGGGAAGATGCTGGTACATGGGTAAATTCCTGTCCACATGCTATGTGTTGTTTACATTGGAGGGAAGCAGAGTGAGGGGTTAGTGAAGGCTGTGTAAAGATAAGTTGTTGATACAATCATACAAGAAAAGATGACGTCACATGGTAGTTTTATTTTTTAATTTTCGAAGTTATTTCTGTTAATACTACTCACTTCATTTTTTAAAACAGCTTTATTGGAGTCTAATTGCTTTACAAGGGTGTGTTAGGTTCTGCTTTATAACCAAGTGAATCAGTTATACATATACATCCGTTCCCATACCTTTTCCCTCTTGCATCTCCCTCCCTCCCACCCTCCCTATCCCACCCCTCTAGGTGGTCACAAACCACACATGGTAGTTTTAATATAAAACTCAAGTCAAGGCAATTGAGAAACCATCAGAACCACTAGCAGGTTCAGAAGTGTGGATGCTTAGATTATACAGCAAGAGGTTATGGGGGAGAAGATTTGAGAAAACAGACAGACATACCATGTTACTAGATTGGAGGAGATGATATTTTAAAGATGATATTTCTCCTCAAATTATTGTATAAACTCAATACTTCACGTTCATTGTTAGTATGAGACTTGTTGCTACTTCATGACTGGAAAGAAATTTGTCCATATCTACCCTGTCACAGCTTTGGCCTAACAATTCCATTTTTAGGAGTCTATCCTCCAGCAATACTTAAACGAGCACGAACACATCCAAGTTTCACTAAAATAGTTTGTGCTCGCAGAAAATTGGAAACCGTCTAACATTCTTCTATAGGGAATGATTATATGTTATTATGGAATGCAGTGTAATGGCAAATACAGTCTGTGTATATTGACAGGGAGGTTTTCTAAGATGGTAAGTCACAGGATACTATGTAGAGTAGGGTACCAGTTGTGTGTAAATGAGAAAATGGGCCTGGGACATCACCACTTTCCCTGGGAACTTGGGCAAGATTAAAGAGGGACTTAATTCTTTTCAAATGAAAGAATATTGGTTTGTTAGTGTTTAAAAAAATGGTGAAAAGGAGTCAGATATATTTTCTTTATAGAAGAGTGTCAGTACAGTTTTGATATATAATTTTTCCAAAATTTGACTCTTTTTTTTTTTTTTTTTTTTTTTGCTGTACGCGGGCCTCCCACTGTTGTGGCCTCTCCTGTTGTGGAGCACAGGCTCCAGACGCACAGGCTCAGCGGCCATGGCTCACGGGCCCAGCCGCTCCGCGGCATGTGGGATCTTCCCAGACCAGGGCACGAACCCATGTCCCCTGCATCGGCAGGCGGACTCTCAACCACTGCGCCACCAGGGAAGCCCCAAAATTTGACTCTTAACGTGACACTCCTAATTTCATGAAAATAGCCTAGTCATCAAGTAAAAGCCTAAATGAGGGTATTCATTTCTATTTTTCTTGACTTATGGCTCAGTATTTAAAATATAGCTTTTCGTCATGATCACTGAATATCGACTTTTCCATTTTCTTATACTTTTAGATTAATTTCCCTATTCATGTAAAAATCGATGGTGACATTAAAGTTTTACATTCTTTTTTATTCCTTGATTCCCCAGAATTCTTTTCCTTTTTACATAAATCACACACGAACATACTCCTGATTTTCACATTTCACTTTACAGCCCACTGTGCTGGTTGAATTTGTTACCTCTTAGCTAGGCCACGATGTCTAGGAGTCTTTGTCTTTGCTGATGAAGCCTGCACTCAGATATTGGGACATAGATGCAAACTGTTCTCACGGGATCACCGATGGTCTCACAGGGGCCTCATGGTAGATGCGCAGGGGCTCCCTGCCCTCGGTCTTCCCTTTCTTTTTGCTGTCTCCTTTAGGGTCACACTGTCCTGGAGGTCCTGCCTGAGAACTTGGAGTCTTGTGCAACTGGGCGGGGAACTTAGAGCTTCCAGACTCTTCCAGAGAGCCCCACAAGACAAACAAGTCTCTTTTCCTAGAATCAATGGCATTTCCTAGCTGTCATGATATTAATGTCTTCTCCAGGAGGAGGATAGCTGGAAAGAAAAGAAGGCCAGGTAGGGAAAAGCAAACCTCCTTACGTCACAGCAGATGAGAATGTAAAGTAAAGAGGAGCAGGACTGTCAGATGGAAGAGGGAGATGGGTGGTCCAGGCAGAGAAGATGGCCAGAGAGCAGGAACAATTTGGGGAGGGTGTGAACTCGCCAGGGCCCCCTTCTCACCCCACCTCCACGTGCTTCAGCAAACTCCTCTCAGGGACCTTGTGAAAGTTGTAGATCCTGACATCACACAGTTTTTCTCTTTGTCTCAGTCCCTTCATGTATAAAATGAGGCTAATGCTAGTGTATAGCTCATCAGATTATCATGAGGATTTAATGAGTTAACATTTGTAAAGTGTTTAAAACAGGGCCTGGTGAGCCGTGAGGGCTGTATAAGTGTAGGTATTATTATGATGAACAATCTGTGGCCCTTAATTTTTTTTCTTTTTTTTTTCCTTACAGATTAGCTATCTGTTTTTAAATTTTCTTTAGAAAATTTTCTGTTCAGGGAGAGAAAAGAATCTGTCAGCTTTTTTTTTTTTAATAAATTTTTTTATTTTTATTTTTATTTTTGCTTGTGTTGGGTCTTTGTAGCGGTGCGCGGGCTTCTCATTGCAGCGGCTTCTCTTGTTGCGGAGCCTGGGCTCTAGGCGTACAGGCCTCAGTAGTTGTGGCACGTGGGCTCAGTAGTTGTGGCACACGGGCTCAGTAGTTGTGGCTCATGGGCTCTAGAGCGCAGGCTCAGTAGTTGTGGCACACGGGCTTAGTTGCTCTGTGGCATGTGTGATCCTCCCAGGCCAGGGCTCGAACCTGTGTCCCCTGCATTGGCAGGCAGATTCTTAACCACTGCGCCAGCAGGGAAGCCCTGAATCTGTCAGCTTTACACATTTAAACAACAAAGTGGTTTTATTTCAGAAACAGTCCCTGTCATCCTGTCCTGGCCAAAACTTTTTGGCATTTGCTTTTCTTTTTCTTTTTTCTTTTTTTTTTTTTTGGCGGCCCCATGCAGCTTGCTGGATCTTAGTTCCCCGACCAGGGATTGAACTTGGGCCATGGCAATGAAAGCGCCAAGTCCTAACCACTGGACTACCAGGGAATTCCCAGCATTTGCTTTTCAGTTGGGTTCATCTGATTTGATAAAATGTTGGCTGGCCTCTGGGTACATGTTCTTTTTGCTGGTTTTTCCTCTTGTTGGAGGATCAGTGATGGTCCCACGGCCCCTGCTGAGAAAACTCTGTGTAGTATGGAGGGAAGCTATGCCGTAGGTCCAAAGTTCCCCACAATGTCCAGCCCCCTGCCCGTGGGCCCTGGGTGGGCCTGGGTAAGTAGGATGATGGAGAAGTGTAGCCTGCCTGCAGGGTGAGCAGATAAACAGGCTCCGGGATGGGAGCTTGATGTGTAACTATGCCGATTGCTATAGTGTAAACACTCTTACTGTGGCTGATTTCAGACAGCCCATATGAGGTCCCTGAATGTGGAGCTGGGAGGAGATGATGTTGGTGGGGTGAACCCGCTTGCAAACTAGTATGAGCCGGCTGGGGCTACCACCACCTGCTTGGGAAGGATGTGGACAAACAGAGGAACCTTTACTTCCATAGCAAAGGGGCTGGGGCTGGTAAGGACGGGAATGTTCCTGTGGGGATTTCTTTCCAAGCAGAGAATATTGGAGGAGTCAGAAATGGATTAACATTGGCTGAGCATCTCCTGAGTACTTTCTGAGCTCTATGCTTTGCAGACATGATCTCATTTGATCTTTGTGATGACATTGTGAGTCAGCTAATGTCAACCCCACTTTCATAGGAGAAGACAGAGCCTCAGAGCTTTAGGAAGCTTGCCCAAGGTGATGCAGTGGTAGAACAGGGATTGAAGCAGTGCCGGTGAAAGCATAATTACTCCTGGGATCGAAAGCAGCAGAGAATAACACTAATGAAGAAATTATAGGTAATTCTCTAGGGGTGAATCCGTTCTCACTTCACTCCAATCACTCTGACATAAAAATCATGGACTTAAGACTTGGGAGGAGGCTTTATTGAGCTTACCCCCTCATCAAACAGATAAGGAAATTGAGCTACAAGAGCTGAAATAGGCATAATAGGAGCACATGTGAAGCCGTAGTTAGGAAGTTGGTCTGTGCTCTTGGCAGAAAGAGGGAAGAGGCGATTTTACTTCCCCAGGCCCCTTCCTCCCCCAGGGCAAGAGGCAAGGGCATCGGTGCCCTAATTTGGGAAAAACAGAGTGATTCCTGGAACCAGGATTGTAAATAAGCCCACAGGAGGATGCGCATCCTTTCCTCTCCATGGGGCCTTCCCATGGGCGCTGGAGACATGGGTTCAAACCCAAGGAGAGGGACGCTGCTTGAGGATGCTGATGACGTCACACCTGCAGGCGGCCATCCAGCCGGGCACTTGCCCCGTGGTCTCCATCTGAGGAGGGCTGTCTTTGTGAACAGTCCCTGGCATTGTGGTACTTCCTGCTTTGGCTGTCACTTCTGTGCAGAAGGGGTGGGAAAGTTCTGGCCTTAATCTCCTGTAGCTGGATTTGGGATGGACCCATTGCTTACCTCAAAGTCACACTAACCAAAGTAGATTAAAAATGGAAAATTGAAATGAGGATCATAATGGCCCTTGATAGATGCATGGACATTTAATTTTTCAAAGACTTTCTGCATTGATCATAACTTTTGCCCAGAATAACAATAAAAACTATATGTGACAGATTCTATTTTTCAGTATCTACCATCCCATTCGCTCTTCTGCAGTGGGACCTTGCCCTTCCTCCGTCAAGAGATGAGGTTGATTTCCCAATCCTTGATTCTAGGCTGGACTTTGAGGACTTTGACCGATAGAATAAATCCAGTGGACTTTGTGCTTTGCCTGTTCTGGGAGTAGCTCTGAATTGACTGCATCTTGTCTGCTGTGTTTAGGCTCTGAGATGAGATACCATGTGGAGAGAGAAAGAGAGAGGGAAAAGATATATTAAGAGGTACTATTGTGCCAGATATGTGAGTGAAGAAGCATCATGGAACTGGGTTCTCCAGCCCCAGAGGCCCCAGCTGATGCCACGTAGGGCTAAGATGAACCACCCAGCTGGATCCTTCCCCAGATGTGTGACCCATATAATCATGAGCAAAACAGATGGTTGTCTTTAGCCACTATGTTTTGTGGTGGTATGTTATGCAGAATTAGATGACCACAACATGAAAACCACAGTAAAACCTGGAGATAGCTAAGGCGTGACTTATTTTCTTCTTTTAAAGGTAAGGAAACTGAGGCTAAATGACGCTAACTCCTTTGCTTGGGATAACAGTGCTCCCCGGTGCAGTAAAAAGGGCTAGAACACGCATCTTCTGATTATCAGCCTTGTCCAGGGTTTTTCCACAACAAAAGATATCCTGGCACATAGGATGCTTGGAGCATATTTTGCAGAGGATCTACATGAGAGGAAAATGAAGCTCAGAGGGACTGAGGGCCTAGCTCAAGGTCACCTGGGGAGTCTGGGCCACTGACCAGACATAATCCCCCACCTTTTGACTCCAGGGTCCAGTTCTCTGCCCTACAGTCTTCTGATTTCTCTATTATCCAAAAGAAGAAGAGTGGATTGCTTGAACAATTAAAATGTGTTTTTTTGCCTTTGTTTCTTGGTAACACCCTGTAAAAGCAAGATCATTCTCGGGTGGATGGTAAATAAAAAGCCATGAAAGTATCTCATTGCCACAGGCTGAATATTTGAAGGGAAATTTGCTGAGTGTGAGCCATACTTGAAGCCAAGGGAACCGAGGAGACAAGGCAGCAGTCTGTTCCCACAGCCGGAGACCCCAGCCTCGCTCAGACCCACGCTTGGCCATTTGTTTTCTCAAGATAGAAATAAAAATGTAAATATCTTGACATGCTTCATATATCATATTTAATAATTATATATATTATAATTTATAAATTATATAGTTTATATAATGGTGCAACCATTTTATCGAGTGGTTTAAAGGCCCGTTACTGTCTCCAATATGTTCTCTCACATCTCTGTCTCTCCATAATGTTACCTCTAGAAGATTTTATCGCTTTCTGGTCACTTCTTGGTCACAAGAACCCTGTTTTTAGGTGTTAAAAGGTCTAGTCGGATCTAAATAAAAATCCTAATCTCACACCTCACTTTTCTTCTTGCAGGTTAGAATGAGCCAAACTGAGGGACCCACAGCGGGAAAGGAGGGTACAGGGACCTTGTCCTGCTTCCTTGATGTCCTTCCATGGCCCTGCTGCTGGCTCCTGCTCCCCCTACTTTTTCCCCCAAAGGTACACCCACAGCATCTTACTCCACCTGGCAGTCACTGCTTTTGAATGAGATTCCATCAGCCTGCCTCCAGCCCACTAACTCCTGTGTCCACTGGCCACATGGGAATCTGATCCATCCTTGTCCCACCAAATGGTGGCAGTGCAGCCACCAACTCTATCCCATCTCTCCTTGTTCTGACATTATGGGCAGCTACTGTCAGGCTCTGCCCTTATATTTCCAGGCATGAGTCTCTAGGCTCATGTATCTCAAATCCCAGAGTAAATTATCGAGATGTATCAGTTAGCTAGTGGTGCAATAATGCTATGTAACAAGCCGCCCGCCAAACTCAGCAACATGTAGCAATAAGCACTTATTCTCACAGTCGTGGGACTTCAGTTCAACTGATACAAGTTTGCCTTGTCTGGCAGCTCAGCTTCAAGTGATGGTTCTAGGTGGTCTTGGCTCCTTGCTGCTGGTTGGGCTCAGGTGTGGTTCAGGTGTGTTCCTTCAGGGCCCAACCTAAAGGGGGAGCAGCTTCCCTGGGGAAGCTAAGCCCGGGAGATGACAGAAGCAGAAGAGAACAAGCCACGCACGCTTCAAATCTCTGCTAATTACCCTGTCTGCTGATATCTCGTTGGTCAGAACAAGTCCCGTGACCGAGTGCAAATCCAGAGGCGAGGAGGTAGGTGTACTCTGCTCACCATGGGGTCAAAACAAGTCACATGACCAGGTCCAAAATCAGTGGGGTAGGAAAGAACACCCCCATGGAGACGGTTGATTGGAAGGAATATTTGCTCAGTAGAAATCTAGGTTGCCACAGTCACTAAGATGAGATTTCGTTTCTGCAACTCAGCTTCTAGCTGGAGAGCAAACTGCCAGCCCTCCTTCTTGCAAGCACCTTCAATCTCTCCAAAGGGTTCTCTTCCTGTCTTGAGCGGGGGCACACCTTCCCCTCCACAGCAGAGGAAGGGAGGAGACCAGTTCTCGAATCCTACTTTATGTTCAATGCACTCTCTTTGAATGACTCATCTTCTCAGTTATAAGCGGGATGGAGTATTTGTTACTGGACTGGTTTTGCTGTCTTGTAACTAGTCCTGCATGGATGTGTCTAGGGTTTCTCTTTAGAATGGGTGTATATGTACCACCTTTTGTTCTCAGCTTTGGGGCTTCAGCCAACCAGAAGAAAAGTCCAATTAACTGGTCTCTTTCTACAGGATTATCTGTTTCTCCCCCTACTCCCCTGCAACACCAATCAGTGGACACCTTTCCATGCCAGCATGTAAACTCTCATTCCTTTTAATGACCTTAGAGTATTTCAAAGTATGGAGATATCATTATTTAAACACCCAAGCTCTTAAATGGTAGGCATTTAATTTGTTTTTGTTGTTCTGTTATTTTGAACAGCTTTGCAAGAAGTATTCCTGACATGCATCTTTATACGCTTGTTTATTTCCATAGAATATATTTCTAATAGTGGGACTGCTGAATTAGCAATAAACTCCCAAAAATAATTTGTGTGTTTTTCATGGGGAAATTAAAAGCTAACATAATATTTCCATACAACAGTTCTTTACAACCACGACTGCCAGAGGCATTGCTCTTTTACATGAGTGTGTACTGGCAATTCTGATGTGCAGGTGGAAAGTCCCAATGGTAAATCTGGTTTAGAGTTGAGAAGATACAGGCAAGAAAAACACCTCAGTTGCTCCCTTTTCCTTTCTCTAAATTTTGTTGTATATGTGCTTGAAAGAATGTACTTCCAGGTTATAGTGCCAGGTTGAAAGAATATCTTAAGACCAAAGGAGAGACCAGTCACTGGAGTCTCTGGTTCTTTGCAGGGTCTCCAGATTCTTTGCAGCAGCAGCATTTTGTGTCTTCTGAGTCAGACTAACATGCCAAGTGCAGGGGTGACAAGAAGGACCGTTCAGATAATACATAGCCACTTAATGGGATGGACAAGCTATAGATCATGATTGCCTCCAGATTCCCTGAATGCATCACGTACACCGTGGAACATAAACCCTTATATTGAATGGTAATAAAAGGTAATATCCCAGCATCTATTCTTCCGTCTTTGTTATTTGAGTAATACTATTACATTGTAATAAATATAAAATATTTTAAACTTATTTCTTTCCTGATTATTAAAGAACTATAGTCTCTTTTGAAAGTAGAAGAAATGTATAAAGATGCAGAGAAAGATTTACCCCATAATCTCACCACTTAGTGGCCTATAGAATAAGTTTGGTGTTTTGGCCCTGATTCATAGAAATATTATTGCTGGGTCTGCAAAAAAGGGGTATCGCCCCCTGGCGGGAGCTTCCTAAACAGCAGGTAATGCAGGCAATCGATCATTTTACTAAGAAGGAAACAACGGAGAAAAGAAAGTGATAGATTCGTTCACCTTTATTTCAAGACAAACGGCCTTGGAAGATTCGGCAAGAGCTGGGGAGAGGGGATGGAAGAAGCACAGGCTTGGAATCGGAGGAGGAACACAGAGGTGGTGGAGAGGGTTTCCAAAAAAGACTCATTTATTCAACTCTCTTGTCCTAAGGCACCTCTGCTTGTCACTATGATTAAATCTCTTCATATTTCATTGGCTACAGTATAGTAAGTTGAACACAGTGTAAACCTGCTGTTTTGATTGAGTAGCTCTTTGGGAGCAAATTGAAACATAGGCTTCCCACATTTGAAAATCAGGCAAAACTATTGAATCTTTCTAACGTTAGTTTCTATAACTTTAAGAGAGCAAGATGAAAGAAAAAAGTAACAAAGACAAACCAACCAACCTAACCACAACCTTTCTCTTTGGGTATTAGAGAACTGGCAAAGTGGCTGTGAGGAGAATCTGTGACCCGGGGACCCTGGAAAAGGGATTTATTTGCAGAGGCTAAATAAAAGGGGCATGATTCTCTTCCATTTAAACCGTGCTCTAAAAGGTTTCCACTTTAATTATATTAGTCACCACAGGAGGCCCAATGCTCAGGCATTGCCTAGGCAACCCTCTGTCACAGATGCTGATGCTGTGCTGGGGGCTGGGGAAGGGTAGCTGGACCATAGCAGGGATTTCTGACCTTGTCAAGTTTGAGGGTCTCCCTAAATGTCGAGCTATTTCTGGTACCTCCACAGGCTAGTGCTTGTGCTTTCAGAAGCTCTTTGGATATTGCATTTGTTCATTGCCACAGCAGCATCAAGTTTGAAAAATGCAAGCTCGTGTGTGGAACAGGTGCTGCTACTTTCTTAGGCTGCGCACACTGCTTGGTGAACATGCCAATTCCAGGGGCTCTTTGGTTGCTCTGTGACCCAATACTGGGCGTTCCTAGGCCAGGAGACCTCTGCAAGCCTTTCATGGCAGCGATGATGACGGGCCTCCCAAGACTGCCCTGGGAAAAACTGCAAAGAGGCCCTCTTACCCTCATCTCAGTGTAAAACTAAAGAGCTCATAGATGGGCAAACTCTCCTACATGTAGGGCCTTTGATCTTGGAGCCCCTGGACTCCTGCAGGGCGGGGCATGGAGGTTGGATGAGGGGCTTCTGGTCTGCATTGAAATCCTGTACCAGATCTTGTGTGTGTGTGCTTTTCGCTAGGGTCTGTCATTTCTCCAGGTTCTCAAAGAGAGTCTAGGAATTTGGGAAAAGTTCGGAACTGCTCTGTGTTAAAAGATGCAGGTCTCATCAAGACACGGCTGAATGGAATGATGGCAATCGCATGGATTATCATTGCAATTGTAGCAACAAATCCCAACTACTGGGCATCTGCGTCCGTCCGGCGCTGTGCTTGAGGCTGTGGGGACGTATTCTCCTTCTGTGACCCGTGGTCCTCATGAGTGTCCTTCCCGGTGGGCATTACTCTCCCCTTTCACAGAGTGAACTCCTGAGGCTCAGAGAGTGTCAACACCCTGCCAGGGTCCTGCAGAGACAGAGTGGCAGAGACTGGACAGGGGCCCAGGTCTGGTGCCTCTCTGGGAAATCACCCCGGGAAGGTGACAATGGCTCAAATGAGGTGTCCTCCTGGGAATCCCTGCAAATGTGTGAGAGACTTTGCCTTCCCATCCTGTCTCTTCCTGGAGGGCTGGGAGGGGGACCTTGTTTTTAGAGTTGGTGTCAATCTCCTGAGAAAATCCACACTTCACAGGCAAAGTCTCAGGTGAGGTCCCTCCAATCAGCAGGTGGGGACTTCCCTGGTGGCACAGTGGTTAAGAATCCGCCTGCCAATGCAGGGGACACTGGTTCGAGCCCTGGTCTGGGGAGATCCCACATGCCGTGGAGCAACTAAGCCTGTGCACCACAACTACTGAGCCTGCGCTCTAGAGCCCGTGAGCCACAACTACTGAGCCTGTGCGCCACAACTTCTGAAGCCCGCACGCCTAGAGCCCGTGCTCTGCAACAAGAGAAGGCACTGCCATGAGAAGCCCGCGCACCACAACGAAGAGTAGCCCCCGCTCACCGCAACTAGAGAAAGCCGGCACACAGCAATGAAGACCCAAGGCAGCCAAAAATAAATTAAAAAATTTAAAAAAAATTAAAAAGAAATCAGCAGGTGGATTCTCACCTGCAAACCCACAGAGTGCTGGGCTGGTCCCAAGGGAAGGTGCCTCATTCGTTTCTCTACAGCTTAGCCATTCAATTTTGCCCACACAAGACCTCCGCTGCTTTTACAGTGGGAAACAAACACTGGAGTTCAGGGTGCTAATGTCCGACACTGGACATCAGTGGCCCTTCCGTCACTGGGGACAGGTGCCCACAGCCTCTGCTGAGATGGGACAACAGCACAGGGGACGAGCCTGTCTGGACCTTGTCACAGGGTCTTGGTGGGTGTCTCTGGGCCCAGGTGAGGACCTGGGCCCCTCTTTCAGTGTCTTTGTCCTGCAGGCCACCTGGCAGACTCCACTCACCCTCCATGCCATCCCTCGGGTGTCATCTGCCTCCTCTGGGACCCTTTCTCGACTCCCAGGGCATCTCAGCCCTCCTCCCAACACGACCCAGCCTGCCCTGCACGCGCTGTGCCCTTTTCACTAGGTTTCTCTCCTGAGGGCGGGACAGTGCCCCCCTCATCTCTGTCCCCAGCACCCTCACCGTTCCCCCTCCCCCTGCCAACCTCTCACCTTTCAGCTTCATTCTCAGACTAGCTGTTTGTGAGGAAAGGGTGCGGGGTGAAGGCAAGGCTGCATTCTATCTCAACCTCTCTGTGCCACTTACAAGCTGTGTGACCTCGGGCAAGTTACTTAACCTCTCTGTGGCTCAGTTTCCTCACCAGTAAAATGGAGATAATAATAGTGCCTACATCATAGGGTTTTGTGAAAAGTAAATGAGCCTGTACACGTAAAATGCTTGATACAGTGCCTGGAATGGAGTCATAAATGTTAGCTCTTTTGGTTATAATTACTATTATTATTCATTTTCAGCTCAACAACCTATATATGCTCCTCATCAACCAGAGGATAAACTTAAAATTTGTTTTTCATTGACCCCTCTAATCTGGCCACAAATCCCCACTTAGGCTTATGACTCAGTGGAGATGAAAAACACATGCCTGTGTATTTTTCCTTCTGACACTTCTGGTCACCAAACGTGTGAGGGTTTTCCCACACCAGGCAATTGTGCATGACACCAGCTGGGTGTCCTTTAATTCACTTCAAATCTGACATTGTCTACCGGGAGTCAGCTTCAGATCCCACCAGGGAAGGGCTTGGTCCCATAAGACTCTCCCTACTTCAGACCTGTCACAATACCCAGGTCTTTACCTGCATTGCTGAGCCACTGGCTACACATCGGGGTTCCTAAAACCCCTCCTTGGATTTGATCATTTGCTAAAACAGCTTACAGAACTCAGGGAAACAATCACCTATGTTTACTAGTTTATTATATAATAAAGGATACAGATGAACAGCCAGATGAAGAGATACAATAGGTGAGGTCTCAGAGGGTTCCCAGTTCAGGAGCTTCTGTCCCCGTGGAGATGGGGTGCATCACCCTCCAAGCACACAGATGTATTCACTAGACCGGAAGCTCCTAGAACCTGTACTATTGGGATTTTTATGGGGCGTCATCATGAAGGCATGATTGATTGTTAACTCCATTTCCAGACCCTCTCCCCTCTCTGGAGGATGGAAGGTGTGGTGCTGAAAAATTGCAAACTTCCAGTCATGGTTTGGCCTTTCTGGTGACCAACCCCCATCAAAGAGCCACGTAGGAGCCCACCCAGAGTCACCTCAATAGAACAAAAGATACTCTCATCCCTTAGGAAATTACAAGGGTTTTAGGAGCTCTGCATCAGAAACTGGGGTCAAAGGCTAAATGTTAGAACAAAAGATTCTCCTAGAACCCCTATTTACAAGGGTTTTAGAAATTCTGTGTCAGGAACCGAGGGCAGAGACTAATGTATATATTTATTTTTGTTTTACACTCATGCATTTGACACACTAGTCCAGCTTCTACCTCCTTCTTTGTGCTGTTCCCCTGCCTACTTCTCGTTTCTCTGTTCCTTTAATTACCTTCAACTTTTGTGACCCCAGGGATGTTGCGTGCCTTCCATGAAACCTGGTCTGGACACAGAGCCCCGTAGGGGTGGCCTTGACTTTCTCCCACTGCTTCAGGTGTGGAAGCCTGTGGAGGGCAGAGCCTCCTCTGTGTGCTCCTCTATTTGGCTGGTGCAGTACTTGGTCAATTTTTATGGAGTGAATTTGTGGTCTACTTTGGTGTTCGGAAAGAAACTTCCTAGGCCTGGCTTTATTAAGATGAAAGACTCCCTTTATCTTGATTTTCTTGGAAGGCAAAAAAAAAAAAAAAAAAAAAAAAATCAAAGAAATAAACCCTGAAACATCTACAGTTTTATATAGAAGGCATTATTTCTGAACTAAATGATTTTTTTCCTAAAGGAAAATTTAGAAATTGTAGCTCCTGGTGGAATTAAAGGAATGAAAATGTAGTCATGCATAGATTCACAGCAGCTGAAGAACTCTGTTTGGGACTCTATTTTGCTACCTTCTACACTTTGGTAAAAAATTCAAGCTTCTGGGCTCAGTTCAGCTTTGCAGTAACCCGTGTCTCTTGGGCTTCTCCCCAAATTGCATCTTTTCCTAGATTCAGTCAATTATTTGCCTTCGAGTGCATTAGTTTTTCTGAGAACTTCTACACAGCCTGACTCTTCCAATTGTTCACTGGCAAAGAAATCCTTTGATTTCAAACCAGAATGTCCTCACAGATCATTTGGAACCCAGGGTGACAGGGAAATGTCCCACCTTATCCCTTCCATCACGTCAGCCCTTCCCTTTCTCCCTGTTCCTTTCCTGTCCCAGAGCTGTGCCTCTTTATTTTTTATTGGAGTAGACTTGATTTACAATGTTGTGCTGGTTTCAGGTGTACATCAAAATGATTCAGTTCTATGTGTATATATTCTTTTTTCAGATTCTTTTCATTATAGGTTATCACAAGATATTGAATACTGTTCCCTGTGCTATACAGTAAGTCCTTGTTGTTTACCTATTTTATATACAGTAGTGTATATCTGCTAATCCCAAACTCCTAATTTATCCCCACCCCCCACCAGCTTTCCCCTTTGGTCGTTATAAATGTGTTTTCTATGTCTGTGAGTCTGTTTGTTTTGTAAATAAGTTCATTTGTATCATTAAAAACTTTTTTTGAATTTTATTTTATTTATTTTATTATACAGCAGGTCCTTATTAGTCATCAATTTTATACACATCACTGTATACATGTCAATCCCAATCGCCCAATTCATCACACCACCACCACCGCCACCACCCCCGCCGCTTTCCCCCCTTGGTGTCCATATGTTTGTTCGCTACATCTGTGTCTCAATTTCTGCCCTGCAAACCAGTTCATCTGTACCATTTTTCTATGTTCCACATATATGTGTTAATATATGATATTTGTTTTTCTCTTTCTGACTTACTTCGCTCTGTATGACACTCTCTAGATCCATCCACGTCTCAACAAATGACCCAATTTCGTTCCTTTTTATGGCTGAGTAATATTCCATTGTACATATGTACCATATCTTTATCCATTCGTCTGTTGATGGGCATGACCTGGCTATTGTAAATAGTTCTGCAATGAATATTGGGGTGCATGTGTCGTTTTGAATTATGGTTTTCTCTGGGTATATGCCCAGTAGTGGGATTGCTGGGTCATATGGTAATTCAATTTTTAGTTTTTTAAGGAACCTCCATACTGTTTTCCATAGTGGTTGTATCCATTTACATTCCCACCAACAGTGCAAGAGGGGGGTACCTTTTCTCCACACCCTCTCCAGCATTTGTTGTTTGTAGATTTTCTGACAATGCTCATTCTAACTGGTGTGAGGTGATACCTCATTGTAGTTTTGATTTGCATTTCTCTGATAATTAGTGATGTTGAGCAGCTTTTCATGTGTTTCTTGGCCATCTGTATGTCTTCTTTGGAGAAATGTCTATTTAGGTCTTCTGCCCATTTTTGGATTGGGTTGTTTGTTTTTTTAATGTGGAGTTGCATGAGCTGTCTATATATTTTAGAGATTAATCCTTTGTCCATTGATTCATTTGCAAATATTTTCTCCCATTCTGACGGTTGTCTTGTCGTCCTGTTTATGGTTTCCTTTGCTGTGCAAAAACTTTGAAGTTTCATTAGGTCCCATTTGCTTATTTTTGTTTTTATTTCCATTACTCTAGGAGGTGGATCAAAAAAGATCTTGCTGTGATTTATGTCAAAGCGTGTTCTTCTTATGTTTTCCTCTAAGAGTTTTATAGTGTTCAGTCTTACATTTAGGTCTCTAATCCATTTTGAGTTTATTTTTGTGTATGGTGTTAGGCAGTGTTCTAATTTCATTCTTTTACATGCAGCTGTCCAGTTTTCCCAGCACCACTTATTGAAGAGACTGTCTTTTCTCCATTGCATATCCTTGCCTCCTTTGTCATAGATTAGTTGATCATAGGTGTGTGGATTTATCTCTGGGCTTTCTATCTTGTTCCATTGATCTATGTTTCTGTTTTTGTGCCAGTACCATATTGCCTTGATTACTGTAGCTTTGTAGTGTTGTCTGAAGTCAGGAAGTCTGATTCCTCCAGCTCCGTTTTTTTTCCCTCAAGACTGCTTTGGCTATTCAGGGTCTTTTGTGTCTCCAAACAAACTTTAAGATTTTTTGTTCTAGTTCCGTAAAAAATGCCATTGGTAATTTGACAGGGATTGCACTGACTCTGTAGATTGCTTTGGGTAGTATAGTCATTTTCACAATGTTGATTCTTCCAATCCAAGAACATGGTATATCTCTCCATCTGTTGGTATCATGTTTAATTTCTTTCATCAATGTCTTATAGTTTTCTGCATACAGGTCTTTTGTCTCCCTAGGTAGGTTTATTCCTAGGTATTTTATTCTTTTTGTTGCAATGGTAAGTGGGAGTGTTTCCTTAATCTCTCTTTCAGATTTTTCATCATTAGTGTATAGGAATGCCAGAGATTTCTGTGCATTAATTTTTTATCCTGCAACTTTACCAAATTCATTGATTAGCTCTAGTAGTTTTCTGATGGCATCTTTAGGATTTTCTATGTATAGTATCATGTCATCTGCAAACAGTGACAGTTTTACTTCTTCTTTCCCAATTTGTATTCCTTTTATTTCTTTTCCTTTCCTGATTTCCATGGCTAGGACTTCCAAAACTATGTTGAATAATAGTGGTGAGAGTGGACAACTTTGTCTTGTTCCTGATCTTAGAGGAAATACTTTCCGTTTTTCACCATTGATAATGATGCTTGCTGTGGGTTTGTCGTATATGGCCTTTATTATGTTGAGGTTGATTCCCTCTATGCCCACTTTCTGGAGAGTTTTTATCATAAAGCGGTGTTGAATTTTGTCAAAAGCTTTTTCTGCATCTATTGAGATGATCATATGGCTTTTATTCTTCAATTTGTTAATATGGTTTATCACATTGATTGATTTACATATATCGAAGAATCCTTGCATCCCTGGGATAAATCCCACTTGATCATGGTGTATGAGCCTTTTAATGTGTTGTTGGATACTGTTTACTAGTATTCTGTTGAGGATATATGCGTCTATATTCATCAGTGATATTGGTCTGTAATTTTCTTTTTTTGTTGTATCTTTGTCTGTTTTTGGTATCAGGGTGATGGTGGCCTCATAGAATGAGTTTGGGAGTGTTCCTTCCCCTGTAAAATTTTTGGAAGCGTTTGAGAAGGATGGGTGTTAGCTCTTCTCTAAATGTTTGATAGAATTCGCCTGTGAAGCCACCTGGTCCTAGAATTTTGTTTGTTGGAAGATTTTTAATCACAGTTTCAATTTCATTACTTGCGACTGGTCTGTTCATATTTTCTATTTCTTCCTGGTTCAGTCTTGGAAGGTTATACCTTTCTAAGAATTTGTCCATTTCTTCCTAGGTTGTCCAATTTATTGGCATAGAGTTGCTTGTAGTAGTCTCTTAGGATGCTTTGTATTTCTGTGGTGTCTGTTGTAACTTCTCCTTTTTCATTTCTAATTTTATTGATTGTCCTCTCCCTTTTTTCTTGATGAGTCTGGCTAATGGTTTATCAATTTTCTTTATCTTCTCAAAGAACCAGCTTTTAGTTTTATTGATCCTTGCTATTGTTTTCTTTGTTTCTATTTCATTTATTTCTGCTCTGATCATTATGATTTCTTTCCTTCTGCTAACTTTGGGTTTTGTTTGTTCTTCTTTCTGTAGTTCCTTTAGGTGGAAGGTTAGATTGTTTATTTGAGATTTTTCTTGTTTCTTGAGGTAGGCTTGTATAGCTATAAACTTCCCTCTTAGAACTGCTTTTGCTGCATCCCATAGGTTTTGGATCGTCATGTTTTCATCGTCATGTGTCCGTAGGTATTTTTTGATTTCCTCTTTGATTTCTTCAGTGATCTCTTGGTTATTTAGTAACATATTGTTTAGCCTCCATGTATTTGTGTTTTTTACGTTTTTTCCCTATAATTCATTTCTAATCTCATAGCGTTGTGGTCAGAAAAGATGCTTGATATGATTTCAATTTTCTTAAATTTACTGTGACTTGATTTTTGACCCAAGATGTGATGTATCCTGGAGAATGTTCTATGTGCACTTGAGAAGAAAGTGTAATCTGCTGTTTCTGGATGGAATGTCCTATAAATATCAACTAAATCTGTCTGGTCTATTGTGTCATTTAAAGCTCCTGTTTCCTTATTTATTTTCATTTTGGATGATCTGTCTATTGGTGTAAGTGAGGTGTTAAAGTCCCCCACTAATACTGTGTTACTGTCAATTTCCTCTTTTATAATTGTTAGCAGTTGCCTTATGTATTGAGGTGCTCCTATGTTGGGTGCATATATATTTATAACTGTTATATCTTCTTCTTGGGTTGATCCCTTGATCATTATGTAGTGTCCTTCCTTGTCTCTTGTAACACTCTTTATTTTAAAGTCTATTTTATCTGATATGAGTATTGCTACTCCAGCTTTCTTTTGATTTCCATTTGCATGGGATATCTTTTTCCATCCCCTCACTTTCAGTCTGTATGTGTCCCTAGGTCTGAAGTGGGTCTCTTGTAGACAGCATATAGATGGATCTTGTTTTTGTATCCATTCAGCAAGCCTGTGTTTTTTGGTTGGAGCATTTAATCCATTCACGTTTAAGGTAATTATCGATTTGTATGTTCCTATGACCATTTTCTTAATTGTTTTGGGTTTGTTTTTGTAGGTCCTTTTCTTCTCTTGTGTTTCCCACTTAGAGAAGTTCCTTTAGCATTTGTTGTAGAGCTGGTTTGGTGGTGCTGAATTCTCTTAGCTTTTGCTTGTCTGTAAAGCTTTTGATTTCTCCATCAAATCTGAATGAGATCATTGCCGGGTAGAGTAATCTTGGTTGTGGGTTCTTCCCTTTCATCACTTTAAGTATATCATGCCACTTCCTTCTGGCTTGTACATTTTCTGCTGAGAAATCAGCTGATAACCGTATGGGAGTTCCCTTGTATGTTATTTGTCATTTTTCCCTAGTTGCTTTTTTTTTTTTTTTTTTATAAAGGTGTCACATTTTATTTATTATCTTTGGCTGTGTTGGGTCTTCGTTTCTGTGCGAGGGCTTTCTCCAGTTGTGGCGAGTGGGGTCCACTCTTCATTGCAGTGTGCAGGCCTCTCAGTGTTGCAGCCTCTCCTGTTGCAGAGCACAGGCTCCAGACGCACAGGCTCAGTAGTTGTGGCTCACGGGCCCAGCCACTCCGCGGCATGCGGGATCCTCCCAGACCAGGGCTCGAACCCGCGTCCCCTGCATTAGCAGGCAGACTCTCAACCACTGTGCCACCAGGGAAGCCCCTCCCTAGTTGCTTTTAATAATTTTTCTTTGTCTTTAATTTTTGCCAGTTTGATTACTATGTGTCTCGGCGTGTTTCTCCTTGGGTTTATCTTGTATGGGACTTTCTGTGCTTCTTGGACTTGGGTGGCTATTTCCTTTCCCATGTTAGGGAAGTTTTTGACTATAATCTCTTCAAATATTTTATTGGATACTTTCTCTCTCTCTTCTCCTTCTGGGACCCCTATAATGCAAATGTTGTTGAATTTAATATTGTCCCAGAAGTCTCTTAGGCTGTCTTCATTTCTTTTCATTCGTTTTCTTTATTTTATTCTGCAGCAATGAATTCCACCATTCTGTCTTCCAGGTCACTTATCTGTTCTTCTGCCTCAGTTATTCTGCTATTGATTCCTTCTAGTGTAGTTTTCATTTCAGTTATTGTATTGTTCATCTCTCTTTGTTTGTTCTTTAATTCTTCTAGGTCTCTGTTAAACATTTCTTGCATCTTCTTGATCTTTGCCTCCATTCTTTTTCCGAGGTCCTGGATCATCTTCACTCTCATTATTCTGAATTCTTTTTCTGGAAGGTTGCCTATCTCCACTTCATTTAGTTGTTTTTCTGGGGTTTTATCTTGTTCCTTCATCTGGTACATAGCCCTCTGCCTTTTCATCTTGTCTATCTTTCTGTGAATGTGGTTTTTGTTCCACAGGCTGCAGGATTGTAGTTCTTCTTGCTTCTGCTGTCTGCCCTCTGTGGATGAGGCTATCTAAGAGGCTTGTGCAAGCTTCCTGATGGGAGGGACTGGTGGTGGGTAGAGCTGGGTGTTGCTCTGGTGGGCAGAGCTCAGTAAAACTTTAATCTGCTTGACTGCTGATGGGTGGGGCTGGGTTCCCTCCCTGTTGGTTGTTTGGCCTGAGGCAACCCAACACTGGAGCCTACCTGGGCTCTTTGGTGGGGCTAATGACAGACTCTGGGAGGGCTCATGCCAAGGAGTACTTCCCAGGACTTCTGCTGCTAGTGTCCTTGTCCCCACTGTGAGCCACAGCCACCTCCCGCTTCTGCAGGAGACCCTCCAACACTAGCAGGTAGGTCTGGGTCAGTCTCCCCTGAGGTCAATGCTCCTTCCCCTGGGTCCCAATGCACACACAACTTTGTGTGTGCCCTCCAAGAGTGGAGTCTCTGTTTTCCCCAGTCCTGTCGAAGTCCTGCAGTCAAATCCCAGTAGGCTTCAAAGTCTGATTCTCTAGGAAATCCTCCTCCCTTTGCCGGACGCCCAGGTTGGGAAGCCTGACGTGGGGCTGAGAACCTTCACGCCAGTGGGTGGACTTCTGTGGTATAAGTGTTCACCAGTCTGTGAGTCACCCACCCAGCAGTTATGGGGTTTGATTTTACTATGATTGTGCCCCTCCGACCGTCTCACTGTGGCTTTTCCTTTTTCTTTGGATGTGAGGTATTTTTTTGGTGAGTTCCAGTGTCTTCCTGTTGATGATTGTCCAGCACCTAGCTGTGATTCTGGTGTTCTCGCAAGAGGGAGTGAGAGCACGTCCTTCTACTCCGCCATCTTGGTTCCTAATCTCTCGCTGATTCTTATTGAGGCCTTTCTTATATATTTTGCCACCAAGTGACTCCTAAACGGCTTGTTCCAAATGGAAGGTAGTGTGGGATTGTCAAATGGGGATCACGTGCATGATGCCCTGCTTTTCCAGCTTCTAGGGGATGCTCGCATTATGTGTTCTGTGGTCCCCTTCCAGGCAACGGTTGTGTCACTCCAACTTCTATCTTCACATCCCCTGCCTCTCCATTTGTATCATTTTTAAAGATTTCACATATAATTGATATCATGATATTTGTCTTTTTCTGTCTGACTTACTTCACTTAGTATAGTATGTTAATCTGTAGGTCCACCCATGTTGATGCAAATGGAATTATTTCGATATTCTTTATGGCTGAATAATATTCCATTCCATTAATATTCGATTACATACGCACGTATATAGTACATTGTTTGTTTGTGTGTGTGTGTGTGTATAAAATTTCACTGACCTTGGAATGGATATCATGGTTCAGATGCGGTGAATGTGGAGCACTTGTGTGCATGTATGTGTGTGCCCATGTGTGTGTGCATGAGTGTGAGTGTGTGTATATTAGTGTGTGTGTGTGTGTGTGTGTGTGTGACACAGCTGAGTGTGTGGGTCTGGGTGCTGCTGAGAGTTTGTACCAGGAAGACATGGCAGTGGGCAGAAACAGGGGTACTTGTGGGTAGCAGTGCTCCTGCCATTTTGGGGTTCATATTATCTCTCTGTTCCCTGCATGTACCCCTTTATTTATCTTGGAACAGAGCAACTGTTGAAATGATATCGATAATTTAAACGATATCAACATTTCCCCACATACCCTGTTTTTCATTATCTCTCAAAGCAAAAAGAGAGAGATATAGCACAGGGTAAACTCAGAGTTTAACAACTCAAATCAATGAGCATTTTCTGAGGACCTGTGGTGCCCAGCTCCCCGTTCATTCCTGTCTCCCTGCCCTTTTGCAAGCCGTCCTTGTGGTGCCCTCCCCTCTGGCCTGTGCCTTGTCCAATTCCTGCCTATTCTTCAGAGGCTAACTCTGGTCCTACTGCAGCCAGGAACCATCTTCTCACAACTCAGGCCACCATCTAGTGGGTCCCAAATGTTTGCTGGTCTGGGAGAGCGCTGCTCCTCACGGTCACCCAGAGGATTTTAGAAAACACCAGTGCCCAGGCCCCTGTGCTGTATAATCTGATCAGTGGCTCTGGGGTGGGCCCAGGGCATCTGTATTTTTAAAACGCTCCATTGGTGATTCCAATGCTCACTTGGGGTGGGGGTAGCTCCAGAGGCCAAGCAATATGCCCAGTTGCTTTCCAGTTGGCCTTGTGGTTAGGAAGCAACGTGAGGATGGGAACTAGCTTTATGTCTCTCTGGTCTCTCCTGAAGAGCCTAGCTGAGCTGGGGACAGTTGATGCCATTAGCATTCTAGCAAATCACAGAGTCACATTCACTGATGACTCGAGTTTGTGTCCCTAGCCCAGGCCTATCCTTTGGGTCCTAGTCTTACAAAACTGTGCCAATTATTAAGCTGGTGTCTCCCAGCCCCACCCCGCTTTTCTGAACTCGGTCTCTGATGCTGAGGCTGGGGCTCTGCAGATAGCATTTTTTTTTTTTTTGCCAGCTGGCTCCATGTGGTTCTGCTACTAGGGGACACCAGAGGAAGACTGGATGCCTTGAAGGGGGTGAATGAAAGAGCTCCTTTCTGTCTTGCTCCCTCTTCTGGGTGGCATCACTGCCCTTCCCAGTGATAGTCCTTCCCAGGCTGTGGAGTTTAGCTGTTACTGTCAGTTTCCAGATCTTTTCCCCACACTCCTAGAACTGGCCTCCTGGAACTCCCCCAGAGACACCAGCACCAGTCTGGCAGCGACCCTCACTCAGAGATCTGGGCCCCAGCTCAGCAGGGCTCCTCCTCTGAGCCTCTGGTTCTGATAACCCCATCCTCTTCCCTTCATTTCCCAGTCCTAGGGGTGACAGTGGCTCCTAGGGGGTGATAGTTGCCACCTCTGTGTTATCCCAGTGTCCCTTTTCTTTCCTGAGTCCTCCAAAATCTATTGAACCAACTCCCATATTCAGTTCTCTCTGTTAAAAGGACTGGTATGGTTTCTGTTTTCCAGATTGAACCAGGCTGATAGAATAACCAGCTGCTGCTATTTGATTCTGCTCACTAGTCCCTCAAGTATCTCCATTCATCCAAGGCAGAACTCTAATATTTCCCAAAACTGAAACTTGTCCATACTTTCCTGTTTGGATCCATCACCCACCTGGAGCTTAATCCAGAATCTTCAACACCATCCTTGATTACTCTCTCCTGCTCACTCATACACACCCCACTGGTCCAAAAGGGCTTTTGAGTCCACCTCAAATCTGTCCCCTCAGCCCAAGTAACCACACTTGTGCTAACAGTCCTCCTGCCTTTTCTCTTGGCTCCCTGCAACTCACTGCCCATACAGAACCGAAAGTAACACTACTGAAATATAAATAGGGTTGTGACATTACCTGGCTTACAGCTTCCTGAGATGCATGACCTCTGTGATGGCCCACAACTTCTGCCAAGGCCATTTACCCGTCCTTCTTTCCTCCTTGTTTCTTGCAATGCAGCCTCTGGGGCTGTGTTCCTGTTCTTCTTCCTGCCACAGGACCTTGCCACCTGCTGCAGCCCTATCAAAAATGCTTTTCTCCTCTGCTTGTCACATGACTGGTTCCTCTCCATTCTTAAGGAGACAGGTTTAAATTCACCTCTTGGGAGCCCTTCACGGACAGCCTCTGTTTTAGTCCATTTGGTTGGCTATAACAAAGTATCATAGACTGGGTGTCTTATAACAACAGAAATTTATTTCTCACAGTTTTAGGGGCTGGAAGTCCAAGATAGGGTGCCAGCATAATCAGGTTCTGGCGAGGACCCTCTTCTGGGGTGTGGATGGCTGTCTTCTTGTTGTGGTGGAAAGAGTGTGAGCTAGCTCTCTGGCTTCATCTTATAAAGGCACTAATCCCATTCTTGAGGGCCCCACTCTCAAGACCTAATTACCTCCCAAGGTAATTAGGAAACACCATCACATTGGGGTTAGGGTTTCGACACATGAATTTTGGAGAACACAACATTCAGGCCATTGCACCGTCTTTAGAATCGATACCTCCCAGCGCCATGCTCCTTTCCTCCCTAGCACTTTTCATCATTTCTAGTCATCTATATACTTATAGCTTTACCTGTCTTCCTCATTAGACTATAAAATATGTGGGGCAGGGACCATGCCTGTTGAATTTCCCACTGTGTTCCTTGCACCCAAGTCTCATTACAGATGTGTTAAATGAATGAATGAATCTAGAGTGACTATAAAAAGAAAAAGAAAAAGAAAAAAAGTAAGAAGAGGAGAGGTGTCAGAAAACTACCATTTTCTTAGCTATCAACTGTACTAATATACTATAAGCTCTTTTCAAGTAGACACTGCCACTAATTATCTGTTCATATAGCCATACACTGTTCTCTAAAGAAAGACTGATAAGGATGCTGAAATACATAGATATACAGAGAGATTATGGCTGGACACAGTGGTGTATATAGATGAATCTCTTTGTTATATTTGGCACATAAATATATATACATATATATACACAAACATATATGTACTACTGTGCACATGCAGAATTACAAATCACTATATTGTATGCCTGTAACTTACATAATATTGTACATTAACTATACTTCAATTAAAAAACTTTCCCCTTTAACAGTATTTTCCACTTTGTAACATGCTTTCATGTATATTACTCATTTGAATTTGATAACAATCCGAAGAAGCAGGGAAAGAAACAGTATTCTTATTTAATTAAAGATCAGCTCTAAAATACCTAATCAAACCACATCATCATATAGACAAAGAAACTGACATCCAGGGTGAGAGAGGGACTTGCTCAAGGCCATGCAACTGGTTAGTAAAGATAAAGTGCTGGTATTACACCAGGTCCTTGTCTCCCTTTTTATACCACAGGAAGGGTCCTGGGAGGGTACACTCTATGTGAATCATTACCCCAGGGAACAAATGATGTGCAAGGGTTTCTGCATCATTAAGAAATTTCATCTTGTGTTTGGGAGAACAGCTCAGCTACTGCTTAAATGGGCCTCTCAGAGAATCCCACTAACTTCTTGGTTGCTGAATGCAAGTTTACACATTCTCTAGAGAGGCAAGGTCAGGATGCTGGTGCTTATCTGATTCTGACCATCCTACTTGGCTCTGTGAGTAGGTGTGATCATTGTAATGCAAAATTCATATCATTCTTTTTTTTTTTTTTAGTTTAATTTCCTTTTAGTTTATCAGTAGTAAAATCCCTGCTGGCATGTCATTTAATTTGCTCCCCATGCTAATGATGATCTTGAAGGCTCTTACAGAAATGATTATATGGTAATACCAAATCTGATGGTGGATTCAAGCCATAATTTATAGTAATAGGAGCATAACGAAACTCCCTCCGGTATTCCTTCTTGTAATGCTGTTGGGGGGGGGCAGGAATCTGCTTGGCTTCATCTCACATTATTAGAAGATCATCACTAGGGATCTTTCACAGGGAAAGGGGCTTTTCTGGCTCTGATGCTGAGCCTCTGGGCAAAATAATGGGTTGCAAAGCCATGGTCCTCCGGGTGAAGCCAGATGAGCTGGCCACACCTGCCACGGGACAGCTCATGAAAAGGATGGGATTAGAGGAGATGGAGACCACTGACCACCGGTCCCTTTCCATGCCCACTCCCACTTCTGTGTGTAGACCCTCATGGTGCAAACTGACGTGTCAGGCGTGGGTTCACAGGAGGGTGACTCTGTGCCTGCCTTCCAGCCATAGTTCCTCTGTCCCTGGCATTCACGTGCAATGTGAGTTTCACTGAGCCAGCCACTGGGACAGAATGAATGAGATGCCATCTCTGTCCTAAAGACTGGGGACCAATGAGAGCTCCTGAGCCTCACGGGCTGGAAGAGATGTCTCTGTGGGGGATGGGGTGGGGGAGGATGGCTCGGGGTTTAGTGAGAACCCAGGAGAGGAAGGAGGTATCATCCCCACTTAGACCACCTGGAGAATCAGCAAAGGCTTCACAGAAGTGGTTGAGCTGGGTCTTGAAAGACTGGTGGTATTTTCTAGGCAGCAGTGGGGTGGGGTTCAGGAGTGGCTCGTTCCAGGCAGATGGGTCCTTGTCAAGCTTGGGTACTTCACATTGTCTGAAGGGCCTGGCCAAGTTCAGTGAGGCTGGAGCCAACACACGACTCTGCCATTCTTTCCTGCCATGCTTCAAAGAACCATAGTGGGGTGCCTCCCACCAGGCATTCTATTGCTCTTCCTTTGCCTGGGGATAAGAAGAAGTGAGGAGAAGAGGGAGGACTCTCATTCTTATGGCTCTGGGGCAGACCTCAGAGCTATGGGAAGGCAAGTTCAGGCTCAATAACTAGGAAGAGCATTCTAACAATGTTGGCCTTTTCATATTAAAATAGACTGCATAGTGAGGGAATGAGCTCCCCATCAATCAGTGACTTGCCCAAACACCGAGAGCTAGTTAGACCAGGGTCAACATGCATACCCAGGGAGCCTGACTTCAAAGAGAGTGCCTTTTAAATTTTTTTCAACCAACGTTGCCTCATACAAAACACCACAGAATTCTGCGCCTAGGATTAGGTCTGAGCTCATGGAAATGTAGCCACTTGCTGACTTTTGTATCTTAGTTTCTATTTAATGAGCAAACAGCAAGCCATGACATCAGGCATTTCCTTTTATTAGCTCTTAGTAGACTTCTGCTGAAATGGCTCAGATGTCCCGGGAACATCGTCTACAACCTCATTGAAGAATGTGGTGAGAAAAATACATATACACATGTGTGTGTGTCTATATATGTCTATTTTGTGGTATGCCTCTGAGGTTGCTGCCTGCTCTGCGGGGGCACTCAGAAGCGTTTCTGGAGGGCAGTCTGGATACTCTTCAGCAGGCCCCACTTAGCTTGGTTCTTCTCACGCTCATCCGATGTTACCACCTGCAATCAGAAGCAGAGAGCCGTGGCACCAGCCACAAGGGAAACAGCAGCTCCCAGGAGCCCGGCCCCAGCTGCGGGCCAGGTGCTACACACATCACAGCATTAGCTCCTCATGTCGACAACCACATGAGGCCGGTGCTATTGAACCCATTTTACCAATGAAAAAGCTAAGGCTCAGAAGAACCAGGTGGCTTTCCTGAAGTCCCGCAGCTAATATGTGGTGGGGTTGGGATTTCGCAGACAAGGTCCCACTTCTTTAAGGCAGTTCAAGGACTGACTGCTGATTACTGTGTTGTGGTTGTGACCCCAGGTGGGCTTCACCAGAGATTAGCCCCCAGGACCCTCCCCCAGTCCCTAGAAATTGCTTCTGTCACAGCTCTTATCAGTTGTAAATTTCAGTGAGTGTGTTTCATTAATTTTCTTACCAGACTGTGAGCACCTTAAATGGGATGTGGAGGCAATGACAGTCTTTCCTCTCTGTACTCCCAGCAGTGGTTATGGTACAGAGAAGTTTCTTAGAAAAGTGAATGAAAGGTGAATAGAACCATTATTTGTACATCTGCCAACTGTTTCTCTTTGCAGCATCATACTATCTCTGATCACAGTGAATAGTCAATGCTCCCTAGAAAAGGCAGCTTACACTGGGTAGCAGAACCCTCCTAGAAGTCTCGCCAACTCAGCTTAGATGTGGAGTTCCATGCCTTACCTTGAAGGTGGTAGACTTCTCCACAGCTCTGGTCTGGCAGCATTCCTATTCCTTCCTAATACACATTTACTGAGAAGGCATTTAGGGAGTGAGGTCAAGATCCAGGTATGAGAGACAGCCCACAGGATCAATCAGGATTCATGGGGCAGATGGGGTTAGGGGTGCAGTTTGGATGAGGAAGAGCAATGTTTGTACAAAGTACAAAGTATGTACAAAGGCTTTTATGTTTGTATTCAAAGGGAAAGGGCAAAAAATAGACACCATTATTATTATGCTCTCTAGTTTTATAAAATTTACATTTAGTTTTAGAGAGAACAGGGCTTCATGCAAGATAAAGATTATGTTATACCTATGATGTTAGATTTTTCATTGCTGGATAAAAATGGACATAACACATAGAGATAATCCCGATAAGGGTGGTATAAATGTGTAAGATATACACACAGAGCTATCAGGGGGCAATGAGGAAGGAATAACAGTGTTATGGTGGGTTGGGAATTGACTCATAAAAATAGGGAATTTAAGTTCTGCCTTAAAGTATAGTCAGGATCTCCAGAGATAAAGACTTGAGTGTGACATGTGAATGGGGCAGTGGGGAATGAGGTGTGTCTGTGAATCAGAGGATCAGATGAAACAGGACAGAAGAAACAGAGAACAGAACTTGAGATACTAAAGAAATTGAAATGATAGTTGACCTTCCCTCCCCTGCCCAAAAGGCTCAGATGGTTTTCCAAATGAATTCTACCAAACTTTTAAGAAAGCGTTGTTCTAGAAAATAGAAAAAGAGCAATAGTTTCCTAGTTCATTTTTCAAGCTAGTAAAATATTGATTCCAGAACCAGACAAAAGAAATATAAGCAAAATATTATAGGTCTAGTTCACGAATGATGAGAGATGCAGTACTGCAAAACAAAATGTGAGCTAACTAAAACCAAGTATATTAAAAAAATAATACATCGTGATCACATAGGGTTTAGTCCATGAATGCAATTAGAGTTTAACATCAGAAAAATCAGTGTAATTAATTTCATTAATGCCTAAAGGAGAAAAATCATATGATTATCTTAAATAATACAAAAAATTCACAAAGTTGCACGAGCTCTCAGAAATTTAGAAGTAGAAAGAATTTTCCTTAGCTTAATAAGGTTTATATGTAAAAAATTACCACTGAATTATACACTTCAAAAGAGTGAATTTCTTAGTATGTGAATTATATTTTAATAAAGCTTTTATAAAAAATAAAAAGTCAGAACACTGTTAAAAAAAACTAAATCAAAAATCATCATAGCTCAATGGAGAAACATTAAGGTCAGGAATAAGACAAGGATATTAACTCTCACAGCCACCATTTTCTGTAGGACCAATAGCGCTGGCCAAAGCTATAAGGAAACAAAAAGAAATAGAGGTTCAAGGAAAGAGATAAAACTATCATTATTTATAGACGATAGGATCATACGCCTGGAAAAACAAGCAGAATCAACAGAGAGGCTCTCAGAATAATGAGATATTATTGATATTGCTAGAATCAAGATTATCCTACAAACACAGTAGTTTTTATTCTAAACCAGCAGTACATTAGAAAGTATAATCAGATATAAAAATAACATTAATAATATCAACTAAGTCTGTAAAATATCTGGTTTAACCAGGAATATATAGTACCTCTATGGGAAGAGTTTAAAAGCCCTAGTAGAGCATATAGAAGATGATTTGAATAAAAATCAAACATATTACAAAAACATTGTCTCCAAATTAGCGACTCAGTGCCTTCCTAATCAAATTCTATCTGGATTTTTTAAAGGAATTCAATTTACTTGAAAATTTTTACAAAATTCATATGAAGGAATCCACTTCTATAATTAGCCATATAAACCTTGAAAAAGAAGGAAGGGTAACAGGCAGGTTTACCTTAGCAGTTCATTTAGACGTAGCATAAAGCTGAGGTTAAACAACAATAAAACTAGTGTGGTATTAATATAAGAACAGACAAATTGACCAATGGAATACAGTAGAGAGCTCGGAGACACACCCCTAAATATATGGCAATTTAATACAAGATTAAAGTGGAACCTTTACTGTATTCTTATGGAGAGGACATTGCTAGGTAGATGGTATTGGGAAAACTGGCCCACTAGATGGCCAAAAAAGTACATCTCTACATAGTACTACATGCAAAGGAGAACTATGGATGGATTAAAGTCCTAAATTTGAAAGGCGAAACTAAAGTTAATAAAAGAATATGTGGAAGATTACTTTTGTGATCTAAGCCATTTTAGGGATTTTTCTTCTTATTTATTTTTTTAACATTTTTACTGGAGTATAATTGCTTTACAATGGTGTGTTAGTTTCTGCTTTATAACAAAGTGAATCAGTTATACATATACACATGTTCCCATATCTCTTCCCTCCTGCGTCTCCTTTCCTCCCACTCTCCCTATCCCACCCCTCTAGGAGGTCACAAACCACCTAGCTGATCTCCCTGTGCTACGTGGCTGCTTCCCACTAGCTATCCACTTTACGCTTGGTGGTGTATATATGTCCATGCCACTCTCTCACCTCATCACAGCCTCCCCCTCCCCCTCCCCATGTTCTCAACTCCATGCTCTAGTAGGTCTGTGTCTTTATTCCCGTCTTGCTCCTAGGTTCTTCGTGACCATTTTTTTCCCTTAGACTCCATATATATGTGTTAGCATATGGTATTTGTTTTTCTCTTTCTGACTTACTTCACTCTGTATGACAGACTCTAGGTCCATCCACCTCACTACAAATAACTCAATTTCATTTCTTTTTATGGCTGAGTAATATTTCACTGTATATATGTGCCACATCTTCTTTATCCATTCATCCGATGATAGACACTTAGGTTGCTTCCATCTCCGGGCTATTGTAAATAGAGCTGTAATGAACATTTTGGTACATGACTCTTTTTGAATTATGGTTTCCTCAGGGTATATGCCCAGTAGTGGGATTGCTGTGTCGTATGGTAGTTCTATGTGTAGTTTTTTAAGGAACCTCCATACTGTTCTCCATAGTGGCTGTATCAATTTACATTCCCACCAACAGTGTAAGAGGGTTCCCTTTTCTCCACACCCTCTCCAGCATTTATTGTTTGTAGATTTTTTGATGATGGCCATTCTGACCGGTGTGAGATGATATCTCATTGTAGTTTTGATTTGCATTTCTCTAATGATTAATGATGTTGAGCATTCTTTTGTGTGTTTCTTGGCAATCTGTATATCTTCTTTGGGGAAATGTCTTTTTAGGCCTTCTGCTTATTTTTGGATTGGGCTATTTGTTTTTTTGATATTTAGCTGCATGAGCTGCTTGTAAAATTTGGAGATTAATCCTTTGTCAGTTGCTTCATTTGCAAATATTTTCTTCCATTCTGAGGGTTGTCTTTTCATCTTGTTTGTGGTTTCCTTTGCTGTGCAAAAACTTTTAAGTTTCAGTAGGTCCCATTTTGTTTATTTTTGTTTTTACTTCCATTTCTCTAGGAGGTAGGTCAAAAAGGATCTTGCTGTGATTTATGTCATAGAGTGTTCTGCCTATGTTTTCCTCTAAGAGTTTTATAGTGTTTGCCCTTACATTTAGGTCTTTAATCCACTTTGACTTTATTTTTGTGTATGGTGTTAGGGAGTGATCTAATTTCATTCTTTTACATGTAGCTGTCCAGTTTTCCCAGCACCACTTATTGAAGAGACTGTCTTTTCTCCATTGTATATTCTTGCCTCCTTTATCAAAGATAAGGCGTCCATATGTGTGTGGGTTTATCTCTGGGCTTTCTATCCTGTTCCATTGATCTGTATTTCTGTTTTTGTGCCAGTACCATACTCTCTTGATTACTGTAGCTTTATAGTATAATCTGAAGTCAGGGAGCCTGATTCCTCCAGCTCCGTTTTTCTTTCTCAAGATTGCTTTGGCTATTTGCGGTCTTTTGTGTTTCCATACAAATTGTCAGACTTTTTGCTCTAGTTCTGTGAAAAATGCCAGTGGTAGTTTGATAGGGATTGCACTGAATCTGTAGATTGCTTTGGGTAGTATAGTCACTTTCACAATGTTGATCCTTCCAAGCCAGGAACATGGTACATCTCTCCATCTATTTGTATCATCTTTAATTTCTTTCATCAGTGTCTTATAATTTTCCACGTACAGGTCTTTTGTCTCCTTAGGTAGGTTTATTCCTAGATATTTTATTCTTTTTGTTGCAATGGTAAATGGGAGTGTTTCCTTGATTTCACTATCAGATTTTTCATCATTAGTGTATTGGAATGCCCGAGATTTTTGTGCATTAATTTTGTATCCTGCAACTTTAACAAATTCATAAATTAGCTCTAGTAGTGTTCTGGTAGCATCTTTCGGATTCTCCATGTATAGTATCATGTCATCTACAAACAGTGGCAGCTTTACTTCTTCTTTTCTGATTTGGATTCCCTTTATTTCTTTTTCTTCTCTGACTGCTGTGGGTAAAACTTCCAAAACTATGTTGAATAATAGTGGTGAGAGTGGGCAACCTTGTCTTGTTCCTGATCTTAGTGGAAATGGTTTCAGTTTTTCACCATTGAGGACGATGTTGGCTGTGGGTTTGTCATATATGGTCTTTATTATGTTGAGGTAAGTTCCCTCTTTGCCTACTTTCTGGAGGGTTTTTATCATAAATGGGTTTTGAATTTTGTCAAAAGCTTTCTCTGCATCTATTGAGATGATCATATGGTTTTTCTCCTTCAATTTGTTAATATGGTGTATCACATTGATTGATTTGAGTATACTGAAGAATCCTTGCATTCCTGGGATAAACCCTGCTTGATCATGGTGTATGATCCTTTTAATGTGTTGTTGGATTCTGTTTGCTAGTATTTTGTTGAGGATTTTTGCATCTATGTTCATCAGTGTTATTGGCCTGTAATTTTCTTTCTTTGTGACATCTTTGTCTGGTTTTGTATCAGGGTGATGGTGGCCTCGTTGAATGAGTTTGGGAGTGTTCCTCTCTCTGCTATATTTTGAAAGAGTTTGAGAAAGACAAGTGTTAACTCTTCTCTAAATGTTTGATAGAATTCGCTGTGAAGCCATCTGGTCCTTGGCTTTTGTTTCTTGGAAGATTTTAAATTACAGTTTCAATGTCAGTGCTTGTGATTGGTCTGTTCATATTTTCTATTTCTTCCTGGTTCAGTCTCAGAGAGTTGTGCATTCCTAAGAATTTGTCCATTTCTTCCAGGGTGTTCATTTTATTGGCATATAGTTGCTTGTAGTAATCTCTCATGATCCTTTGTATTTCTGCAGTGTCAGTTGTTACTTCTAATTCTATTGATTTGAGTCTTCTCCCTTTTTTTCTTGATGAGTCTGGCTAATGCTTTGTCAATTTTGTTTACCTTCTTAAAGAACCAGATTTTAGTTTTATTGATCTTTGCTATCATTTCCTTCATTTCTTTTTCATTTATTTCTGATCTCATCTTTAGATTTCTTTCCTTCTGCTAACTTTGGCAGTTTTTTTTGTTCTTCTTTCTCAAATTGCTTTAGCTGTAAGGTTAGGTTGTTTTTTTGAGATGTTTCTTGTTTCTTAAGGTAGGATTGTATTGCTATAAACTTCCCTGATAGAACTGCTTTTGCTGCATCCCATAGGTTTTGGGTCATCATGTTTTCATTGTCATTTGTTTCTAGGTATTTTTTGATTTCCTCTTTGATTTCTTCAGTGATCTCTTGGTTATTAAGTAGTGCATTGTTTAGCCTCCATGTGTTTGTATTTTTTATAGAATTTTTCCTGTAAGTGATATCTAGTGTCATAGCGTTGTGATCGGAAAAGATACTTGATATGATTTCAATTTTCTTAAATTTACCAGGGCTTGATTTGTGATCCAAGATATGATCTATCCTGGAGAACGTTCCATGAGTACGTTGAAGAAAGTGTATTCTGTTGTTTTTGGATGGAATGTCCTAGAAATATCAATTAAGTCCATCTTGTTTATTGTATCATTTAAAGTTTGTGTTTCCTTATTTATTTTCACTTTGGATGATCTGTCCATTGGTGAAAGTGGAGTGTTAAAGTCCCCTACTATGATTGTGTTACTGTCGATCTCCCATTTTATGGCTGTTAGTATTTGCCTTATGTATTGAGGTGCTCCTATGTTGGGTGAATAAATATTTACAATTGTTATATCTTCTTCTTGGATCGATCCCTTGATCATTATGTAGTGTTCTTCTTCGTCTCTTCTGATATGAGAATTGCTACTCCAGCTTTCTTTTGGTTTCCATTTTCATGGAATATCTTTTTCCATCCCCTCACTTTCAGTCTGTATGTGTCCCTAGGTCTGAAGTGGGTCTCTTGTAGACAGCATATATACAGGTCTTGTTTTTGTATGCATTCAGGCAGTCTATGTCTTTTGGTTGGAGCATTTAATCCATTTACATTTAAGGTAGTTATTGATATGTATGTTCCTATTACCAGTTTCTTAATTGTTTTGGGTTTGTTATTGTAGGTCTTTTCCTTCTCTTGTGTTTCCTGCCTAGAGAAGTTCCTTTAGCATTTACTGTAAAGGTGATTTGGTGGTGATGAATTCTCTTAGCTTTTGCTTGCCTGTAAAGGTTTTAATTTCTCTGTCAAATCTGAATGAGATCCTTGCTGGGTAGAGTAATCTTGGTTGTAGGTTTTTCTCCTTCATCAAGTTAAATATGTCCTGCCACTTCCTTTTGGCTTGCAGAGTTTATGCTGAAAGATCAGCTGTTAACTGTATGGGGATTCCCTTGTAGGTTATTTGTTGTTTTTCCCTTGCTGCTTTTAATATTTTTTCTTTGTATTTAATTTTTGATAGTTTGATTAATATGTGTCTTGGCATGTTTCTCCTTTGATTTATCCTGTATGGGACTCTCTGTACTTCCTGGACTTGATTAGCTATTTCCTTTCCCATATTAGGGAAGTTTTCAGCTATAATCTCTTCAAATGTTTCCTCAGTCCCTTTCTTTTTCTCTTCTTCTTCTGGAACCCCTATAATTCGAATGTTGGTGCATTTAATGTTGTCCCAGACGTCTCAGAGACTGTCCTCAATTCTTTTCATTTTTTTTCTTTATTCTGCTCTGCAGTAGTTATTTCCACTATTTTATCTTCCAGGTCACTTATCCATACTTCTGCCTCAGTTATTATGCTATTGATCCCTTCTAGAGAATTTTTAATTTCATTTATTGTGTTGTTCATCACTGTTTGTTTGCTCTTTAGTTCTTCTAGGTACTTGTTGAACGTTTCTTGTATCTTCTCCATTCTATTTCCAAGATTTGGGATCATCTTTACTCATTTTGATGTGGCAGCCCTAGCAAACTAATACAATGTCTCAGAGAAAGTACCACGTCCCTATCCCACCCACAAAATGTCATGAATGAGGCTGTTTACTGCAGCATTATTGGAGGTCACCTGGGTGTCCATCCTGGCTGAATAGACAGGTAGAACGTGGTGAACAAACGCACACTGTAAAAGATGAGGCAACATTAGGAGTTAGGGACTAAACATGCCCAGTGACATGGATGGATCATTAAAAACACAGTGTTCAGGGGAAAACGGTAAGACGCAGTAAGTTGTGTAACAATACTAGTATTTGTGCAAATTAATAACACATTCAAAACAATACACGCCATGTAAGAACACGTAAAAGCAACAAGATGCACATAAAACATATTAGAATGGATATCTAGGGGGGATCACAAAGGGAAACAAATACATGAACAAGAGAAGGGCCTTGCATGAACCAGTACTGGTAAAGGACCATGAATTGAGGTGTCTGACTAATTCAACCTTCTGTGTATGAGGTTAAAAATGATAGGTCCAGCTTGAGCCTAAATTAGACTCATTCCAGAGTTCTAACCTATTGGCAGGGCAAGTAGGGAGGGACCAATAGGGTTCTATTTACGTGAATGATCAAGAGGCCTTTGGAAAAGAATGAATTCTAAGGAGATGAATGCAAACCACTTTGATTTCATTTCAGGGCATGGAGTCACGGTGAGTATGTGGGTAGGTGAGCGGGTAGTTTTGGGGTAGTTATTCCAAATATGGACTAGTGTTGCTCACTCAAATTCCTCTAACCCCAACCCCTGAAGATGTGTGTCTCAGCCTAAGGCAGAGTGTCTGCAGTAAGGACAGAAGAAAAACCAGAGGGGGATTTCATGAAACCAGGGTAAGACGCCCAGGAAAGCCAAGCAGCCCTGCTCTGTGGCTGGAGTTCCAGCCTGAGTGCGGCCTGAGCAGGTAGGAAGTGGTACTGCAGATGCTCAGTTTATCGGGCAGGACCGCTTCCTGAGCACAAGTGAGGCACTGTTGGGGGGGTGGGACCCAGTATAGACTGAGAAGGAATTTGAGAGGATGGGTGGGGGGAAGGGTGGGTGCCTTTCCTGAAGAGCTATAGGGAAAGACCCAGAACAGTACTAGTTTGTGACTATTCTGGGGCCTGAATATTTACCACCAAGTCTGATGTAACCTGGGACATCTGGTTTACATCAGATTGTGGTAGGCAGAATAATGGCCCCCCAAGTCCATGTCCTAATCCCAGGAACCGGTGAACATTTTATGTTACATGGCAAAGGGGGATGAAGGTTGCTAGTCAGCTGGCTTGAAGATAGGGAGATTATCCTGAATCATCAGGTGGATCCAATATGATCCCAAGAGTCCTTCAAAGTTGAAGAGGAGGCAGAATTGAACCAGAGAGATGATGGTGTGAGAAGGACTCAGCCTAACGTTATTGGCTTTGGATATGGAAGAGGAGGCCATAAGCCAAGGAATGTGGGCAGCTGCATGAAGCCGGAAAAGGCAAGGAAATGAACTTTCCCCTAGAGCCTCCGGAAAGCACACAGCCCTGCTCACACCTTAGATTTCTGATCTCCGGAATTGTAAGTTAATAGGTAAAATTGTATTGTAAGCTACTAGTTTGTTACAGCAGCAACAGGAAACCAGTGCGCATGTGGAAAGTTAGATATTTCATAGGAAGACTTCCTGGAAGTTAGCAGAGATTTGCAGTCAGAGGGGGACATCAAGGTGAGGAGGCTGTTTTCAGAAATGGGGACCGTGGTCATCAGGTACAGGGGTTAGATCTGAGGTTTAGATGAAAAGCAGGAGGAGGAACTGAGGTCACAGGGTATGTGATTTGCCTAAAAACACATCTCCATTCCTTCAGAAAATATCAACAAGGCGCTGGAGCGTTAGAAGCTCTCAGCTGGGGACTGGGAGCCAAGAGAGGTGAGGAAGGCCAGCGCGATGCCTGTCCTCACTGAGCTTGCCGCCTAGCAGACTGGGGGCTTGGACCCAGGTACACCCGCCCAAGTCCAGAGATCTTCCCAATGCATGATCTTGCCTCGCAAGAAAAATAAAAGTGCTGCTCTCATGGCTGTTGCTCTGACAACAGTCTCCCAGAGTGTGGTGCCAGGTCCCTAAGGCCGAGCCCACTCTGCCTAGACACTGCTGCATCTGATTATCTGATTATGGTACAGGGGACGAAGAGCTCCTGCCTTGGATGAGACCTAGGTTCCCACTCAACTCCTTCGAGTCACACAAGGCCAGACTCTTTTCCTCTCTGAGCCTCGGTTTCCTCATCTCTAAAAGGGAGGCAATAACTCCCTGCCTTCCGAGTGGTTGGGATGATCAGTGATAATGAACATACAGTGTCTGACACAGAGTCAGCCTTCAATAAATGAGACCTTTAAAAAGCATTAAAGTTAATTTTCATGCTTTGTCTATTAGACTACATATAAAATCCCTTAAAAAAATCAAGCCACAGACTATGAAAATCAAATGTAAAAGGTGTGATTTCACTTCCTTTACAAAAGGATGTATGGTGGAAATATTGCATTTTGGATAAGAAATGATTCTGCTGCCTTGTTACAGCATTTTAAATGAAACCTTTCAGGAATACCTGCTTAGAACTGATGCTGAAGGAAAAATATTTCAGTTTCATAGGAAGGAGCTAAAGTCATTCCTTTTATGAAGCTTTATAAATGTCATTCAAACACACCATCTTCTTTTCATTTGCTACTGAAGCCTTTACTTATGCAAATCATGACAAATGGGAAGGAAAGCCAAGTTTCCCGTGGAATGCTAATATAATCACAAAGAGGGAGGAGGAATTTCTTCTGAAGGAAAAATCTATATTGCAGCTCTGTGAGTCAGATGAAAATGAAGCTTCCAGAAAACCTCATTAGTTAGTGCTCCGCTCATTAAGAAATTGTGTTAAAAAGCAAAGAAACTGGAATGAGTTTCCTTCCCTTATAGGGAGCGCAAATTCATCACATAAACACAGTTTCAGGGAGATTGTTATTTCTTGATTGATGGTAAAAAGCACTTAACAGCTCTCAGGCATCTTATGGTACTTTGTAATTATTCATTTTAATTATTTAGACGTTCGTTCATAGATTCATTTGTTTAGTCACATTTTCACTCATGTATTAATTCAATAACCATTAAGAACCATTAAGCTATGTGCACAGTGCTGGTAAAACATTGTGGCAGAAGGAGAGATGAATTAGATGCGAATTTTGTTTTCAAGGGGTTCAGAGTTTATGAGGGATGACAAAATATCTACCTGAGAAAGGCTCTCCACCCCCGTCCTTGTCCCTAGCATCTAAAAATGAATTAAGATACATGTAAAAAACAAATGGTAACAGCACTGAGTGCGCCCTTCATGAGGAATTTTTTAAAAATGGGAAGGCAGATGGAATTAGATTGAAGGAAAAATCCATAGTCAAAAGGACCTGCTGTCAAACATGGTAGCAACTGTGGGTGTTCCGTGCTCTGGAGAGAAGAGTATCAACAAGAATTGGTCTATGGGGCAACTGACGGACAGGGTACCTGGCTGGGGTCTAACAGGAGGAGCAGCCAGGCAACTTTCTCATCCCACGTCCTTCCCATGTGAGTGTCTGACCTCCGTGGAGGGGGAGGGGATGCACATGGGTGCCGGGCTCCAGAAGCAGAGCGTGGGGATGGAGTAGAGAGCCCCCTCTGCCCCCCTCCAGGAGACTTGCTTCTGGTATAATGACCAAGAGCATAATCCTGCCCCACCCTACCTCCTGCTTCCCGTTATCACCAGAGGTAGCAACCAATCAGATTCTCTTCTGCAAACATGTGACCAGAGCCCAAGGGCGTGAAGCTAGTCAGATTGTGTTGGCCGCACAGAGCATGGGCCAGGAACCTCCAAAACCACATGCAAGCTGAATTTAGGGGAGGAGAAACAATGGGCTAGCTGAAAATGGTGCAGCTTTAGAGAGAAGCAGAGATGGAAGGAGGGGGTGTGGGAGAGACAGAGGGAGGAAGTAGAGAGAGAGATATTGATTGAGAGATTGAGAGAAACTGATGACTTTCCAGTTTTTTTGGGTATCAGATGTATGTCCTGGCTGGAAGTGGTCTCATGAGACTCCCTTCTCTCTCAGCTTTTCAATAGCCGAAATGAATGGATTTATTCTCTTTACTTCTAAAGAATCTCTGATTAAGACTTAATCTACTCTGATTCCTAAGAACACCATCATGGCTTGTACAGTAAGATAGCTCTAGGCAGTCTTGATATTTTTCTTCCCTTTCTCCTTTGAATATCAATAAAATTATACCCATGAATGTATTTCCCCTGGGGATATAAAACAGAATCAACCTTGCCTCACAAAAAAGATAGGGATAATCTTGTCCCTTCCTTTATTTGGAGTCCATCCTGGCTTACTCACTGGCTATTCCTTAACTTTCAGATAAACAACAAATAAATTTTTTTAGTATTATATGTATATCCTAAATACTGCATGAGACATACTAACAATAAAAATTTATTCATTGCAGGTGATATACTAACACTAAAAATTTATTCACTGCATGTGTATAATTATAAACTTAAATTTATAATTAAATTTATATTAATTATGTTTAATTTATATTGCTTTAACCTGATACCCTCTCCTTGCTTTGATTCACCACTGACACTAATACTTAACTCTTTTTTTATCCTTCTCACACCACAATTATTTGTTTGCTAGACCCTGAGCTCCTTGAAGGCAAGAATTACATCTTATTTTCCTCGGCACTCTACATACTAACACAATACCTGGCACAAATGTTTTCTGAATCAAAACGAACTGACGATTCTCATTTGCAACGTTGGTTGAGGCCAGGGGCCCTCTCTGTGCCCTTGAGTTAATGAGTTTCCTGGGAGCAGAGGGGGAGGTCCTGTGGTGGGTTCCATGACCTCACAATCAATCCTAACAGAGCTGCATCCAGAGTGGATGAAGACTATCTATCTGAGAAATAAAGTGCATGGTACCTTGCAGATGTCACTCCACTGCCCAGGACCGTTATCGTTGATGGCTCTCACTTTAAACAGATACTCGGTGTTGGGGGTCAGGTAGTGCAGCTCCAGGTACTGCTGCATTATATCCCGAATTTGTCCACAGAGCTCTGTCCGCACATTGTTCGGAGGGGAATTAATGAGTTGGTAGAATTCCATCTCAAAAGAGTCCACATCTTCTGTTGGGCATGTCCAGTAAATCTAGGAAGAAATGAACATGTCAGTAGGGTACTAGCACACGCCATTCAGCTTTCTTTCCCATGAAGATCTGTGTCGTGGACTCTCTGGAGTGAGTTTAAGCTGACTCATCCTCTCTAGCTGCTGAAGACTTTGAATTAGACCCTGTGCAACAGTCCTGAAAGGCTTCGTGATGAATCCTGACATGAGGCTTGCAATGCGTTTCAAGAACAGAAGAATGCTCTTCTGGTTTCTGTTCCTGTCCGTGTGGAGGTGAACTTGTCCTCCTGACACCACTAACCAAATTGGCTACCATTTATTGAACACATATTATGCATCAGATTCTGTGTCAGACATTGCCTGCCTCATTTAGTCCTCACAGTTCCCTAGGAGGGAGATTTCATGATCCCATTTTACAGTGGAGGCTCAGAAGGCTTACATTCAGCAATGCCAATGGAACCACAGACGACTAAAGTTGAACAGTGTATCTATTTCAACTCTCTATTTCATACACTAGGAAGTAGAGTCCCAAAGAGGTGAAGTGACTTATCCAAGTCATGAAGAATATATGTTCACACTCAAAGCATAAAATGTCAACTCTTGGGAAGAGGTATATTAACAAGTGTCAATTAGCAGATCGTGCCTGGCATATAAATATTTTATAATAATTGCATTTTTAAACAGATATTGCATGCTTTATTTAAATTTTAATAAATTTAAATGTTATTGTGTATAAAGTTAATTTATAATTACTCATAAGTATATAAATTTTAAAATTTGTATGGATTTGTATCATTAATTTATAACTTTTTAATGAATTTACACTTTTAAAACTGTACATTTACATGACTTGTTAATAAAAATTAACTTATCTTTGTTAATAAAAATTAACTTGTTAATAAAAATAAAAATTAACTTATCTGATTATCAAAACATACTCATTTAAAATACATACCTGGAAAATATAGAAAAATGATAAGGAAAGAAAGAAAATAAACATCTCTTTTAATCCCACAATTCAGTTAATAATTCATTATATTTCTTTCCAATTTTGGAATATACACAAGCACACAAATATATATAATTTGGATTATATTGCTCTGATTCCTGCTTTCTTTCACTTATTACATTTTATATATGTCCCTATATCATTAAAAATTCAGCAAAGCACCATTTTAATAACTGCCCTATAAGTGATTTACTCCTTCTATAGCTGTACATTTAGGTTGTTTCTAATTTTACACTCTAATAAATAATGATGCATTGAACACTTTGGGGCATGAATCTTCATTGAATTTTTAATCACTTCCTTGGGAACAAGTTCTAGAAATAAAGTTGAGTTTTTATGAAAAAACTCTTTAGGATTTTTAAGGTACAGAGTGACAAGTATAAGGCTGACTTAAAGACTATTTCCCATGCCAAAAGAGCACTGTTAGTCAACCATCACTTGAGAGAGATGCCAATACAGATTTCCTCTCCTGCATTACTGAGCACCATGACTCCTGTGTGAATTACATCCCATGATCCTGAAATAAGGATCAATGATATTTTTACATCAAATACCACTGTTTGGCAGTAGGTTTAGGTGTCCTATCTTGAGAGTCAATAACTTGACTGGATTTTTTCTGTGTAGGGTCCTTTCTTGAGCTCATCAAGGGACCATTTATAGGTGGCATAGGGTGACTGTTCTCCAAGCCCAAGTACAGAGCAGGTATCACCAGTCCTTCCCCTGCAGAGCAAGATCCTGCCCACCTCCCAAGTGGTCTGAGTTGTATGAGATGAGACCTAATGCCATCCCTGATATAATATCACATACACTGCAGGTTTTGCTGATCTAAGATCACTTGGAAATGTAGGTTCAGCTGCTCCGGTGCGGGCATCTGCTATGTGAAGGGCAGAGATCCTTTTGCTGTGCCTGACAGCCTATGGGAGGATATATTCTATATGTTCTACCTTGCAACATAAGGTCATTCTTGGGGTCAATTATAAATGCCAAAACATAGATTATAATGTCTCAGGAAAAATAGAAAATTAAGGCTTGGTCAGTGTCTGGCTTTCATTTTCTTGTTTTTAGACCCCTGATACTAAATTGTGGTCTGCAGACCGGCAGCAATGCCAACATCTGGAAGTTTGTTAGAAGCGTAGAATCTCAGGCCCCACTGAGACCCACTGAAGCAGAATCTGCATTTTAACAAGATCCTCAGGTGCATATTAATATTTGAGAACCACTAGTTTAGGATTCAAGGATGCTAAAAGTCTTTGTGAGTGTTCTTGGATCATGGAGACAAAAGATGGGCTCTGCCACATGGAAGCAGGCAGTGGGTTGGCTTGGGAGATATCCCTGTAGGACCCCAAGAGGAGGCAAGATATGCTCTGATAGAATATCTTTTTTCCTCCCTGGACTTTAATAAAACATTCTATAAACAATTCAATTTAGGTTCAGCTGGATTTGAAAGGAATGTTAAGAGATGCGCCATTTGTTCATGTTAGGCCTAGAAAGTCAAAGAAGAGTCATGTCCCCTGAAGCTGGGTGATGGCAGCTGTAGAGGTCTGTGAGACATCCACACACCTCCAATGCCACCCCCCCTTCCCCAAAAAGCTGAATCTCGGGAGATAAGAATTGGAATTCCATTGGGGATTATCCTTCTAATCTTTCCAAATCATGAAGAGTCTGGATATTTTCTTTAGAAGAAGTAGCACTTTAGAGGAATCACAGCTGATAGACAACAGAGCCTGCTTCTCTAATTCCAATTTCTGTGCTCCCTCTACTGCTACAGGTTTTCCTCTGGGAAATATTACCCTCTCCAAGAAGTCTCTTCAAATTACTTTGTTTCCCAAATTGTGTTCTCTTTCAATAGACAAGCTGCCTTTGAAGTGGAGTTGGGGCTTTCAGATGTACTTCTGGCTATGAGTTAAATACATTGTTTGGTTTAAAACAATCTTGGGCTACTTAAGATTTCGGGAACTTATCCCTTTTGAATGGACTGACCACAAAGAGTCTAGAGGAACAGATTTGAGTGACCGGACCCTAGAGGTCAAACAAGTAAGTGCAACCTTTCGTGACTACCCCGCTCCATTCCATAGCCCACACCCTCCTATCTTCCCTACAGGGCCCAGAGCCTTTCTTACCTTGACAGCTGTTGGATACACCACAGTCTGGTAGATAACAATTGGGCCTGGAGTCTTCAGGGAGCTATCATTGAATGAGGACCAGTTGTGGAAGCTGCTGCTGTACTGCACAGGCTGGTTTTCTACCCCTGCACTACAGTAAGTGTAGAGGCCATCTGTGGGCTTGGCAGGTGCAGCTGAATGGGCTCGCCCATTGGTCTCCGGACCCATCTTGGTCTTCTCACAGCTGGGGGCATTAAAGGACAATAAGGAGGAGCTTCGCTGGTATATCTGCTGGTTGCCGAAGCTGTGGGTGCTGAAAGTGACCCTCTTGGCAACCATCATTTCTGAGTGCAGGGGATAGAGTGATGGCAGGGAGTCCTCTGAGGAACACACCTTCTTGGGTCCCGTGGGGAAGAGTTCGTAGATGGCATTGGAGAGCTCAGCAAAGTCCAAGGGCATGCAGTTCAAGGAATGTAGCCGGAGCTGTGGGTCTGGCCTGTAGGTGCTCTGGATGCCGTCCTCGATCTGGTCCACCAGAACCTTGGCCGACTGCAAGAACACCACTTGGCCTGTCTCCTTCAGTGCTTCTTTGGAGTAGGCGATCAGGCCATCCATTTCATTCACTTTCATGGTGGTGACGTACACATATTTTTCAATCTCCTTCTGCCTGGACACTTCCAGATTCTCTATCTGCTCCATGATGGTTTTCTCTTTCTCCTGGAGAATGCTGCGCAGCTTGAGGAATCCATTTCTGATCTCTTTTCGCTTTACCTCCTTGTCAGCTTTAAATCTGTTTTTTAAAATGTTGAATTCCATGAGGTCATTATCAATTTCATATCGGACTGCAAAACAACCAAGTGAGTTACTTCAGTTAAATTTTTCATTTCCCCAGATGTCAAAGCCAGTGGCAAACTGGAGCAAACTAACTTGGCCTCCAAAGATGTGGGTAGAAAGGGAGGGAAACCACTTGTTGCTGGGCTGAAAGATGCTAGCATAGGTTTATAAAATGAATGTGGCATCTCTCCATACACCCCTCTCTTTCTTGTGTAATACTTTCCTTGGGTAGGACAGCCATACTTCCCTGGCATACTTCTATCTAGTAATCCCTGCAGCCTTGGGTCTAAAGTTGGGAGTTCAAGGCCACCTTTGATATTAGTTTTCACCAGACTTCACTTGTCAGCAAGTTGGACTTGAGAAGAGATGATATCACAAAGTGATGGATTTTCCCTCTGTGAAAGCTTAAGCTTTTGCAGGGGTGGGAGAAAGAACTAAATTTCTGATGACTACTTCTAAATACTGCCTTGTCTTGTTCACCAAAATCCAGCCCTAGACAATGGTGGCAGATCAGCAGAGTTCCCCTTCACTGTGGCTGCTCTTTGACATGTTCTTTTTCTCTGCTGGGGACTTTGACTCCCTTGGGTTCAGCTGGGCTCCCTCTCTTGCTTACTCCCCACTTACTTTCCAGAAAGCATCTGCTGTTACACTTCAAGGAAAACCAAGTTTATCCTGCCACCTCTCACATGGCATTTGGATTTTAAGTTCACTCAGTCATTCAACAAACATGTGACACCTGTTCCATGTCACATGCTTTTCTAGGCTCTAGGGATACAGATATGAGTGTGAGAGGTCACTGATGTTCCAGGCACGCATAAACCCAACGATACTGCATTGTGGAGGATGCTGGGGCAGGATGAGCATGTGGCCCACCTCTGTCTTTGCCATTTATAGCAACTACCTCTGTAGTTGCTATAAATGGCAACTTCACAGTTGCCATTTATAGGGTCTTAGGCATTAGGCAGTGATTTATGGGGTCTTTATAGGGTCTTAGGCATTAGGCAGTGATTTCAAGACATGTCAACCTTCTGTGGCCTATTCTAGAGTTATGGTCCTCCCCATGAAAGGCTGACTCTGCAGTGATTTGATGGGCTATAATCCTCTCCAAATTTTACTCAGCAGTGGGGGTGACCAAGTCATGTTTCTTAACATAGCCCTGGGTCCACAGTAAGTTGGATCTCTGTGGGTGGTGGCACAGAGACGTGCATTAGAGTAAGAGAAACCCTTGGGTTTTGACAGACCATGAGAACAGGACCACAGCTGTCTCAGTTACCACCGTGACTAGGATGTGTAGAGGTGCTAGAATGGTGTTTGTTGAGTGAAAGCCATTCTGTCCTGTTTTCTAACATCTTTGGGGTGAACGTCAGCAGTGTTGCTCTCTGGCCTGCTTTCTGAAGCCCCCATTTCCTCTGCTCACCTCCTCCCTCACACTGGCCCAGAAGGGATGGGGAGGCAATACAGATGGGGGCTGAACAGGAGACTATCAGAATGTGACTGCAGTGGTGCTGAGAAATGCTCCCTGCCCTCTCCATGTGCAAGCCCTGCTGTGACTTAGGGCCCCTGAAATTCCATGTTATACATTAATTCCTTAGACTCTTCAATAGTTACTCACTGTTAAAAGAAATCTGAATAGGAAATTCCTTGCTTTATTAGGGATTAGTTAGGCTCCTTAGAGCTGAGTCTGGAGAGGTCGGATAAAAATGTCTTAGATGAGGAGGAAAAGGGAGCACCAGCAGAAGAGAAAACAGAGAGGAGACCAGGAGCACTAGTCCCCCCCCGCCAGATGCCCCTTACAAATAGGGCAGCTTTGCAAGAGCTGGTCTTAGAACAAAGTCAAAGCAAGGTCTCTTTCAGGAACTATATTTAAAACCAGCTACTACTTATTAAAGTTTATATAGATCCAATCCATACATTATCATGTATCACACATATGGATCATATCTATATATTATCATACATTATATATAACTTCAGAAGAGGAAGATGTTGTTTCCCTTTATAGATGAGGACACTAAGGCTCAGAGAGGTTAAATGACTGCCCAGTGTCACACAGCAAGTAACTAGAAGGACCCAGGGCCTGTCCCTAATTCTATTTGTCTAACTCCAGAGCCTATGGTCTTAATTGCTCCAGTTGCCCTTCTCAGTCCTATGTGACAACAGAATCACCTGGGCTACTTAAAAAAGAATCCAGCCAAGCTCAGGCCATGGGTCCCACCTTAAGAAAACCCTCTAGGAACCAATGGGGGCTTCATTGGCCTGGCAACGCGGCTCCTGTAGGCTTTCTTTAATATAGGGGCTTCCCTGATGATGTTCCCATCCCAAATTGAATAAGTGTCAATTGACAAACAATGTTTCTAGGCATGGAGCAATTGAGAAATCAAGGTATTCCTGAAATATTCATGCTGGTGAGAGGTCCTGGGGGACATATTAGCAAAGTCTGTCTCTGACCCACTTCTATGTCCAATGGGACCTTCCTGTGCAGCTCAGCGGAAAGCTGCTCCCTTGTCAATCTGTTCAGACCTGTTTGTCTAGACACTGAAATTTCTGACAGGGGAGAGGCTGGGTTGATCTGGAGCATGCTGGTCATTTGACTCTAGGCCGCCACGTAGGGAAACAGACCACAGGTGTGGTGGTGGTTCCCATTGTTTTTCAATCCCTTTATCTTTAGATTCTGGTCACTGTTTAGCAGAATAGGTTGTCAAATGAATGTTGTGGAATTAACATGGGCTTTGGAGTCAGAGAGACTGGCTCTGCCATTTACTAGGGGACTTGTGCCAGTTCCTTCTTGGAATCCCAGTTGTCTACCCTGGGGGGGAAGTATTAGTGCCTGTACTGTAGGATTATGGAGAGGATTAGACATAAGTCTTCTAAAAGGCCCCGGTAAAGTAGGCCTCTGTTCAAGGAAGCTATTCCCACGGGCAAAGAGCCTAAAAGGATCCCAGAGATCCTCATGTTTTACCTGGTGGATATACACCCAGAAATTATTGGGCTCTTTGCTGAACCCTGTAAAATATCACTGTACTGGGTTCCATCACGAAAACCTGAGTCAGTTTCCCTTAGAGAAACCATAACTATATTATATGTAGCCAACGTAAAATAACCATGAGCAGGCATGCAGAGGAAAAGCGAGCTGTTGACTAGAACATTACTGGCTCTTTCTGGGTTTTCCCTTTATTATGTATTTGCTATCCGGTCCTTTACTGTGCTGCTTGCAACTTCAGGGGAAATTTAAAACTGAGGTAACTCTCAGCATTGACTTAATTCTTTTCCCCTTTAAATTGGGAAGATACTGAAGAAATCCATCTTTAGGGACAAAACACCTTAGAAAGGCTCACAGAACTTCAGGATACTACAGGATCAAGCTCTTTGTTCTCCAAAGGAGGAAATGAGGCCCAAGGTCATGAAAATTATAACCAAGATTATAGAAGCTTTATGTACTTATTATGTGCTAGATGGTTCTTTGCATGCTTCCGTTAGAGTATCTCATTTAATCCTCTCAACCACCCAATGAGGAAAGAACTTTGTTCAGGGAAGGACAAATCTGACATCGTATTAGATCTGTTCCTTTTGCTTTAACCTTTGTGCTTTGTTAACATGTGGTTAGTCCTGCAGGCTCTGTACCTTTTGTAAAAGAATGTTGCCTATAGGCTGAAATATACAGGATGGCCTGTTCTCAAGGCTCTCATCTTTAAAAGTCCATTCACATAGAGATAGAAAGTTGCAGAACAGAGAATAACATTCGTCTTGTTGGAGGTTTGCAGGAACATGGTGACCTGACCTACGTGGACAGCTGCAAGAACAAAGGATACAGACACCAAGAAGCTGGCAGCAACCAACCTGACCCCTCCCTCACCTTGCTTTTAAAAGTGCTTTGCTGAAACCCCTCCCAGAGCTTGGGGTTTTGGGGGACAGGAGCCACCTGTCTCCTTGCCTGACCCTGCAATAAATCTTTCTCTGCTCCAAACGCCAACCTATTGTCAGTTTGTTTGGCCTCACTGTGTGCCGGGCACACGAACTTGCATTGGGTAACACCATTATTCCCATTTTATAGATGAGAAAACCAAGGCACAGGGAGGTTACGTGGCTGGCGGTAGTTGCCAGATGTGGATTCCAGGCCACTGACTTGCAGCCCGGCTCCGTGTCTCCCAGGGCTTGGACTGCCCCACCAGGTGGAGGTAAGGCTCTCTCTAAACAGATCCTCCCAAATCACCTTCCCTATCAGTTCCAGAGCTAGAAGTGGTGGAGGGAGAAGAGGGGACCAGTACCTGCTTTGAACCTGGCCATGGCGCTGAAGAGCGCGGCAGCCCTCTCGGAGCAGGCGTCGATGAGGCTGATGGTGTCGTGGTCACTGTGTAAGGCAGTCTTGCAGAAGCTGCAGAGCAGCTGGTCGTCGTTCCGGCAGTACTCAGTGATGCGGCTGGACGGGTGTTGGATGCAGATCTTCTCGTCCTGGTCCTCGGCGCTGGTGTCCACGAACACGTGGTCCTGCATGGTCACGTCCAAGTGGAAGGTCTTGAGGCACTCGTTGCACAGGTTGAGGCGGCAGGTGATGCAGCGCTTGTAGGCGATGCGCTGGCTGCGGCAGACCTGGCAGACGATAGGCCCGCTGGAGCGGTCGAAGCGCCACCTGAGGTAGCCATGTTGCTGCATGTAGCGCTTGGTGAGGCGTCCGCGCAGGTAGTTCTCGGGCAGCTGCATCCTGTGGCTGTAGGGAATGCAGTGCGAGCGGTTGCACACGGGGCAGATGAGAATGAAGAAGTTCTCGGTGACCTCGGCGTGCTTTTGCAGCTGCCGCAGGCACTTCTCGCACAGGCTGTGGTGGCAGGGTAGCATGAAGGAGTGCAGGCGCAGCCGGCTGCAGAGGGGGCACAGCAGGTGGCTGACCAGGTTGCTGTTCGCAGGCATCATCTTCACCTTATGCAGCTGCATGTCGCTGCTGCCGATGCGCAGGGCCGTCTTGGAGCTGCAAGGGGAAGCAAACACAGGACCTCAGGAGGAGAGCTCCGTTTCTCCACCTCGGAAGGAACCGGGGTGTCACTGAGCCGCTTTGTGGTGTGATGGGGAGGGGCATGGCTGTGCCGGGGTGGGGGTGGGGCATCGGGGGGATGGTGCCGGGGTTCTAAACCCCCCTTCACCATCCTTTAGCTGGGCGACGCCAGGTAAGTTAATTAACCTCTCTCTGCCTCTCTCCTCCTTATAAAATTAGTACTCACCTGATAGAGTTTCTTGAGAAAATTAAAATTGAATTGAATACCTGCATGGCCTTAGAGCGGTCCCTGGAACACAGTAAGTGTGATACAACGTCTTGTTATTTTTTGAGCAAGAGAAAAACGGTCCAGAGGGGCCGGCACTGTCAGCTGGGTCTTGGGGTTCTGTTGGCCCTGGATAATATCACAGAACACCCACAGCAGACAAGGCCATTCTGGGACTGTGATGGAGCAAAACAGAAACAAGACCACTTCTTCATGTTTGAACTCAGACAAAAGCAAGAACATTGTCCAAACCACAAAAATGATCAAACATCCCCTGTCCTGGTTAAGGACAGTGACTGCTGCTTTCCCACCAGTTGCAGCATCAGGCTCAACTCTGTTCTTCCCACCTTCTAGGCAAGATTTATTAAGATACCTAATAGGAGATTTACCCCTGTGTCCTCACCTAACTTAGTGATGCCTTCTTACGGAGACACCTGACACTTGCTCGTGGTGTATCACTCAGCTGTTGCACTGGGCCAGTAAATCCAGTCTCCTCTGGGCACTGACATGATTATTGTGTGAGATGGAACATAGAAGAAGATGGGCAAAGTGTTCTTCCCAGGACACCAAGAGGTTAGTTCCCCAGCCAAGCCCAGAACCCGTGTGTTCTGATCACCAGACCTCAACTAGGACTTTAAGGGGCTAGGTGCTAGGGGCAGGTTTCACAGGGTGAAATGCGCTGCTTTAGAGTTGCACTTTTGAGATAAGTTTCTTCACCTCTCTCATGCTCAGTAAATCAAAGCTCACAATACTACTTCCTTCATGAGGATTTTAAAGTCTCCATGAGATAATCCACGATAAGTGCTTAACTGCCTGGACATAGTAAGCATTCAATAAAGGGCCACTATAATGACTCTCTCTGTTCCTAGCCAGCTCATGTCCACAGCAGGGGAAAACAGCGGTCAAGTCTATGAAAAGTATGTGCTTGTACGGTGTGTGCGTGTGTGTTGAATCTTTGTCTAATATCTGAGGCTGATTTCATATATTGTAAGAACTATGGATGAAGTAAGTGCATACTTGTAAAATTTCAAGTGTATGTTCTAAGAAGCTACAATCAGGGAAGAAGCAGTTTATGAAAATAAATGAACTAGCCATAGGGATGGAGGTATAAAACATACTTATTTGGACCTAGAGTGTGTCATACAGAGTGAGGTAAGTCAGAAAGAGGAAAACAAATACCATATGCTAAAACACATGTATGGAATCTAAAAAAAAAAAATGGTTCTGAAGAACCTAGGGGCAGGACAGGAATAAAGACGCAGATGTAGAGAATGGACTTGAGGACATGGGGAGGGGGAAGGGTAAGCTGTGACAAAGTGAGAGAGAGGCATGGACATATATACACTACCAAACGTAAAATAGATAGCTAGTGGGAAGCAGCTGCATGGCCCAGGGAGATCAGCTCGGTGCTTTGTGACCACCTAGAGGGGTGGGATAGGGAGGGTGGGAGGGAGACGCAAGAGGGAAGAGATATGGGAACATATGTATACGTATAACGGATTCACTTTGTTTTACAGCAGAAACTAACACACCATTGTAAAGCAATTATACTCCAATATAAAGATGTTAAAAAAAAACATACTGATTTTGTGACTATTCCTATCCCTTCTCCTCTGTTTGTATTAGTGATGTCTAGGGGTTGCATTTGACATTGTGCCTGTGTTCTCTTTTGCCTTCTTGCAGTCCCTGTGTGCCCCTGGATCCTTCCCCATTCCCTTGGCCAGGGACCCAGGTCTCAGAGCCCAGGCAGTCAAGGGTGATACTCAAACATGTTGGAAGGGAGTGGCACCATGGGGACAGTGCCGGTTATGGAGACTCGGGCACCTGGAAAGCTCATCCCTTAGAGATTTGGATGCTGGTATCCAAGCCTGCCAGACTCCATGTTCTCAGCTTTGTTCCTTCTCTGCTTTCCCAGCCTCTCTGCTTTCTCCTGCTCCAGCTTTGGAGGGGTCATCTGGAGGAGGAGGGCAGATGTATATAGGATAGCTGGGTGGATTTCTCTAGTTTCATAAGGTGGGGCTATGAGGCTCAGTGTGTAATATAAAGGGAGACAGCACGAGAAATCAGAAAGAAAGAGGGAGAGAGGAGGGTGCTGGGAAAAGAGAGAACAGGGAGAAGAGACGGGTGTTAATGGCCCAGGGGGTTGGGGTGAAGGTGAAAAAGGAAGTGAGAAAAAGAGATGAGTAAGGCAAAGAGGATGAGGAAGATGCTGAGAAGGAAGCAGTGATGAGGAACAGGGGAGGCGGTGGTCCAGACACCAGGAGAGAGGCCAGGTGGAAGATAAGCCTCAGCGTACCCAGCACCAACCCCCTGACACTTGCAATAGCATCTCTGACCATCATCAGAAAGCCTCAGGCTTGGACTTGGGCATTCAGTGGTCCTGATTCCATGCCAAAACCATCACCAAGCCCAGCAGCCTTGTCTTTTTGTTGAGATAACTGGCCTCTGTCCCTCTGTACAGTGGCAGCCTGCTCCCAGATTTAGGCCCGTTCCCCTTGTACGTGGGTTCCCATATATCACCTGGGAGGGCTCCTGGCTTCCCTTCTTGTTCCCTCCAGGCCATTCTGCACTTTAGCGTCCCCTGGGGGCAGGAGAGTTTTTTAAAAAATTCTGATGCCCAATTCTGATACCTGAAGCCAATGAAATCAGAATGTCTGGGGGTGGGGGCCAGGCATCAGTAGTTTTTAAAGATCCCCAGGTGATTCTAATGCAAAACAAGGTTTGGGGGCTACTGGTCTAAGCATCTCCAAAGCACCGGTGTCATCCTTCCCCTGTTGAAATGGGCTTGGTGACTCTTCATTGCTGATGTGCAGAAAATGGGGCAGTTGAGAGGAGAGAGGGGTGTGAGAGTTACTTTCTGCACCTTAGAACTTTTGCACTTGCATCCAGAACCCCTGGGTTCTCTGTTCGTGCCAACACCACGAGAGGTCCATGAGCTGAGAGTAATTTTTATTAACCAGCTACAAAGTGCTGAACTGTGAGAGAGATCATATTCTTCCCCTGAATTCACTGAGCGTTTGCTCACAGAATTGTTTTTCCAGCCTCGAAAGGCTTCCAACCTGCCTCTCATCTTTCCGCCTCTCCAACTGCTGTCATCGTAGAGTGCTGAGTTTTGGTCTTTCCCCTCTAAGAAGTCTGCCTCTGCTACTCCAGACGCCCCTCATGTGTGACATGAAGAGACCACCTTGGTCAGGGCAGGAAGAGGCTATGCAGTGCCTGACACAGAGGGTTAATGCCCTAAGTGAGAAATTGAGACCCTCAGTGCCGTGACTTCTGGGTAGGAACAAAGAGAAGCCTGGCAGGAGTTCATGGCCACCTGGGGTACTTACACAGGCCATAGGGGTTGAAAGCGGCCTGTGGAAGTTACTGCTTTTCCAATGAGTGTTGCAGTTATCAAGGGTTCAGAGGAGGAAGGGCAATTTATATTTTTATATCACATAACAGATTTCAAAGCAATATTAACCCCCTGAATCATTGCAGGTACCATACTCTCCATTTTGCAGGACAGCATTTTAATTTAAGCACACAGACTCTGGGTTCAAATTCTGACTGCATCTTACTAGTTGTGTGATCTTGGGCCAGTCAACCTCTCAAATGCTCAGTTTCTTCACTGGTATGATGGGCATGAGGTAGGGGTTACCTGGGGTCACGCACATGGCTCCCGGCAAGTTGCTTACGCACTAAGTATTAGCTATTAGTATTTTGTAGAGGTGAGAGTGGTGGGGTTCAGGAGAGCTCAGCACTCACTCACACAGCTGGGGGAGCTTGGATTTGGAACTCAGGTCTATACCGATTAGTGACTCTTTAGGACACGTACACTTAATTGCTACAAAGTGTAGTTTTTTGGGTTTTTTTTTTTTGCAGTTGAGGTAAATTTTATTGCTACATTTTGAAACGCAAAAAATATTTAAAATAATAACGCCATTGATTATATACTTTTACTGTTACATTAAGTGCAAAACGGACTTTATAGTATTTTTATTTTATTTTTTTTGGCGGGCCTCTCACTGTTGTGGCCTCTCCCATTGCGGAGCACAGGCTCCGGACGCGCAGCCCCAGCGGCCATGGCTCACGGGCCCAGCCGCTCCGCGGCATGTGGGATCTTCCCGGACCGAGGCACGAACCCATGTCCCCTGCATCGGCAGGCGGACTCTCAACCACTGCGCCACCAGGGAAGCCCTATGGTATTTTTTAGCTCTTTTTTTCTTCTAGTTTTATTGAGATATAATTGACATATAGCACTGTATAAGTTTAAGGTGTACAACATAATGATTTGACTTACAAATACCACACAGTGATTATCACAGTAAGTTTAATGAACATCCATCAACTTGCACAGATACAAAATTAAAGAAATAGAAAAAAGTAAAAAATTAAAAAAATTTTTTCTTGGGCTAAGAGCTCAAGATTTATTCTCTTAACTTTCGTATATAACTGACAGCAGTATTCATTATATATACCCTGTTGTACATTACATCCCTAGTAACCTATCTATCATAGCTGGAAGTCTGTACCTTTTGGCTGCCCTCATCCAATGCCCCACCCCTAGCCCCTGCCTCTGGTAATCATACATCTGATCTTTTCCTATGAGTTTGTTTGTTTTTGCAGAGTAATTGACCTACAACACTATGTTAGTTCCTGTTACACAGCATAGCGAGTTGCTCTTTCTATACATTTCAAAATGATCATCATGAAGTCTAGTTACCAACTCTCACCATACAATGCCTATGTAATATATTTGCACCAAGACATATTGTAACTAGAGTTAATTGCTCCCAAGTTCCTGGCCTCCCTTTTTCAGATAAAGAGGTGGAATTGGGGCGGGGCTGCTGACCTGCCCTGTCCCCACAGCTGGCAGGGGGCCCCCCAGTTTTCCTGAGCCCCGGTGGCCCGCGTCGGGTGCGCTGTACTTACAAGGTATGGATGCTCTGGAGGCGGCCCCTGTGGAACGTGATGGTGACATTACGGCAGCAGTGGCTCTCGTAGTAGTGGCACTTGAGGTTGCTGCTGGCTGTGCAACAGCACTTACAGTTGGGGTCGTTGGCCCAGGAGCAGCAGCACCAGTGGCAGTTGGGGTTCTCGGAGCAGGTGCAGTGGCAGCATTGGCAGGTGCGCTCATCTTTGTAAGGGCAGGGAAAGCAGGTGCAGTTCCGCTCCGAGGTGAAGAGGAACTTGCAGCACAGACAGGAGCGTACGTGGGGGCAACACCTCCGCCGTGTACAACGTGGAGAGCAAACGCACGTGGCAGTCTCCATGGCGCCTGTATGACCGCCTCCCGCTGCCCGGAGCTCTTGACGCCTCCTCTACCAGGATCCTGCTGTGAGGTCTCCCATGGAGGGGTCCCTCCTCCCCTGAATGAGGAAGTCAGCTTGGAGGCCTCAAGAGGTTGGCTGCGGTGAGGCCTTCACAGGAGGTGTCCCTGCTCGGAAGCTCATGAGCTGGCATTTGCATAGATCAGTTCCAGGCCATTTGCTTATGTCACAATGCCTGTCTCCCCACCATGTCTCACCATAGAGGACAGGAGGGAGGGTGGGATCTGGGGGGTAGTGGCAGGTGGGCTGACAGATACTCCCTGCTTCCAGAGGACCAGCTTCAGAGGAGTGTCAATGAAAAGAGCATCCTGTCCTGTATCACACTTTGGGTTACTGGGTGGATTTCAGAAGCTATTTCTCTTTGTTTGGTCCTTTTCCTGCAACTTGGGCAAGTTGACTTCAGGGTATGTCTTCATGGGCTGAAAGCCTGGGTATGATGCATTGGAAAATACAGACTGACATGATATTCCTCTCCTTGGGCTTTTTTTTGTATTGCTAGAACTCTTTATTTGAGGAAGAAAGTGCAGTGTTTACGAACAATAATGTCATATATAAAGGGAATCACCATTTGGAGAAAGAATTAAAGGAAAAACAGATACAGCTTCTTTAAGGCACTTCTGTCAGTAGTGATTGAGTTTGTCAGTTGCTGCATACTCACTGCTGATTTTTATGAGGCTTCAGGCATTAGTCACTGTGAATATTTCTTGGCATTTTTTGCAGCCTCATGGGATTAGGCTGAGACTCAAGCTCTGTTTCCTACGCCCCTGCCCTCTTCCCCAGTCCTATCTCACTGTATCCCTTTTATCAAGAGGCTGGAACTCTACATGAGACTCTTTATCTCTTCTTTTAGTATATGCTCAGCATCTCTAGAAATGACCTATTTTAGGAGAGAATTTTGCTTTCCACTTTATGCAGCTTGCAAAGATTGAAAGAGCAGAAATTTCATTATCATACCATATATATGATATGAACACTGTCTTATTTTTTTCCAGAAAGAAGCAGAGGTGGGAGCTGAATTTGGCTGTAGGAATTTATTGCATAATATATTCCCTCTCCCTATGATTATCACTTTATAATAAGAAAGAACATTCACTGAGTGCTAACTGTTCCAGCCACACTTTGATTTTAGATTCCTACAGATGAAAAATTTGGATCATAGGCTACGTACTTTATTTATGTATTTATTTATAATTACTAAGTTGCTTACTTAAATGAATATGACAGTTCATACTGACAGCAGTGATATATGGGAGACACTTTTTCCACACATGCTTTCTCAAACGGAATTTTATCAATATTCCTATCTGTTCTCTAGACACAGAGGTTTGAGTTTCACTCCTGAATTTATTTTCATCATTGGTCGGTGCAAGACTTCCTCTTTTTAAAAAGAAAAATAAAATTTTTATTAAGATATAATTCACTATTTTGAAAAATTTATTTATTTTAATTAATTAATTTTTAAATTTTTGGCTGCGTTAGGTCTTCGTTGCTTCGCGAGAGCTTTTTTCTAGTTCTCTAGAGCTTTTCTCTAGTTCTCTAGTTTCTCTAGTTTTTTCTAGTTCTCTAGCGAGCAGGGATACTCTTCGTTGCGGTGCACAGGCTTCTCATTGCGGTGGCTTCTCTTGTTGCAGAACTTGTGGGCTTGTGGGCTTCACTAGCTGTGGCTCTCAGGCTCTAGAGCGCAGGCTCAGTAGCTGTGGCTCACGGGCTTAGCTGCTCCGCGGTATGAGGGATCTTCCTGGACCAGGGCTTGAACCCGTGTCCCCTGCATTGGCAGGTGGATTCTTAACCACTGCACCACCAGGGAAGTCCCATAATTCACTGACTATTAAACCCACTGTTTTAAAGTGAACAGTTCGATGGTTTTTAATATATTCACAAGATTGTGTAACTATCACCATGATTTATTTCCAGAACATTTCCATCACCCCAAAAAGACACACTGTACTCATTAGCTATCATTCTCTACGCCCCATCCCCACAGCCTCTGGCAGATATTAATCTATTTTTTGTGTCTATAGATTTGTCTATTCTGGACATTTCATATAAATGGAATCATATAATATTTGGTCGTTTGAATCTGGTTTCTTTCACTTAGCATAATGTTTTCAAGGTTCATGCATGTATCAATATTTCCCTTTTATATGACTGAATAATATTGTATGGACATACCTCATTTTGTTTACCCATTATCAATTGTTGGACACTCGGAGTGTTCCCTCTTTATGGCCAATATGAATAATGTTACTGTGAACATTTGTGTACAAGTTTTTGTATGAACATGTGTTTTCATTTCTCTTGAGTATATACCTAGCAGTGGAATTGTTGGGTTGTATGGTAACTCTACGTTTAACTTTTTGAGGAAATTCCAAACTGTTTCCAAAACAGTTGCACCATCTTACATTTTTACATTCCCACCAACAACATTATGAGTGTTACAATTCCTCTACATTCTTACCAAAACTTGTTATCGTTTTTTAAAAATAATAATTATTATAGCCATCATGGTGGGTATGAAGTGGAATCTCATTGTGGTTTAGACTTGAATTTCCCTGATGACTAATGATGTTGAGAACATTTTGATGTGCTTATTGGCCATTTGTATATCTTCTTTGGAGAAATGTCTACTCAAATCCTTTGTCCATTTTATTTTATTTATTTATTTTTTAAATTAAGTAATTATTTTTTGGCTGCATTGGGTCTTCGTTGCTGCACGTGGGTTTTCTCTAGTTGCGGTGAGCAGTCTCTAGTTTGTTGCAGTGCACGGGCTTCTCATTGAGGTGGCTTCTCTTGTTGTGGAGCATAGACTCTAGGCACGTGGGCTTCAGTAGTTGTGGCTCGTGGGCTCTAGGGCTCAGGCTCCATAGCTGTGGCGCATGGGCTTATTTGCCCTGCGGCATGTGGGATCTTTCCTGACCAGGGCTCGAACCTGTGTCCCCTGCACTGGCAGGTGGATTCTTAACCACTTTGCCACGAGGGAAGTCCCCCTTTGCCCATTTTAAAATTGAGTTGTCTTTTTTATTGATGAGTTGTAACAGAGTTCTTTGAATAATATAGATACTACACCATTACCAGATATATGATTTGTAAATATTTTTTCCCGTTCTGTTTTTAGTCTTTTCACTTTTTTTCAGTGTCCTTTTTAAAAAAATTATTATTATTATTATTATTTGTGGTATGCGGGCTTCTCACTGTTGTGGCCTCTCCTGTTGCAGAGCACAGGCTCTGGATGCATAGGCTCAGTGGCCATGGCTCACGGGCCCAGCTGCTCCGCAGCATGTGGGATCCTCCCGGCCCGGGGCATGAACCCATGTCTCCTGCATCGGCAGGCGGACTCCCAACCACCACGCCACCAGGGAAGCCAAAAAAAATTTTTATTGGAGTATAGTTGATTTACAATATTGTGTTAGTTTCAGGTGTACAGCAAGTTCATAGTGTCCTTTGAAGGACAAAAGCTTTAATTTTGATGAAGTCTAATTTATCTATATTTTTGTTGTTATTGCTTGTTCTTTTGGTGTCATTTAAGAAATCTTTGCCTAATGCAAGATCATGAAGATTTACACCTATGTTCTCTCTTAACACTTTATAGTTTGAGCTATTACACTTAGATCTTTGATCCATTTTGAATTAATTTTTTAATTTGATTTGAGAAAATCCATTGACCATAGATGTACAGTTTACTACTAGACTCTATTATATTCCTTTGATCTATATGTCTATCCTTATGTCGACCACACTGTTTTGACATTGCAGCTTTGTAGTAAGTTTTAAAATTGGGAAATGTGAGCTCTCCACATTTTTTTTCTTATAAAGATTATCTTGGATATTCTGAGCCTCATGTATTTCAGTATAAATTTTAGGATCAGCTTTTCTATTTTTTCACAAAAGGCCATTAGAATCTTGACAGGGATTGCATTTAATCTTTAGATGACTCTGGGGAATACTGCCATCTTAACAATATTAAGTTTTCCAATCCTTGAACACAGGATGCTCTTCCATTTATTTAGGTCTTTTAAGATTTCTGTCAACAATGTTTTTTAGTGTTCAGTGTACAAATCTGGCACTTATATGGTTAAGTTTATTCCTAAGTATGTTTTTTGGATACTACTGTAAATGAAATTGTTTCTTAATTTTATTTTTGCACTGTTCATTGTTAGTGCATAGAAATATAACTGATTTTTCTATATTGGTCTTGTATCCTGCAACGTTGATGAATTCATTATTAGCTCTAATCTTTAAAAACATTTTTTTTATTTTTTAAACTTCATGCCATCTGTGAATAGAAATACTTTTACATGATGTTTTTGAATATGACACCAAAAGCATAGGCAACAAAAGCAAAAATAGATGAGTGGGACTATATCAAACTAAAAACTTCTGCACAGCAAAGGAGACAATCAATAGCGTGAAGAGGCAACCTATGAAATGGGAGAAAATATTTGCAAACCATATATTTGATTAAGGGTTAATTTCTAAAATATATGAAGAACTCATACAACTCAAGAACAAAAAAAAGACCCAGATAGTCCAACTAAAAAGTGGGCAAAAGACCCTAATGAACATTCTTTTTCCAAAGAAGACATACAGACAGTCAACAGGTACATAAAAAGGTGCTCAACATCACTGATCATCAGGCAAATGCCAATTAAATCCACAATGAGTTATCACCTCAGGAAGTAGAGAAAAGGGAAGTCTTGTGCACTGTTGGTGGGACTGTAAAATGATATAGCCTCGGTTGAAACAGTATGGCAGTTTCTCAAAAAATTAAAAATAGAACTAACATATGATCCAGAAATCCCACTTCTGGTTATGTAGCTAAAGGAAAAGAAATGAGTACCTTGAAGAGATGTCTGCCCTCCTACGTTCATTGCAGCATTATTCACAATAGTCAAGATATGGAAACTACTTAAGTGTTCACTGACAGGTGAGTAGAAAAAGAAAATGTGATCCACACACACACACTCGTACTGGAATATTCAGTCATAAAAAAGGAAATCCTGCCATTTGTGCGACAACATGGATGAGCCTGCAGGATATTATTCTATGTGAAATAAGTCAGACAGCGAAAGACAATTATTGTATGATCTCACTTATATGTGGAATTTGAAAAAAAAGTCAAACTCGTAGAAACAGAAAGTAGAATGGTGGTTTCTGTGGGGGTGGGGGGATATGGACAGATGTTGGTTAGGGAGTACATCCTCCATGTATAAGGTGTATAAGTTCTAAGGATCTTATGTACAGCATGGTGAATAGAGTTAATATTATAGACTTGAAATTCGCTAAGAGAGTAGATCTTAGCATTCTCATCATACCAAAGGTTATGGCTGTATTAATTAACTTGATTGTAGTAATCGTTTCACAGTTTATACGTATATCAAGTCATCAAGTTATATACTTTAAATATATACAATTTTACCTCTTAATTATTCCTCAGTAAAGCTGGGGACAAAAATCAACATACAAAAATCAATGACCTTCATATATACAAACAAAAACAGAAGATGTAAAAGGAAAAAATACCCATTTACATTCACAAACAAACAAAAGGAGAAAACAAAGTATATAGGTATAAACTTGACCAGAAAGTTTCAAAATCTATATCAGGAAAGCTCTAAAATGCCCTTGAAAGACTTAAATGTAGACTTGAGCAAATGGAAATATGTACCATATTTATGGATAGGAAAACTCAACATCATAAAGATGTCAGTCTCCCTAAATTAACACGTTCAATGAAATTCTGATAAAAATAGAATTTTTTTCTGAAGCTAGAAATGTTGATTATAATGTTTACTTAAAGAATAGATAAGCAAGAATAGTCAGGAAAATTCTGATGGAGAATAGAAATAAGGGGTGTACTTGTATTAAATATTTTTTTTAAATTTAATGCCTCTATAATTAAACAGCGTTGGTGTTGGTCAAGAAATAGACTGACACTGAAAGAGAAACAGAAAAATTCAAATAGACCAAATTGCATATGGAAATTTAATATGTATATAAAGGCAGCATCTCAGGTCAATGGGGAAAAGACAAGGTATTTAAGCTATGTGGTTAGGAGGATTAGATAGTCTTCTGTAAAAAAATAAAATTTAATCCATTCTTCACACCAAGATAAATGCTGAATGGATAAGAGATTTAAATGTGGTGAAAAATTAAATCATACAAATAATAAAAGGAAACATGGATTAATGGCTTTATAACTTGGGAGTGTGGAAAAACTTCCTAATTATGACAAAAATGCAAAAGCAGTAAAGGAGAAGATTGATAAATTTGATTACATAAATAAAAATATTTTAAAGGACTGAAACAAAACACAAACAAAAAAGTGAAACGAAACCCTCACAAAAGTACCAAACCTACTCACCATTAACAAAATAGAAAGACAATGAAAAATTGAAAACAATGTGTAAATTATGGGCAAAGATTTGATATCTTTAACATCTAAGGAGCTTCTAAATATTATAGATGGAAAAGATCAGGTTTCCTTCAGAAAAATGAGCTAAAAATATGAAGTTTATAGAAAAAACGTTATTAGCCTTTAATCAATATAAAGGTTCTTACCTTTGTTTTCATCATAAGTGAAATGCAAAATAAATCAACACTGAGATACCATTTTCCACCCATCAGATTACCAAAATTCAAAAAAATTGAGAACATACTCTCTTGGCAAAGCTCTAGATGAACAGAAGTTCTGATATATTATTGGTGAGAATGTTACAAATGGCACAAACACTAGGGAGGGGAATTTGACATAATTCTCGAAATCTCATCTACCTGTTAACTCAGCAATTCCAGTTCTAAGACTTTCTCCCAAAGATATACTGACAAAAATACAGTAAAGATTCGTTCATGGTGTTATTTATTACAGCACTATTTGTAATAGCACAAGACTAGAAACAATCCAAATGTCCATCATCGAGGAATTGATAAACTGAAGTACATCCACACAATAGTATCTAATGCAGTTATATAAAAGAATGAGAAAAAACCTCTGTTGATTGTTTGAAAATGATTTCCAAGGTATTTTTCTCAATGCAAAAAGGTGTAGAAATGTGCGTATAATATCCTACCATTCATCTCAGAAAAGGTCTTAAGTCATTGGTTTATCCTGACATATGAGTTAGAAGGATAAACCAAAAATTTAGATTTATGAGGGAGTGCAAGAATAAGGTTGAGGGGAAAATATATCTTAATTTATAGAATTGATTTAGAAACCACTCAAATATTTTAAATAATTATAGCACAAAATTAAACTAAAAAGAGCAATCCTAATACTAAAAGCAAAATGAAAAAATGAGCCTGTGACATGAGTTGGTGGCATAGCCATACAAAGAGGAATTATCTTAAGTTAGTTTATTTTTTTATTAAAAAAAGTTTTTAACATCTTTATTGGAGTGTAATTGCTTTACAATGGTGTGTTCGTTTCTGCTTTATAACAAAGTGAATCAGTTATACATATACATATGTCCCCATATCTCTTCCCTCTTGGGTCTCCCTCCCACCCTCCCTATCCCACCCCTCTAGGTGGTCATGAAGCACCGAGCTGATCTCCCTGTGCTATGCGGCTGCTTCTCACTAGCTATCTATTTTACATGTGGTAGTGTATATATGTCCATGCCACTCTCTCATTTTGTCCCAGCTTATCCTTCCCCCTCCTCGTGTCTTCAAGTCCATTCTCTAAGTTAGTTTAAAACACGATAATTTGATTGTACATTCCCAGTGGGGTTTATCCCTAAGTAGAAGCAAAACAAAACAAAACAAAGAGAAATCTTATGTTCTTTCAGTAATCATATTGTTAATGGTAGGGTTGGTATTGTTATTCTGAAAGGGTTGTGTGTGTATTTTTCAATAAAATAAATGAGAAATTTTGTTGATGTCAATGAGAATCACAATTTTTGGCTTGGGAGAAAACATACAGATGGATGACTGCTGAAGTTAAGAAAATCAGTAGTCCTGATTTCAATTAAAACTACCAATATCAATTCATGATGTATTTTACCTTAAAAAAAATTTCTTAACTCTGGCCACTGAAAAGGTCCAGAAACCACGACTTACCCACTAATAATGAACCCCCCTGTGGTCTCTGAATTTCAGTAAAACGAACCAGGGCTCTTTGGAGAAATGGGTGATTCCAGGTCTGGGGCAGGAAATGTACAAGACAAATGTGGGTTTAGATCTACATTTTACAAAATTCCACAGGTCCCTTTTGGCACTAGTTCTTTTAGCTTTGCTAGAGAATACAGGACAAGAAGAACAGCATGCCAGCAGGGCAGGGGAAGCTGTGACAACTCAGGTATAAAGGAATGAGACCAAATGAGTGGGTATAGTGATGCTGCAGTGCACCATCAAGGTATCCTTGTTAAGTCTGAGATACTCATTCCTCTTGTTGTCTGGAGTGTTGGCTGCTTGCAGCGCACACCTGAATCTTTCTCTGGAAATTGCTTTCAGTGGAGGGGAGCTGCCTTGCCAAAGATTACACCCTTATTCAGGGAGCAGTCCTGCCTAAATTGGGACCACTTTAAAGGGCCATCCCAGCTCCTGAGGAAGTCCTATTGGAATGGCTGAGGATTTCAGTTGTAACTATATTATAGTTTAGCTCTTCCCGCTGCACAATCCTGTTTTCTTCACTATCTAAGAACTCTCCCCAATAAACCTCTTGTGCATAAATCTCCATCTAGTAGTTTGTTTCTTGGGGAACCTGGCCCAAGAGATGGGTATGGGAGCCATTCAGGCTTATAAGCCCCACCCCCATATAAACCAATATGTTTTATTTCCTCCCAGGGGAATAACTTCCAGGGGTCCTAGCAAGGGGCATGCACAGTTACAAGAATGCACTGCATTCAGAGAAGCTCAAACTATGGATTTCCCCTAGGTATTTATTTATAAGCAATTCATAGTCCTCCAGGCAAGGTGTAGTTTACTAACTAGAAGTCATTTTGTAAGCAAGGTTGCCTGGTAACATAGATGACTTCCACCTTTATTATGTTTCCAGGGGAACAGAGCTAGGAAGTTAACTCAAGGTCATTTTTCTCATAGAGAAGGAGAAAGAGTTTGTGAACCCTTCATTCACATTTAAAAACCTATGAATTCATAAAGGTAACCAAAATAAAATAAAAATCCCAACAACCCTCACTTAGAGGGTACTAGGAAACTAACTTGTTATTTTGAAACCTTGTAATAAAGGGAGAGAATTTATTTAGACTCTGTTGTATGAACTATGCTTCAGGATAATGAGTTGATAAAGGGAATTTTCTCTATATAGAAGTATCCCGGCTAATAAATGAAGAGGGATGGAATTGAAATATCATCCATTGCAACTCCTACTGAAAAGATGAATCTAGACAATATCACCAGGAACTGCTAATAGATGATTATATTAAACAGTAAATGTAGGGACTTCGCTGGTGACACAGTGGTTAAAATTCCCCCTGCCAATGCAGGGACACGGGTTCTAGCCCTGGTTCGGGAAGATCCCACATGCTGCGGAGCAACAAAGCCCGTGTGCCACAACTACCGAGCCCCTGTGTCACAGCTACTGAAGCCCACGCACCTAGAGCCCATGCTCCGCAACAAAAGGCACTGCAATGAGAAGTCCGCGAACCGCAACAAAGAGCAGCCCCCGCTCGCCGCAAATAGAGAAAGCCCTTGCACAGCAACAGAGACCCAACGACCCAGAGACTGCTAATAGAGCCAAACAGAGACCACCAGACATTGCTGGGTCATTATTTTTTTTAAAAAAACCTCATTATTAAAAAAAAAAGACAAAAACTCTACCTGTGCATTTTTGTGTACTATGTGTATATGAGAGGGGTGATGACATGGATTCCTTGGGGTCAGGGGAGTGGGAAAGTGTTTTGGGTGGATGGTGGAGAGATGAGGCTGCTGAAAAACGCTGGTAAAAATATGAGGAAGCTATGACGTGGCCCCTGTCACTGGCAGATGAGCTCTGTAGCGTGAGCATGGGTTGTGGGATCAGGCTGCGTTCCGGTTCAGCTTTGCCCCTTACCAGTGGTGTCATCGTGGAGCGTTCAACAGTGTTCGTGGAGCACTTCCTGTGGGCCTGGCTGGCCTAGCAGCTGGTGATACAGCAGTAAAGATGCAGTTCCTGTCCCTTGGAAGCTGCCATGCTAATGAGGGAAGGAGAAAGGTCGACATGTATAAGTTGCACAGGGTGCAATGGGCATATTGCTTAACTTTTATGAACCTCGGGTTCCTTACCCATAAAATGAGTTATGACATCTGCTTCACAGGGTTACTATGAGGTTTAAATATGTGCAACATGAGTCTCACTGCACCGTCTTGGGCCACAGTCTTCTGCAACCCGCTGGTATTTCCTCCAGGGGTGGGAAGATGGGCACTGAGAGTGGGTAAGGTGGGGCAGGGGCTTCGGTCAGGGAAAGTCAGTCTGAGAGCTAAGACAGTAGAGTGAGGTAGACCTCTATGATGGTTTCTTGAGAACACAGAAAAAAGGAGCCAAATGTGTGCATTTATCCTTCACTTGAAAGCATTCACTTCATGCTTACTAGCTTACACAGCAGTGAACAAAGTAGACCAAGATCTGTGCCCCTTCCGAGGTAATAATCCAAAAAGGGGAGACAGAGAGTAGACATTAAAAGGAATGAATGAGTAGATTCTGTGATACATTAAAGTTCTGTGGGAAAGAGGAAAAGCAGAGCAGGGGAAGTGTATTAGTTAGCTAGGGCTGCTGTAACAAAATGTCACAGGCTGGGTGGCATAAACAGCAGAAATGTATTGTCTCACAGGTCTGGGGGCTGGAGGTCTGAGATCAAGACCAGGCTCCCCTGCAGGCTCTAGGGGAGGATTTGTACCAGGCACCTCTCCTAGCTTCTGGTAGTTCCCTGGTAGTTCCTGTGGCATCTTAACTTCAGTCTTCACATGACATTCTCCCTCTCTGCATGTGTGTCTCAATGTCCAAATTTGACCTTTTTATAAGGAGACCAGTCATATTAGACTGGAGGCCACCCTACTCCAGTATGACCTCATCCTAACTAATTACACTGACAATGACCCTATTTCTAAATAAGGTCAGATTTGGAGTTATTGGGGTTTGGGACTTTAACATGGATTTACAGAACAGGAAGGGAGATTGAAGTGTCCAAGGGGTTGAGCAGCCTGCAGTGTTAAATAGGGAAACTTGTTGAGAAGGGGACACTGGAGAGAAGGTTTGAAGGAGGTAGGGAGTGAGCCATGTGGATATCTGGAGAAAAGAAGGGTGTCCCAAGTAGAGGGGACAACCAGTGCAAAGGCACCTTGGCAGGAATGTGTTTGAGATTTTCCAGGAGCAGCAGGAAGGCAGCATGGCTGCAGCAGAGAGTATGTGGAGTGAACCAGGAGATGAAGGCAGATGGGATCAGGCCCAGATCATGCAGCCCTTGGAGGCCCGTGAAGGACTTTGGCTTTTATCAGAGCATATCTATCGGTGGTTCTGGGCAGAGTGGCTATGTTGATAGGACACTGTGGATAGGTGGGGAAGCGGTTAGGAAGTCGTGGCTGTGAGCCAGGTAGGAGATGACTGAGATAAGACTGGCATCCTCTACACCCACCCCACTGTTCTCCATTCCCCATCACTCATCTTAATCTCTATCGGTTCTTTAATCCTTAAAGAATGTGAGCTGGTAGTGGCTTATAGAAATGTTTTCAATGGTTGTCCAATGACTCCTAGGTTTTGGAGGCAGTGCCTTGGGGCCATGTGAGGGTGCAGGACATCCTAAATGGAGGAACTCCCAGGTATTCCCACCCATTCCCCCTGCCTCTGCTTCATTGCCCACTTTACCAGAAAGTTCGATATCTATGGTTTGTACAGAGGGGCTCATTAAAGAGTTCTATTTAAAAGCAAGAAGATTCCTGCTTCTTAAAAATAACCCATTGTCTTACAGCATTTCTCCTGTCTGAGATATTTTAAAACCCTCTAACTCCAAAGAAATGAATCTCTAACGGTGGAATTTTAGATCATGGTTCTGCTTGTTTTGCTACAAATAGATTTTTTTTACTTTATCAGATAATAATGATGATGACAATGGTAACTAATATTAATTGAGGGCTAAACTTGCCCATGTTTAGGATCCTGCCTAGGATTATAAAGAATGAAGCTCTTCATAGTCATAGATCCGTGAAGTCATTCATGTTGGAGCCTGGAGAGCTCGTAACAATATTCTAGTTTCAACTCTCTCATTTTATTTACAAATAACTGAGAGAAATGTTGACTTGGTCGAGGTCATCCAAGAACAGCTGGGTCTAGAATCCAAGCGACCTATATCCCAGGTCCCCAATTTTCCCATTACATCCTGCTGGAAGGCAGGTGTCCTCAGACTAGGATAAGGAGTGCCATATCACAGCTGTTGAAACAAAGGGTAGACAGGAAATGAGTGCTGAAGACATTTGATGTGACATTTACCGTCCCTGAGAGTTCAGGTTTATAAGCTCCACCGCATTTAAGAGCCTTTTAAAGTCTCTAATTGCTCATTTATCTGATGTTACAAAAACAGTCTCCACAGATACAAACTGGCAGGTAAATAGCTTGTTGAGAATTTATTTAAAGTGATAAACTAACATAATGCATCTTCTCTTGAGAGAATTGTCAAAAGCACGGGATTGTACCACAGTTTGTAGTAATATTTCTTCTGGAATCATTATTGGCTGTGGCCTCCTAATTTTCTGGGAGAATATTTCATTTCTTGATCCACGAACTACTGCACTGTAAACAAACCTGCCAGTTCCCATGGGGACAAGTGGATCAGAGTAACCTGGTGAAGGGTAAAGAGGATAATTTGGGGGTTGGCCAGATCTGGGTGGAGTTCTGTCTGCCTCTTAGATCTGTCTTACTTGGGGTAAGCACTTTAGTTCTCAATGCCTCAATTTTCTCTTTGGTTAAATGGGAATTATAATATCTACCTCATAGGCCGGTTGTGGCAATTAAGGGTGTAAAGGCAATAGGGCATCCTCTGCCATGCCTGGCTCTAGTAGGGGCTAAATAGTGATCCACTCTATTGGGAGGCAGAATAGAGATGTGACTTGAAGGCCAAGTGTAGTCCTTGGACCAGCAGCCTCAGCAGACTCCAGTTTGGGGACTTTGGAGTCAGTCTGGTTGGGTTCAAGTTTCAGTGTGGTTACTAATTAGCTATGTGGCTTTGGATAAAATCACTTTCTCAAAGTTGCTGTTTGTTCATCTGTGAAATGGGAAGGATACCATAGGAGGACCCAATTTTTGGGTCATTTTTATATATCAGTGAGATGCTGCAGAGTCTCTCGCCATGTCTGGCATGTGAGAAATCACTATTAGGATTTTCTAGAGCCTGCCGTCCATCAGCAGCAAGCCTGTGGTAAATAAAGCTAATATGACAGTTTGGGATAAGGAAAGCTATTTCCATGCACCTGCTTCAAACCAAGGTATTAGATGGATCTTTGGTTTCCAGACCACAACCTACCACCTGTTTGTCTCAGTACTAAATCTTACTAGTGGTTAGCACGCTCTGGGGGCAGAAGAGGTGAGGGGAGAAGAGGGTTGGCAGCTGGCCCGAGCATCTGATAAGAGGGTCATACCAGCAGGACTGGAACAGACACAGCAACACTCCACCAACAACCTCGACGCATGCACCCTCAGCCTCTCCTTGTACTTCTCTGGTGTTGGGAAGCTTCTTCCTTCTGCCTGAGGAAGCCCATTTCAGTTCAATGTGGGAGATCTCTAGTCCTTGGGAAGCTCCTGAGTCAATATGCAGTAAGACTGAAGGAAATAGAGTCAGTTTGGAACTGCTATAGACCAAATATTTGTGTGCCCGCTGAAGTTCATGTGTTGAAACCTAATCTCCAGTGGGATGGTATTTGGAAATGGGGTCTTTGGGAGGTGATTAGATCAGGAGAGTGGAGCTCTCATGAGTGGGATTAGTGGCCTTAAAAAAGAGACCCAGGGCTTCCCTGGTGGCACAGTGGTTGAGAGTCTGCCTGCTGATGCAGGGGACACGGTTTCGTGCCCCGGACCGGGAAGATCCCACATGCCGTGGAGCGGCTGGGTCCGTGAGCCACGGCCGCTGAGCCTGCACGTCCGGAGCCTGTTCTCCACAACAGGAGAGGCCACAACAGTGAGAGGCCCGCTTACCGCCAAATTAAAAAAAAAAAAAAAAAAAAAAAGAGACCCAAAGAATTCTTTGCCCCTTCTGCCATGTGGGGACGCCGCAAGAAGACTTCCGTCGATAAACCAGGAAGGGGTCCTCACCAGATCCCAAATCTGTGCCTTGATCTTGAACTTCCCAGCCTCCAGAACTGTGACAAGATAAATTTTTGTTGTTTAAGCCACTCTGCCCATGGCAGTGTGAATGGACTAAGACAGGAACTATATCTCAGGGTTGGCAACAAGGTTCTTCAATGTATTACTTTCTTCTTATGAAATCATTTTGGTTGATTTTTATTCATTAACCAATTTGGGGGACATTTATACTCCCAAAAGGTAGACACATTTTTTTTTCTATGACATATTCACATGTTTAATTCGCAGTAAAAGATTTTTGAATTCCACAGGAAAATAAGTAGTTTCTTGATTGGATTAAGTAAACAACCTATTTAATTTGTATTAGCTCCAGGCTACATTCAAAACCTCATATTTCTCTTGTGCTAATTATATGACAGGGAACATTAGCCTTATTATTCAGAACTCTCATTTAATGACAGCCCTGAGTTAGCTTAACAGTAACTGGTCAATGTCATTTACTTGAACAATCTGAATCCTTGCCAGACCGGCGAATCCTGTCTTCACTGGGTAGAAAGGGCTCAGTAGTTGGGTTCCAGGCATCAGCACTCCCTGTAGCAACCAAATTTCCCCTCAATAGTTAGGATTAATCATCCCAGGCAGAAGAGTAATCCACTTCTTTGCTTGTTGGATCACTAGCATGCAGAGTCCAACTTGACCAGCTCTCAATCTTGACTTTCAATTCAAAGGACTTCCAGTGGCAAGTCATCCGGTGGCAAGACTTCCCTCTTGCATCTAAGACTTGTAAAACTAGTAGAGCCCAAAGGTATAGAGACAGCAAGTAAAAATTCTGCAAGTGGATTGTCAGGTGTAATCATGGGAAGGGCTACTCCTATTTTCACCTTGTGATTCTCAGACACATGTACACTAGCTGTAGGGAAAACTACCATATATTGGATATAGGTTCAAAAACATCCTTTAGGAGAGTGCCCCAATCTTGCAAGGTATTGTTTCCCAACTGGCTCTGTGCTGAGTCTTCAGAAGGCTGTTCTCTGATTCTATGAGTCCAGTTGTTTCTAGGTGATGGGGTAGGTGGTAGGATGGGTTGGAATTCCATGAGTGTGAGCCAGTGCTGTACTTCTTTTGCCGTGAAAATGAGCTATTTGGTCAGAAACAGTGTTGTGAGGGGTAATGAGACAGTGAATAAACATTTGAGTTCACGGATGGCTGTGCGCTCAGTAGGGCTGATCCATATTCAGTAGAGGGACCTATTTCAGTGAAGTCACACTGTTGCTCCTCTAGGATGGAAGGGTGGCATGGTAATCACTGTACCACCAGGTGACTGGATGGCTCCCCAGGGAGTGGTGCCAGGTTGGGCTTCCAGCGTTGATCTCTGTTATTGGCAGGTCACCACTCAGCAGTGGTTAGGCAGGTTAGAATTGGTGGGGGAGGTCCATTTTGAGCTCACGTATAGTCTCCATCCCTGTCACTACATTCAGGGGCTCGTTGAGCAAGCACTGCGGTGACTGGGGCAAGAGGTTGACTGACATCAACAGATTCTATTTTGTCCCCCTGATAATAACAACCTCCTTTGAATGAGCAATCAGATAGATACGCATATCCAGATGTTATGTCCATTATTAGAGGTCCATCCACGTACTTCCCCTCCAGACTTCCTGGTCACCAATTCTTTTCTTTCCAAACACTGACCTTATAGCCAAACCTTTAGCCACTGCCTCTGAATCAATGTAGGCTCTAACCTTCTGTGAGTTGATTCATCAGGCTTCTTCCTGCCCAACCTAGAGTACTTGCAGCTATCTAGATACATTAATTCTTCTGTAGGTTGTCAACCTTTTTCATTCCGAGGGATGCTGTGATCAATTATCCATTGCCCAAAGTCCCATGGAGTCAAAACTTTGATAGCCACTGTATCTAAGTTTCCCAGCATGCTGGTTACACCAACCTTGTTCCTGGTGATTAACTTTTACCACCTGGTCTCTCTGCTATTTCCAGATCCCATTATATCCATTAAAATAATGGAGCCATTAAAATGGCGATGGTATTGCACATCTTATGTTAAATTTATTCCTGAAAGAATAAGTTTGTTGACTGCACTGTAACTGAACATTTAAATTTCATTTTCCATTTGTTTTCTGCTGAACTTGATTTTAGTGTATTGAATTCGTATGCTATGAACTTGCTAAATTCACTTATTAATCCTAATAATTTCATTGTAGATTTCTTAAGATTTTCTACACCATCATGTCATCTGTGCATAAATACTTTACTTTTTCCTTTTCATATTTTTTCTTACTTATTGCAATGGCTGGGAATTCCAGTACAATGCTGAATAGAGGTGGTGATAGTGGACATGCTTGCTTTGTTCCCAGTCATAGCGGAAAAGTATTCTATCTTTTACCCTTGAGAGTAATGTTGACTGTAGTTTTATTGATATTGATTGTAGTTTTTAAATTATATTCCTTTTATAAGTTCCTTCTGTTCATAGTTTTAAAATTATTAATGGATGTTACTTTATCAAATAATTTTCTGCTTTTATTGAGACAATCAAATGGTATTTTAAAAATTGTTCTTAATTCACAAATGAGACCATATGTCCTTTGAGTTTTCATTGCAGGAAATTTTTTTTTTTTTTTACTACAGATTCAATATCTCTAATAGTTACAGGGCTATTCATATTATATAGTAAGTCTTGTCAGTTTTGGTAGGTTGTGTTTCTAAAGGAACTTATGTATTTTTTAAACTTGTTGAATATATTGGCATAGTATTCATAATCTCTTATTATTTAGTATTTACAAGACTTGTAGTGATGTTTGTGCTTCAATTTCTGAAATTGGTATTTTGTATTTGTTTCTATTTTTTCTTGCCATTCTTACTAGGGATTTTTAAATTTATTAATAAAAAACCTTGGTTTTATTGATGTTACTTACTATTTGTTTTCAATTTTATTCATTTCTATTCTTATTTTTTATTGTATGGTGGTCAAGAATGTACTCTGTAAGATTTCAATTTTTTGAAATGTCTTAAGCCTTATATGATCCAACATATGTTCTAGATTGGAGAACATCCCATGTTCATTCTTCAGTTGTCTATAAGTATTAATTAGTCCAAGGCACTTGATAATGTTCTTATCATCTGTATTTTTAGTCATTTTTTTGACTAGTTCTTCTATAAATTACTCAGAGAGGTGTGTTGAAATTTTCCAACTATGATTGTGGTTTTATCTATTTATTTCTTTAGTTCTGTCAGATTTTGCTTTATTTTGGAAGCTCAGATATTAAGCACATACACATATATTAGTGCCTAATGAATTGGTTCTTTTAGCTCTCTTTTTTCTGCAATAGGTTTATTTATTTATTTATTTTTATTTTTGGCTGTGTTGGGTCTTTGTTGTTGCGTGTGGGCTTTCTCTAGCTGTGCGGTGAGCAGGGGGCTACTCTTCATTGTGGTACGCGGCCGTCTCATTGTGGTGGCTTCTCTTGCTGCTGAGCACAGGCTCTAGGCACACGGGCTTCAGTAGCTGCAACCTGTGGGCTCATTGGTTGTGGCGCACAGGCTTAGTTGCTCCGTGGCACGTGTGATCTTCCCGGACAAGGGCTCAAACCTATGTCCCCTGCATTGGCAGGCGAATTCTTAACCACTGTTTCACCAGGGAAGTCCCTGTAATAGGTATTTTTAAAAATATGATTCTGTCATATTAATTAACCACCAATTTTTAAATGTTCCGTATTTGATGGAGTCTGTTTTTGCTTTTAACTTATTTTTCCTTTATATTTAAAGTTCATCTCATGTTGACAGCATATAGTTGGTTCTTGCTTTTTTATTCAGTCTGACAACCTCTGACTTTTCTAAAATTGAGGTATAGTTGATGTTTAATGTTATATAAGTTACAGGCGTACAATATAGTGATTCACACTTTTAAAGGTTATACTCCATTCATAGTTATTGTAAAATATTTGCTATATTCCCTGTGCTGTACAATATATCCTTGTAGCTTATTTTATACCTAATAGTTTGTACTTCTTAATCCTCTACCCCTATATAGCCCCTCCCCCCTTCCCTTTCCCACTGGTAACCACTAGTTTGTTCTCTATATTTCTGAGTCTGCTTCTTTTTTGTTATATTCACTAGTTTATTGTATTTTCTTAGTCCATTTATATTTAATGCAATTATTGAAGTTGGGTTTAATTATAGTATCTTATTGTTTTCTATTTGCCCCATCTGTTGTTTTTATCTTTTGTTCTCTCTTTCTTATCTTTATTTGGGTTAATCAAATAGTTTTTAGTATTATACTTAAGTTCTATAGTAAGATTATTATAACAGTTTGGTTCTATTTTACCCCCAGTCCCTTGTGCTATTCTTATATATTATATTTACAGATGTTAAAAGCCTGCAAAACTGTGTTATATTTTTTGTTTTAGTCATGTGTCTTTTAAAGGAATTAAGATTTGTATAATATCTTGTATTTACACACATCTTTATTTCAGTTCTCTTCAGCCTTTCTGTGTAGAGTTGAATTTCTATCTGATATCAGTTCCTTTTAGTCTGAAGAACTTCATTTAGCATTTCTTTTTTTTTTCCTTTGTGGTACGCAGACCTCTCACTGTTGTGGCCTCTCCCATTGCGGAGCACAGGCTCCGGACGCGCAGGCTCAGCGGCCATGGCTCACGGGCCCAGCCGCTCTGCGTCATGTGGGATCTTCCCGGACTGGGGCACGAACCCGTGTCCCCTGCATCGGCAGGCGGACTCTCAACCACTGCGCCACCAGGGAAGCCCCATTTAGCATTTCTTGAAGTATTATTCCCATGACAGCAAATGTCCTCAATCTTAGTTTATCTAAAAATGTCATTATCCACTTTTATTTTGGGGGGAATATTTTCCACAGCCTATAGAATTCTGAATTTTTCCTTTCAGCACTTTAAAGATACCACTTTTTGTACTTTGATCTCGGTTGTTTTTAAAGAGAACTGGCCATTATTCATATATTTTCCCCTTAATCTAGTGTGTTGTTTTCTGTGACTGCTTTTGAGATTTTCACCTATCTTTGGAATTCAGCAGTTTGACCATGGCATGCCTAGCTCTGATTTTCTTAGTATTTGTTTTGTTTTGGTTTCTCTGAGCCTCAGGATCTATAAATTGATGTTAACCAAATTTGAAAAAAAGTTCTGCCATCATTTTTTCAAATGTCCTTTTCTTCCCTATTGTCCATCTCCTCTCCTTCTGGGACTGCAGTTGCTTGTTATTGTCCCATAGGACACTGCGACCCTTTCATTAAAAAAAATTCCTTGTTCTCCATGCTCTTCACATTGGAAAACTGATATTGATCTCTTTCAAGTTCAATGACTCTTTCTTCTGTTATTCCCAATTTGCCATTAAGCCTATCAAGAAAAGTTTCATGTCAGATATTATACTTTTTAGTTTTAAAATTTCCATTTGGTTCTTTTGCATAGTTTCCATTTCTCTGCAGAGGATCCTCCTCTGTCCATCTATTTTTATATTTACCTTTAAGTGTTTGAAAATATAATAGTGGCTTTAAAGTCCTTAACTGGTAATCCAGTGTCATCTCAGAGTCATCTCAGAGACAGGTGATATTGACTGATTGTTTTTTTCTTAGCTATGGTTCACATTTTCCTGTTTCCTCATATTGTCTAGTAAGATATAATTGTATACTAAACATTATGGGTGACACATGATTGAAACTCTAGATTTTCTTATTTTCCTCCAAAGATTGGTGATTTTCATTTTAGGAAGGAGTTTTCTTGGTTGCACTCAAACTCCAAACTCTGTCTCTTCTAAGATGGGCAACAGATGAAATATGCATTCAGTTCTTTCTATCTTTTTTTTTGCGGTATGCAGGCCTCTCACTGTTGTGGCCTCTTCTGTTGCGGAGCACAGGCTCCGGATGCACAGGCTCAGTGGCCATGGCTCACAGGCCTAGCCGCTCCGCAGCTTGTGGGATATTCCCTGACCGGGGTACGAACCCGTGTCCCCTGCATCGGCAGGCGGACTCCCAACCACTGCACCACCAGGGAAGCCCCTCTTTCTGCCTTTTGACTGTTGCTTTCTGCCAAGGCTCCAGGTCTTTTCTTCCATGTGTGTGTAATTCATGGGTCAACTGAGGATTTGGGTACGCTTTACATGCAGATTGTAGGCTTTACCTCTGTAGCCCCCTGACTCTCCAGCCACCCTGGAAGCCATGTATTCCATTCTCTGAGTCCTTAAGGCTGCAGAACTGTGGATGTGGATGTTTGCTTGACTTCCAGCCCCACTTTGTATGGATTGGGGAAAGCCTGCAGATGAAAATCTGCACGAACTAATATCCAGTGCTGTCCCCTTTTATCAAGCTCCTCCAGTATCTACCTGTTTTTGATTGCTCTTTAATGCTTCCAGGTAGATTAGATTTTCCCCAAGTTTGTCCAGAGTTTATAACTGATATCTGTGGGAAAGTTTATCTGATATAAACTACTCTTGTTACAGAAGCAGAATTCCTGTACCTTAAACTTTTAATTTTACCATAAAATATATACTTGCACACAAATTCACCAAGTTTTTCAGTACGGCCATGCCATTTTTCTTCGAGTATGTATCTTTTTTTGAGTACATATGTCCACAGTTTCTAATTTGGATTTCTTCAAGAGGAGTAGAACAAGAACTTAAAGACACTTGTGAAGGACAAAGCCTGTCTTGGTGGTCTTAGGCTCAAACTGACAATTATACTCACCCGACTTCAGCAGGCACAGTTGGCCTCAGCTTCAACCAGAAGGATATAGGACAGTAAATACAGCAAGACAGCATCAAGTATACTTTTTCTGTGGTGTTCTCATAACAGTCAAAAGTCTATTTTTTAGAGCTTTGAAGGACAGCTCAGGTACTATGAAGGAGACCAGAATTGTGGGTATGAAAGTGAGACTGTATTTTCCAGTTATGGGCATGACAATATCTCCCATCCTATATGCTCTTCTTAAAATGTGAAACTGTGAGTTCTTTCACCTGGTGGTAGAGCGTTTATCCCCTTCCTTTGGACCTACTTTAGAACAATTTTGAAAAAAAATGAGGATTATCTGCCCCTCAGATATTTGCTAGAATTCATTAGTAAAATCATCTGGGTGTAGTATTTTGGGCAGATGTGAGATCTTGATGGGGTAGCTCTTTGACATATTTTTTAGTTTCTACCATGGTTTTCTCTTTAATTTGGCAGTTTTGGTAATTTATATTTTCTTTTAAAAATCATATATTCCATTCGTATTTTCAAAGTTACTAATACGGTGTTGGGCAAAATGTTTCTTATGTATCTTTGAATTATTCTTGCATATTTGTTTTCTTTATTCATTTCTAACTTTATAACTTTGCACTTTCTTTCATTCTTGATTAGGCTACCTAATAACATATTAGTTGTGTTGATTTTTTTCTCTAAAGAACCTGATCTTAAAATCTTTAATTCTATTATTTTTTGATCACAAATTCATTGTTTTTCCTGGAACTTCTTTTTTTTTCTATCCCTTTTAACTTTCTATGTTGAATGCTTATTTAATTTATATTCATTCTTGTCTATTTTTGTGTTTAAGTGTTTAAAGTTATGAATCTCCCTGTGGGTACAATTAGAATGTATCCCAGTTCTAATTTGTGATGTTATTATTTTATTTTTTAGATATTTGACAATTGCCATTTATCTATTATCTTTGACCCAGTAGTTAATTGAATGATGTTTTCCCCCTCATTTCCAAGTGTTTGGCATTTCTATGTTTCTGCTTGCTATTTATTTATTGTTTTATTTATTTATTTTTATTTTTATTTATTTATTTTTTTTGCAGTACGTGGGCCTCTCACTGTTGTGGCCTCTCCCGTTGTGGAGCACAGGCTCAGGACGCGCAGGCTCAGCGGCCATGGCTCACGGGCCTAGCCTCTCCGTGGCATGTGGGATCTTCCCGGACCGGGGCACGAACCCATGTCCCCTGCATCGGCAGGCGGACTCTCAACCACTGCGCCACCAGGGAAGCCCTATTTATTGTTTTATTGTATTGCAATCTTAGAATATAGTTTGCATTATAACAGCTTCTTGGAATTTATGCCTAAAAGATAGTAATTTTTATAAATGCACCATAGCAACCTGGAAAAACTTAAATTTAATTATATAGTTCATATATTTTATATCCTTATTTATCTTCATATACTCGATCTGTTGGAGATCTAAAGAGATATATTAAAACCTTCTATTAGTCTTATATTTTTGTCAGTTTCTCTCTGTATTTCCTGTAGTCTTACTTTACAAATGTTGATGCTTTGTTATTTGATTCCCAGTGGTTCATGACAGTATTATCTGCACTGTGGATTGTAGCCTTCATCATTATGAAATGACTGCTTCTGTCCTCACACAATGCTTTTGACCTTGAATTCAACTTTGTCTAATAGCAGAGTCACAATTTCTGCCCTTTCTCCATTCAGCCTTCTGCCCCAGGTTAGGAAGCTGGTTTGGAGACAGGAGAAGTGGTGTGGCTGCCCATCTCTCTATGTCTAACCTGCCTGTATTGCTTCTCTCTACGGTGGAAGAATAGCCTCCCACAGAGGGCCCTGTTTCTCCTCTGGCTCACCCAAGCACAATGTCTCCATCTCTCCTAGGTGAGAGCTCTTCAGGTCCCTTTCCCTGATCTTTTCAAGTTTCCTAAGCACTGGAGATTCACTGGTGAATAAGACACAGACCCTGGGTCTTAAGGCCTCTCACTCTAGTGGAGACATTCAGAGGGAAAAGTCACACTAGAGAATAGCAAGAGTTACAATTGATGCAGCCTCTGCTTTATGTGGGTGGATGCTGTAGGACTCAGACACCCCAATCCGGTCTTCCTGAGGGAGGTCACACAGGTGACATAGAGCCTACATAGAAGATAGCCAGGCAAATGGCAAAGAATATGTGGGCATTCAAGACAGAGAGGATGCAATGATCAAAGGCATGGAGATGGGTATTTATATACATACATCACAAAGCAGGTGGTTGAGTTTCAAAGGAGTGAAATAACTAGCCCAAGGTGACAGTTAGTAGGTAATAGAATCAAGGTTTGAAGCAGGTCTTTCTGACTCCAAAGTCTGTGCTTTGCCCACTCCCTTGTGCCACTTGCCCAAATGCCATTTTGCCCTCAGGGATGTCCCATTTCCTCATCCTCTTCATGTATTTATGTTATTAATTAATCACACTTTCAGGGAATTCCCTGGCGGTCCAGTGGGTAGGACTCTGTTGGGAAACTAAGATCTCGCAAGAAGCATGGCATGGCCAAAAAAAAAAAAAAAAAAGAAAAAAGACTAATTACTAATTATCACACTTTCTAGTGACAAAGTGACAAAGCTTTCCCAAAGAAGAGCAAATGACTGACAACAGTTTAAAGCGAGCTATTTTCTCTCCAAAGATATCTGTATTTTAATGAGATTAACGGCAGAAGCTAAAAGAATGCAACTCCAGCAGTGGAATTCCATTCCTTGTTTAGAGAAGGGAGTCTTTCAGAGCCTGAGAAGTTTCACCTCTGGAGCTGAACCGAAGGCTGAACTCACCCTCAGCATCCCTCTTTTCTTTGGTTTTCTATTCTTGTTTTCCTTTGTTCACATGAATTCCCAATTCCTTTGTACATGGGGGTCCTAACCCATGTCTTCTGTGATTGAATCCACACAAGAGCCCTGGACTTCTGGGAGGAAAGTGCTAAGAGGAGACACAGGCTTCAGTGGGTGAGAGCCAAACTTTGCTCAGTTTACAGTTTTCTAAAGCTGTTCCTTCTTATGTATAAGTTCTTCCTTCATTTCCAGGTCTTGTGAGTACTCCTCTTTCTTGGAGTCCAGGGTCTTCCTAGTCTGAAAGGTGTTTTGAGTTGTCAAGGATGCTTAACTCACTAGTGACAGGAGGAAGCCAGCTTCTTCCTGCACCGACCTCAGACTCTGCATGTGTTTCTTCCATAAATTCATGCTTCCCCATTTATCCCACACCCTCACACCCCTTTTTGAGGTGGGAGGCAGTCTAAGGCCCTGAATCTGATTGTTCCCTGCTCCAGGGGTTCATCTGCAATGGGGAGGTGGGAGTGATACCTACCAGGGTTCTTGGCCTTCAATAGAGATTGATAAGAAGCCAGATAAGAAATTCAGGCGAGGCTCTTTTGGGGCTTCTGTGGCTGCAGAAGGGAGTGAAAACAAGTAACAGGTTCCCTTGATTGATCCCCAAGTTGGGCAAGCTGGTTTCTCATATGGGTGAGGGTGGGGGTGTGTCCATGGGTTGGGCTGGAGGCGTGGCTTAGGTGGTTTGCCCACCCCTTTGGTGGTGTTGAGTGCAAGGGGCGTGGGCAGTACCCTGCTTTTGCTCCTGACACCCTGTTTTTGCTTCCAGCTCTTCAGAAGTGGCATTGGGATTTTTTTGTCTTCTTGTATCTTTTTGTCCATAATTTGTCCCAACTGTGCATGCATGCAATTATTTTTAGCCCCTTATAGTTTCTTTGTATTTTGTTCCTCGAGGAGACATTTGTCCAGCTGCAAGCACTGCAGTAAAGGGTCCCAGGTCCCAGGTCCCAGCCTGTCTCAGGACGGGGGGGCCTTCCCTTAGGCTTTGTCTCTTCTCTCTTTCAAGGACACAGGTGGCCTTGTCAAGAATCTGGCCAATGAGAGCCTTCTTGCTCACAGGCATGTCATTCTGTGGCTCAGCCTTTCCTGAGCTCTGCTCTTTCAACATTGATAGGCAGTTTCATATTTACACTGGAGATTCCAAATTCCAGTGGATGTTGTTTTGAAGCCCAAGGATTTCCTAACACTTGACATCAATTATTCTTGACCTTCCTTCAGTGTCTATTCATTCAATCAGTCCAACAGACACCACACACACTATCTTGGGAAGTTAGAGTATGGCCAAGATGTGTTAGCTACTGTAGGAAATGTAGAAATGCAGGCTCTTTGTCACTCACTCAGTTTACATTTTTATCTTCACTGAATGTATTTTTCAAACTTAAAATCAGGGTACATGGTGGGGCACTCAGGATTTTTTGTTTGGTTTGGTTTTGAAGTAACAGAATACCCAATCAAAACCTGCTTAAGCAGAAAAGAGGAAATTTCGGCTCATTTAACTGAAACATCCAGAGTTATAGATGTTTTCAGGCACAGCTGGATTTAAAGATTCACAGTCTTATATCAGGACTCAATTTCTCTCCACATCTCATCTCTGCCTTTCTGTCTTGGCTACGTTCTCAGGTGCCATATGGTAACATGATGGTGGCAACAGGTCTCAAACTCTTTCCTCCTTACAGTTTCAATCCAGAAATGAAGACACTTGTCTCTCTCCCAGAAGCCACAGCAACATCTTATTGGCTCTGTTTGGGTCATGTGACCATTCCTAAGCCAATTGCTGTGGCCAGGGAAATGCAGTGTGCTTAGATCCAAGTTATCTGTTCACCCCTGGAGTTGGGCATAGGCTGAACCCATCAGAAGCATATGGACTGAGTGTGGGAGGGGGTGGTTCCCCAAAGAAAGACAAGGAATAGTTACCAGCATGGCAAATGGATGGTAGGGGGCAAAAACTACAGATATTCACCACACCTGCTCTGGCCAAGAATTTTTGAACTTCCAGACACAAAGTCAGATTGAGAGAAGTAATATGATGTCAGTGTATTGTCATTTCTGGGACATATTTTTTGTGCAAAGACAAGCTTGTCACAGAATATCAGTGATTTATGGTCACTGAACTGTTACCTCAATCCCTATGGTCTTTATAATTATTTAGTAATATCTCCCAGGGGAAACCAACAAAGAAAAAACAGTGTGTCTCACCCAGTCTAGACATTGTTGGCAGTTTTAATAGAGATTGTTTTGAAAATCTATTTATTTTATGTGCCAAGAACCTATAAATTGCTCTCAACGTTTTCCAGAGAAGTGTGAAGTGCTCTGAAGGCTGCAAACAAAATGTCAAGTCGGCCAGAGAAAGGAAGAGAAACCTGTGGAAAAGATGTTATTGTTTCCGATTAGCTTTCATTCCATCTGAATCTGAGCAGTTGACTTGAGGAAGGAAATAGGAGAGAATAAAGGTATGAAATGCTGAGTAAGCCCTTTACTAATGATTTCAGTGGGAGAGATGCCACCTTTATCATTGTAATTATAAGGGAAACACCCATAGTTTCAAAGACATCTCTGCTTGCAGAGCAGAACATTATAGTGTGAAAAAGAGACCTCAGCACAAATTCTGGTGGGGGGCATCTTTTATAAGTAAACTCAAGCTAACCAAGTGATTCCCCCAAAGTTCATCAGATTTTCAAGAAGGCAACCAAAATTATTAATCATTGCACATATTTTAGAATGAGCACAGAACAACAAATTTCTTCCAGGACGGTGACCTAATAGTGGTGGGGACACAGAACCATGCTGCATAGACCAGAAGGCAGGGCAGTGGAGGACTGGATACAGGTGAGTAGAAGCCATTCAATTCAGGAGTCTCCCTGAGAAACTTCCATTCCACTAGAGGAATGGTCTCCCTGCCGTTGAGGAGAAGTATTTGGGCAAACTCATTAAAGACAAAACCATGGCAAGTTCCTAGAGAATAGTAGGCCCATAAACTTTGAGGGGCTTGTCTCTTGGGGTCTTGGGTGGTAAAATCACTAGGCTGGAGGGTTTTTATTTTTCATTTTGTTTTTATAAACTAAATTAACATGATGTATTACTTTTTGGAAGGATTTTGTGCCAAAAGGCCAATGGTCATTCCTATGGTCCTGAGGTCTTCTAAAGGATGATCTTAGGGACTTAGATGGCCAAGAAAAAAAGTTAAAAGCAGAAGATGCTAGTGGCCTTATGTAATCTAAAGCTGTAAGGCCCGATGTACTAGTTAAGTTTTATCTCTCTTTCCCCCTTCTCTCATGTCTCATGTGCTTATATGTAAAGGTCAGCACACCTTCTGCCTGGAAAGGGCCTCATCTAGAAAAGGCCTGGATGGTAACCTGAGAAGGTCAGCTCTACTCTTGGTGTTAGAAATTCCTTTCCAGCTATTTTTGGGGTGCCTTCCTTTGAGAATACCTTTCCTCCTCTTTGGAGAGGTGAGACCTTAAAAGGAAGTATCTCAGGTGGCTTGGGTTACAGCTGCCTGTCACTCAGGTAACAGAAGCCCTCTACATGGTCCAGCCTAGCTTACAGAATGGAATTTGGGGCCATAGGCTCATGGTAACACATAAGGTGTCTCTGCAGGAGGTTGTTCCTGGGATATATAACTCCTGGGATATATGAGGCAAGGAGGGGAAGCTGAGACAGATGGCCATACAGAAATGGATCCTGAATACTTGGTACCCTCGTTCCAGACACGTTCAGCCTCTTTGCATCATTCATAACCACCCAAGGTGGAATTTAAACCCAAGTCAGTCCGAAGCCAAACCCACGCCCTTTTCCCTAAACGTTTGCTACTGAGGAGGGCCATGAAGTACAGGTGATATTTGGAAAGGCAGAGGGATGGGGAAGGAGAATCTGACAGAAGACAGAGGAGCAAGAAAAGGCACAAGAATGAGAAGGCACTAGGGGTCCTAGGGGTGGAAGGTGGCAGGGTGATTGACTTGAGGCCCATGGGACTTGAGGCCCATGGAGTAGTGGGAATGAAAAGTCATGGTGGAGAAATGGTGACCAGGAAGGGGCTCTATCTTTGGGAAGCAGATGGATAGTCTGGGAGGTTTGAGCAGTCATGGGACATGATGGCAGCTAAGTATCAGGGGTAGGAGCCTGCTGGCCACTGTGGTTATCAGTGGCTGAGCTCCCCAGACTCTTTTATAGACAGGAAGCCCATCCACCGGGCTCCGTTTCCATTACTGCCACAGAGAAGGCTGTGCCATTGGCTCTTCTTGCTGCCTTGGGGACTTGTGGGCCCGTGACTGAGGAGGTGTGGCTCCCAGCCTGCCCTGGGCACTGTCAGTTAGAGGAAGCTGAGTCCCAAGGCTCTTGGTGGATGTTCCAGAGTCCCCACAAGCAAGTTATGGCTAGATTTAGACGAGTCACAAGTGTGGAACAGATCCTGGAAGTAGAAGAAGATGGGTTTAGAAAGAAAAAAATGGCTCCTTATTAGGTGGTCTATGTCACAGATGCACAAAAACAGCTCTTGGAGGGAGGACAGCATGCTGGATAAAAAAATGGGGTTGAGAGTTTCCAAGAAATAAACTGCCTCCACCCCACTTCTTACTTATCTTTAGCACTTTGGAACCAGTGTGGCGAAGATGCATTTAGTTTCCAAGAAATGGGGGAAAAAATAATACTGGCTTAAACAAATAATGACTTGCATGACTAAAATGTCCAGAGGTAGAAATTGCCTCCTTCAGGCTCAGTCTGACCAGGCCGCTGCTCCATTGCTCCAGCATTCTTTCTGCTCTGCTGTTGTTCAGCTGCATTCCCAGACTGGCTTGCCTTAGAATTCAGGATGGCTGCAGCAATTCTAGGCTTCACATCTGCACACCACTCCATCCAGAGCAAGAGAGCTGCTCTTTTCTTTCTTTCTTTTTTTTTTTTTTACATCTTTATTGGAGTATAATTGCTTTACAATGGTGTGTTAGGTTCTGCTTTATAACAAAGTGAATCAGTTATACATATACATATGTTTCCATATCTCTTCCCTCTTGCATCTCCCTCCCTCCCATCCTCCATATCCCACCCCTCTAGGCGGTCACAAAGCACTGAGCTGATCTCCCTGTGCTATGCGGCTGCTTCCGACTAGCTATTGATTTTACATTTGGTAGTATACATTAGTCCCTGCCACTGAGAGCTGCTCTCATTCCTGATATGGGCTCTTTTCTAAACCATCCAAAGTCCTGAGTTTTATTTTAATTGGATCAGTTACTCTGGTGAAGAAGAGGGAGTTATGCTGATTGATGTAGGACATTTGGGGCTGATATCAGGAATGAGAGTGGTAGGTCAACCTCACTCAGACCATATGCCTGCTATACAGTGGGGTGGTGAGTGATAGACATTGTTGGGAGGAGGGGGCAACCAACAACATCCTCTCCAGGGCTGATCATTTTCTCATCAAGGCAGAGGACAAGTGCATCCATTTTGTGGTAAGTGTGTGGAAGAGAAAAAAAAAACATTTATACCAATACAGATCTAGGACCACAGATGGAATGGGTATGCATTGCAATGGAAATTCTGTACAATTCACAGCCCATCATTCTTTTTTTTAAATTACTGAACTGCCTTATAAGCATAGTAGTACTGGGAATTCATATTAAATAGTTGGTCTAAATGTGGCATTTACAAATGAGCTGCTTGCTCAAGGTAAGTTATTACTTGAGTACATAATGGTGTTTGCCAAGTAACTGAATACTTAAAATGAGTAACAAAAATTTACTATGAAAATGAAGTATTTAAATAAGTAACATTTTCTTTATTCCCACAAAAATATATCATTTGCAGCAAAGGCAATGACTGTAGAGTCATTTGCTCTATGACATTTCCATAACATTGTCATAGAGATAGATAGATAGATAGATAGATAAAATGAAAGAAAAGGTGAGTTATCTCCCTTTACCCTGTTTTTCCCAAAGATCTTGACAGACATAGGCTTCTGGTTCCTTCTGTCTTCATGGGACACAAAAAAGTTGATGACAGCTGTTCACCCACCCAAACTAGAGCACAGCATCTCTCTACGTAAAGTTAATTTGAAAACCAACAGGTTTTCCTCAATCTCTATCTTTACGGTGATTTGACTCAGGTAAGGAAAGTCACTGCAACAGCCCCAGCAGAGGCAACAGAGGACACACAGGTCCCTCCCTCCTTCAGGGGATGCAGAAACTCAAGATAGACCTATCCTGTTGTAGGTGTGGAGAGGCTTGCCTTACCTGTTCAGGGGAATCAAAATGAGAGGAGTCTGCGATGGTGTTGGATTTTTAAGCCCTTTTGGAATGTGTAAGAGTTCGTTGTTCATGATGCTGGGGTATAATTATCAACATCAGCAAAATAACACCTCTGAAGAGGTGGGGCTGAGCCATGTGCTGAGGCCAGAACAGTGCTAACAAATCACCTAGAATACAGAGTTTGACAGTTTGTAGATTTGGGTCTAGTCAATGACATGGCTACATTTTTTCTCATCTGTGGAAGGGCTCCATGGAAGCACCTGGGATCCCAAATCTGTCCCCTACTATTCTGTCTCAGGAGCTGAAATTTTGTTGAAAACTGAACTTTTTTTTTTTTTTGTCCGTAAGACGCATGTCCCCAGACTTTGCTGATCATATGCTTCAGCTCAAGGCATATTATCACCCCCTGTTTGGTGCACATACCCTCTTTCATTTATTTTATTTCCATTTTTCCCCTTTATACCCCAAACCCACTTAATTTCCCTTATTCTGTAGGAGCCCATTCTAGAATATTTTATGTCCATCCATTCAATCCACCTTCCATGTGTTTATTCAGATAAGTCTGTTCTTCAAGATATATCATGCACAGTTTGTTTTCATTTATGTCAATGGCTCTGTACTATAGCTCTCATTGTGTTGTTTACTTTTTCTACTCAATAGTTTTTTAGATTTATCCATGTTGCTATGTTAAAAATCAAATCTATTACTCCTCCTGCATAGCATTCTATCATAGGCAAATTCCACAATTATTTATTCAGAGGGACAACTAGGTTGCTTTCTTCTCTTTGCTATCACAAACAACACAGTGATAAATATTTTTGCATGTTTCTTCTTGTACTTGGATTTGTGTAAGTGTTTCTTCCAGATAAGCATCGAGATATAGGGCTGCTTCTTGTCACTCAGACTTTTTTTTTTTAACATCTTTATTGGAGTATAATTGCTTTACAATGGTGTGTTAGTTTCTGCTTTATAACAAAGTGAATCAGTTATACATATACATATGTTCCCATATCTCTTCCCTCTTGCGTCTCCCTCCCTCCCATCCTCCCTATCCCACCCCTCTAGGTGGTCACAGAGCACCGAGCTAATCTCCCTGTGCTATGCAGCTGCTTCCCACTAGCTATCTATTGAGATTGCCCTCAAACACAGCAACACCAGTTACTCCTCTCAGCCAGGCTCTAGATAGTAATTGTTTAATATATGTCAATAATTGGGTGTTTTATTACAGCATCAACCCTTGTGTCCCACTGAGAGGGAAGCAACCAGAAGCCTGTGACTATTGGGCTCACTGGGTAAAACATGGTGTTTTCTTATTTTAATGTGCCATTCTCCGATTACCAGTGAGACTGAGAATTTCCTCATATACTCATCAGCAATTAGGGATTTCTTTCTTGTGATTTTCCCACATCATTTGTCTATATTTTTTTTAGGTTTCCTACCTTTTTATTGCTATGATAGAGAAAATAAAGGAGGAGGGTATGGGTAAACTACCATTTGTTTAATCATTGTCCTATTGACATGTGGGTCATTTCCAGTTCAGGATAAAGCAACAAGTTGGTTTATTATTTGAAATCCCTCAATATAATTCACCACAGTAACAGACTAACACAGAAAATAATTTATTCTTCTTAATAGATACAGAAAAAAAACATTTGACAAAATTACAACAACACATGGAAAATTAGGAATAATGGAATTACCTAAACCTGATAGAGCATTTGTGAAAAACCTACAGTTCATATCATACTCACTGGTGAAGGATTGAATGATTTCCCCCTAAGTTTGGGAAACAAGGGAAACATGACCACTCTTACTACATCGCTTTAACATTGTACTAGAACTTGTAGCCAGTGCAATAAGGCAGGAAAGAGAAATAAGAAGTACATAGATTGGGAAAGAAGTAAAACTGTTTTTATTCACAGATAACATAGTTATCTCCATAGAAAATCTTAATAAATCTATAAAAAGCTATTAAACTACTAAATGATTTTATAGGCTTGCAGGACAGAAAGTCAATGTACAAAAATAAGTTATATTTCTATATACTAGCAACAAACACTTCAGAATTGAAATTAAAAATCCTATTTAAAATAACTGAAAACAAAATTATTTAGGGAAAATATAAAATATCTAGGGGAAAAATTTTAAAATACATACAAAATCTGTATATACTGAATATATTTTTAGTATACTGAAAAATAATTGCTGGGAAAAAATTTAGAAGACTTAAGAGTCTTCTAGTTTCTGGTTCTGCATGTAAGGAGCTTAGAAGTCATCATTCCACCCTAACAACAAATAAAAAGCTGAGCGGACTGAAAAATCAACAGGTCGAATCTGTAAGAGAGAGGAGGAGACACGGCAAACTGCTTCCCCCAAGATTGAAGAGGCAGGTGAATGCACGGAGTCATGGTCTACTGGAGCAGAGATTCATGAGTGGAAACTGCCAAGGAAACCAGTGCTTGGGGTAGGAAAACCTGAACTATAAATGACTAACTGCTGGAGGCTTACTGTGGACAAGTCTGAGAGTTAAAATCTCTAGAAGAATGTAGTCATAGGGGAAACCCCAAAATATTGTGAGATTTACCTCCAGGAGCTTGATCAGCTTCCCACAGTAAATATTAATATCAGAGAAAATTCCCTTGTGCTTCCCAGAGGAGCAGGGGAAAAGGAACCATTCTGAAATCTACCGAGCACTCTGTTCTTCCTAACAAGGCTTGCACTCAGGGAAACTTGTCAACTAGAGCTTAACCTGCTGGGGTGTTTTCAGAGCCTAACTGACTTGGAGAAAGAAAAATAAGCAAATCGGGCTAGTTCTAGCCCATCCTGTCCCACCTAAGGGGGGAGAAAAAAACTGAAAAACTTTTATGAAGTTCACAGTCCAGAGACATAGGCTCACTAAAATACCAAGCCCTAGTTATAGGACTTATTGAACACTTCCCCTCCCCCACACCTTCCCACTACTTCACTAAAGGCCTATTTACTAGAGTTCCTTTTATCCTGTAAATCATGTCCAGCTATCAAGAAAAAAAATCACAAGGCATACAAAAAGGCAAAAAACACAATTTGCAGAGAGAGAGCAATCATCAGAACCAGGCATGGCAGGGATGTTGGAATTATCAGACCAAGAATTTAAAACAAGTATGATCAATATGCTAAGGGCCCTATGGATAAAGTAGATAGCATTAAAGAACAATGGGCAATGTATGCAGAGAGATGGAAATCTAAAGCAAGAACCAAAAATAAACCCTAGGGATAAAAACCACTAGCAGAAATGAAGAATGCCTTTGATGGGCTTATTAGTAGACTGGACACAACTGAGGAAGGAATCCCTGAGCTAGAGGATATAACAATAGAATCCTTGAAAACTGAGAAGCAAAGAGAACAAAGACTGGAAAAAACAGAACAGAATATCCAAGGACAGTGGGACAACTATGGAAGGATTAACATATATGTAATTAATGAGAATACATGAAGGAGAAGAAAGGAGGGAACAAAAGAGATATCTGAAACAATAATGACTAAAATTGACCCCAATTAATGTCAGACACCAAACCACAGATCAAGGAAGCTCAGAGAACAAAATTACACGTAGGCATATCATGTTCAAACTACAGAAAGTAAGACATAATTTTAAAAAAATCCTGAAAGAAGCCAGAGGGGGAAAAATGTTTTCTATAGAGGAACAAAGACAAGGAATTAATTCTGACTTCTCAGAAACCATGAAAGAAATAAGAGATTGGAGAGAAACATTTAAAGTATTGAGAGGGCTTCCCTGGTGGCGCAGTGGTTGAGAGTCTGCCTGTCGATGCAGGGGACACGGGTTCGTGCCCCGGTCCGGGAAGATCCCGCATGCCGTGGAGCGGCTGGGCCCGTGAGCCATGGCCGCTGAGCCTGCGCATCCAGAGCCTGTGCTCCACAACGGGAGAGGCCACAACAGTGAGAGGCCCGCGTGCCACAAAATAAATAAATAAATAAATAAATAAATAAATAAAAATAAAGTATTGAGAGAAAAACCCCACCAAACTAGAATTTTGTACCCTGTGAAGTTAGCCTTCAAAAGTGAAGGAAAAATTAAGACAAATAAAAATTAATTTCTCGGACAATTAAAAGTTAAGAGAATTTGTGGCCAGTAGTAGACTTACCTTGCAAGACGTTCTTTAAAGAAACAATACAGCTCAGTTAACTTGGGTCTATAAAAAGTAAGGAAGAGCACTAAAAAAGAAATGCATGAAGGTAAAATAAAAACTTTTATTTTTCTTATTCTTAATTGATTGAATAGATAACAGTTTATTTGAAATAATACCAACAATGTATTTGATTGTGTATGCTTATGTATATAACTTATGTGTATATATATATATATGTTTATGTATACTTTAAAAATACATAAGAAATGGAGTAATATACTATGTTTATCAACTTGAAGACTCAATATTAAGATGTCAGCTCTCCTAAATTGATCTATATATCCAAAACAATCCCAATTGAGATCCTAGAAAGTTCTTTATAGCTTCTTTAAGAAGAGGCTACAATTTTTATAGATATGCAAGGAACCTAGAATAGCCAAAGCCACTTTTATAGAGTCGAATAACAAGGGAGGAGACATAGTACCTAATTTCCAGGCTTACAACATAAAGCTACAGTAATCAAGTTAGTTTGGATTTGGCATAAGGATAGACATATAACTCAATGAAATAGAATGAAAAGTCCAGAAATGGACCAATGTGTATATGGTCAATTGATTTTCAACAAAGGTGCAATGATAATTCAATGAAGAAAAGCTAGTATTTTCAACAGAGTGGAACCAATTAGACAGTCATATGGAGAAACAAGTGAACCTTGATCCTAATCTCATACTATATATAAAAATTAACCCCTAATGCAACTTACTATAATATAAAAACTAAAACTATAAATTTTCTAGAAGTAAATATAGGAGAAAATGTTTATGACCTTGGCTGAAGTAAAGATTTCCCAGATAAAACACAAAAAGCAGAAACTATAAAAGACAAAATTTGATAAATTGAACTTCATGAAAATTAAAACCTTTTGGCCTTTGGAAGCCCTGTTAAGAAAATTACAATGCAAGTCTCAGACTAGGAGAAAATGTGTGTCAGCCATATATCGGATAAAGGACTTGTATCCAGAATATACAAAGAACTTTTAAAACTTAGTATTGAGAATCCAAAGAACCCAACTTTTAAAAAATGGACAAAGATTTAATGACTCTTTACCAAAGAAGTTAGGAATGGCAAGTAAGCATATGAAAAGATGGAAAAAGGAAATTCAAATTAAAACCTCAACAAGATATCACTACACACAAATTAGCATAGCTGAATTTAAAAAACTGGTAATACCAAGTGTCAAAGAGGATATAGAACAGTTGGAACACTTATAAATTATGGGAGAGGAAATGGCATAGCCACTTTGGAAAATAGTTTGGTGCTTTCTTATGAAGTTAAACATATATCTACCATATGACCCAGCCATTCCAAATCTAGATTTTTATCCTACAGGAATGAAAACATATTCCACATAAAGATTTGTACATAAAGTTCTTAACAGCTTTATTCAAAATCGACAAAAACTGAGAACAACACAAATGTCCCTTAACAGGTGAATGGATAAATAGTGATATAGGCATGCAATGGAATTCTACTCAACAATAAAAAGGAACAGTCTGATGATAGATGCAACAACACAGTTGAATCTTAAAAGCATTGCGTTAAATGAAAGAAGGCAGACACCAAAGAGCGTATACTCTATTCTTCCATTTTATGACATTCTAGAAAGAGCCAAACTATAGTGACAGGATGCAGATCATCATGGCCTGAAGCCAGGAACCTTGGGGGATGCCAAAGGGAACTTTTCAGGGTAATGAAAATAGTCTATATCTTGACTATGGTGGTCATTACAAGATGGTACACTTTTGTCGAAACATCTCACTGCGCACTTAAAACAGGTGACTTTTTCAAAGTTAGACTTTAATAAATCTGATTTTCCAAATTGTTGTAGTGTTTGCTGTGTTGGTTGCAATGTTTCCATGTTGTTGGACAGTGGATCTGGCATCAGAGTGCTGGAGGGCCAAGGTTAGGGTGTGGGTGGAGTACTTTGGAGAAAGGGGAACAGCCTGAGCTGCAGAGGAGTCCGCGGCTTTAGGGAAGTCACCTACTTCCTCTGGCACCGATGGGTCAGTGTCACATTTCTTTCTGCTGGAGCCCCCATCAGCACCCTGGGATCTACCTATGACTGCACAGCTGAAACTCCCCACTTCCATCTGGTGAAGGAGTAGTGGCCCAAGAGAAGTTTAAGGAAAAATAACAATGTTGCCACACAGGGGAGAGAACAGTGCTCTGTGGGTCAGGCCAGGGCATCTCCTGCTTCTCTGATGTGGGCTTTTCCTCTGTTAATGGACTGACTTGGCAGGGGCTGGCTGAGCACTTTCCCGGGCCCAGCCCTCTGTGATCCAGCAGGGCTCCAGTGGGGACTCCCATTGGTCCCTCATTTCAAGGTTCTCACAGTCTAGGAGGAAAGGCAGACATGAGCATAGATAATCATGATGCATTTGGCAAGTGCAATGATAGAAAAAGGTATTTATGGGAGTCCAGGGACTGGGACTCTTGTATCTCAATACTTTCAGCTATTAAATGTGGGTAATAATAGCAACCTCCCAAGGTCATTGTGGGAAATTAGCAAAATACCTAAAAACATCTTCAAATCATCCATTGCACAAGTTGTATAATGAAGCTGCATTCACAGCAAGTTTCTGAACTCTAGGCCCCGCTGGTGTCAGGCCCATCATTTCCAAGTGGAGTAGGGCTTCTGTCTGGATAAATAAATCATAATAATAGCTACCAGGTGCTGTGCAAACATGATACAATTTAATGCTCATAAACATCACACAGGATCTGTACCATGAGCCCCATTTTACCCAGGAGAAAAGCAAGGTTCCTGAAGGTTATAGACCTGCCAATTCACTCGGCCAGTGAACTTTGACTGGAGTGAAGGTGAGTTAGGAAGGCAGGACACCATGTGTCTCTTTTTTCCTCTTAGTTTTATCCTGGCTTGGTTATCCTCGTTTTGTTATCAAGAATGACAAGCCAAAATGCCGCTAGGAGCCAAGTAGGTAGGTGATGTAGAAGAGAGAGAGGTCTGGGTGTCAGACTGCTTCAAGGGTGGAACTGTGGGGAACACCGCCCGTCTAAAGAGCCAGCATCTTCTCAGCTCGAGCCACGTTCTTCCAAGCAGGGGTGACAGCTCCATGTGGCCAGCTCCCCTGGTTTTCCAAGAGAAGCAGAAATCTGAATTTCTTTAAAGTAATCTTTAAAGTGAAATATCCTGATTTTTAATTTTTAGTTTGAAAATTAAGAACAATTTTGTGTGGACCTAACTAAACGTGTTGTGGGTTAGATTGAGCCCCCAAGTTTGAAACATTTGGTCTATATAATTTTCTTTCAGCCTAAGATTACAAACCCAGAAGGAATTTTGCCATATGCTATATTCAAAGATCTGGAATAGTGTATTGAATTTTTGGATGACATGCTGCTTGAAACCATCTTGGCAGGTGTATTACTCGTAATTTGCCAGAGAAACAGAACCAATAGTATATATATATATATATATATATATATATATACACATATGTATATATATACCCTATATATATGAGAGAGATTGAGAGAGATATTATATTTATTTTAAAGAATTAGTTCATGTGATTATGGAGACCCAGGAAAGAGCCAAAGTTGCAATTCAAGTTTGAAGGCCATCTGCTGCAGAATTCCTTCTTGCTCAGGGGAGGTCAGTCTTTTATTCCATGCAGGCCTTCAGCTGATTGGATGAGGCCCAACCCACTATGGAGGACACTGCACTGTACTCAAAGTCTACTGATTTAAATGTTAATCTCATCCAAAAAAACTCTCACAGAAATATACAGAATAATGTTTGGCCAAATATCTGGGTGCTGTGGCCCAGCCAAGTTGACACATAAAATTAACCATCACAGATGATAATGCGGATAATAGAGAAGCAATTTTGACGGGTAGGGCTGGGCTTCCTTTGGGGTCTGGAGCAGGGATTGGTCTGGGCTGTGATCAGCGGTCTTACATTTGGGCCTATGTTCCATACAAATTGTTTCTAGAACACAAGCCAGAAAAACACCCAGGAAACTAGGAAATGGGGACAGCAGCCTGTCATCCAGACTTGGCAGCCTTCACACAATAACTTTCAAGGGAAAGGCTAAAGTTGGGTGTTTGCTGCTGCCTGGAACAACTTTGTTAATCATTAGAGACCTCAGGGTTAAAAGCCAGGATGTTGAAGAAATTGAAGGCTAACACTCTGGGTCAGTGAGTGAAGGTTTTACCTGCCTGAAGGTCTGTAGGTCATGCTTTGGCCAATGGACAGAATGCCTTGATTTGCATGCATTATTATAAGCCAAAGAATCATTTATTTATTAATTCAGGCTTCAAATGGAAAAAGCAGCTGCCTGGAGAGACTGAGTGGTATGGAAGTGCGAGTCACAGACCCAACCTTTAGGGCTCAGAGTCTGAGCTGTGTCCCTGTGTACAGCGTGTAGGTGGCTCTGCAAGGTTAGGAACAGGGCCCTTTGCTGAGGGGTTGGACATGTAACTTCCAGCTCTGATCAGTTTCTTAGGTGTGAGGGACACACAGCAACTGCTCTGGCCCTCGGCATCCTCATCTCATCAACAGGAGCATTTCCTGAGTTTGCCTTGGTACATTTTTGGCTACATACTCTCTGATGGTCTTTTCATTTGTCAATAATTTTGTGATATTGTTTACAGAGTAAATAAAAGATAGTTCAGTCTTTCTTCCATCATGGTTGATCCAAATTTGCTTCTTAATGTTGATTGTTTTAAAACTATTTCTTTCGGTTGAAGAATTTATTTTTGGAAACATCATGTAAATTTTTAGGGTTGTTCTCACATTGGGAAACCTTCAACTTTTTTTTTTTCAGGTATGTCTCATGTAATGATATATTTGCTTAAATACTTGTGCATAATATCACAAAATTGGACAGTTTGGTCCTTTAAGTAATTTCTATATCCTTTGAGGCATCTTTTTCTACCGTGTCTTCTTTAATAGTTCAAAGAATTTTACCAAAATAAATTGAACGTACTTAGAGACATTGACTAAAGCATTCTTAAAATGCTTAAAAATAAGCAAAAGAGAAAAAATAATGAAAATAAAAAAATGCTTTAAAGGAGCTGCACAGACTACGTTAAATATGAAGAACTGCACATGTGATAAATCCCTAGCTACCAAACATGCATGTTTAGGGGAATTGCCTGTCCTGGTCAGCTGTGGCTTGCTTGATGGAGAAGCCACATAGCTGAATAGTGCTCTGTGTTCCAGCATGAATGCTTCAAAGCCTTCAGTAGGTCAACATGGAATTGGGTTTCTGTGACTTAACACCCACCCACCCTTTGGCTTTGACACCACAGAAATGGTATTAAGGGTGGAAGCAAGAAAGAATAGGGGGTAAGATACAGGACCCTTGCAACAGGGTCCTGTATCCCTGACTTCTGTATGGAAATGCTTCTCCTTACCAACTGGTACACTTCTGTGTTATGGAAACTATGCATGTTGCACTGAAGGAATTTCTCTTTTTGCTTTGGACACTTGGAAGCTCCTATCAAACCATATGACCTTAGTAAATAAGAAGGACTGTGTGATGTACATTTTTAGGAATTTTGGCTTCAATGCCTTATTCTAATGGTAGCTAATCAGTTTCTTTCTTTCTTTTTTTGTCTGTTGTATACATATTTGAAAAGCACCACAAATCCTATTTAGAAAAGTAAAAGAGGTATGAATAAAAGAAGGGTGATGTTTTGGAGAGAGAATGGCTGACATGGAGCTGAGCAAGAGAGGCTATGAATAAAAAAGCTGAGAGGGGAGGAAAATGGGTTTGAATGTTGAAGAAATATGGGAAATGGAACAGGGGAAGAATAGGAAGTTACAGACAAGATCGAGATTTGAGAGGGTATTAGCAAAGACGGTGTGAAATCAGAGCAGTGAGGACAGCTCAGGAAGAGGAGAGTCGCTCCCAGCAACACCCCAGTGCAGTTTAATTACCACATCTTATTTAGTTAGTAATCTTTTTTTTTTTTTCCGGTCTGGGTATATTAAGGATTTTTCTCTTTCTCTGTTTCACTATAATATGTCTACTTTTGGATTAGTTTGTGTTTAGCCTGCTTTGTTTATAGAGCAAATTTTAATTTGCGAACTTATGTGTTTCTTAAATCCTGGGAATGTTCTACTTTTATCTCTCAAATATTACTTCTTCATTATCTTCCATGTCTCTTAACTGGTCTTTTTGATAATTGTCTCTATTAGGTTATCCTCTGGGTCATTTCCTCTCAGAATTCTTTTTTTCTCCTTTTTTAAATTGCAGTTGACCTACAATATTATATTAGTTTCAGGTGTGCAATATAGTGATCTAACATTTATATACATTATGAGTTGATCACCACAATAAGTCTAGTAACCATCTGTCACCATACAAAACTATTACAATATTATTGACTATATTCTCTATGCTGTACATTCCATCCCCATGACTTACATATTTTACCTCTGAGTCAATTCATGTGTTGTGCCCAGTGTAGCACATACTTCCTCTATTGAGTTTATTTCAATAACTGTATATTTAATTTTCAAGGTTTCTAATAGCATTTCAATGATTTACTAGTATTTTAATTTCTGCCTATCCCATAATTTCTGTTTTTTATTGATGATATTTCTTGTCACTGAGGATCCTAGACATATTTATTTAAAGTCATTGTCAGACTGTCTAGAATTTTACTTTCATCTGGGGTGAATTCATGTTTGATCGTTTATTAGTTTATTTTGTTTTCTGTCTTTTATTGCATTTGGTTTCCTCATGTGTTTTGGAAGACTCGTCATCAAGAGGGTGGTCTTGTTCCATCCACACATACATTTCAATTAGGATGCATTTGACTTCGTGTAAGAGGACATCCAACCAACACTGGTTAAACCATATGACATTTATTACTTACTTTAGAACGACAGAGACTGGGTGGTCCAGAGTTCATTGAGTGGTCCAGCAATATCAGGACTCCAGGTTGTCTCTTTTTCCTCAGTAGTTACAAGAAGCTGTCTCAGCTTCAGGCATCCTGTCTTTGCACAGGAACATCCCAGGTTAAATGGGAGATGTAGGCAGAAAATGGAACCTTTTTCCCACGAGTGCTTTATTTGGAAGAAAATCTTTCCTAAAAGCCCTGGGCAGTGAGCTGGTTTGGGTCCCTCACCTGGTGTTCAACACATATACTTCCTACTCAACCTACAAGAATGAAATTTTCAGACAGCCCAGACTAATCCAGAGCTTAGCGAGATAGAAGTTCTAGCTTCTACTCACCACGTTGGATTTCTCTTCCATTTCACATTGATAAACACAGACATCCCGATTTTGAACTTGGCTATGATTTTAGCAGTTTCCTTTTATATTTCATCTGTCATTACCATCTGCTCAGATTGGAGGAAAGAGAGGGGGTTTCAAATTTTGTACTTATAATGCTACATTGATCCAAGTCCCACTCTCCTTTCTGTTTTAAATTATGGGACGTGAGCACACGTTGGGTAAATGATCAAACTCACACAACTAATGGAGATAAAGTTTACTTGTTTTGAAGGATGTGGGCTGGAATGGTAAGGAGAGGTCCAGCTTGTACTACACTTCTGGATGTGTGAGGCACAGGTGAAGCTCAGAACAAGACATAAACAAACACCCTCCATAAGATACATACCTACCCAGCAAGGACATACCTGCTTATTCAGCTTATTAACACTTGAGGGCAGAGTTTGAGACCAGATACACTTTCCATGTAAACCTGAACTCAAAAATCAACCACCATAGACAGAACTTTTGTTACTTAAACCTTGAATTAGCTATGCTACAGCAGTTGTGGAGAGTATTTCACATTAATTAAATTTCATATTAATTAACTGGAATGTCAGTTACTATTTGGAAATGATAGGGGTAGGATATCTACCTTTGACCCATAAATCCTTTTTCCCTGCCCAGAGGGTATTTATGTCTATGCCACAAGGCCTGGGGTGGGGAGGGGGTTGGCAGGTGGAGGGAATTGGAGGGTCTTTTCTGTAACTTCCTCATGAGAAGACATCTTTTTAAAAAAATTGTATTGAAGTATAGTTGATTTACAAAATTGTGTTAATTTCTGCTATACAGCAAAGTGATTCAGTTATACATATATATACACATTCTTTTTCATATTCTTTGCCATTATGGCTTATCACAGGATGTTGAATATAGTTCCCTATGCTATATAGTAGGACTTTGTTTATCCATTCTTTTTTTTTTTTTGGCCACGTGGCAATGCGGGATCTTAGCTCCCAGACCAGGGATCAAATCTGTGCCCTCTGCAGTGGAAGCGCAGAATCCTAACCACTGGACTACCAGGGAATTCCTTATCCATCCCTCTATAACAGTTTGCATCTGAGAATCCCAAACTCCTAATCCATCCCTCCCCCCACCCATGGGAGGACGTCTTTTACAGATCAAGTTATAACACAGCAAGCAAATAACACTTTGTTTCCCCTGCACCTATTTGTTTATTGCTGGCTTTTCTAGACTGGCTGGACCAGCTTTGGAGCAGAGGTGGGTTGCTTCAAAGACTTTATTTCAAAGGTTTTGTTTTCGGAACTCACTTTCCTCTCTTTCTCTCAGAGGAAAAAAATGGTAGCTCTGTATAGTTTATTTACTAGCAGCTTTTCCCAGGGAACTGAAGTTCAGCATTTCAAAGCCTTTGTTTTCAGATTTGTTTTTCTTTCCACTTTTTTTTTTCAAAGATAAAAAGTTAGATCTATACAGTTTATAAAAGTAGTTTTTCTAAGGGGATTTGAGGGCAGCTTCTTAGAGGGCTGAAGTATACATTGCCAAACTCTCCCTAGCTCCTAGTCTGTTGTGTTCAAGTAGAAAGGGGCTTCAGCCTGTGACTTTGGCAGGGGGGCCTGTAACTACCATCTTATTACCCCTCCTAAAAGTCTGGGGTCCAGCTTTATAGCTGCTCAGCTTCTGGCTTCTTCTCAGGCCCCAACTCAACCTCTGGCCACATCCACCTTCATGTTCATGTCCATACCAGCTGCTGGCCTGGTTTGGGACTGGCCAAGGACTGCCTCAACCCCACAGCTCCTCCGTGGTCTCCGCCCTCAGCATCTGTGCCCCACCTCCTCACCCCATCAACTGAGACTGTGCCTTTGAAGCCATCTCTGTGGGATTTGACTCTTTCTGATCAGTTGATGTATAACCAGAAGCTCTAAGGCTCTATCTCCGCAGCAACACACTGTCTCCCAGCCTTCATGTTTCCCTTGCCCACTTTTTTTTTTTTCTCGGTACGTGGGCCTCTCAATGTTGTGGCCTCTCCCGTTGCGGAGCACAGGCTCTGGACGTGCAGGCTCAGTGGCGACGGCTCACAGGCCCAGCTGCTCCGTGGCATGTGGGATCTTCCCAGACCAGGGCACGAACCCGTGTCCCCTGCATCGGCAGGCGGACTCTCAACCACTGCGCCACCAGGGAAGCCCCTCCCTTGCCCACTTTTAAGGAGCTATTGCGTGCAGCCCTTTAGCTGCTGCCCAGGGGAGGGGATGTTAGTGCTCACTGCATGTAAATGATGGAGCTCACACAGATGGTGGGAAAGCAAACCAACAGTTTACTTGGCTTTAAGGATGTAGGTACAACGTATAGGAAGCAGCACGTCAAAGCCATGCAAACATGAGAGGGTTTTTCATAGCAGGAAGCCTGCTATGACCTAGAGCAGGGGTTGGTGAAATATAGATCATGGACCAAAATCAGCTGGCCACCTGTTCTCATAATTGACTGGACCAGAGCCACAGTTGTTTGTTTACATATGTCTGTCGCTACTTTCATGCCAAAGTTGGGTAGTTGCAACAGAGATCACATGACCCCCAGACCCCAAAGTATTTACTATCTGACCTTTTGCATCAAAAGTGTGCCAACCCCTGGTCCACAGTCTGTTGAGGAGAAGAAACTTGAGGCTTCCAGCAAAGCCCTGAGAGATTCAGGAAGGCTTTCTGAAGGCTATCCGACACCCCTTAAAGTACCTGTTTTGGCTGTGTGAGATAGGAGTGATGCTAACCCACGCACCAAGATAAATCTAAGTGAATGTGACTTTGCCTGTGTACGACAGCCTGAGTGAGGTTCCTGGTTGACCTGTGCCCATTGACCCACTCTAAGGGATGCTATGCTCGTAGGAAAGGACTGAACCAAAAATGATATTGTAATATTAGAAACGAAAAAAATATTTGTGATTATTTGCATTTTTGTGAAGGTTTTGGGGTGTTATATTATTTGCTTGGTGACACCTCACTAGACATAGTGAGGCCATAAACTCTTTGACCACTCATCCTAACCCATTTGTAGGAGTTCAAACCCACTTGCTGGCCCCAAGGTCAAGGAGCACAGCAGAGCTGTGGACTGCCACAGTCTGAGACAATCCACAAAAGCCACCACATTGTGAGAATGAGTGATGCCTTCCTCCTTGTCGAGTTTCTGCCCATTCATCCTCTGCCCCGGGTAGAACAGCTAAGGAAACATGGTGCACAAAAGGTGTGGTTTATTTACCCTGGGGGACCACACCTATGGAAGCATCACCAGGTGTGCTGTACCTAAGCAGTTCGGGAGCACGCAGATTCAGGACACGGTTTTTCTTTTACAGCCCAAGACTATTCTCCATAATTGTGTTGTATCCCTCAAATGACTGTAAAGAAAATTTACCTGAAGCTTGAAAATAAGGCAAAGATGTAAGATGTCCTTTTAATGGCTAACAAGCTCAACCAAAGATTATTTTGTTTTTATGAGAATGTTCCTGTGTTTGACCTTGCTATTTGTTAGGGTTGAGACATTGTAAAATTTCATCTTGACTTGTAATTCTGTTTGATAGAGAGTTGCCCCTCTCTCTCCCAATTATGGTTCTACTGCTCTGTAAAACAGTAACTAGTTTTACATCTGGCCCAGCAATTATCTTAAAAAAAATTTTTGTCCTTTTCTTCCCTAGCAATTTCATTTCAGCTTTCTTTTTTAAAAAGCCTTTTGCTGATCAACTCTACAAACCCTATTCCTCACATACTCTTGGAAGCAGCTGTACCATTTTACTGGCATGTAGTTATGGTGAAAGGCATGCTCCAAGCCTGTAATCTCAAGCCCCTCCTCCCTTAATGAACTCTCACATCTCATTGGCCAAAGCAAATCTCCTCAAACACAAGGGCAAAGGAGGTGGGAATGAATTGTAGCTCAACAAGTATCAAATCGGTTGTGATGGTTAGTTTCAGGGGTCAACTTAACTGGCTCCTTGGGATGCCCAGATAGCTGGTTAAACATTATTTCTGGATGTCTCTGTGAGGGTGTTTCTAGACGAGATTAGCATTTGAATTGGAGGCCTGAGTAAAGCAGATGTCCCTCTCCAGTGTGTGTGGGCACCACCCAATCTGCTGAGGGCCTGAATGGAGCAAAAAGGCAGAGGAAGGGAGAAAGCTCTCTGCCTGACCGCGTAGCTGAGCAGCAGTCTTTGCCCTCGGCACCCCTGGTTCTCGGGCCTTCAGCCTCAAACTGTAATTCTGCACCATCGGCTCTTATGCTCATGGGCCTTTGAACTACACTGTTGGTCTTCCTGGCTTCTCAAGATTGCAGATGGCAGACTGTGGGACTTCTCAGCCTCCATTATCCCATGAGCCAATATCATCTATCTATCCATCTGCCTATCTCTATATCCATCTATCTATATCAGTATTTATATCTATATCTGTATCTGTATCTATCTCTATCTCTATATATCTTCCATTGGTTCTGTTTCTCTGGAGAACTCTAACTTGATACACCTACCACAGTGGATAAACTGGGGCATTCCATTAGCAGGACTCAGTGCAGTGCACTCATTGTCAGATTCTCAGAACAAATAAAAATGATCATGTACTATATAAAATGTAAAAGCATGCAAACTGACTACTCAGCAAAAGTGCTGATTGCAAATTTCACCCCCATGAATGTGTATCACAGACTTGGTTGAGCTGATTGGAAATAATAAGTAAATTTAACCAATTCAAACATGGTAATGATATAATCCTGCCCTGGTATCACGTACAGAGACTTTTTTTTTTAAAAGAACGCCACTTGCACAGCTTTGTAGGTAAACAGAGCTGATATAAGCATGTTCGTAATAGAGTAAGGTTACACCCATTGCAAAAACATCTAGGATGGAATGGAAAATTTGAATTAGAGGTGGGAGACTACAGCCCAGGGGCCAAACCTGATCCATCGCCAGTTTTGTAAATAAAGATTTATTGGAACACTGTCATGCGCATTCCTTTACATGTCATCTTATGGCTGCTTTTGTGCAACAAGGGCACAACTGAATATTTAAAACAGAGACAAAGGGCCCACAAAAAATCTACAATATTTACTCTTCGGCCCTTTACAAAAATCACTTGCTGGGCTTCCCTGGTGGCACAGTGGTTGAGAGTCCGCCTGCCGAAGCAGGGGACACGGGTTCGTGCCCCGGTCCGGGAAGATCCCACATGCCACAGAGCAGCTGGACCCGTGAGCCATGGCTGCTGAGCCTGCGCGTCCAGAGCTTGTGCTCTGCAATGGGAGAGGCCACAGCAGTGAGAGGCCCGCGTACCACAAAAAAAAACAAAAAAAACCACAAAAAACAAAAAACAAAACCCAAAACATTTGCTGACCCCTGATCTAGAATAACCCAGGTCTGATTTTTGCCTATTCTTGAGCTACCTCTGGATACACCACAGTCCATAAGCAGCAAGGTTAACAGTGAGGGCAGCAGGGTAAGCATTGCTAAACCCCCAGCCCCAGAGAACCAGAGCCTCTTCGGAGCTGTGGGGACCTGTTGAGAGCTTCTTTCTCCCTGATCTTTTTCGAGCTTTCTAGAAAAAATTCTTCTGAAGGGAAAAATGTTCCGGGTGTTACCATCCCTCAGAGATTGGAAAGGTTTCCCTCTCTCATACACCTTGAGCTGAAAATAAGAGATATTTATTTGAAATGTGAAAGACTCCATTTGCAGCAGAAGTGACAGGCACACGCAGTGTCAGGCTGCTCTCTCCGCACTGACATTGCCAGGATTAAAAATAGCCGTTCTCTTTGTCCTTCAGCCCTGTATTGAACTGGAGCCTCTGAGCCGAGTTCTCCTTAGCTTCATGCTTAATGAAGCATAATTTGTATTAATAGCAGCTATTAAATCTAGAGTGCTTAATAGGAATTTACAGAGGAGGCCCTGAGTCACCGAGCTCCTCAGAAGCGGTCCCCAGAGAGCTGAGCTCAGGCCTGGATGCTGGCGGCGATGAATCTTAGGCCTGATGAGGTGAGGCAGCTGTGGGTGAGCAGTAGAGAAGCAGGCCTCAAACCTCCCATCAGCCTCGAGTTTTCTCAGGTCCCAGGTCCTGCGTGGTGGTCCCTGCATCAGGTAGTGGCTACGTTCCAGGAAAGGCAATGTTGGGTACTGGGGAGCAGGTGCACTTGATTATTTTACAGACCTGCGTTCAGATTTGGCTTCTGCTGTGTAACGTTGCTCTGGTCTCTTTACCTCTCTGGACCTCAGGTATTTTTTTTTTTTTGCGGTACGCGGGCCTCTCACTGTTGTGGCCTCTCCCGTTGAGGAGCACAGGCTCCGGACGTGCATGCTCAGCGACCATGGCTCACGGGCCCAGCCGTGCCGCGGCATGTGGGATCTTCCCGGACTGGGGCACGAACCTGTGTCCCCTGCATCGGCAGGCGGACTCTCAACCACTGCGCCACTTCAGGTATTTTTTAACCTGAGACATTGAATGGGGATGATATGATATGATATGATATGATATGATATGATAGGAATTTCTATGAAGAATAATAAAGACAGAAATGAACATTTGATGCTGGTTCTGTACCTCTCTGTTTTCTCATCCTTCTTTAAAAGTATCACCATTTTAAAATGTCATATGGAAAGATTTCTGTAGGAAATGATTGTGGGAAGCAAAATAGCTCCTTTTCGGCCTGCATTAGCAAACATCTCCTTACTCGCCCAGGCTTCCTGCCGTTAACACGCGCTGTGTCTGTATTTCCACTGTCGTAAATTCCCTGCTGAAATGTCTGTCCCTGCTCCCAGGAGCTCCTTAAAGGCAGTGGGAGAAGAAAATGGTCCTCATCTTGGACTCTCCACTGTCTTAGCACAGGGTCTGGCACTAAGTAGGTGTGCGATTGTGTGGTTGCTGTCATCACTGTCAGTGTACAATTAAGAAAACAGTGTTAAACACGTGATTTAATTGTCTTTTATAATATTACCAGCTGCTTGCACTTGGGTAAATCACTTAGTCCATCTGGGCCTCAATTTCCACATCTGCAAAAATGGGTTAATAATAGTACAACTTCATAGGTTGTTGAGACAATTAACTATAGAAATAAAGCACTTAGGGCTTCCCTGGTGGCACAGTGGTTGGGAGTCCGCCTGCCGATGCAGGGGACACGGGTTCATGCCCTGGTCCGGGAGGATCCCACATGCCGCGGAGCGGCTGGGCCCGTGAGCCATGGCCGCTGAGCCTGCGCGTCCAGAGCCTGTGCTCCGCAACGGGAGAGGCCACAACAGTGAGAAGCCCGCATACCACACACAAAAAAATAATAATAAAAAAATAAAGCACTTAGGTTGGGCTTGTGACCTATAGTAGTTATTTTTACTGGAAGTGCCGTATAGTTACTTCTACCAGAGGAGAAAAAGCTGAGGAGCCTTCAATGCACAGCCTATTGCTTTTTCTGACAATTGTGCACTCAGTGTGAATGTCCTTTTCTGCCCTGGGCTGTGGGGTTGGTCCACATGGTGGAGGCCTGGCTCTAAGCACAGCTTCTGCTCAGCACTTGGGTAGCGGGGAGAAAGCAGCAGAACGTGAACTTTCAAAGAAATGATCAAGTTGGCAGCCTCCCTTTGGAAAGTACTGTTTGAGGCAAGTCATTGCAACTATGGCCCAGGGCCATTTAAACGTGCCCAGAAGAGAACACCTTTAACAATCTACTAAAGCTCTCATAACAGCTCTTGTCTGGGGCTCGGGCAGCCTCCAGGAAAACAGACATGAAGACCTGGCCATATGGGAGCCTGAGTATCCTCACAGAGCGATCCTTTCCAAGGAGCCAGCATTAGGAGAGGAGGAGACTGCTTACTGTTCTATCGTTTTAAAGGATAAGCTCGTGAGCCTGTAACTGTCCACTGAGTGGGAACATGCAACAGGGGGTTCTATTCATTTCTACGATGTTGACTTCACATCACAGTAGTGGGGCTCTTTGCTGGACCATGTACATCCAAACCAGACTTCCCAGAACTTCTGCTCATCTGTGGAGTGCAGACGGCTTCTGCAGGGTTGATGACCTGGCAGGAGCTGAGGCAGATCCCCCAGCTCCAGGTAACAGCCTTTGGGACAAGAAAGGACTTTGCATTTGCAGAGGAATAAACTGGGGAGTGACTTAGGGAGTCATAGGGGCAGGACAATAATAATCAAGCCGGCTCATGACCTTGCCCCTTTTTCCTTCACTGAGCAAGTGCTGAGGTGCCAGGCACAAGCTGAGACAGTGGCTATGAGACAGGCTGGGACCTGGGACCTGGGACCCTTTACTGCAGTGCTTGCACCTGGACAAACGTCTCCTTGAACAATAGAACACAAAGAAACTATAAGGGACTAAAAATAACTGCATGCCTCCTGCAGCATGAGTCCCAATACAGTCTTGTCTGAATTCCTCATCTGGCCTCTTATTTATTTCTGTTGATTAAAGAGTCCAAGGACCCAGGCCGGTAACACAGAAACTTGGAAACAGCAAGTTCCCCCATCAGGAAGCGGATCCAGCTTTTGTTTGCTTTTTACTGATCATGACTATGAAATTAGGTAAAAAGTGGATATTTATTTAGAATAAGAAAGAAATTATATCAAATTTCATATTTTTAAAAGCTGACAAAACAGAAAAATAATACTGTGCTTGAATTAACAGTCAGACACAGCTCTGTAAGGCTTTTTACTAACGTATTTTGATAGCATATACTTTGATCATCTCTTCATGTGGCAACAATTTTATGTTATTTTCTAAGAAGGACAGAGATGATTCAGTCATTCCTTTTGCATAGTTTGCCAAAAATTGCTTTATATTATTGGTGATTGAGGAAAGTTTCTTTCATCCTCATGCGTCATCAGAGTAATGGCATGTAAATGGGAGGATGGTAAATTTGGAGAAAACTAATATCTCCAGTATATGGATTGTCTACTCTATTTCTCTTGCTCTTTTTTTCTTGTTTGGTAGTGTTCTGATTCTCATCATCTCCTTTATCTTTCCTGCTGTTTTGTTATCTATACATTTTATTTTATTTTATGTTTTAAAGATTTTTTTTGATGTGAACCATTTTTAAACTCTTTATTGAATTTGTTACAATATTACTTCTGTTTCATATTTTGGTTTTTTGGCCCCAAGGCACGTGGGATGATCTTAGCTCCCCGACCAGGGATCGAACCCACACCCACTGCATTGGAAGGCGAAGTCTCAACCTCTCGACCACCAGGGAAGTCCCCTATACATTTTAGATATCACAGTTCCTTCCTTATCTTCCTCTGGACCACCAGCCTTTTAGTCTAGTGTGATAGAAGACGTTTGGACATTTTGAAGCCTTTGTTAATCTGTCTTCCAGTTGATATTTTTGGCTTCCCCTAGGATAATTCCCTTCTGTCCTATTTTAGTTTTAGAATGTTCACTAATTCTGAAAAATTATACAAAATTGATCTGTAATTAAGAATTACACAAAGGACATTCAAATCCACTTGGGAATGCCAATACTTTGTATTTAACTGCGTAACTGTGAAATCAACTTACTTTTATACTTCATACATTGACTGCGTAGGAGTTTGGCCAGACAAGTGTCTTCAGGTCATTTTCTTGCATCAGTGGTCATTTTTAATGCAGTTTTATCTGAAACTTCCAGACTTTTTGAAGAAAAAATTGCATCAGCTACACTAAGCTGTACCCTGATACATGGGGATGTTTAAGACACACTATTTTCCACATAGACATGTTCTCTGTTTGCATTATTGCTACAGGTTTGTGCCATATAACACAAGAATCGTGATAAAATTTACTGTTACACTCCTTTCAAAAGAAGTGTAAAATGTGTGCCAAGTTTATAATTGTGTATACAACATTCTTGATTGTAATCCTAAGAAGAGGGACATTTTTATCTGGGTATGGATGAGCACTGAAGCCTTTGCTTACAATTGTTTTCTTCCTGTGAAGATAAGAGCATACATCTCTAGCTCTGGCTCCATGCATCTTCACTGTGTTTCTTTTTCACCTGCAGGTGCTGTGGAACATGTTTCTACCGTCACCCCACCTCTGGACCTTTGTACATGATGCTGGAGGGGTCGGCACATGTGGGTGGCAAGAGTATCCCACAGAAATAACTGTGTAGCACTTTTGTAAAATGCCCCACTCAATCCAAATTAAATCTATCCCACAACCACTCCAGTGCCACCTACATGAAGGGAAGTGATGCGGGGGGGATGTCAGAGAAAGATGACAGCGTTGAGCCATTTTGTTTAAATATCTTAGTTTTGACAAATCATGTGACCACGAAGACACATTGCTGGGGCCCCTGACAGAGTCTAGGGAAGGAGCTGGTTAAGTGAGGAGTCCTGAGGCTACAACATCCTCAGCTTCATAGAGAATCTATCTCTGTCCATCCACAGAGAGGGAGGGACGAGGAAAGATAGGCTAGTAGACAGGCCACGGCAGGATGATCTGATTGTTCCGTGTCAGAGGGAAACACAAGGCAGTGGAGGATCAGAGAGGAGGGGACCTGGGTCAGCTTGGGCGGCAGGGAAGGTATCCTTGGGGAGATGGTGTCCAAGATGAAACCTGAGTGATGACCAGCACTTAGCCAGACAAACAGGATGAGAGAGACGTTTCAGGTAGAGGGCACAGCATGAGCAAGGGTCCAGAGATATGGATGTACATGGAGTCCAGGGCTTTGAAAGAGGCAGATGAGATTTGCATTTAGAAAGCTCACTTGAAGCAGTGTTGAATTGAATAGGAGTGGGGTAATTAAGACTGGGGCTGGTGCAGTAGTCTGCGTTAGAGTAGCTTTGTGTGAGAAGAGAAGGCCCAGCTGTTAGGAAAAAATAAGAAATATTGATAGATGAGAAAAAGAGACTTTGGATGAGTGGGGATTTCCAAGGATAATGACCCAAGTGTCTGGGTTGATGTGATGTTGAGAGAGGGCAGAGGGAGAGAAGTAGGTTTGCTGGGGAAGGTGGATGAGCTGCTTGAGGTTCTTACAGTGCATCTCAGTGAAGATGCCCCGTGAAGAGGCACCAGATGCATCCGCACGGCTGGGGAGGCACCTGCCATAGCGGTGACTTTTGGAAGTCAGTGAAGCCACAAGCATGCATGAGATCTTCACAGGAGAGAGCATGGCATGGAATCAAGGACATAGCACCAAATCCTGAAACAGGAACGTTGAAGGCAAAGAAGTGAAGGAATATTCATAGGAGATTGTGAAGAAATGGTTAAAATGTAGGAGGAAGATCAGTCTCCAGGGAAGTTCTCTTGAATTTGGGCATGATCCTAGAACGGGATAGGATCAGACAGAGCTTCTAAGGAACTCCTGATGGTTGGGGAAGCCCCCCAAATGGCAAGCATGGTTTCCATTTTACAATTCCAGGTAATTTTCTGTGTTGGCATCATCTGGTTATTGTACCAGTCATTTAAAGAAAACAGCTTCCATTTTCTTTTTCTTTTTCTTCAGGGGGACTCGAGGAAATACATATACATACCATAGGACTCTCAGTATCTGAGGTAGACATCCACACGATTAATAGAGAACATAGACAAATACAAGATAATTGAAGTTTTGCCTAAAATTATCCTATGACTTTCTATCTCCAAGCCCTGATATGTAACCCTAGCTTTTGCATATACATGTGAATTCACCAAGGAGATTATTTAACTCTTATTTTAGTTTTGTATTGCCGTATATTTAGATGAATATAGTCATTCATTCTTTCAGTTAATTAGCCAGAATAATGCTATGTAGCTTAACACAACAAAGGTTTATTTCCCACTCATAGTTCATATCTACCATGGGTCAGTGGGAGTTCTGCTGCACATGGTTCCTCGGGACCCAGGCTGGCAGAAAGTCTACCATCTTGAAGCTATACCATCTGGAACATTTGGCTTCTGCAGTCACTTTAGTCCGGAAGAAGAGAGCTGCTTTGTCATGTCCTGGCTCTACAATGCTTTGTCGCAGAAGGGATATGAACCACTTTGAGTCATAGCCCTTTGGCCAAGACTAGTCATGCAGCCCCATAAAACTGCATGGGGTTGAGAAATGTGGAGGAGTACATAGTGACCCTTACATGTCTGTGCCTTGCTCCATATTATATAAATCCAAAGTCCCCAAAGCCAATTTACATCATAAAATATATACAAAACAATAATAAGATACCTTACAATTAATATTAGCAAGTATTAGTAAAATGCTTTTATTGAAAATCTAAACAAACATAAATGGATATACATCTATGTCTGGTTTCATTGGAAGCAATTTACTTTTTAAAAGCCCTACTTATTTAGATGTTGACATATTATCTGTAACATTACCATTACATTTATATATTTTCCAATATTAATTTAATTAAGAGTAATGATATTTTTTACTGTTGCTGTTTTTATTTGAAAATAAGTATAGGAAATTCAGAAAGTTACAATCATAAAAATCATAGCTATTTTGCCCTTGATATAAAACCCAATCTCTGCATAATTTAAGCATATCATGATATGTTTCTATCTTTGCTTCCTGTAGTAAGTGCTCAAATACTACAGAGATAAAACACACAATCACTTACAAAAAATTGAGCTTCAACAAAAACTTAATTCACCAATAGAATTTTCTTCTCATTCCAATTTATAGGGAAATTACTAGACTACGAAATGTTAAATTTCCCGGTTTTATTATCCAATAGTATTTTTTATTCAGAACAAAAAGCATTCAATACAAAGTTTCCAAGTTTGGGATTCCCAGTTATTTGGAGAAAATAAAGCTCATACATAAGATTTTTTTTTTAAAGGAAAATCAGGGGATAGTTTCATTTCCTTTTCTTGACTCAGAACCCACCATTTCATAGGCCAAGATAGAAAGTAATGCTTTTTCTTCATTTTTTAGAAAAGACGTTTTAGTCTTGTGTAAAGAAAAGTACTCTTCCTCTGTTTCTCCTTTGCTCAAACACTCACCATAGTTCTGACCACAGATGTGTGGGCTTTCCACACACCAAGCAACAGTCTGTGACACCAGCTGGGTGTCTTGTACTTTACTTCAGTTCTGACACAATCTATCTGGAGTCAACACCAGATCCCAGAAATTAAGGGTTCAGTCCCACGAGACTATCCCACTTCAGACACCAATCACAAGGTCCCAGGTTGTCGCCTGTAGTTCTGACTCATCAGTTATAACTTGGGGTTCCCAGAACACCCTCCTGGGGCTCCATAACTTGCTGGAATGGCTCACAGAACCCAGGGAAACACTGATGTTTACCAGTTTATTTTAAATAATATAATAAAAAAAAATAATAATATAATAAAGGATATAAATGAACAGCCAGGTGGAGAGATACAAGGTCTGGAATGGTCCTGAGCACAGGCGCTCCTACCCCCATGGGGTTGCAGTGCTCCATCCTCCTGGCATGTAGATGTGTTCACCAACCCAGAAGCTCTCTGAACTCCATACTACTGGGATTTTTTATGGAGGCTTCATCACGTAGGCATGATCAATCATTAACTGTCTCCAGCCCCTGTCCCCTTCCCAGAGGATGGGAATGGGGTGGGGTTGAAAGTTCCAAGCTTCTAATCACAGATTGGCCTTTCTGGTGACTGGTCCTCATCCAGGAGCCCACTAAGAGTCACCTTATTAAAACAAAAGACACTCCTATCACCGACGAAATACCAAGGGTTTTAGGACCCCTGTGTCAGGAACCAGGGGCAGAGACCAATATATATATTTTCTATTATTTCACACCTTGAAGAAATTTTCATGTTATTTTATGTTTATCTTAAGCTCATATTTATAACACAGAATAATTTTGGAATATTACCAGTTTCCATAGCATGTAAGTTACTTTCTTATTGAAGAGTTATACTTAAAAATAAAATTAGTAATTAAAATGAGTTTAATTATAATAGCATCTAATTTTTTGATTTTGAATTCAGCTTGAAATTTATAAGAGTTATAACTTGCAGCTCTTTACAAACACTTGCATACAGCTCATTTTTTTCCTGGTCAAAACATATTTATCTCTCAAGAAAACTTTTTAAAAGAAGTTTTTAAAAAACAATTTTACAAATGGGGTTTTAGACTTTCAATTAACTTTTTTATATTGGACATTTAGGAGACACCCTTACTTATCTGACAATCTCTCTCTCCTTCTCTTTGAGACTTCCAGTCTCTGAATATCATTTTAAAGCTATAAATTACAGCACATTTGTATAAATTTGTAGAACACTAAGTTCACAGCTTTTCTTTTTAAAGAGCAAACTCTTTGTATTTGAAAATGAGAAGAGAGATTAGTATATGGTATCAGGAATCCATTTGTTTGCAAATAACAGAAACTCAACCAACATTGGTTTAATTGGGGTGGGGAGGGGAGGTGGGCGGGGTCCAGGCTGTTACTCTGGCTTAGCAAGGCCACCAGGAGCCCAGGCTCCTTTACATCTCCTTGCTCGGTCCCCCTCAGCAGGCCCACCTTCCGCCTTGTGTTTGGGTCACATGGTTACAAGGTGGCTGCTGCACCTTCCAGTCCTCTCATCTGTGTTCCAGGCAGGAAGAAGGAAGAAGTGGGGGGGGGGGGCGGCGAAGGCTGACTAAGCCTTGCCTTTTAATTCAGGCAAGAACATCTTCCTCAGGGTCTTCCTACGTCTTATTGGCCAGAACTGAGTGATGCGGCCATGCTTAGCTGCACGGGCACAGGGAGGCTGTATAATTTTAACTGTTCATTAGCAGGGAAGTGGGGATGGATACCGAATTGGCAATTAGTAACGTTTGCTGAACTTACCTAAATTAAAATAAGAGTACTTCTGTAATTAAAAGCTTAACATGTACATATTTATTTAACCAGTGCATGAGTAACATTCAATGTTATAATCCCTTTAAGAGTTCCTTCTTATAAAGAGAGCCATTTTAAAATATTTCTCAGATCCATTCCTATAACCTTCTATATCTGACACCTGGGTATTTATCCCTTTTTTTCTTTTTAAATAAAAGGCTATTTTAAAAATAAAATCTGAGGAGGACTCTTTTGGTTAATCGGTGAGATAACCAGGCAGCTGTAAACAGACCTGATTAAGGAAATGCTAGAAGCCTTAATACACAAACCCAAGTGTATCGAATGATTACCAGACTACGAAATGTTACATTTCCCAGCTTTGTTCTATAACGTGTTTTAATTCATTTTGAACTTGCTCATAAAGTCCAAAGCAAGTGTTCCTGATCAGCGGGAAGCTCTGCTTCAAGTGATTGGTCTTCTGGTTCTGCCCTCGTCAACGTTGCTTCCAAGGATGCATGTTGCTCTGGATCCAATGGCAGAAGGGAAAGAGCCTGCAGGACTGACTGTTCACAGCAAGTTTCTAAGGGACAGGCTTCGAGTGGCTGGCATCACTTCCATACACATGCCATTGGCTAGAACTTTATCTCAGGACCACGCTAACTGGAGCCCCGTAGCAAGGAGAGGGCACTGTGAACTTCTTGCCAGGAAGAAGAGCAAAGGGGTTTGGGAGAGAGAGAGCTGGGCTCTGCCACACAGCTGATTTGGCTGCTCAACAATTACCTTCTGGCAAACACTGGTTGGGTCTGGCACTTCGAGGTTGGCGGGGCTCTATTTCTCTCCTCCACAATTTTGCTGCAGAAGAACAGCAGGAACACATTCTAAACTCAGTTCTGATCAAGGTGCAAGAAGTCCCGAAACAGTCACGTGAGCTCCGTTTGTAAACAGGTGAGTCCTCGCTCTCTATCCTTCCTGACTGCTATGGATACACTGAATGAAAGGTTTACTCCAGGGCCAAAGGTATTTAAGACCTTCTGATGGCAGAAGCCGCCAGCCCTAAAGCTGGGGGGCCGGTTGGAGTACTCTGTAAATTGGGGGCTCCCAGGGCCAGTGAGTTCTAGACGTCAGTGCTGGGTGAGGAAGCAAGCTGCTGCTTTTGTTTTCTTACCTGTTCTTAATACAAGGACCACAAAGACCCAAGCCGTCTCTGTAGGCAACCACATATCCTGAACCACCCCTCAATTTCATCAATTCAAATTATTTTGCTGTTATTATTATTTTTAGTAGTAGTACTAATTTGGACCTCAGGTGCAAAAGGGCTGACTCAGTGCACCCTTCAGCTCATGTCATGCTGTCATCATTGGTCTCTGTTCAAGGCCCCATTCCCTATCGCATAGGTAATCCATGTAATGTGGCAATGTGTGTTCTTTTATCTGTATGTGATTTTGAAAACATGTATGGTTTGTGTGCATTTTTTTTGGTTAATTTATATTGATTCTATTGGGTTAGAGATCTCATTCTGTTACTTATTTGTTTTCTTCCCTTATCACTGTTCTTACATGATGTACCCATGTTGCTATGTGTGTTAGGTTGGATTTCCCAGGAAACACTCTTAGATAGAGATTAGCGTGAAGGAAGTTTACTGGGAATGTTCTGTGCTTCAGGATCAACCCCTGGGAGAGGGGGAGGGGAGGAGGGAGGGAAGCAGGACTGGGCAGTGGGAAGAATTGACCTGTGATGCAGATGATGGGGACCTTGTGCAGAGCTCTGGAGCTGGAACTCAGGCAGAGTTGCCCTAACTTAAGGCAACAGGCCCAGTCTCAAGGCATCAACCAGTTATTGGACGTGGGTGGGTAAGGCGCTTGCTCTGGTTGACAGCAATTGTCAGATAGGGATGTGGCTAAGAGCATCAGTGGCCAGAAGTTCCAGGGGCTGGAGGAATAATGGTTCTGTTCTGACAGAGGCCGGGGAGCATACTCTACTATCTGCTACTCTACACGTTAAGTCCAGTCTGTTATTTCTGAGCCCTGCTTCACATCCCATCACGTTTACTTACATGTCTTCAGATGGCCTCAACTTCCTGGTACTGCAAATGTTGTTGCAACAAACATCCCCATTTACCAGGTGGATCCAAGACAGCTTCTCTGGGGATTGTCAGATTGGAGTCCTGGGTCCTGGGTGATGGTGCTGGTTGCCTGTGTTCTCACCAGCGGGGCACAAGGGTGTTTGGGCTGCATCAACTTTTGACGCTATCCAGCTCTCTAATTTTTGCCAATTCGATGGGTCTGTGATGTCTGAATTTGGTTTAAATTTGCATTTCTATCATTGCTAATGAGTTTGAGAATTTCTTTATCTGCCTTTTAGCCCCTTGAGTTTCCTCTTCTTGAAATGTCTGTTCATATTCTTTGCCTATTTTCCTCTTGGGTTCTGAGAAATATTTCTGATCTCTCTTTAGCTGGTAAACAAGCCTCCTGTATAGATTTTAATAATGATATCTAAAGAATTTAAGCAACCCTCTCTGGAGTGTGGATTCCTGTTTAGAATATTTCACTGTTAACTAACCATTCTCTCTCTCTCTTTCTCTGCCTCACATACAATGCTGTTTATTATGAAGTATTTTTGAAGAACTTATCACTTTGATTATATAACAATTGTCTAGTTAATTTTAACTGAGGATTTCTTTGGAGTGGCTGTTAGTGTGTGTGTGTGTGTGTTTAACCCTCACTGCTTTCTTTGTGCCTACTAGTAATCTTTTTATATGTAAATCTACAAAAACTTACAATATTTTCTAACATCTTAGGGTTAGAACTTCCATCTTATAGTCGGCTGAATCTATAAAGGAAGCTGAACGAGGGTAGAAAGGCTGGTTTTCTTAGTTCTCCTTCCCTCCCACCCTCTCCCCCTCTCCTCTCTCTTCTCTCTCTGGTATGTTGGTCAAAATAAGAGTCTTGGAATCCCTGAGTTCTATCATTTTGGGGATGTCTTTAAGGTGCATGATTTTTCTCTAAAACAATATCCCGTTTGAGGGAAATATTTTTCATCCCAGAAAATGTAAAGCCTTTCTAGCCATATGATGTGCGCACAAGCCAGGCCACCATCCTGGGCGGGCACATCTTTGGACTCTTTTCATAGCTCACCTCCCACACGGGGGAGAAACACCCTCAGGCTGGTCTGCTTCAGCTTTCCTCAGGGGACGTTTGTGTCGGGGGAAGAATCCATTCACACCCATCTGTCTTGGGTTGAGATTTTCATTGTGTACAGACCAAATCCTCCCAGGGTTCTTCCTGCAGAAGCCCAGGTTGCTTTCAAGATGGGCTGACAGTGCAGGCTGAGTGTCTCCCCACCCCCAGGAAAATTCAGTTTCCACCCCAGCTAGCACACAGTTCTGAAACTGGTGCCTTAAATTAATTTTCTCAGCTAGGAGTGGCTATTCTTCAATGCACCTCTTTGATACCACCTTTATCCTTGGGTCTGGTTGCCATGTTTCCTCTTGTATGGACAAGTTGAGGAAATCTGGCAGCACAGCGGTTGCAGGTATGTTGGACATGCACCCAGGTTGCTCAGCTCTGAAAGCCTTCGCCAGAGCTTCCTGGTAGCGAGCAGTCTGTTCCACTGCACCTCTGTCAAACCCAGTCCCAGCCGGAGGTACCTTCTAGTGAAAGAAGCATGCTTCCACTTGTGTTTGGGTCAAAAATCTGCTACCACCAGGCTTTCATGCTACCCTTCCGGCTGCTGTTGAGAGAGAGAGAGTGTGTGTGTGTGTACAGCAGAGGGTCTTTTAAATCAAAGTGATCTCCTGCCAAGTGACAGAGTCGACATATTTTTGTCAGGCAAAAAGTTAATTTATTATTTATTAACAGAAGGAAAATGCACAATGTAGTTTTCAATTTTTTAAACATGTCATGTCTGAAAAGGCTTGTGGCTGCCCATCACCGGCATTGCAGATAAATAGCTACGTTTTCCAGAAAGCAGCCTGCTCTTTGAGATCCATTCAGGCTCCCCAACCGCCTTACCTCATGCTTAGTTAAGTCTGATGGGCACACGGACGAGCTCTGGACTGCAGGGTTCCACAAGGGAAGGAGTGGCGGATGCATGTCTGTTACACGTAGGTGGTGGCCAGCTTATTAACTGCGTCATCAGCCGTGCAGTGGGTTTCCCTTTATCTTGATGTTATGGAGGTCTCTTGGTAGATTTTGAGCAGGGAAGTAGTATAATCTTTTTTTTTTTTTTTTTTTTTTTGCGGTATGCGGGCCTCTCACTGTTGTGGCCTCTCCCGTTGTGGAGCACAGGCTCCGGGCGCGCAGGCTCAGTGGCCGTGGCTCACAGGCCCAGCCGCTCCGCGGCATGTGGGATCTTCCCAGACCGGGGCACGAACCTGTGTCCCCTGCATCGGCAGGCGGACTCTCAACCACTGCGCCACCAGGGAAGCCCAGTAGCATAATCTTAATTGACAAAATCTGAGTCCATTTGGATTAGAGTAGTCCCACGCCTATTCTACACATTTACAGACTCTCCATCAGGTGGCTCATCCTGGCTGAGGCATGGCATTTCAGGAGGTGGAATCCCAGGGAGTTTTGGAGTAAAAGTCTTAGGGGAGGAAATGGAGAGAGGAAAGCGAGATGGAAATTCTACCAGATCTGCAGCCTATATCTGAACTCAGGCCTCAGTTCATTTGTGTGGAGAAGGCACTGCTGGGAGGTGTTCCTGGAAGCCCAGATTCTCTCATCTTCCCAATGATTCTGTTCATAAATATCTGCTACCTTCAACTAGCTAAAGGCGACTTTCTCATTTGCAGCTACGAGCCTTGACCAGTATGCTTCCCTTTTCTCCCTCTTCTCTCAACTTAATCATCACTTCCTTAGGGAATTTTAGCTTTCTGATGATGGCAATCCACCCTAGTATAGATGCCCGTAGCTCCAGAGATGCCTCCTTTGCAGAGTTCATAAGTGCAATTATACCCTTACTTATGGGTTATTATTATTTTTTTTTTTTTGTGGTACGCGGGCCTCTCACTGTTGTGGCCTCTCCCGTTGCGGAGCACAGGCTCCGGACGCGCAGGCTCAGTGGCCATAGCTCACGGGCCCAGCCACTCAGTGGCATGTGGGATCTTCCCAGACCGGGGCACGAACCCGTGTCCCCTGCATCGGCAGGCGGACTCTCAACCACTGCGCCACCAGGGAAGCCCACTTATGGGTTATTTAATAATTATTTCTGTTCTCCACTCGACTGGTCATCCAGTGAATGAGGAGAGCTGGTGCTCCTGGTGTCTTGGTACCTGGCTCACAGGAGACACTGAGTAATGACTGTGGAACATCTTTGGGCAACAAACAGAAGAATGGATGAAGACTCCAAATTGCTCTCAGGATTGTCATAGAGTCCAGGATGCAGAGGTCAATAGAGACCTTGGGGGTGGCTTGCTGGCGTTACTGCTCTGGGAGAGGGGACCCATTTGCCCTTGTTTCTAAGTGTGTATTTCCATGTAGTTTGCTCTCCTGGTGGTTTTTAGACTCTCTCTGGTTTACAGACTTTTTAGCACTCGCTTTATTTTTGGAACTATAGCTGTCTAACGGGGACTTCTCAGTTCTTATCTGCTGTGTGCTCGGGGACTCGTGGTAGCCCAAGGTGCTAAAAAGGAAAAGAGCGTTTGTTACTGGGCTCCAGCACCTGCACAATTTGCTCTCTCAAAGGCAACATTTCACTCTTCCAGGCTGGTTATTTCCTAGCCATGTGGTCAGACGCTTGGTTCAGTAGCCCAGGCACAGTGTTTAGAAAACCACATGTGTGTTGGAGTCTGGGCTCTGCCACTCACCAGCTGTGTGACCTTGACAGGAGACCTAATCTCTCTGGAACCCAGTTCCTTTATATAAAATGAAGATGAAGATGATTTCCACATGGGGCTGCTGGAAGGATTAAGTTAGAAAATACCAATGAGATGCTGGTCTAAAGCAAAATACCAGTGAAGTGCCCTTTCCCCTTCCCCTCTTTCTGAAAACCTCTATATTGAGGAGATAAAGTGGAGGCCACCTGTGGAGAGTGCTGTCCAGGCTAGACCCCAGAACCACTGAGTGAATGAATGAATGAGTAAATGAATGAATGAATGAGTGAGTAGATGAAGGAAGGACTGAATGAATGAGGGTGTGACCCACAATATCTCTGACTAGGGGAGATCGGAGATCACAACTGTGGTGTAATTTATTCAGTGAATGCCTAAAGGGCTGGACATTGTGGCAGACTCTTAATGGAAATTATCTCATTTAATTATCATGAGTCCTTTAAGAAAGGTACCATTATCACCATTTTATAAATGAGGAAATGAAAGCTCAGGGAGATTGTCACATAACAGTGGTGCCATGACTAGTAAGTGGTTTTACTAAGGTATCATGAAAATGGAAGGCCCTAGATACGTACGTGTGTGCATAGGTGTATTTGCAGATATATGTATGTGCGTGTGGTGTTTAACTTCATCCCAAGAAAATGGTAGGCCCTTATGACATGATTGTGCAATTGTTGGATGACTGTAAATGTTGCTGGTAATTAGAAGGGTAAGGGCAGATAAAGTGAAGGGTAGAACAGGAATAATGGTTTGACAATGTGGCCTGAGGAAGGGAACTCAAGGTCAACTCACAGAGAGCTTCTGGGGCTGCCTTTCTATCTTTTAGGGAAGAGAGAACTGGGCTGAAGGCCCTGAGCGAGGTCAGAGGGCGGTGCTTGTAGATCCTGGGACCCAAGGCTGGGGGCCTGTGTCCAGCTAGGGTCCTGGTGAAGTTCACAGGCACACATGGAAGTCTCTGCAATGTGACCGATGTATGTGAGCACCCAGATCTTGTCCTCTCTAAGGTTTCCAAGTAGCTTTATGAATATAGAGCTCACCGAATACAGGCACCCACTCTTGTACTGATATATGGGTTAAAAGCACCAGTTTGAGCCTGGGTGACCCTGAACTTTAGCATCATGTCACCTCGGATTATGCACTTGGCTTCTCTGCACTTTGTAAATGGAGACCTAAATATAGTAAAATTTTGTGAGGTTAAAATAAAATAATGCATATAAAGCACAGCATAGTTCCAGGCACTTAGTTAGAGCTTAATAAAATTCCTATATTAATAATGATTCCCATGACAAAATTTGTTGGAATGGAAAATATTTCTAAGCCATAGTCCATTCAGCTTTATTTTAAGATTATTACAAAGGCCTGGAGAGGCTCTTCGGAAGGTTTCTCCCTTAGTTTACTTTGCTAACATGTTCTGGTTCCAGTTGGGTGGGATTGATGCAGAGTGAGTTTCAGGGCAGGCTGTTAACACGGTGAACAACCAGTGGAGAGAAAGAGATTCCCCAGGGATGCCGTGTGTCGCCCATGGCACCTGGCCTTGGAAGACAACATTGGGCCCTTTATCTTTTCCATTTCCCTTTGGCAGCCCAGCACCTCAGCGTGCATGACACCAGCCAGCTCCAGCCTGTAGGTTTCACCCCTCTGTTGGCCAGCACATCACTGCCGACATCACACCCCCGGCCTGGCACTCTCTATCAGCAGCAGTTTCTACTTGCTTGAGCTCCACAACTTTGCGTAGCCTTGGAAGTGCACTGATTGAACCTGAGGTCTTGCCTTCATGAGCACAATCAAGAGGATACAAACTGGAAATTTAAGGCTTGATACTAAGTGGGTTGTCAGAGCAGATAGGTCTTGAGGGAAACGGAGCAGGGTCTCAGAGGCATCGTGCCTAGGATGGAATTAACTGCTTGGTTCAGGATGGTTCCCCTGAATGAAGCACTAACAGAGGGAAGAACTGTGGGCCTGGACTCCAAGTCCTTACCTCAGGCTGAAGGCAACCTTTCCCCAATTCAATGCTGGTCACAAGGATGCTTTAGGAGGTCAGGTGTTCCATAGTCAAATAGGTTTGAGTAACACTCTTCCCTATATTCTCTTCTAGATGATTCTCACTGCACGTTCTGAAATTTCCTGGCCTTAGGTCATGGGTAAAGGTGCTCCTGGGTTCCTCTTGATACCTGCCCTGTAAAGAGTGGTGTTCAAGAGCTGCTTCAAAAAAGCCCACTGTTAACATCTCTTCCCAATTCTGAGTTCAGAGACGTCACATTGGTGGCTTAAAATCAGCCATGGTGGGGGCTTCCCTGGTGGCGCAGTGGTTGGGAGTCCGCCTGCCGATGCAGGGGACACGGGTTCGTGCCCCGGTCCGGGAAGATCCCACGTGCCGCGGAGCGGCTGGGCCCGTGAGCCACGGCCGCTGGGCCTGCGCGTCCGGAGCCTGTGCTCCGCAATGGGAGAGGCCACAGCAGTGAGAGGCCCGCGTACCGCAAAAAAAAAAAAAAAAAAAAAAATCAGCCATTGTGGTAGGGTTTACATCATGGGAATTAGCCAATGCTACAAACTAGACCCACTTCCCTCAAAACTACTTGTTAGCCATCTGTCAGCACATCACTGCTCCCCTTGGTCATGCCTTGCAGTATCCACAGGGCTGACCTTTGCTTCTCTCAGCCCCGCTCCTTCTGCCACCCTTGCAGTGGCATTTTTGAGGAGCCATCACCCACAGGAACAACTAATCTGAATCAAGGGTGTTGTGATGTTTTAGTTTTTCTGATGGGTCGGACTCACCTGATCCACACTAATATGGTCTAGAATAAAGGTCACAAAATGGCCAACTGTGTCCTGGAGTCAGCCTGCTAATTCATTTTTGGGGGTCCATACAGGATTTTTTAAAACATAGGAATTCGTTGCCAAAATTTAAAATTTGGCAGATTTCACATCAAGACACAGGTTTCTGACTATCTTGAAAGAGAAAATCAGAAGATCTGGCAATCATGGGCAACCATCCGCAACCATCCTTGTGTTGAGACAGTTGGCTGGGGCTGAGAAGCAATTACCCCTCTGGACTTGCACACAATTTTCTTTACACTGAAGGCCCCATTCAGGTAGCTGTGCTCACGTTTGCTACCTGCTTTACCTCTGCAGGCATTTGAGTTTGGCTTAGAACAACAAGTCCTGTGCCCTGTTCCTCCCACTGTCCACTCGGGACACTTTACATAAGGCAGGCCACACTCCAGGGTGCAGAGGGTGGTAGGATCCTCTTCCACTGGGGAAATCAAGGACAGCATCACTGATCAATAGCCCTGGAGCTCGGGAGTGGAACTTCCTATCAGAGATCATATTTCCGTGGTCTTGGCTATGGGAGGAGGGATGGCATTCCAGGTAGCAAGACCAGCAGAAGCAAAAGCACGGAGACAGAAATGTTCACCATGTGCTTTGGGAATACCAAGACCGAGGATTCCTGTTGGGCAATTGGGTGATATAAGGGTGAAAGCGTAGGCTGGGCCAGGTCATGGAGCCCCTTGGATTTGAGGCTTAATTCAGTTCCGTTTCAAAAATTTTCTCTGAGCCCTTTCTATCTTATCTATGCTCTAGGGTCTCCACTAGAGCATAAACAAAGATCTGATTGAGATGAAGCCTCTGACTGGGACTTTTATCCATAGTTTAGTCATTTAAAAGTTGGTGTTTGTAAGTTTTTGCCATGGACCCTCTATCAGGTTTACCTAACATGAAGCCCGATATTCAAACCAATAAACCAGGACCTTTTCGGGTTAAAGAATCTAGCTTGGGACTTCCCTGGTGGCGCAGTGGTTAAGAATCCACCTGCCAACGCAGGGGACACGGGCTTGAACCCTGGTCCGGGAAGATCCCACATGCCGCGGAGCAACTAAGCCCGTGCGCCACAGCTGCTGAGCCTGTGCTCTAGAGCCCACGAGCCACAACTACTGAGCCTGCGTGCCACAACTACCGAAGCCTGTGCTCTAGAGCCCACGAGCCGCAACTACTGAGCCTGCGTGCCACAACTACCAAAGCCCGTGCTCTGCAACAAGAGAAACCACCGCAGTGAGAAGCCCGTGCACCTCCCTGAAGAGTAGCCCCTGCTCGCTGCAACTAGAGAAAGCCCACGCGCAGCAACGAAAGACCCAGTGCAGCCAAAAAAAAGAAAAGAATATATATATAAAGAATCTAGCTTGTTTGCTCTGAGGGACAGGGGGAACCCCTGGAGCTCCAGGGGCCTTGTGTATGAAGGACGAGTTCCTGTAGCCTGTCAGCTTGGGAGGGCACCTCCCAGCAGAGCTTCGGTCTCATGCAGGCACAGAGTCAGAGAAGGAGGCCGGGAGGAGGCTGCTGTGGAGGCCGAGGGATGAGGGGATGCTTTTGAAAGAGATGGGAGGGAATAGGCACAGAAAGAAAAGGAAGAGTCTATTTATCAGACAGCAAGAACATGGGTCCCATTGTTTTCAGAATAAGGGAATGGTGAGAACTGTCAGGGACCCTGTACGCTGGGCTCCAGAGAAGCCCAAGGATAGGGGTGTGTGTGTGTGTGTGTGTGTGTGTGTGTGTATGTGTGTGTGTTATGCAGGTGAAGATAGGACTCCCAAACAGACAAATTCTTCTCAGTCTTCTTGCTGCCTCTCTGAGACGTAATAGGAGAAATATAGTTCGATGTGATAAACATGCTGTCTTAACATCAAGCAGAAGAGCTCCTCTTAGGGTGTGAACAACCTGTATTTGGGAAAAGATCATGATGAACTTCTTGGGATAGAAAGATGGGCATGGATTTTGGCTGGAGACCAGGATATGAACAAAAGATGATGAAGCTGCGCATCAAAGAGAAAAACAAGGGATTTTTTTTTTTTTACTGTGGAGAAGGATGGGGGAGATGTGAACAGGGGTCGGAAAGGAAAGGGTGGAGAGGGCAGGCAGATGGCACATGGCTGGAGGAGGGCAGCCAGAGGAGTTAAAAAAAATGACAGCGCCTATAGGTGGTGTTTGCCGTGTCATGTGCAATGCGGATCCCTTCCACGACGCCAACGCCTCCAAGAAAACTTTGTTTGAATTTTCCCTGCTTCTCTCTGGAAGCAAAAGGTAACACTTAACCCCTGGAGGGGCCCAATATGAATCAGGAGGGAGAGGCAGCTGTACCTGCGACTCACATAAACCTCGGGAAGCGCTCTGGACCCCCACCAGCTTTGGAGGGGGAGGCAGCGCATCTTCAGTGGGCTTCAGGGGGCTTCAGGGGCTAGCTGGCCCCGGGCGGCACCTGGGTGTAAGGGATGGTCAGCAGGAATGGAGAGGCAGGAAGGAACAGGCTAAGAGAGAGAGAGAGAGAGCTGTGCTCAGCCCCACCTGCCCCCCGCAATGCCCCCAGCTCCTCTGGGTCTCATCTTCTTCATCTTAATTAAGGTTACACACATTGAGCTCCAGCGTTTTGTAGGTGCTCAGTAAACACCTTAGCTTTGCCTTTGTTTTGGTCTCTAGTAACAGTGCTGCTGAGTTCAGCTCTGAGGGTAACAGGGTGCCCTGATGGAGCCCGTATAGTGGCCAGTTTGCCGTGTCACCACCCCTCACGTCCCACGCCCCTCTCTTCCCCGTGCACGGATTTAGGACGGAGCCCCAGAGAATCGCGGCCCAGCTAAAGCTGTTCCTGCCGTCTTACTCCATCAAATAGTCTGAAAAATAAAAACTCTCCGACGTCATCCTTACTGTGAAATTCGAAAATCATATTTATTCACCAATTCACAGAAAGTGTCGTAATGACCACCCACATGAATCAGTTTGTAGACATTTACAAGCCAAGGTTGAAAATAAATATCTGTCTATGTGTTGAATAGGCATTTAACAAATTACTTGGGAATGGCAAGGATCTGAATTGTTAGAAATTTAAAGTTTGTGATTCGAACAGGTGTAAGATCGCAGCCATGGGAAGAAGCCCAGCAGATTCCTGTGATGGTTCTTATTTCTTCCTATATCTTTATATACATACCGATTCTCGGTGGCCCTCACTCTGTGTCAGCCTGGAGTGGATAGGACAGCTCAATTAGGCAGGGGAGGGGTGCTGAGAGAGGGTAGGGGTGTGAAAGGGCATTCTCTCTGATCTTCTGTGACTGGGCAACCCCGTTCATTGAGCAAGTTGATAGTGTGCTCTCCTGAAACTAGATTCAATATGCTATAAACACACAACATCCTTCTAACGAGATAGTCCAGAGTTTGCCTTGTATGACACTCATACGCACACAATAGTATATTTAGCAAACAAACACATGTTTTAACTGGAAAGAATTCACTCTGAGGCAGCTGGAAGATCTCAGAAGTCTGACATGTGTCAGGTACACACTGGCCCAGCCACGGAGATGCAGATGGCCACAGCGAGAGGCATTCTGGCCACACTGGCAGGAACTGCCCAGACTGTAACAGTGATCTAAGGTGATTCTATAAAATGCTGCTGCTGGCCCTTCCTCTGTCTGTAGCGTCAACACCACAGAGGTTCCAAGGAGAGAAAGCTCACCGGACCTTTTCCCCACACACTGTGGTTGGGCAGCTGGGAAGAAACAGCCATCCAAGGCATCTAAATGGTGGTGGCATCTCCAGATAAGGGAGAAGGGAAGGGCAGAGAGAAGGAATTGCTAGACCTTTCAGACTGGCTGAGCCCAGAACCTTTACATTTAGTTCCAGAACTGAACTAAATTGGCAAAATTCAACAGAATAGCCTTGAGTATTTAGGAAATGGCAGAGGCCACAAGAGGGGAACCCCCAGCCCTGTTCCCTGTAGAAATAGCTTGCTGGAAGTTATGCAGATTTGGTTTAAGTGGGATCAGCTCGCTTAATGTAACATCCCATCACTGATCACTACCAGAGAGGCAGACCCAAGACCTGCAGCTGGCTGAACACGGCACCGAATCTGGGAATCCACAAAGGCTTCTCCTCAACCAGCTGTGATGATCTCTGAGGAGGAGGTCGCTGACCTGCTTCCCTGCAGCTCATTTAACTTGGGGTATAGTGACACTACTGAGTGTCTACTGAGTGGTGACAAGCTGGGCCATCAATTTCTAAATGCTTAGCAAACTCCTACTCTGTGCCAGGCACTGTTCCAGTGCTTTGAGAGCTAGAAGTAAACAACAATAAGAAAAAGGTCTAACATCCAAACCAGGGCTTCTAAGGAATTTAAAATGTGAACCATCGACATCTGCATTCTATATTTCACTTATTTCTGCATTTTAGATATGTATATGACACATATATTTAGCTGTCCTTAGCTACTTGTCTCTGAGAATTTATATTTAATATATTAATTTTCCAAATGAATGTCCCACAAAATCATTCTGACTCTTACCTTACTGACATAATGTCCACACCAATAACATAGCAGACCTGCTCTAATCCCTACAGATTTCTTTGAAAACAACTGATTTCTACATGCAATTTCTTTTCTAAACTCACGAACTGGTTTTCTTCAATCTCATTCCGAGCCTGTCCAGCTCGGTCCACCAACAACCAACCGGCTCTGGAAGCACTGAGGTCAGGCTGGAAGCAATCAGGTGGATTGATCCATCATGACTAGTTCAACGGAGAACTGAAATCACCTTCAAACAGCTCTGACTGTGGAAGCAATTGATTTGACTGCCTCTGTGGTCATATGGCCAGACTCACCCATACTTGGCTGAAATCTGGATGTGGCTTTCAATCCAGAGCAATCCTCTGGCTTCCCCGGTGAGGGGTGTCCCTGTTGCTGTCACTCCTGCCCAGCCTCACCTGTTCCCTCTCCAACTCTGAGTCACCTTTCCCCTCAATCTCTTCTCTTGCTTTTTGAGTGATCAGCCCTGGCTACTGGTCTAGCTTACCGACCTCCAAAATGCTTCTGCTTTGTTTCCACCTCTTGAAACTGACTAGTGAAGATGGGCATGACCTCTCCAGAATCCCATCTGCCAGAGGCTCCTCTGCAGCCGTGTAAGGGAGCTGGGGGGCTGGGGTAGGGGCTCCAGATCCTTGCATTCCATATGCACCAGGACGGATGTACTTTTGTCTCCAGGGGTGGATGTGCACATGCTATTCACATCTGTGACCCCCAGGCACAGGTGGAGGCCCCCGTCACAGAGCTGTTCCCTTCCCAAGGGCTGATGCCTCCTCATCCTTTTCACTCCCTTTTCTACACGGGGGCTGGAGCCTGTAGCTGAGACTTGTGGTCGATTTTCTGCTTCTGCAAATAGACACAACCTGTGGGCTCATTTCTCTGAGAGCTCCTTCCACTGGGGAAAAGAACCCTCCAGTTTTGTTTGTGTGTGTGTATGTGTGTGCGTGTGTGTGTGTGTCCCATTTCTGTACTGAAATGCTCAGGAAAAAGGGTCTTGGCAGCAGAGATGCATTTTCATTTCAAGATAAAAGCAGACAGACATTAGAGCCGCCGTGTTTCTGTTGCCTGTGATTAACACACACCGTCTGCATTTCGGCCCTTCTCATGTCTGTTGCCCTCTTTTCATTATTCTATTGGGGATTGAGCTTCATCTTGATGAATCTCCTCTGCAGTGAATCTGATAAAAGGGCCTGAAGAGCAGCACAGGGCTGGGGGCATTAACACAGTACGGCTTTCTCTCCTCGGATGCTGCCCCTGACTTTGGGGAGCAGCAAGTGGTCTCGTGGAGGCCCACCTACCCCTGCTCCTTGCCTAAGGGCTCCTGTTACAGGTTATAGCTGGGAGGGGGTCCCTCTCCAAACAACACCGCTCTCTTCTCTTTCCACTGTTGCCCTTCAGATGCAGGAGGATGCACTTCCATCCTCCTCCACCTGCGTTTATGAAGGACCTGAACTTGTACATGAAGAGAAGAGATGGCAGAGTCTTCCTCCATTGGAGCATCTTGATTTTTCAAACCCCATGCACTCACGGAAGTTAAGTGATCTCTGGTCTGCTGTTTACTTCAGCATTTATGGAGCACATGCGGTGGGCCAGCTGTCCTGCTAGCCACCCAGGGTGTTGCGATAGACAAGACCCTCTTCTTGCTTTGAGGAGGGGGTCTGTGACGGCAGAGGAGGCAAGAGTTGGGGAGCCATACTAGCCTCACACAGCCATGTTTTCCAGTGCCCTGGTCAGGCACCCCATTAGGCATCTGGAAAATGAGGGCCATGGTTCCTTTTCACTCAACTGAAAGTTCTCATGGAGTGGGACCCTGACTCTGAAGACGTGTCAGCTCAGGGGTCCAGAGGTACCAGCTTCTCCCTGCTCCTGAGAATGGCAGGAACCAGCTGGTATTGGGACATGGTTCTCTCTAGTGTTTCTGGCAAATGTAAATGGCTGGTATGTCCCACCCAGTGGCACACCACGTGCGTCTCACCCGTATCCAGGCTTCCCAATGAACGCTCCCCCTTATTCACTCACTCTACCTGGTGTCCTGGCTGGATCTCAGCCTCTCACCCTCAGTCCACCATGTGTCCCTGGCCTGCCTGCCAACGAGAACAAAACCCACCCTGTTTCCAGAACTACCGAAGGCCTCTCTGTCCACTTTCTGCCATCCCACTCCACGTCCTTTTGTCCCATAGGAGCCTTTGTGATAAGTGACTAACCTCAGGGAAACACATAACATGGCCTTAAGGTCTTGGGCCAGAAATGTTTCATGAGAAAATTCACAAAGAGTGGCCAGTCTGTAAATGAAAACTCTTCTGGATCTCAGCGACATGAAGAAACACTATATCTTCCCCTCTTGGGTCTGGCTAGTTCTCCCCACGCTCTCTCCCCAGCACACAACTGGACAGCCCTAGTTATTGTTGTTAGTATGTTCTAATTTGTTAGAGATGAGTTATTGCCCACATGATCTCTGTGGTCTCAGGAGATTGAGCATTTAACCAGAAGACCTTTTCCAAGCTGGGCTGGAGAAATGGAATTGTCCTATGGGGCATTTGGGAGGACTCAGCAAGGAGACGGCTGACAGGACCAGGGATGAGTGTGATCAAGAGGGGATTAGGGTTCACGGACCTAAACAGCAGATGCTGGATCTCCCAGGCCATGTATCTGGGCTGTTTCCCAGCCCATTTCTCTTCTATGCTTCCTCCCCAAGGCCCAGCACCCCAGCGCTCTGACTCCCAGAAATCCTTACACGAAGACACATTCTGTACCCCACAGCTAGGTGTAAATGACTAATAGGGCACCAACTAGTTCCTTCCAAAGGTTTGTGGACCTTCATAGAGTTTCAGCCATAAATCAGAAAGCCAAATCAATAATCAGTGGACCTTAGGGATCTGGTTGATGGGGAAAAAGGGCCTTGGTGGAACCTGGCACCTTTGCGGGTCGTAGAAATTCAAGGGCCAAGACATTGTCTGTAGGGAAGGCTGCAGCTTCGATTTTGGGTTTTGTTTTCTAATTTCAGTAACAGCCAGAGTGAGTGACTGCCCTTCCAAGAAAAGCCATTCATTCCCCATCCAATTTAGTGCCTGCATGGTGACGCTGCATGCGTCAGTCTCATTACAAACAGAGTGATGCTGCAGTCACCTGGCAGTGTCCTTAACTGACCCCGCTCCAGTCCTGCCAGGCCCTGGACGGTTCCACCAGCATAGGGGCTGTGTGGAGACCACTTCTCCTGGTGATGCAGGATCATTGCTGCAGTTTAATTGCTTCCCCTTAAAATACAGCCTTGGAGGAGATTGCTCAGCTTATAGGAAGCTGGAAGGTGGTCTCCCTAGGGCTGGGTGACCTCACTACAGCTTCTCCTGGGTTGCGTCTTTCTCCAGGACGAATGGGGCCAGACCAGCAGGAAGTGGCTCATGCCCCGGGGCGGAGTGGAATTGGGACTAAGACCAGGGTTCTCTGAAACCACTGCTTCAGGGAGCGTGGTTTAGACCCTAGAGGGCCCGGGATGGGGGTGGGGCGGTCTGTTTGGCCCCCTCTCATCACTACACAATTCTTTTCTTATCTTGCTAACAGTGGTCTGATCCCAATGCCAGCTTACATCCTTCTTCTCACCCTCTACATCCGTGGTTTTCAAACCTTAGTTTGCTTCAGAATCAGAGAGCTCGTTGAAACACAGATGCTGGACCCCACCCCCAGTTTCTGGTTCAGCGGGTCTTGGGCGGGGCCCGAGAATTTGTATTTCTCATTTGTTCCCAGGTGAGGCTGCTGCTCTGGCCCAAGGATACCTTGAGCACCTGGGTTCCACAGGGTGGGGTGTGAGCCTGCAGCGGGTCCCCCGGAGTCAGCCCTGCCTCCCTCTCCAGCTCTGACCTGGGGCCTCCGAGGTGCTCACTCACTCAGGCTGTTCCATGGCTGTGGGCTTTCATGCTGGTCCCTGGATCTGGGTCACCCTTCCTAACTTCCGACGTCTGGCGGCCTGCTCTTGGTATGTAAGAACTTCCTTTGAAATGTATATCTCAGAAATAACGAAATTTCCTTGTCAATTGCATTATTATGAACTTTCATCAAATCTTTAACCGTGGTCGTTTTTAAGTCTTTTGTCATTTACAGACAGTTCTGGGTGTACTCTGATGCTTTTGCAGAAATGTTCCTATAAAAGGGTTTCATCTTCAAGGAATTCATGGAAAAGACTGACAAGTACAGGTTTCTGGTAACTGACTATACTGCTGAACTGAATGAATAAGCATTTTCAGAACTCTAATGGAAAACTGATGAATTCATAAAAGTGCTAACAAAAGATCAAGATGAAAAAAAATTAATTACATGGGACTGAGTGAATTGATGACGATGATTGTAATTTTTGTGACTTTCTGTTTGAATATATATATATATATATATATATATATATATATATATATATATATATATATATAAAATCCCCCCCCCAAAAAAAAAGAACTTCCTTTGGTTGCTTTCACTGAATCCTAGCCCTTGGCCATATTATTTCTGCCCCGTAGGCAGGGTGACTGGCTTCCCTCAGCAGGTGAACCAAGTCAGCCTGGGGTGGAATTAAGAAACGCATAGGGAAGCACTGCCTGCTTCCCTAGAAAGTTCTCCACTTGGCCTCAGCAATGTGTGGCAGGGCTCCCAGAATCACACCTACCACCTGACTTAGGGTGGAGAACTGCCAGAGCAAGTTATCCCCCCTCTACCAACCCCAAACTCCTGTCCCCCCAGTCCTGACGGCTCATAGACAGCCTCCAGCAGGGCAGAGGGAACATCCCAGCAGCTTGCAAGACCAGGAGATCCTCACGGGCAGGGCCACGACTCATCCATCCTCTCTTCCCCATTCCTGGCACCGGGGGTGGCACACCACGGGCGCTGAGCAAGGGTTTGCTGAATTACATTGAACATAGCTGCAAACACGGAATCCCATCTGTTCACTGATGGCATACGGGGGTGTCTGATTGCTTTCTGGGGTGCTGGTGGAGGTGACATCTTCTGTCTCTTTTCGTCTCCCTGGGATAGTCAAGTTTGGCTTCTAACCCACTTCTTACCAAGTCAACTAACTCTTCTTTCTGGTTGGTGCCCAAAGGAAAACTAGAGCAAGATCTCTAAAACAGGTACAGAATAAATGTATAAAGTAAAGCAAATAAAGGCAGGGAAATGAAGGTGCTGGAGTAGGCTTCTAAACTTTCATTACTCATTTCCTTTGCCTACAGCTGGACAGCGGAAAGTGGTTCCATGAAAATTAAATTGTGCCCAGGGCTTTGGCTTGTCAGCCTCGATAAATGTCGGATGCAGCTAGAGAATGGTGTAGCATCCGTAGCCTGCCAGAGTACATGGCAGGAGGCTTTGGGGATCACCCAAAGGCCTCAGAATGATCCTCCCTGAAAAACATCTATTTTGCACTGGTAAATTTTTTCAGAGGATTAGACCAGCTCTCTCACTTTTTTTTGTAAAACTGATTTGGTTAATTTAAATGAGAGGACAGTTAAGAAAAAGTCCTCCTTTGGCTAAAATTGAATCATACAGCCAAGAAGAATGCTAATTTTGAAGTGTGCCGGGGCAGGCTTTCTACTGATTATGCTGTATTGATTCAAACAGTCACAAGACTTTTAGATCATTTTTAGAGTGATGGCGTGAGCAGGGCTGAATGGAAATCAGTCTGAAATAATGAACATTCCTGCTTAGAAATCATTATGGGCTGAGTCACTGGGGGAAGGCCCTGGGCCTGGGAGTTAGCCCTTAGCTCAATGGGGTTTGTATTCCAAGGTCAGCGGGTTCCTGGACCCAAGCCTTTCAGTTCTTGAGGAATGCTTGCCTGCGTTTGAGGCGATTCAACAAGCAATAAGTATTTTTTGGTTTTGGTTTTGGTTTTCCCCCTGGAACATGGATTTTAAAAAACAGCTTAATTAAGGACTGTGGTATTATTTGCTGTTTATTTTGGAGGCAAAGACCACTGGGTAGCTGACGGGAGGGCCTAAGGTAGTAATCTGCTTTCCCTTGGCAGCTGGAAGGCTGCTTTCCCCACACGCATGGTTGAGGTGTGCAAACCATGGCCCCTGGGCAAAATCTGGCTGGCTGCTAGTTTTTGAAAGGCCAGTGGGCTCAGAAAGGTTTCTCCATTTTTAAGTGCTTGAAAATAAAAATCAAGAGTCATAAAAGTTTGTGACATATAATAACAATATGAATTCAAATTGCCTGCTTCTTTTTAGTGTTCATAAATAAAGTTTTTTTGGAAATATAGCCATATCCATTCATTTAAGCATATTGTCCGTGGCTCATTTCATGCTACCATGGCAGGGTCAAATACCTGCAACAGAGACCACGTGGCTTGCAAAGCCCGAAATACTTACTAACTGGATCTTTACAGGTGAAGTTCGCCAGTCCCTGTTGTATAGGAACAGAGGGCATTGCTTCCCTTTCAGGAGCCCAACTCCCTGCAGGGTCCAGGTCCGCCAGGCACAGTCCTTGCTACAAGCAGATGTGGGTGGGCTAGGCCCTGCTTGATAGCGTGGCTGTGTACATTCACGAAAGAGGTGGTGAAAGCAGAACCCACGTTTTTGGTAGCTAGATGAACTGGGGCCTTGGTCAGATTTATAGCATTTGATGAAACCTACTAGAATGTACCTTTCTTGTTCTTTAAGACTGATGACCAACTAGCTGATTGCTTTACTCCACTAGGGCAGCCATTCTGTACTGGCTTCTTCACCTCAACCTCTTCTTTCGCTTCCTCCCTGTCACCTGAATCACATGAGAGGTTTCCGCCTATGTATTTGCAACTTCCAGAGAGCAGGGTCTGGTCATCCACTTGGCAAGACAAGCACTGGTCTGGCCTGTGGACAAACTGGTCAGCTGTTCCCCCCGGTACAAGTGTACATGTACTGCTGCTGCTGTCTGGGTGAGAAGCCACAGGGGATCTGGCCATCGGGGAGTTTTGGTTCCCAGATGCCAGCAGATGGAGCCTGGAAAACGCTGGCCTTATGAGTGGCATTTCCCACCTGTGGTTAGAATCCCTGCAAGAGGGCAGATCACATTACTCACCACTCACCTGGATACTCCCCGAAGCTTCTGCTACTTTTATATAGTCTCCCCTTCTTATTCTCACCCATGGTGCTGAGCAGGGTGTTGGGAACACAATAAATGCCCACTGACCCAGCAGCATCACTTCAAGTGCCTTGTCCTTGGGGCTGGCATGCAAGGTGACCTTCCATGGCAGGAGTTGATGGAAAGGGCTCAGTGGGAAATAAGGGGACTCGACCCCATTGTTTCTCTACATATAAGTCCAGTCACGAATGAATCAACTCTGCTGCCCTGGCCAAGCTCCACTTTCGCCTGTTGCCTCCCCCCACACCCCCCTCCAGCCCTGAAAAACCCACGAAATGGTTTCACATGCCCCAAGCAGCTCACCGAGCCGTGAATAAGTGATGTAGCCATAGCATGCAGTTGGAGGGCACCAGACCACCTTCCCCACCACAGCCAAACCGAAAGACCTAGCAGAAGAAAGCACCCTCATGAACACCGGACTTCAATGTGTTCAATCAAAATCCAATTCAAAAAGAATTGGCTTTAAACCTATAAATACAGGACTCATTTTACTGCCTTAATTTCGGAAGAATTCTGTTAGCTCCTAAATGCCTGGCTAAAACGTCTCTTTTTATTTAACTAAGGGGACTGTGAGGACTACAAATCCAAGATTTTCTCCTTCTAGGTGTGCAGACCCTGCCTGATAGACAAGGGCTATATTTGACTGGGAACGTTCACAGAGGTGTCTATTTCCATTCAATGAATGTAAAGCCCCAAACTCCTGCCCGCGTCTTTTCTAAGGAGGGGAAAATCAGAGCATGCGTTGAGTTTGCGAATATGTCCCTCTTCTTCCTGTGACGTCTCCTCTCCCTCCCTCTGCATTTGTCTCTTGTGTGATTTCTGTGCCTGTGACTGTCTCTCCTCTGCAACTATAAAGTCCTCTGCGGGAGGAGCTTCTTCCGCTTTCTCCCTTTCCCACAGCTGCTGGTAGAGCGCTTAGCACGCAGTAGGTCCTCAGCAATGCCTCTTAGCTGCATGACTACAAATAGGTAGAATCAGGGTGGTAGGCACTGGGCCAAGAGTGGGGAGTCCCGTCTTGTCTATGCCCCGGAATGACTCTGAGCAAGATGCTGAATCTCTGAACCTCAGTTTACTCATCATGAAAATGGGTCTAACCAGAGGCGTTCCCCACTCCCTCATGGGATTCTTGTGAGGCTCAAAGGAGGAAACAGATGCAAAAAACACGTTAGGCGAAGGAAAAGGCTGCCTAAGGTGGTTTCCTCAAATCAGAAGGTTGCAAAGACCTGTCACGGATCCTCACTGGGTGGAGGGCAGACTAAAAGACATTGATGGTGGTCTCCCTTCCCAAGCTCTCTCTGAGTAGGAGAGTAGCTGTGTCTCTCTGACACAGGGAGTAGGATGAACAGATTCCTACCTTTCTTTTGAACCTGAATACCCTGTGCCTAGGGACCAGCTCTGTGCCCGTGCCAGTACAGGATGGGCTGGGAGTTGGGGTGGGGGAGAGAGGGGACAGGTCATACATATTGAGGACAAAAAAAAGCCCAAGACATTTGAAACAAAGACGTTCTTAGAGCCTCATGGAAGTCCTCTAACAGCCCTAGCTCTTGCCTGCTATACTCTCCGCCAGAAAAGATCACAGACCAGTTACTATAGCAACAGTTCTCCTCCAAAAGTGTCCATGTTAAGATGGAGATGGAAAAGGTTTCCTTATTAAAACAAAGAAGAAGGAAAGAAGGAAATGGTTTTTGGATGTATTTGCCCTCCACCCAAAGCATTGCTCCTTTTCTGAGAAGAAGAAAGAAGCTGTTATCATGGCAAAGATGCTTCGAATTTCTAGCAGTTAAATCTCCAAACTCTTATTTTAGACTCGGCGCAGTTCATGCTTGTTCCAAAACATCCAGGAGGAGTGTATCTTCTCAAGAAGCAAAACTGTGAACTAGGGGACGAGGGACCCTAAGACTAGACAGTGAGAGCCTTGTTAACCTTGGGGTCGCCCTCTGGCCCCGGAGAGCCCAGCCACCCCTGTCACCCAGCTCTGCGTCCACCATGAAGCCCTTCCTTCTGATCCCTGGCTGTAGGCTTGTCACAGCTGTCACCCAGGGCAGTGGCTATGTGCAATGCTTCCTGGCCCTCGTGGTGTCGTGTGGTGGGAACCCCCAGCAGGGCAGCACTGTGGGTCTCAGCGGCTGCCAGGAAGGCAGGTTCTCAGAGAACTTTGGCTGGAACCAGGCCCTGCTCTGGCCAAGGACCTGCTCTTGGTTTCGGACTTTTCATATGAGCTTCTGTGGCTTCACAAAGGACAAAGGGAAAGGCTCTCCAAAATGGAAGAGCGCGTGTGTGTGGCAGTGGGGAGCCGTGGGGACAGCCTAGGCAAACCTTTCCCTGCAAACTTAATTCCACCTCGGTCCGGACGTTCCTTTGAAGTGTTGAGGACGTAGACCTCGGGTGTGTGGAGTCTGAGCATCCTGCTTGTAGGAAGCAGCCTGGAGAGTCAGGTGCGAAGAACCTGATGGTCGGTGTGGAGACACCACGGAGTCAGTGCCCGCACGGGGGGTTGGAACCTCAGGACCCTGAGAACATGGAGCCCAGGTAGGGGAGCGACATGAAGGCTGACCTTCTCCCCTGCAGGGGAGAGCAAACACGGTACCCACGGATCTACTGACAGGCTGCTGGGTGAGCCCAGTGCAAGAGAAGTGGGGGCCACAGGACAAAATCCCCCCTGAAGTCCCCAGTGAGGATGACGCTGGGCTTCTGGGAACTGCCCCAGGGCTGGGACGCGGGGAGTACCCAAGGCGTAAAGGGTGGGTTCCAGGGTGCTGGGGAAGGCCTGCTGGGACCTGTCATAGAAATCAGAGGCGACGCGATAGGCTGGGGCGTACATCGGGGCGGGGCTTCCAAAAGGGACACGTGGGCAGGCGCAGACGGCCGGGCACTAGTAGGGGAGGGTGGAGTCATCCCACTCCAGCTGGGCTTGCGCGGCTCCGCCCGGCCCGTGTCCGCCCCTGCCCGCCCCCTCCTCCTCGTCCTCCTCGTCACTGCCCTCGGAGTCGCTGCTGCTCGAGCTTAGGTCTTCCTCCTCCTCCTCTTCCTCGGTCTCATCTTCCCCACGCCCTGGGGCTCCGTGTTTCTGTATGGCAGGGAGAGAAGGGAAACGCTCATCAGGGATGAAACAGGAGCCACGCTGGAGCTTAAGTTTCTCCCTCCATTAAGGAGACATTTAGGGCCCCTTGGAACTCCTTCCCTTGATGCTAAACCCTTGGGCCGGGAGATAGGCTTTCTGGAAGGGAAGTCCTTTGGTGAAAGACCATTCGGAGGGCTATGGACAAAGACAAGAAATGGCAAATTCCAGGACCCAAACTCAAGGTAAATCGTTGCGGTTTTGTTGTTGTTGTTTTGCGGTACGCGGTCCTCTCACTGTTGTGGCCTCTCCCTTTGGGGAGCACAGGCTCCAGACGCGCAGGCTCAACGGCCGTGGCTCACGGGCCCAGCTGCTCCGCGGCATGTGGGATCTTCCTGGACCGGGGCACGAACCCGTGTCCCCTGCATCGGCAGGTGGACTCTCAACCACTGCGCCACCAGGGAAGCCCAGTCGTTGCGTTTTAAACATTGGACATTTAGGCCGATCCCACCCATCATTCAGGGAGGCTTTCGGGCCAACGTTTCTTTCCTGGCATTTCTGAAACCTATCTACATAGGTGTCCTTTAGTGACTTCTTTAGTGACTTGCTTCTCAATGCGAGGATAGCATTTAAGCTTGTACCCCTCTTCCAGGTGGGAAAATAATGTCTCTGGGAGCAGAAGGTCTTCTAAGCCAAGACTCGGCTGTGCCGCCCCTCAAAACTACTCCTTTCAGAAGGACAAAGTTCACGGTCCTCATTTTCCACGCCTGCCCCTCACCCCTGGGGGTTTGTGTCCTCAATCTCTACCCCATGCTTTTCCAGTCCCCTCCCCCTCCCCCCAGCGTTTTGGCAATGCCAGTCAAATCTTCTTTCTGGATTTATGTTTGGAGTTCATAAACCAGCCATAAGAGCTGTGAGCCCGTGCTTGGCTACATCCCCTCTCTGGAGTGTTTTCTCTTCTACCTCTCCTTCCCCCAGATCCTACTCATTCTCAAGGCCTCTCTGAGGCTCCAAGAAATCTTCCCTGGACAGCCCCAAAGGCTCTCCCTGCTCCTGCTTCACTGACTGCAGGCATCACCAGGTTAGCCCTTGGTGAGCACGCTGTGGCCGGGTACTCAGAGCGCTCCTGGCATAATGGTCTTGCCTCCTAGGCCCAAGGCTCAGCTCTCTGAAGGTGGAAATGCTGGGGTCCCCAAAGTGGTGCGCTCAGCCCTATACCTACAGCACACGCTGGGACGAGCTGACCTGCATTGGCACCCTGGCTCTGAAGTTGGAGCAGGAGGCCAGGTGAGGCGGGGAAACTGGGGAATGGCTGGGATACTTTTCATTCCTCAGTGGCTCCTCCTCATGGCCACTGACTCCCTCGCTTTCTTACTCCTGCCTTTCCCCCCACCCAGCAGCCATGGGCAGACCAAAGGGCCCGACGGAAGCGGCTTTTCTTGAGTGTCCTATGTCCAGATCAGGGACATTTGGACACTCATGGGTGGATTCTGGGGGATGATGGGCCACTGGAAAGATAACTTTAGAATCAGACAGGCGTGGGTTTGAATACTGGTGGTGCCATTACCAGCTCTGGGAGTTTGGGTACTTTACTTTCCCTCTCTGAGTTGGTCCTACCTTGGTAAATGAGGAGGGTGACTCCCACTTCACAGGTTGCTGGGAAGATTAAATGAGATGGTGCGTATTGAGGACCTCGTGCAGTGCTGGCGTGATGGGGGCTCAATAAATGGCAGGTATTACCATTGGGTTTTTGTATTAACATATTCTGAGTCTTTAAGTGAGCTCTGCAGGCAGATGGAGCAAAGCCATCTAATGTATACTGGTAGCTAATCAAAAATTCAATACTGAGTCCCTGAGAGTGAGTCAGCTCTGAGCTAAATACTACAGGGGAGGCCAGGGACAGACACTACGTGGCTGCTTGCCTTAAGAAATGTCTGGTTTTGTTTGTTGGGTGAGAGCAATTCACACGTTTTTTAAGCAGTGAATGTATTTGGTGGGTTAGTGTGGCTCATGCAGGTTGAGAGGCTGGAGGAGCCCAGAGAAGGGAAGGACCAGTGGGGCTGGGCTAGCTGGGCAGGGCTTCTGGCACAGGAAGGATGGAGCTGGGTGGAGGAGAGGCATCCCGCTCTGAGCTCCCAGCCCCCGCGTGACGATTGTTACCTCCATGGGGTTGACTGTGATAGTGAGTGCCGAGTCGTCCCAGTCCATCTCGGCTTCCTTGGCAGCCTCAGACTCCTGGGTGAAGTGCTGGTGGGCGATCCGGACCCGGTACATGCCCATGGCCACGACAAACACTAGCATGCACACGGAGATGATGATGACCACCGTGGCAATGCTCGGGACCACTGGAATGAGGAAGGAATTTGCAGGACATGGTGAGCGAGGGACTAGCTCACCCTTGGGATGGAACACGATTGAAACATCCATGTGTAGGTTAACATCTGCCCTACACTGCCCAGTTGGAGAGCTCTGGGTCAGAACCTTACTCTGTCTGGGCTTCACTTTTTTCATCTATGTAGTAGACTTCATCATTCCTATCCCATGGGAAGTAGCGAGGAGCAAATGAAATCATCTATGTGAATTTCCACAGAGGCACATAGTAGGTGCTCAATAAGTGCACATTCTCTTTGATTTCTTGCTTTTTCCACCAAAGCATAGGGCAGCCCCCTTCCCCTCCCCATGAGAGCTAGAAACTGTGGAGTTCAGTCGGGACAGACAGAAGTGCCCGCCAGATAGGAAGACAATATGGAAGGTACTGGAACAGACGTAAGGGTGGGAGACTTTGCAATATGGTGCATACGTGTGTGTGAGCGTATGTGAGGGGCTCAGGGAAGGCTACATACAGCATGTAGCTTTGAGTTGGGTCTAAAAGGACTTGCAAAATTTTACCCCAGCCCTTTGTAACATCTGCTATTATACATTTCTTATAACTTCTTGTGTACTTGACCTGTGCCCTCCTGAGGCCATGAGTGCCCCAGAGCCAGGCCCATAGCTTCTCCATGGCCGAGCACCTCCTTCAGTTCTGGGTGCCTCTGGCTGCTGCACCCTAACTGTCTGTTGAGTGGACGGTCTTGAGTCACCATCAGCACCTGGTGTCCCGAGGTCCCTCCTCCCATGTGACCTACCTGAACTGCGCTGGATGCTAGTCTGGGATTCCGGGTGCTGGACAGACTGGAGGAAGGGAGGCTGCACGATGAGGTGGTTGACGTGCTCCTTGTCTGAGACCCTGACCTCATGGAGGACACTGACCTGAGAAGAGCAGAGAGGGATGCTGTGGACCAGGAGTGGCAAGAGGACCAGTGGCCGCAGTTCTCCCGAATAAGTGAAGTGAATGAATGGGCGGGCCAGGGCTTCCCTCACAACTGCGGGACTCACTCACCTCCAAGTTGAACTCATTGCTGGTGTAGCGCCCATTGAGTTCCGAGCACTTGATCCTGAACCGCCGGGCCTCCAGGGCAGCTGGACGCCAGTTGCGGTAGCGGATGTGACGTAGCACCTGCTCATAGCGGCTCATGGAGCCCACACCTGTGTCAAGAGACCACACCTGTCATAAGAAGGCAGAAGAGGGGCTGGGGAGACAGGCTGCAGCTGCTGGTGGTGTGGGTCTCCTGAAGTCGGTGAGGGTAAGAGCTCAGGGTGTTTAGGGGCAGACAGTGTGCCAGTGCAGACATTCTAAGGAGCCAATTAAACTGAAGCACGGAATTTCCACATAGATTGGGCTCTGACCACAATGTTTGGCCTCAATCTGAGATCAAACATGGTAAGAGCAGGCACCCGCCTAGTTTCTACAGATTTCCCCAGGAGTGGAACGGGAGCCAAGTCCCCAGGATACTGGAATAGCTCGCCAAAGGAGGGGCTAGAAGTCCACGCTCTGAGGTCAAGAGTCCCCTCCTGACCCACCTCCACAGGAGATGGAGCTGCCATCACACTCATGACTCCCTGGACAAGGCCACTGAGAAGGGACCACTGGGTGCAGGACTGAGCATGGCCTTACCATAGATGGAGTAGCCGGCCGTGGAGTTGGTGGCGTCCAGGTGTCGCTGGTGGAGCTCACTGTGGTTGAGCTCCAAGCACTCCTGTTTGGGGTCCAAGTCCCCTCCCAGCACTAAAATGTCACAGAAATCTAAGTTGTGAAGCATTTCTTCAAAAACTGCTGGTTTGGGGGCTGTAGGAAGACAGACACAGGGAAAACACAGGAGTGAGGACAGCTCAGGTCGTGGCCCTGACACACCGTCCTCCTCCTCCGTCACTGAACCCCAGGCTCAGGCTGGGTCAGGAGGAGAGGCTGGGGCATCCCAAATATCACCTCCACTGCTCAGATGGATGTCCAGGCAGCCCCTGAGGCTGGGCAGCACGAATTTATGTGAAGAACATGAACACAGCAGTCAAAAGATGTGAATTGAGGGCTTCCCTGGTGGCGCAGTGGTTGAGAGTCCGCCTGCCGCTGCAGGGGACACGAGTTCGTGCCCCGGTCCAGGAGGATCCCACATGCCGCGGAGTGGCTGGGCCCGTGAGCCATGGCCGCTGAGCCTGCGCGTCCGGAGCCTGTGCTCCACAACGGGAGAGGCCACAACAGTGAGAGGCCCGTGTACCGCAAGAGAAAAAAGAAAAAAGATGGGAATTTGAATACCAGCGCTGCTTCTGAGAAGCCGTATAGTATTAGAGAAACCACCTCCTGCTCAATTTCCTTATCTGTAAAGAGGGTAAGGGCATTGAGAAGATTGAAAACAATGTGTGGCACAGAATAGACGCTCAAGGAGGATTGGTCTCCTTTGGGACCAGAGATGAGTGCCCCTCCATCAGGCTCTCATAGCTTTCCCTGCGTGGTCATGGTGTGTGTCTCTCTCTGTCTCTCTCAGCAGACTCTGAGCTTCTGAAAGGCAGAAGTACTTTGCATGACTAACTCTTCAGTATCTGAGGGGCTGGCAATGACACATTGCTGAAGTGGAGCTGCACTGGTGATATAATTAAATAAGTAAATTTGTTAGTCTAGTTGGCAAGCTGTTGCATCCCTTGGCAAAGTTCCTCAGGGAAGGGTAGTCTGAGACACTCCATCTTCTTCTCCAGGGTGGGCAAGGTGTGGAAGTAAGTGGTCGGCTCGGGCTCCCAGACTTTTTGCCTTTGTGGCACCAACCCTACCATTTGCAGAGGACACCCCTCCCCTTGCCAGTTTATGGAAGGCTGGTCCTAGGGCTGGAGACTAGCCAGTCTGGTCCCTCTTCTTCACTGCAGTGTGGCGCTGACCTGGAGGTGCCGGCTCCCTACCCCCAGCCTCCAGGGGTGGCCTTTAGTGTGGAGGTGGGAGCACTTTCTCCATCACTAGAACTGTTGAATGTAATTGCCGCCTGTGGACTTTATCCTGGCATCTGTCCCAGGCCCTGGCAACATGGCGGTCAGCAGACCCATCTTTCCAACCCTTGTTCCTGTGTTTCTGGTTCCTGGACAGCCTAGCTGTCCTTGCCTGATACTATGACCCCAAGTTTCCCAGGGGAGTGTCTGAGTATTTGAATGCTGGACAGGTTGGCACTCCTAAATGAAAATCCTACTTTAAAATAAAAAGTGATTAGTAGTTGTGGAGTCCTTGCTATACGCTAGGCACAGTGCAAAGGAAATCCTAACAGACAGACACTAGAGGGGGTACTATTACTATTCCCATTTCACTGATGGGGGAATGGACAGTCCATGGGGTGGGGTGCTGTGGATTGCCTGGGGTCACACAGACAACAGGTGAGGAGCTGGACGGCAACCATGACCTTCTGATCCCACACTTTGTGAAAGTCTCAACCTCTGGGCCGGTGGTCTTTGAATTTTTTTTTTTTCTTTGCGGTACGTGGGCCTCTCACTGCTGTGGCCTCTCCCGTTGCGGAGCACAGGCTCCGGACGCGCAGGCTCAGCGGCCATGGCTCACGGGCCCAGCCGCTCCACGGCATGTGGGATCTTCCCGGACTGGGGCACGAACCCGTGTCCCCTGCATCGTCAGGCAGACTCTCAACCACTGCGCCACCAGGGAAGCCCCTTTGAATATTTTTGATCTTGCGGGCTTTTATTGAAAAATTTGTGAACTAGAGATCATTTAAATAAGTATATTTACTCATTAAGCAGACTGGTGTATTTTGTGCATGATAAAACATTTATGAAAACAAATGTTGGAAGGATTCACAAAAGATGAGAGAGCTATTTTAAATAATTATTTTATTTTGTTTAGTTTTTAAGGGATACCAGAAACATTTTTTGCTCTCAACGGATATATGTGGTTATAAATAATTTCGTACACTTACTTTTTAAATGCTTGCCAATCTCAATGGCTTCGTGTAGCGTTGGCAAAATCTAAAAGCACATTAATATACACTTAACGAAGTCTGTCATTAATAATGATACACGTATATCTCTCTTTCAAATGGCCTGTGGTTTCTGGGTTTTCTTGGGAGCTGTACTCTTGTCAGGTCAGGTTGGGTCATCCTGGCTCCTATGACCCAACTGCTGACTGATTGCTCACCCTAGGTAGGGGGCGTGTTCACCCCACCATTTTCTCTCGTTCTCTTGCGCTTGCATATGGACAAAATCTTCCATCAGTTTCCCTGATTCCCACTGTGCCGAAGGGACTGTACTGGGCTCAGGGACTTACTGGCAAATCAATAAGTTGGGCTCTGGAGGAGATCCTTGTCAGGTTTAATAAACAGATAATCACTACCGGGGGCTCGCCAGTGTGTGTGAGAGAGAGCGCTAGTGGCTGGAAGTGTACAGAGTGGTTGGGCGTGTACAGTACCAGCCTGGGGTCAGGGTGGTGGGGTCTTCTGGAAGAGGGGTTGCAGGTAGAGATTTTTGTCAGCAATAATGGGGAACGGGACAGAGAGGGACCTTCCAGGATGAGGGTAGAGAGTGAGTAGATATGTAAGCTAACACAGAGGGAGAGAGGGGTGTGATGTCATTGGTACTGAAACAGCACAAAGAGTGAGTCAATGAGGGCAGAAGATGGTGGTGGAGAGGGTCACGGGTGGCACATGCCATTAGCCTGCTCGTTTACGGCACCCATAATAATGATTATTCTTACAATGATAAAAGTGAAATTTGAAAAGTACTAACAATAGTTCTCGGGCACTTGGCTACGCAGCCTGCATGCACCTCTCATAAACAGAAGGTGAGATGTGGACCCAGATAATTGCTTGTCCCTGCGTTGCCTATAGGCTGATGTCAGGCCTCAGGAATCCAGATACTCTCAGCTACGGCCTGCAGCCACTGCAGTCGGAGGCCCTTCCTTTTCCTGTCTGATATTAGCCACAGATGAGGGCAAGAGGGAAGATCACATGACCTAATGCACCTTGAAGTGTAACCGGGAAACGGTGCTGCCCAGACAGGTGGTATAACACCATCTATTTTTGTGAGCTAAGAAGGGCTGTCTTGCCAGGCATCCCATTTGCTGGGGACCAGCATGGTTTAAGGCAGGGGGTAGTTAGGATTATTACAGAAGCAGCCCTTCGGGAACTCAGACCCACTGGCACTAGCCCATCGTTAGCAGCTGCTTTGGGAGGGGGAGAGGGAGAGTTGAAAACATTCTTTTGGAGGAGGCAGCAAAGGATGGTTCTCAAACTCGTATTCCTCCCATAGATCTGGGCCCCAGGTTTTCCTGCCTTCCTTCCATATCCTTCCATCCCTCTCCCCCCACCAGCCGAATATACTGTAGCTTTCAGTGCAACTCAGTGTTTCTTCCCGGCAGACAATTCAAATTACTTTTACTGAACAGCCCTCCTGACAATGAAACTGTTGGAAAGAACACCTGGAAAGTTCCCTGAGCATTGAGAGTGATATCGCTGAAGGAGACTTTTATGGGGTATACATTAAGATGCAGCTCTATTTTTTTCTCCATGCTTCTTTAACTTTCTTCTCATTACCAAAATAATACACGTGTACTACAGAACATTTTGCAGTTGTAGAGAAGTGAAGGGGTGCAGAAACAAATTGGCTCTTTTGCTGCTTCTCAGAGAATATCACTGTTAGCATTAGGTGTGTTTCCTTCTGGGCATTTTTCTACATATTTTTTTTCTTGACAGAGTTGCGATCACTCTACACGTAGCTACTCTGTAATTTGCATCTTGCTTTTTTTTTTTAAACTTACTGTTTGGCCTAAGTGCCTTCCCTCCAACATCATACCTCTTCTATGGGGGTGCCACAATTTTCTAAGCCATTCATCCCTCTCTGTTATTTATCTGCATTGTTTCCAGGCTTTTTTGTTCCGTTATCATAAATTACCCTGCTATGGTGAACAATACCTCAGTTGTCCCGAAGTGTGATTGACGAGAATTATACTTCATGTGAGAATTTAAGGTTCCACCCCCCCCAACCCAGTGTGCGCCTGTACCTGTGGTCTTCAAGTCACCGGGGGCCTTGGTTTTGGTGAAGGTGCTCACAATCTTGATGTCGGGGAAGAGGGTAACCCCTTTGGTGCTTTCAAACTGGGCAGTGGGTCTCCAGAAGCGGTCCGTGCCATGGAGGGTGATCTGGGGCTCGACAGCCTGCAGCACCATCACGTAGGCGTCCACGTCAGGGAGGCTGATACACACATCTTCTCCAAAGCACCTGGGAAAACAGCAGTCATGGCAACTGAAGAGCAAACCCTGGAATCATCCGGCCATGGACAAAGATACATACAGCCACCTCTAGTCCTCGACGAGACATCCTGACTGCCCGAGAGCCTCTGAGGATGTCAACAGACATCCAGATTCCAAGCCACATTTTAGTTAAAACTACTAGCAATCTAGGGACTTGAAAGGATTAGCTCCTGGGTGAAATAGGAATTTTCTATACCACCAACAAGTAACCATTAGACCTTTACTTATCCTTTAACAAAGTAATCAATGGCAACATTAATTAGACAGCAACTGCTTGTTACGTGCATAAGGATTTGGTAAATAAATTGTCTCGCTGGTTAGTTACAGCCATCTCACTGAGTGAGACCCCAGGGCTAAGCTCTCCTGCCTGCCGGAACAGCGTATATGTTCTCTCTCTACAAGGATATCACACAAGTGCGGTGCCTCTTCCAGATGTACCAGCAGACTGCTATTGTAAGCATACTCCTTTTTCCTGATCCACTGCCACAAAAATATCTGGGAGCCAGAGTGGTGTGACAACAAGAGCAAAGCCTCGGAAGTGAGACAGGCAAGGGTCCATGCCCGGCTCTGCCACTCCTGGACTGGGAGGCTCTGGGCAAGGGGCACGACTCCTGTGAACCTCAGTCTCTTCATCTATACAGTGGGGATGAATAATTAATTACCTTATAGTAGCAAGGCTTAAATGCAGGTGACATGTAGATAGGACGCTGCCCAAGAGCCTGCATCATGGTTGGAGCTCAGTACATGTTGACAGATCTGACACTGTCATCCGACCTCATCAGGCATGTGTGTCACTGGCACTCTCTGCTGATCATCTAGACCAAAGACCTAAGCTAAAATGGAGAACCCCAGGGTCTAGAGAGATGCTCTGGGAATGATGGGTGGACTCCAGCTGGTGGCAGCCATCAACTTGCATCCCTTGGCAAAGCTCCTGGGGGAAGGGTAGGCTGAGACACTCCAACTTCTTCTCCAGGGTGGGCAAGGTGTGGAAGTAAGGGGTCGGCTCGGGCTCCCAGACTTTTTGCCTTTGTGGCACCAACCCTACCATTTGCAGAGGACACCCCTCCCCTTGCCAGTTTATGGAAGGCTGGTCCTAGGGCTGGAGACTAGCCAGTCTGGTCCCTCTTCTTCACTGCAGTGTGGCGCTGACCTGGAGGTGCCGGCTCCCTACCCCCAGCCTCCAGGGGTGGCCTTTAGTGTGGAGGTGGGAGCACTTTCTCCATCACTAGAACTGTTGAATGTAATTGCCGCCTGTGGACTTTATCCTGGCATCTGTCCCAGGCCCTGGCAACATGGCGGTCAGCAGACCCATCTTTCCAACCCTTGTTCCTGTCTTTCTGAAGGTGCCAGGTGACTCCCTTTCTGATTCTCAGGAGTTTTTCTGGGGTCCCCTTCCTAGCTGCCCTCCCAAGCAGCTGTTTGGCTGAGAAATGATTTGATAGGCCAGTAAGGGTGTTATTTAGAGGTCACAGTGATGGTCTCATCTCCTTAATTTAACTCTGATCCCTGGGGACAAGAACCATGACTTTTCTTTCTCTTGCATACTCATGGTATTTAGGAGCTCTATCAAGGCTAGGTTGGTTAATTTAATTCAATTAATAAACATTTGTTGAGCATGATACTATACACAGAAAAATCCTAAAGATGCTACCAAAATCTGTTAGAACTAATAAATGAGTTCAGTAAGTTGCAGGATACAAATTAATATATAGAAATCTGTCGTGATTCTGTACACTGACAACAACCTATCAGAAAAAGAAATTAAAAAACAATCCCATTTACAATTGCAACAAAAAGAATAAAATACCTAGGGATAAATCTAACCAAGGAGGTAGAAGACCTCTACTCAGAAAACTACAAGACATTGAAGAAAGAAATTAAAGACATTACAAACAAATGGAAAGATATACCATGCTCATGGATTGGAAGAAATAATATTAGTAATGTGACCATACGACCCAAGGCAATCTACAGATTCAATTCAATCTCTATCAAAATGCCAATGGTATTTTTCACCAAACTAGAACAAATAATTCTAAAATTTGTTTAAAACCATAAAAGATCTCAAATAGCCAAAACAATCTTGAGAAAGAAGAACAAAGCTGAAGGTATCACACTCCTGACTTCAGACTATGCTACGAACCTAGAGTAATCCAAACAGTATGGTATTGGCACAAAAACAGACACATAAGTCAATGGAACAGAATAGAGAGCTCAGAACTGAACCCATGCATATATGGTCAATTAATCAATGATAAAGGAGGCAAGAATATAAAATGAGGAAAAGACAGCTTCTTCAATAACTTGTGTTGGGAAAACTGGACATCTACGTGCAAAAGAATAAAACTGGACTACTTTCTCACACCATACACAAAAGTAAACTCAAAATGAGTAAGACCTGAAACCATAAAACTAGAAGAAAGCATAGGCAGTATGCTCTTTGACATTGGTCTTAGCAATATTTTTTTGGATGTGTCTGCTCAGGCAACAGAGACAAAAACAAAAATAAACCTATGGGACTACATCCAACTAAAAAGCTTTTGCACAGTGAAGGAAACTATCAACAATATAAAAAGCCAGCCTGATGAATAGGAGAAGATATTTGCAAATAATCTTATATAGTAAGGGGTTAATATCCAAAATATACAAAGAATTTATACAACTCAACAGCAAAAAACAGATAACCCAATTAAAAGGTGGGCAGAGGACCTGAATAGACATTTTTGCAAAGAAGACATACTGATGGCCAACAGACACATGAAAAGATGTTCAACATCACTAATCATCAGGGAAATGTGAATCAAAACCACAATGAGGTACCACCTCATCCCTGTCAGAATGGCTAATATCAAAAATAAAATAAATAAAAAGTGTTGGCGAGCATGTAGAGAAAAGGCACTAAACACTCTAAAAAGGCACTAAACACCTCTAAACACTATTGGTGGGAATGTAAATTCGTGCCGCCACTATGGAAAACAGTATGGAGGTTCCCCTCAAAAACTAAAAATAAAGCTGCCATATAATCTAGCAATTTCACTTCTGGGTATTTACCTGAAGAAAATAAAAATGGTAATTCGATAAGACATATGCACACTAATGTTCATTGCAGCATTATTTACATTAACCAAGATATGGAAGCAACCTAACTGTCCAAGGATAGATGGATGGATAAAGAAGATGTGGTTTTATATATTTATGGTGTGTGTGTATATATATATATTTGTATATATATGTAGTATATATATATTTATGATATATATTTGTAATATAGTATATATTTAACACATATTAATGCTATAATAATAATAAATGATATGTATATATATATATATATACACACACATGGAATATTACTAAGTCATGAGAAAAAAATATCTTGCAATTGGCAACAACACGAATAGATCTAGAGGGTGTTACGCTAAGTGAAATAAGTCAGAGAGAGACTGTATGGTTTCACTTCCATGTGGAATCTGAAAAACAAAACAAAAACAAACTCATAGATTCAGAGAACAGGTGGTTGCCAGAAGGGAGGGGGTTGGGGGTGGGGTGAAATAGGTGAAGGCGATTAAGAGGTACGCACCTCCAGTTATAAAATAAAAAATCCACAGGGCTGTAACATACAGCATAAGGAATATGGTCAATAACATTGTAATAACTCTATAGGGACATATGGTTACCAGACTTATCATAGTGATCATTTCATAGTGTATGTAAATATCAGATCACTAAGCAGTACACCTGAAACTAACAAAACATTGTATGTCAACTATATTTCACTTAAAAAAAAAAACAACAAAAAGAGAACACAGATCCATTGGGGTGTCCTCATAGGGAGAGCAGAGAAGCTGCCAATAGTTGAAGAGAGGTGAATCCTGTTTTGCGAGAAAACATTCCCAGGGACCATCGCTGATGCCTTGACTGAGCCCCAGGCTGCCCAGCATCCACTCACTGGACCTTGGAAGAGACTTTCAGGCGCCGCACACCCGCGGTTGGGAACTGCCTGGAGTTGATGTAGGAGACCTTCTGGAGGGCACGGTTGATGTTCCCAATGTCGTCACCTTCCATCACCAGGACAGACTGCGAGGGGTTGAAATGATACTGGAAGACAGAAAGCAGTATCACAGGAGAGAATGATCAACCATGTACCCAGTCTCATGGAGACCCTCCATCTCCATGCAAAGGCCACTAAGGCCCGCACAGGCGTCTCCAGAGCATCTGCAAGTGCAGGAGCTGTGTGCACAGGTAACTGTTTTAACCCCTCAAGCAATCCCTGCTGCCCTCTGGTGGGCTTCGGGACCCTCCTCTGTAAGATTCCCTGTGGATTATAAACTCCTGGTAATACCACCGGGAGCCACAGGATGAATTCTGAAATCCCAGACACAGTGCTCTTGGGGCCCAGCCTTTGGTGGGCTCTGGGCTACTATGGGGCCCTTCCCAGAAACTTTCAGCTCTTGGACTGCCACACCTCAGCTCATAGCCCGGAAACCTGGGGCTTTTGTTCCTTTTGCTGTCTTGACTTTGGCCTTGAACTGCTCCCCCATTCACCCTGCACTCCACCTCCTGACCCATGTCCCATCTTTTTAGTTTCCAACCTTAAAGTTCATTTTTAAGTTAATGACCTCCCTTCTCTCTTAGATCTGATTCTTGGTCTTGCCTTCTAGGTGCTAAACTCTGGTTTCCCATGAGTTTTAATCACTTGCTGTTTACACGCCTGCCAGCTGCCCTAGCTTTGTTATCTATCTATCCTATCCTGGGTCCCTGGTATCCCACGCTGGGTGAAGGCCAAGGGGCTACGATGCTCCCCAGTGAGTCACTTGGGCCCTCAAACCAGATAAAGTAGATCCAGACTTGTCTCTTCCATGGTGTTCCCAGCAGTTACTCTTCTTTGAATGGAGCATGGAGCATATATATTCAAGTATATATATGTGCTAAGTGAAAGTGTCCATCTTATTCCTATCTCCTATCCAACCAATTTCCTCAACCTTATCCCACAGGTAATCACTGTTCCATTAATTTCTTAGTGACGAATTGCATTATTGTTCAAAATTAGTTGTTTCCCCTCCCAGTGAGATGCTTATAGAAGCCTGTCAACAGGCTTGATCATGTGATTTATGGTACTCTTCCATACAGGATATACATTTTTGTCCTGTTGTGCTCAATAGTGGTCATGTGACTTGCTTGGCCAACAAAAAGTGGGCAGAAGTATTGTTTGGTTCACACCTGGGTGGTAGATTTAACAGCCAGTTAATTCATGGTGCCATGTCCCTCTCCCTCTGCCATGAAATCTGCAAAGTTCCCTAATGGTCTATCAGCCTGGGTCTCACAGTGAGGGGGCCAGAGCTGCAGCCAGTCTTGAATGGGCATGAAGTGCACACAATAAAAAACAATTGCTGTATAATTCACTGAAATTTTAGTCACTTGTTACTGCAGCATAACCTAGCGTATCCTGACAGTTATACTTAAGCATTTTATGAATATATAATCAATGAATATAGATTCCCATTTTTCTCCTTTCTTACACCAAAGGTAGCTTGTTACACACTATACTGTACTTTGCTTTTTTCACTTAGCTTTTGTCTTGGAGATCTTTTATTTTTTTTTAAGTTGTATAATATTATTTAATATTAAATAATTCATTTAACCAGTCTCCTAATATGAACATTGGGTTATCTCCAGTCTTATACTAATAATGGCACAATGAATAATCTTATATATATAACATTTCCTAAGTGTGTAAATGTATCTGTAGAATAAATCCCTACAAGGGAAATTGCTAGGTCAAAGAGTATATGCAGTTTAAATTTTGACACATGTTGCAAATTTTCCATTGCTAGGGATTATACCAATATGCTCTCCCTCTCATAGCGTATGAGAATGTTCTTTCAAAACCTCAACAACAGAGCATGCTGTCAAACTTGGGACTTTTGCCAATCTGATAGGTGATAAATACTATCTTAGTGTAGTTTTATTTTGCATTACTCTTTCCATGAAGTAGATTGAGTATGTTTTCAAGCTTTTAAGGGGAAATCTGTCTATGTTAGCTTTTCCCTGATATGACTCAGATGTCTTTACAAGAGTTCCTGTTCTGTGTCCGGACCCTATCAGGAGGTAGTTATCTCATGAGCACTGTGGTGCCATTGTCCCGCATAATGAGTCCCTTGCATTGTGACCCCCAGCCAACTGATAGCTCAGTCTTTGTCTCTTTCAACTATCTTATGATTGTTTCATTGTTACCTCCTCCTTGAAGCCTCCCCAGCTTCCCTCACTTAGGTCCCCACTGAGCTCCTATAGTGCTATGAAATGGTAGTATAATTATTATAGTGCAGTGACTACGAGCTCACTGAAGACAGGGGCTCCGACTGTTATCCCCGAATCTCAGAACCTTGTCCTAGTGCCCCAGAAGCCCCTGTTAGATGAAAGAGTGAATGGTCCCCCGCTGCCGTCACTGTTCTTCTTTCCCTATGATCCGGTTTCCTCCTGTCCTCAAAGCCCTGAGCAGGGTCTCTCTGAGCTGCGACGCCTGGTCACAAGCACTGTTCCCTATGCTGGATTCAGGAGCCCCTGGGCATATGCACAGGTGACGTTACAGTCGGCCTCTTGTGGGTCTCTCTCTTGCTGGGGCTGACTCACTAGCTTAGCGTGCTCAGCCGTGGAGATGCCACATGCTGGTGAATCATCAATAGTTCTGAGTGTTTTACAGATCATCCATTTCTCATTTGAGCAGATTGAAAGTCATTCTTCTAAATATACCACTTAAGTTTCCATGTATTTTGCGCTCTCCCCGTCCCTGCCAACCCCTGCTGTAACAGTCTTTTGGTGCTTTTGCTGTCTGTCTGTCTGTTTGCCCCCCACCAGCAGACTGTGAGCACCTCGAGGGCAAGGTCCACTGACTTTATTCAGCATCCAGAGGGTCCAGTACACGACCAGCATGAGACAAGATGATGCCCCCTGCAGAAAAGGCCAATCTCCGAGCCGTGCATGAGGGCTGAACAGAAAAATCAAGCAGTTCATCCAGAAGGATGGACTGGGCAGCAACCCGTGGCATCAGCAGAGGGCACGCCCACTGAAGCCTCCTAAGGAGAGGACGGGTGAGGGAATGTGTTGGATCTCTAGTGAATACCCAAGTCTGGCTGCCAGAGCATCCCAAAGACTGCCACAGGGCTTGAGGTGGGCACTGGCTAGCCATCAACACGGTTCTTGCAGGATCAATTAAACCCTCCACTAGAACAGGTTTTGCTTGTATGTTTGTGTTGTCTTTCGTGGCATGACTGCGGGTCGGTCTCTGGTTTTGCGAGACTCGGTGGTATTGGCATTTCCACAGGGGCAGGAGATGGCTTCCTGGGGACCTAGCAAAAGGTGATAGCACTCACTCTCCCTGGAAAGCTGGGCTGTAGCCACAGTGACTCCTTTCTTTGAACCAAGAAGCGGTTAGACAGATGGTCTGAGCAGAATGGTCAGCTGTCCTGGAGGGTCAGGCTGGGACATCGGTGAAGTCCCTGCCGAAAGCCCTGGCCTGTTCTTTGAGGACAGGCGGGCTGTGGCCCTCCAGGCACCTCGCCCTCCCTGCCAGCTCCTCTGGGCGGGGACAGATGAAGATTCCCTGCAATAGAGGCTCTTCTGTTGCAACTGTCACGCAGGATTACTTTTCAAAAGAAGCTGGGGCATCAGCAATGCCAAGTGCAAGGTCAGCCCAGCAGGAGAAGGAAACTGTGATTTGCTGAGAGCCTAGTTATCAGGTTTTCTAGGGGAGATCTGTATCTATATCTATATGTATATCTATATATATCTATATCTATATATCTCATCTGTGTGTGTATCTTTGCTATATTTGATGTATAAATATAGGTAAGGATATATAAAATATATATATGTTATTCAATTCTTACATCACTACAAAATAATACTAAGTCCATTTTACACACAAGGAAATTGGGGCTTAAAGGATTAAAGCACCTTGCCCAAGGTCACCCAGGTCATGAATATCCGTACTGTGCTTTGAACCTAAGAGGGCTTTGTCCCAAAGTTCTTGCTCTTTCCCACTCTTCCACACTAGAGATGACAATTTGGCAGGGATGACGCTATGAAAATCAGAAGTGTGTATTCTTCAGGAATGTGGCGATTCCACAGTGTCTCATATGGATACATAACAACAACCACCTCGATCATGTGATGACTCCAGACATGCTGGAGAAATAGCTGGAAATATGCATGATCCAGGGGAAAACAAGTGAGAAGAGGAACCCATGTGGGACCCTGTGAGTAGACGGGATGTTTCCTTAATCACGGCAGGCCCTTACTTTCTGGACTAGCCAGAGGGGAGGGAGGAGGCCAGGAGCCAGTAGAGAAAATACTAGTCATTATTCAAAAAAGAAATGAGGGATGAAGGAGGAAAGGCAGGTAGGAAGCATTTTTTTTTTTTTTTTTTTTTTTTTTTTGCGGTACGCGGGCCTCTCGCTGCTGTGGCCTCTCCCGTTGCGGAGCACAGGCTCCAGACGCGCAGGCTCAGCAGCCATGGCTCACGGGCCCAGCCGCTCTGCGGCATGTGGGATCTTCCCAGACCGGGGCACGAACCCGTGTCCCCTGCATCGGCAGGCGGACTCTCAACCACTGCGCCACCAGGGAAGCCCCAGGAAGCAGTTTTAATCATTTTCAAGAATGCCTTCTAATCTGAGTCGTGAGGCGGAAAGAGCCTAGACTTATTTTGGCCAAGTCCCTGAGCCCCAGCCTCCTTATTTCTGAAATGGGGTCATAATATTTAACTTGTTGTGAGAAGTAGGGATAATGAGCTTAAAGCAGCCCCCAAGTGGGTGCACCGTAACGTCGCGTGTGTTATCATTAACTTCTCATACAGTGAACTAGTTCTTGCCCGCCGCGCCTTAAGGATGGGAAAGGATCGTTTGCAGTGACTGGTTCTGAGCAGGTGGTATTCGAAAAAGTCAGATGAGCCTCCTCCACTCCCCACAGCTCCGGGTGCCACTTCATTTAGCACTTCCTCTTTCACAGGCTAGGACCGCTATGTAGGAATTGCTATGGTTCTTAATTTATAGTTCTAAGAAAGTGTGGCTTTTAAGTCCAGCATCTTTGGTTTATGTGTTCTGTGGTGCTTGGAATCCTGCAACTGTGGCCCCATGGGATGGTCCAGAGCAGAGAAGATCCACGCAGAGGCAGGGAGCAAATCCAGAATCAGAGAGGGGACAGATGCTGGATCTGTTGGAGGACAGATTTCACTGGCTTGACAAAACACTGAGGGAACAATACAAACAGTAGACCAAGGATCAAACCCCAGGCTCTGCCTGTGAGGATATCTGTATGAAATGTGCCATGAGGGGCTTGCCTGGGCCAGCTGCCATGAACTTGACAGGTGGAATGCTGGCCTTTGCAGTACAGGCGGTCTTGTGAGTTTCCTTCAGACAGGTGATTAGCCATTAGAGCACCTGTGTGTATGTGTTTCATGCATGTTAAACAATGTTCTGGAAAGTCATCCATGCTTTACCCTGCTTGTGTGCTCCTCCCATCTTCCCCCTCTGACCAGGGCTCCAGGGTGAGCATCCTGAGCCCCACGCCTGTCCAGATCATGCTCCCTTGCATGGAGCCCTTCAATGGTTGCTTGTTGCCAACAGAAAAAAAAAGTAAACACCAGATATTAACAAGGCCCCATGACCTGGCCTCTGCCTACCTCTCTGGTCCCGCTTTCTAGCTTTCCTCCTGCAATTTGGGCACTTGTAACACTGGCTTCCTGCCTAGAGTGACCGCCCTGCCCTCTCCCTTGCCACCCACTGCCTGCCTTTCTCCTGCTTGGTTCTTACCCGTCCTAAACAATACGCTCAGACTTCACCTCCTCCAAGGAGCCTTCCCTCACTGCTGTTGCTCCTGGTTCTGAAGCTCTGGAGCAGAACTGCCTGGGGTCACATTCTGGCTGTGCTCCTGACTCACTCTGGGATCCTTGGCAACTTTCCTTTCTCCTCCAGGCCTCCATTCCTCATGTGCAAAATGGGAAGATTCATGGTACATTTATCATAGGTTGTTCTGGGGCTTAAGTGAATTAAACCCATAAAGGTTTTAGAACAGTGCCTGGTACCCAGGAGACCCTCAGTAAATATCAGTGCTCATAATCATTGGAGCACCAGATGACAGGTGTCTGCTTGGGCCATCGAGTGCCCCAAAGACAGTAATCTTGGAACATTCATTTTCGTGTCCCTCTCCGCAGCCCAGAACCAAATTATACGGGTGTCCGCGGAATGTTTGCTGAAGTGACCGCAACGTGAAGTCGAGGCATGATTTGCCCAGATCACTGGTCCCTCCAAGGCCAGCCCAAGTCAGAGCCCCACAAGCAGTCGGCCACTGACAGCGTGAATGAGAGGGCCCTCTGTTGGAGGGGTGACCCCCGTCCAGGAGAGGCAGGCCTGGGGTGGGGAGGCCGGGCAGCTCCATGGGCAGTGCTGAGTGGGGACGGATGGGAGGTGGTGGGAAACCTCTGTTCTGGTCACTCCCTCCTTGGGAAACCTTCACAGCCGCTGGGGCCTCATGGGGCTGTCCTGTGTCCCTGGAGACAGAGGGTGGGCCGCCCTCACTCCCAGAGAGGAGGCCAAGGGGCTGCCTGCTGTCACTGGGGTCCGCTATGATGGAGCGGGGGCTGTGATGATGTTTACCCTGCTCTTTGCTCAGGACCCCGAGGCCTGATGCGGGCAGGCGCTCCTCGGTCCAGGTGAGGCCAGATCTATCCCTGCCCATCGTGGGCGGGGAGGTGCTTGATGAGGACCGTCAGCCACATCCTGTGCCCCTCAGGAGGAGCTTTTCTCAAAATGCAGCTTGGATTCCCTTGGATCGTTTGAAGAGTTTTATTTTGTGTGGATGACAAAATCGTGAATCTGTTCATATTCCCTTTGGCAGCCAGACATTGCCTGGAGCCCAGTCTGGGCCTCAGCTTAACAACATAAGACCCAGTGACCTCTGCATCTGCTTTCTAATTCCACCCACCCCGGGGTGACCTTCCTTTGTAATTAGTAGTCTCCATGGTCCAAACTTTTAATCCGACTTTTCTGTATTTCTGAAAGTTATGCCTGCATGCTCCCTCAGTTCCTTTGGGCAAATAAACAACAATGCAACCCACCAACCCAGGAAACTCACAAAGCACAAAGCACTGTCTCACCGGGAGCAATGCTGGCTCCTTCCTTACCTTTATTCCTTGGCCCAGTCTTTCCAGGGAATTGATATCCAGCCCTTCCTTGCAGGCCTGCAGGCAGGAAATCACCTTCTGACTGTCCATTTTGCCAGGGCGGATGGTGAGACTGGCCAGGCTGCCATGGAAGAATTGAGCAAAGCGCGGCTTGGTGACTTCTCCTCCTAAAAGATAAAGAAGCATCGTTATTTGCCCTGCGGACATTGGGTAGGAAACGTCGCTTCAAGGCGCCATCTGGCTGGGGAACCAAGAACACAGTGGCTGCATCCCCTAAACCCGAGCTTTTCCTTCCAAGTGGTGAGCGCAGAGTTGTGAAGCCCGAGTCTCAAGAGGATGTCATTGGCCGCCAAGACCTTGGCCCTCCGCCAGGTGCACCTATTTAGGAATCTGGAATTCCTGAATTTAAAACATTTACTTTCAGAGGCACGGGCTGTCTTAAAAGACAGAAGGGCCTACAGAGTAAAAGTAGGAGAGAGAGAATCTACCAGTGACGAAAGACGCGCCGTGTGCCAGGCTGTCTGCTGGGGGCTTCACCTGAGCGAGCCTGCAGAGAAGGGATCATTGTTTCCAACTGACAGATGAAGAACCCTGGGACTCAGAAAGGTTGAGGGACTTGCCCCAGGACACACAGCTAAATGCTGGAGCTGGTACTCTAGTGGTGTATGTGACTGCAGAGCTGGCATTTGCTCTCCTGTATTCATTCCACAGAGAGGCTGGCATGCGATTGAGGGGTCCTAGAAGCCCCATGTCCCTGGGTTCTGGCTTTCTCACAGTGAGTTGATTTCACATCAGCTCTGATCCAGGTTCTCTGGCATATAAGGGCTTCCTTGATTCTGTTCTACCTCTGACCTTCTTCTCGTCACCCAAGAGTTTTTTTTTTACTGTTTCCTCTACTGGTTGTGCTGAGTCCTGTCTGAGCCCAGGTCGGCTCTTCTGCATGTGAAATTGATCAACGCGGCTTGTGTTGCAAAGGCAGCCTGGAAGCCACCTCTTGACATTTTTCTCCCTCATTTCCTTAAAATAAAAGCCCCCCTAAGGTCCACTGGAAGCCTCACCTCCTCCACGAGGCCCTCCCCACTGACTTCACTGAGCACAGACCCCTTCCATCCCTGGGCAGCTTATGTCAATGATCTTAGTCTTGATCTTGCACTTCTGTTTGTTCGGAGAGGTAGCTGAATGTACAGGAGAGATGGATCTGGGTGGAAATCCAGCTCTGCTAATTCCCTGAGGAGGTTCTATTGCCTCTCTGAGCCTCCACGTGCTTGTAGGGGACATGGCTGGGTTTTGTTTCCTGGTTCTCCTGCGCTGTCTCAGCAGTGGTCCCCATCAGTGTGCTCCATGAGAAACCTCCCTGTGTACAGCTTTCCCCAGCATCTGGAGGGCAGGTTCCTGGAAGGTTCTTTCAGAGTAACACCACAGCGATTTCTCTGCCTTTCAGTGAGCCACGCTGTGTCAGCAAAGTCTGGACCTCTGCCTGGGTGGCAGAGGGTTCTCCACAGGGTGCTCTTTCTCAGCCCTGGGGAGGGTGGGTGTCCTGATATCTGCATTCCTATAGCCTTCAGAGGTCTCTCTGCTTAGCAGCTAATCCTTCATTATTCTAACACGCTGTTATAGTTAATAATTTTTTATATTTCCTTGTTGAAATTACTGTGTGGTTTCTCTCTCCTGACTGGGTCCAGACTGATACACCTTCTAGGGTTGCACACATACATTTGCTCACACCCGTTCCTCTCACACTGAGATACCACCTCCAGACTGCTCAGATCAGGCAGATCCCACTGGTTCTTCAAGGCCCCTTAAGCCCCCTGCTTACCTTGCCCTCTCCCTGCTCTGAGTCTGGAACACAATAGTTCATTTTAATGCACCCTCACAGCTCAGCATTGTTAGTTAATGTATGTGTGCTTTATGTCTTCAATAGCCTATAAGGGGTGGTTCTTGACTTCCACTACACATTTTAATCACCTGGGGATATTTAAAAAGATAAACTGACCCTGGTGAGGGGTCCCACCCCTAGAGATTGTGACCTAACTGGTGTGGGGAGTTTTTTTTTTTTAAATTGAAGTATAGTTGATTTACAACGTTGTGTTAGTTTCAGTTATATGGCACAGGTTCTTTCCCCCATAAGTTATTACAAAATATTGACTATAGTATAGTTCCCTGTGCTGTATAGTAGGTCCTTGTCGGTTATCTATTTTCTGTATAGTAGTGTGCATATGTTAATCCCAACCTTCTATTTATCCCTCAGCCCTGTTCTTTCCCCTTTGGTAACCATAAGTTTGTTTTCTATGTCTGTGAATCTCTTTCTGTTTTGTAAATAAGTTCATTTGTATCTATTTTTTTTAGATTCCACACATAAGTGATTTTATAATATGATATTTCTTTCTCTGTCTGACTTACTTCACTTAGTGTGATCATCTCTAGGTCCACTCACGTTCCTGCAAAATGTCATTATTTCATTTTGATGGCTGAGTAATATTCCACTCTGTATATATACCACATCTTCTCTGTCCATTCCTCCGTCTGTCTCTTTCAGGTGAATCAAACATGAAGTCAAGGTTAAGAACCAGTGGGCTATACACTTCTTGAGGCCAGGCTTCTGCATACTCCTTGAGTCAGCTCTCTCCTTTATACCACCCACAGGCTTACTCTTGCCCTTCTCCATACGCTGCTAGAATTTATTGTTTAAGTCTGTCTCCTGGATGGCAGGGAGTACTCATGCAGGGTTCATTGTAATGAAGACAATACTGAACAGGTATTAGGGGCTGAGGGCTGCCCCAGGCACTTTGCACAAGTTGGCTCATTTATCCCTCTCAGTAACATGGGCCCCTGTCCCTGTGTCATCAAACATCTTGCACCCTGCCTTGCACACAGCAGACACTTCATAATTGTTTGCTGAATTGAAGAAGATGGTCCAGCAGAAGTGTAGACCTGTGGTGCCTCTCCAGCATCCATCTCACTCCTGTCCTCTTGCAATGGCAGCCCTGAGGTTTGGGGGGTTGACTTGAGTTCCAGGGATGGACTCTGTTTAGTCAAAGGTAATCAGGTTATTCCGTCTCCATTGCTCCAGGGACAAAATGAGGCATATACTTGGGACCCCTCGTACCAAGATGAAGCCAGTCAGCATCTGGCATCCAAAAAGCCATAGGAGTTGGTCTAGGGATAATCATAAGACCAAATTTAAGCCAGTGAGATGAGCGGAGAGATTGACTGGCAGCCTCTGGGAAAAGAGCTTCCATCTTCTCTCTAGAAAGCTTCTGGAACCTACTCTTGCTCTCTTTCCCTGGAGATCATTATGTGAAGACAGAAGGCTGAGAGCGGCCGCAGCCATCCTGCAAGCAGACCAGGGACAACCAAGGCAATTCCTGGAGGGGGCGGAGCCAGGACAGCAGAGCAGGCTGAGCGAACCCTGAGCAGACCTCCTCACTGCTTTACCACGGGGTGTCCTCAGCTGTGGCAGCCAATCATCCATCTTTACAGCTTAAGCTGCTTTAACTCAGACCATTGTTACTTGACACCCAGAGCATCTTCACATTGGAAATGAAAGAAGCCTCTGTTGAAGTGATCAGTCCACAGATTTGGCTTTCAGGGATGACCTGAGGTGGCCATGGCTTTGGATATGGGGGAGCCAATGTGGAGTCTTTGGATTTAGGGCCTCGAAGCCCTCATGGACACGGCGCTCCTCACAGCCATTAGCATGTCCCTGCCCTAGTAAAGGAACACTTCTGTTGATCTGCAGGAAGAAGGGTGTGAGCCTGGGTTTGAATGGTAGAGCTGCCACTCTCCAAGGCATCCAGGTGGTCATCCCTTCCCCGCCTTGTCCCCCACTTGGAGCAGCAGATCCAACAACAACTTTCAATTACTGGCATGAACTATGTGCCCAATGCTGTTGAATCTTCATCAAACTCTTGGGACGTAGGTACTTATTCTTTTTTATTTATTTATTTATCTTTTACATCTTTACTGAAGTATAATTGCTTTATAATGTTGTGTTAGTTTCTGCTGTATAACAAAGTGAATCAGCTATATGTATACATATATCCCCATATCCTCTCCCTCTTGCACCTCCCTCCCACCCTCCCTATCCCACCCCTCTAGTTGGACACAAAGCACTGAGCTGATCTCCCTGTGCTATGCAGCTGCTTCCCACTAGCTATCTATTTTACATTTGGTAGTGTATATATGTCCATGTCACTCTCTCACTTTGTCCCAGCTTACCCTTCCCCCTCCCTGTATCCTCAAGCCAATTCTCTACTAGGTCTGTGTCTTTATTCCTGTCCTGCCCCTAGGTTCTTCATGACCATTTTTTTGTTTGTTTTTTAGATTCCATATATATGCGTTAGCATACGGTATTTGTTTTTCTCTTTCTGACTTACTTCACTCTGTATAACAGACTCTAGGTCCATCCACCTCACTACAAATAACTCAATTTTGTTTCTTTTATGGCTGAGTAATATTCCATTGTATATATGTGCCACATCTTCTTTATCCATTTATGTGTTGATGGACACTTAGGTTGCTTCCGTGTCCTGGCTATTGTAAATACAGCTGCAATGAACATATTGGTACATGACTCTTTTTGAATTATGGTTTGCTCAGGGTATATGCCCAGTAGTGGGATTGCTGGGTCGTATGGTAGTTCTATTTTTAGTTTTTTAAGGAACCTCCATACTGTTCTCTATAGTGGCTGTATCAATTTACATTCCCACCAACAGTGCAAGAGGGTTCCCTTTTCTCCCCACCCTCTCCAGCATTTATTGTTTGTAGACTTTTTGATGATGGCTGTTCTGACCGGTGTGAGGTGATACCCCATTGTAGTTTTGATTTGCATTTCTCTAATGATTAGTGATGTTGAGCATCCTTTCATGTGTTTGTTGGCAGTCTGTATATCTTCTTTGGAGAACTGTCTATTTAGGTCTTCTGCCCATTTTTGGATTGGGTTGTTTGGTTTTTTTGATATTGAGCTGCATGAGCTGCTTGTATATTTTGGAGATTAATCCTTGTCAGTTGCTTCATTTGCAAATATTTTCTCCCATTCTGAGGGTTGTCTTTTCGTCTTGTTTATGGTTTCCTTTGCTGTGCAAAAGCTTTGAAGTTTCATTAGATCCCATTTGTTTATTTTTGTTTTTATTTCCATTTCTCTAGGAGGTGGGTCAAAAAGTATCTTGCTGTGATTTATGTCCCAGAGTGTTCTGCCTGTGTTTTCCTCTAAGAGTTTTATAGTGTCTGACTTTACATTTAGGTCTTTAATCCATTTTGAGTTTATTTTTGTGTATGGTGTTAGGAAGTGTTCTGATTTCATTCTTTTACATGTAGCTGTCCAGTTTTCCGAGCACTACTTATGAAGAGGCTGTCTTTTCTCCATTGTATATCCTTGCTTCCTTTGTCAAAGATAAGGTGACCATATGTGTGTGGGTTTATCTCTGGGCTTTCTATCCTGTTCCATTGATTTACATTTCTGTTTTTGTGCCAGTACCATACTGTCCTGATTACTGTAGCTTTGTAGTATAGTCTGAAGTTAGGGAGCTGGATTCCTCCGGTAGGTACTTATTCTATATTTACAGAGGAAACTTGGGGTTACAGGAGAAAGTAGCCAAGGGCACATTAGCAGGAATTGGTGAAATGTGGGCTCTAGAGAGTGAGTATATCCATCTGTGATCAGGACTAGCTGGGCATCTTAGTGGTACTGGGCAGCCCAGGCTAGAATGCGACTTGGAGAGAGCCACTGTGGTCTGCCATCCAGGCCCCCTCAACTTCTCACTCAGCAGCTCCATCCTTAAAGACCACACTCTGTGACTCTCCTGGATGCCAAGACATCTTCCTACACAGTATTTTCGTTCAGCAAAACATCCATATTTCCTATTTTTGACTCAAGAATACCAGATCTGTGATGCACTCTATTTATTAGTGATGCAGCTCCAGGAAAGCAATTCTGTTAGCATTTTGCAATAGGAGACCAGCAAAAATTGGAAATATATTTGCACTCAGAGGTGGTTGTGATGTAGGATTTAAAAAAAATAATGGATACATTGAAAAATCACTTTCTATTTAATATCTAGGGTGTCTGCACACACCACATGGCTCCTCTGCTAACATTTAGACATACACATGCTCGTGAATTATTTTAAGAAAATAACCTGATTTCTAATACAAAGAACCTTCTCTAAATATTTGCAAACACAATTTTGGATTCCTGAGGTTAGATCTGCACACATTTTTAAAGTGTTTTCTTTGCCTAGCCTTCTGTTTGATTCAGTTGATTATAAGATGGGACCGTGTTCCCTAGGAGCTCACATTTAGTTGGGAGAATAGATACTGGAAAAGTAAAATAAAAATATGAGTAAATTTCCAGTACAGCAGATGTTCTAAGGCAGTGCATGATTAATTTCCAAACATGTGATTTAGACAATGTGTCCAACAGATCAGAGGGGAAAAAAAATAACATCCATGATTTAGTATGAGGTCCCTAAAACATGGCAAATTCTTTTATATACTATTTTATTTAATGCTTAAGTGGCAGGATAGTACTTTTGAGATCATAGCCTCTCTTCTTTATTTTTTTCTGAAGCCACAATTTTTAATAAAAGAATTCCAAAATCAAACCTGGCCTTCTGGGCCATTATGAAGAAATATTCATCAAGTGAATAAGAATATGCCTCTCTTCTTCTGATTTCTCCCATCTTACCCTCCACTTAAATGCACCTCTGCCTTGTGATCATTGCCGCAGGGAGGGTTGTGACGGGGGAAGAGAAGATGGGGCTTGAAGCTGAATCTCTTCCTCATTTTCATTTGCAGAATCCTAAACCTTTAGGAGGGTGGGGAAGATGTGGGTATCTTCAACATCTGGGGAAAAATAGAGGAAGAAAATCTGCCTTCCCCTAGTCTAGGAAATGATACCCCAGACTGGCGGGTGGCAGGGAAGGGGTGGGGGGATAAGATGAAAGAGATGCAGAGTGACGGCACCTGAGGCCCACCACCTGGGCTGAGCCCTGGAAGGGGTGTGTGATATTGGGAGGGAAAGCCAGCCTGGCACATCTGGACAGATGGACCATGGATGGTTTCACAGAGGGCATGAGAAGCAGCCGAGGTATTTCTGTGCCCCTAAGTAAGGCAAGGGAATACAGAGAGCACTGATGGCCCTAAAGGACCATTAATGACTGAGGACCAAAGAGATGGGCACTATTGCAGTGGATACCTGCATGGAAAGATGATGACTGGAGGCCCCTTGACGCCCTAGCGCCTTATACAATACGGCCCCCTGAAAGCAGCGGGCACCCTAAGGAAATGGGAGAATTCCAAATTTGCCAAGGTTAAATCTCCTCCACTCAGATAGAAGAGGGGCTTGAGATGAAACTAAGACGGATATGGAAAAACTACTTTTCTTTTTGTGAATCCAGATTCTTACCTGCTAAACATACAACTCCTTTTACGGATGATGTTTTCAAAGCTAGGTAAATGGCCTAATGCCCTACGGGCAGAAGTTAGTGAAATTCTGATTCAAACTCAGGTCTTGCTTGCTCCCAAGCCTTTGACCTCCACTCCATACAATACCTATGGCCGGGAGAGTGCAAGCAACATTTCTCGGAGGATGTCATAATTGGGGTGCTTCAGAAAGATGGGGACAGGTTGGGACTGACACAGGGCTGGGGGAGAATGTCCAATGACACTGGGTTCTGTAGACACTGAATGATTTCAGCAGCAACTCCCAGTGATTTGTGTCAAGTTTGCTGGGAAACACAGTTGTCCTGAAAAATAATAGTATTTGGCAAGCGTGACTTAACGTCACCTGTGTTGTTCTGGGTCGGAGTTTGCACTGGGACTGAATTCCCCCTCAGCTTTCCTTCCACTGAGAAGTGAGCCCATCCACTGTTCATGTGGCTTTAGAATCAGTCATGTTCACCTTCCTCTGAGTGAAAGATCTGTGTCGTGCGAAGATACTTCCCTGTCGTGTGAAGTCTCTTCCCCTTGCAAAGTGTATGCGGATGCTGCTGGTCTTTTTTTTTTTTTTTTCTTTCCCTGCTGTTATTCCCACAGCTATTTAGTCTGAGAAACCCGTGGAAAGTAGTAGGGGCCATGTTCCCTCTTGCTTGAGTTGGAGGCTGCTCTGTGCGTGGTTTGTTGATGGGGACACTCCTCAATGAACACAATTTCATGGATGGTTGGATATCAATTTTGAGCAATGCAAATGGTGAGACCATCTGAAATCTTGCTTTCTCTCATTTCCTCATTTCAGTGATGGAGACACACACGGAACGCAAAGACTAAGTGAAGTGTGTAATAGACCCCCATAAGCTTGCAGCTTTTAAAACTGTCCGTGCAACCCCGGGGGTTGAACTGTAGTTGCAGGGACTTGTGGACAGGGACGCTCTGCCATCAGGGCTGGCCATGACACATTCTCAGCAGGCTTTCTCTATCCTTTGGATTTTATGTCTCCCTCCCGCCAGCCTTTCCAGCAGACATTTACATGGCATGTTCTAAGTGTGAAACATATGACTTATGGGATGACCACAAAAGTCATTACTCTGGGGTTGGGGACCTAAGTTGATGGACTTAGAAGGGCCCTCATATATCACCAAGGATGGCCCCTCCACTGTCCCGGACCACAGAGGCAAGACACAGTCCTCAAAGACTCAGAGCAAGTACGCAGCAGTAGTGAGGGTCTGGAATTCTCTTCTGATTCCAGACTCAACCCTCCCATTAAACCATAATGCCCGATGGGCCAGTGGTTATCTTTGGCCTCACCTTGATTTTGTCTGATCTGTGGGAAAAATGCCCAGGGAGTTTGGGTAAATGGTTTGACCCCAGATTCCAGAATCCTCTGGTCTTCCTTACTTGGCTGTGAAACACCATCTGACTTTACATGTCCCTAGAAGCAGAGGTGGTGTAGCAGCATAATTAAGGGTGAGGGCTCTGGGTGGCACAGATCTGGGTGCAAATCCAGGCTCTAGGTGACCTTTCCCAAGGTCCTTATGTTCTCTAAGTCTTAGTTTCCTCATCTGCAAAATGGGGATGATAATCACACCCACACCATAGAGAGATAAGCCAGAGCTGAGCACAGTGCAGGAGCTCAAAATTGGCCACTAGTTCTGGTGACAGCAAGAACCAAGGAACTCTGAAATGAGATGATGTCACGTGAGTTTTCTGTCTCTTTCCTCAGTAGCCTTCTCTTGTTTTTTTCTCCCCACTCTGGTGTGCCTCTCAGAGAAGTTAAAATGACACTGTTTTTACTCTAAGACCCTTGCCAAATTTTCTAATTAATATAACTTTCAGAATAAAATTCAACGTTAAAATTGTAACTCAGTTATACTGTGTTTCCACACATGAATGCCTGAATTTTACAGCTGATTTCATCTGTGTTGTCTTTAAACCAATATACCCTCCTGTCAAATGAACTCCAGGTCCTAGAATCACCTTTTCTTGATTTTTTAATACAGACAATGCAAAGAGACACCTTCTTAGTCATCCCTGTGTGTCAGACCATGAACCATATGCCTTTGTCAAAACAAACTCAAAAATGGGGTAGGGCTTCCCTGGTGACGCAGTGGTTGAGAGTCTGCCTGCTGATGCAGGGGACACGGGTTCATGCCCCGGTCCGGGAAGATCCCACATGCCGTGGAGTGGCTGGGCCCGTGAGCCCTGGCTGCTGAGCCTGCGCGTCCGGAGCCTGTGCTCCGCAACAGGAGAGGCCACAACACCGAGAGGCCCGCATACCACACACAAAAAAAGGGTATAATTCAATAAACACTAATTATTGACCTTCTCCAGGACATGAAGTAGGAGGAAAGAGAAGGGGAGGAGAATCTGTGAGAGCAGATAGTCCTTACTTTCTGCAAACTCATGCCCTAGTAGCGGGTGGAGATCTGCTCTAATAACTCCAATGAGATGTTTCCCAAACAGTGCTCCAAGAACACTGTTCCACAAAGAGTGAGTTCCATAGTGGAATACGATTGAGAAACATAGGTTAAGTAATGTCAAACTGATTGGTTTCTTGGTGGGCTTTTGAGAGCTTTGAATAAGCAAGTGTGCATTGTGACTCTTGAATGTGGTGCTGTGGGGATGGTTTACGCAGTTTCCCAAACTGGACCTTGGCTTCCTTGAGGAAACTGTGGGACCGAGCTTCATGAACCCCTCGGGAAATGCCACTTGAATGTAAGGCGGGCTCTGCCAGTACATGCCTCTTTCTCCCAGCAGCAGAGACCCCCAGGGATGCAGAATAATTTCAACACAGACTTTATTAAGAGAATTTGTATTAAATTAGGCCAAGCTTATTAAGTGACGGCATGTATTCCAAGTCTCTGCACTACTTTTAGTGTCTGGCAAAAAAAAAAAAAAAAAAAAATGACCTGAAAATGTACAGCAGATCTCAGGTCCACATGTGGCTCTAATTCCTCTTTGTCTGAGGAACAGATACTATTGATGACTGCAACCCTCAGGGTTATTTCTGCCTTTTTATTCCTTTTTTGGCCATTCCTATTCTGTGCCTTGACTCCTCCCCAAAGCCACAATGGGGGTTTTCTGTCTGTCCCTTAACAGGTTCTAATTTTTAGGACCATCCCCTTCCTTATCTCCCGCTGCTTTATTTGTTAAGTCGGGGGTAGGACTCAGCCAGACCAGGAGCTAGGGTAGAAAGCCCTCCTCATCCCAGGCCAGAGGGGTGCCACCGTCAGGAACAGGCAAAGTTAGACACTCTAGGAAGGTCAAGGTCCAGAGAGCACTGGAGGAGAGGCCCCAGCAGAGGCAGGGATGAAGTGGTCTCTGGGGACAGAGCCACAAGCAGAGAAGTCTGTGATGAGCTCCCCCAAGAGCAGATGAGGCTCAGGCAGAGGGCAGGGTGGTACTTACTGGGGTGCATGTCTAGAACTATGTTTCTTCAAACATGTGCAGCCATTTCATTAACAGAACTCTTGCCCTGATATCGATAAAACAGAGCTTCTCTGGTTGTCATGTTGGGGGAGAGGTGCCCTGGGGTGTCACCTGCTGAGGCATCTCTCTGAAACCCCGGGGACTCCCTAAGGCCATGGTCTGGCACATCGGCAGCCTTCTCGATTCAACCCCACGACAGCTGAGTTACAGGCCCTGGTTGGTTGGGCCCAGTGTAGAGGTCCAGGCACAAATCAGATGTGATTATACAGTCAGTTTTTACCATATATGGGTAGAACTTGAATTTTTGCTGTTAAAAATGGATGAGTAGGGGGCTTCCCTGGTGGTGCAGTGGTTGAGAGTCCACCTGCCGATGCAGGGGACGCGGGTTCGTGCCCGGTTCCGGGAAGATCCCACATGCCATGGAGCGGCTGGGCCCGTGAGACATGGCCGCTGAGCCTGCGCGTCTGGAGCCTGTGCTCCGCAACGGGAGAGGCCACAACAGTGAGAGGCCCGCGTACCGCAAAAAAAAAAAAAAAAAAAAAAAAAAAAAAGAATGAGTAGGGACTCTAAGGAAAAGGACAAATTAATTTGTCTTTTAAATGATCTTCTCCAATGGCGTGACCCAGAGAGAGACAGGGACCTGGTATTTGTCCAAAGGCAGCCGTTTCTGCCTGATCAGACTGATCTCGGCCAGGAGAGAGGGTCTGATTCCATCCCCAGAACACTGTCACGGAGCACAGAGGTGATGGTCAGGTGGCCTGCAGCGGTCACGCAGAGGAAGGAGGACTTTTTTGAAAGGCGAGGTCCATCCTGACTTCAAAAGCCCTTCTCAAGAATTAAAATATGCTGCCTGTTCTAGGCCGTACTGGCAACATTTCTTACGTGTAAATGAAGTCTCCATTTTTTTTTTAATTACTGGAAAAAATACCAATGAAAATAAAGTTCCACCAATTACTTTGGCTTTCCAATTCACGAACAGGGCACAGTAGGCTAATGGGGGCTGCAGAACACTGCCCACCCTCAGTGCTGAGCCAGTTCCCGGGAGCAGGCAGCTGCTAGCACGTTATTTTCTATCCTCATTGTTAAACCCCGATTGGAAATTTCACAAATGGGAACCAGTTCCCTTGCCAACCTCAAAAGTACTTGAAAAACTCCCCACGATTACAGGCCCGAAGGGGTTCGTTCACACAGCAGGCTTATAGCGTGTATATAAGTGGACTTTGGAAGGTTTAGAAACATGCCGAGATAAAGACTGCATTATAGGCCATCAACCTCACAGTGCCATGTCCTATTGAAAGACCTTTTGATGTCTCCTTCCAAGACAAAAAGAGGATCCAAGCTCCTAACAAGGCAAGATGGCGTCCTATGGTCTGGTCTCAACTCCTCACCTCAGCCTCCTCTCAACTCATTCTGGTCCATTGCATGTTCCAGTGGTAGGGCACCCTGGGCATGCTGACGTCAAGCTTCTCTGCCATGCTATATGCTGTTGCCGTCTTTATCTTCCTAAAGAACGCTTTCTCATCCAATAAAGCCCAATTATAAAGATTTTAAAGGAGTTTTCTCCTATGCTGAAAATTCACCAATAGATTATCATTCCCCTCAGAGAAGATACTCAGATCTCCTCCATGCCCAGAAGCCTGGATGACCAGGTTCTCTCCTATACCATTAGCCGCATCTTCCAGCACTTGTCTTCTGACTGACTCTTCTCCAGCCTCAGTGACCTTTTTTCTCACCTATAGATGGACCTGGGAGGGCAGGGTCTGAGTGTGAGCATTAATCCTGGGGAAGGGGAGAAGGTCAGTGCATGCAGGGAGCCACGGGGAAGATGGCATCACAGAGGCCAGAGTGTACCAAGGTCTTGCAGACAATCTGCCATATTGGGTTTAGGTGCAAGGCGCAGAGAAGGAGGTGGACGAGGCAACCAGCAGATGTTTTCAAATTTACACATTCATTCAACTGAAACATGCCAAACACACTCCATGGACCCATCACCTAATCCTTGTAATAAGGAGTAGGTATTACTCTAGATTAAAAAAAAAAATAGATGAGAAAGTAGGAGTTCAAGGAAGTTAGGGATTCTGCTGTGTCCACACAGCTAGTAAGTGGCAGGGCTGGAATTTGACTCAAACTCAAATTTTTTATGACTCCTAAGCCTAAACTCTTTTTTCTTGTTCTGTAGAGGGTCAGTTGAAGGAGTATACAGCAAGAGATAGCAAAGGGAATACAGAGTTTCTGTGGCGTTTTGATTCCAGAGTTGTCAGATATCTCAGAAAGTAAAGGGTTTACAGCATTTGTATCAATACACATCAGTTCCTGCATTTTCCCAAACACATAATCACATAAACAAAATGACCAATCAGCAACAGTGGCAGCAAGCCACAGTGGAAGGAGAACAGTCTTTGAAGAGTTGAGGTTGGGCAAATCTGACGGGGTGACCTTGGGTAAGCAACCTCACCTCTCAGACCCTCAGTTTTTTTATCTTATCCCCACAAGTAGGGACTTACTAGTGCTTTCTCAGAGGACTGTAAACATCCATGTACATAAAGGGCCTCCTTGCAACAGTGGCTCTTAAAGTTTCCTCCAGGAAATGACATAAGGCACTTCCACTCACATTTAATTGGCCAAAGCAAGTCATATGGCCACACTTTACTCCAAGGAAGAGTGGTCCTAGCATCTATCTGGGAAGAGGACAGAAATACTCAAACACCCTAGTGACCGTTCTTTCTCCCACACTCTTTTAAAGCATTTTTTTAAATCTTTATTTATTTATTTATTTTGGCTGCATTGGGTCTTCATTGCTGCATGCAGGCTTTCTCTAGTTGTGGAAAGCGAGGGCTACTCTTTGTTGTGGTGTGCGGGCTTCTCATTGCAGTGGCTTCTCTTGTTGTGGAGCACAGGCTCTAGGCATGTGGGCTTCAGTAGTTGTGGCACATGGGCTCAGTAGTTGTAGCACACGGGCTCTATGCCCAGGCTCAGTAGTTGTGGTGCACAGGCTTAGTTGCTCCATGGCATGTGGGGCTTGATTGTCACTACAGCACAACTTAGCCTATTCTAACTGATCCAAAGAGATCATCTTAATTCTTTATAAAATCACTTTATTTTTGTGGGGCTGGTCTAACCAGTTGGCATGTAACTGGGAGAAAGTGGTTTCAACTGGCCTTGTTAGAGCTTGGGGCAGGTTTCCATTGCAGGCTGGGGTGACAGGGATCCAGATGTGGTCCCTGAGGGCCTCTAGGGAAGAGTAGTGGTAAGGTTCATGGTGAGGACATGACTGGGGCCCCCTTATCTATGGGCAGCATCCAAGCTATGTTCCAAAATATCCACGGGCTGACTGGTGGTGTCCAGCTGGGGCACTGAGCCACACAAGAGGGCCATCGCTCTAGCACAGCTGTGTTTAGTGACTAATGATTCCTGTGCAACCTCTAAATCAGTGCCTTGCTATACTAATTAGTTTCATGGACTCTTGCCAGATGACACAGTCTTCCTTTCCTGTTATCCTGGGGAATTCTGCAATACTGAGGAAGCTCCTATCACACTCTACTGAAATGTTTGAGAAGCTTTCTACTATCATGTGATGTACGTCAGACTTCATGTAGGTGACTTCTGCTCAAAAACACACTCTCTCACTCAGGCATAAAAAAGAATGAAATAATGCCATTTGCAGCAACATGGATAGACCTAGAGATTATCACACTGAGTGAAGTAAGCCAGACAGAGAAAGACAAATAGCATATGATTCGTTTATATATGGAATCTAAAAAGAAAAGATACAAATGAACTTATATACAAAACAGAAATAGACTCACAGGCATAGAAAACAGACTTATGGTTACCAAAGGGGAAAGTGGGGAGAGGGATAAATTAGGAGGTTGGGATTAACCTATACACACTACTATATGTAAAATAGATAAACAACAAGGACCTACTGTATAGCACAGGAAACTATACCCAATAGTTTGTAAAACCTATAAGGGAAAAGAATCTGAAAAAGAGTATATATACACATATGTATATATATATGTATGTGTGTGTGTGTATATATATATATATATATATATATATACACATACATACATATATATCTCTGAATCACTTTGCTGTACACCTGAAACTAACCCAACATTGTAAATCAACTATACTCCAATTAAAAAAAATATACTCTCTTCTGTTGCCTCATTCCTGCTTTGTTTCCTTCCCGGATTTTGTGTCTCTAGTGCTCCCAGGGCTGCACCATTTGCCCTTCTTGTCATCTTCTCTTGCATGGGGCTGCCCAGAACTCACTCTTAGTCCCAGTGCAGAGGGGCCTGTGTCTCCCCTAGAGGGAGCCAGCCCTCTGAAGACTTACTCTTATACCATCACCCACCTTTCCCCTAAGCCCCCATGGCAAATGGTCAAGGTCACAGATCTTAGTAACTTTCAAAGAATGCATCAACACGAGTTCGAGTCATCTCAAAGTGCTAATCTGCTTATTTGGGGAGCATTTTACTTCCCCTGTGCTCTCCCATTGGTACTTCAAAACACCCCAGCTGCTAAGGGAGCAAAAACAAAGATGCCAACAAATCTGAGTGGGGAATAGAAAGGCTACCTGCACGCTCAGAGTGCTGGTTTTCCTGCTTCCAAAGAGGAGATTAGCCTGGGTGCAGGGACTGGAGGAGAGGCAGCAACAGAAGAAATGAGGAAGGAGCAGAGACCTTCAAGCGAGAAGGCAACAAGAAGCCTCCATCCCTGGGGAGCAGGGAAGGGGCTCAGAGCTTAGCAGAACTTGAGGGTGGCCTCTCATGGCCTTGAACCTATGGGCAATCCCCCGCTCCCTCCGTCCCACATATTTGTGAATTCCCGGTATAGAGGGTTGGGGTCTTGGACAATTTGATTGGGAATAAAGAGAGATCCTTGGCTTCTGACCTGTGTAGCAATCAACAGAGCCAACTGGCAATTTTGCTATAAGATTCCACATTCAGCCTTCTTCCTACACAGCCCCAGTTTGGAACCGGATAAGGTTCCAGAACAATAAAAGGCATTAGCAACTCAGAGGCAACCTGAAATTGCTCATGTTTATCTAAAATCAAAATCTGGTCTCAAGTGCTTTATTATTATACAAGCGTAGTGCCTGGATTCATCCTTATTTTTATAAATCTTGTTTTATTAGTAAGGGGTAGAACATTTTCCTGGCTGATTCTCATACCACTTGCTTTGCCCTTTTCTCTGTCAGTACCTTTGATGGACTGTACACGGATGGACCAGGAAGAAAGTCTGGACATAGGGTTACCTTGCCAACAAGCGCCGACGGTAAGTTGCATGGCTATGTGAGATGGATGAATGGGCCAATCGTTGGTCACCAGGTATGGTTCATACGTTGCTCCATCCATGTATAAGGTAACCACAGGAAACTCCACATTGATGACATAGTAATGCCATTCTTTGTCACAAATCTAGTGGAAAGAAAGAGAAGCAACACTTAAAATTGAATATGCAATGAAACATCTAACAGACTTATTCTAATTATGAAAGAGGGAGAAGAGACCTTTAGATCAACAATGTGTATTGCAAAGAACCCAATGAACATAATGGTTGATACGCACTGAGGTTATAGAAACTCAAATCAAACGTGATGGGGCAAACCACGGAATAGAGGAACACCTGAGAAGCTAATCATCAGGCAAACATTTGGCTGTCGGCAGATTATCTTGATCACATAATTACCAGCTCTCTAGGCTGGCAGGTTCTTGGTGGACAGGTGGAGGTGTCTGCTTACATTTGCTCTGTATCAAATTTTTCTTAGTTTTTCAATAGAGAAAGAGTAAAATTAAAATTGTTTTTCTAAGCTCCAGGATGGATGGAGCTATAAAAAGAAAGATGCTAGATTGGAAGTAGAAATGAAGAAGAAGATAGAGAAAGGGCAGAGGAAGGGAAAGAGAAAGAAGAAAAGAGAAGAGGGAAACATTAGGAGTTAGGAAGGATCAAGGAGAAAGCAGTGACCATGGGATGAGGAAGAAGAATGCGTTTCAGAAGAATAGGAACCACCCCCCGCAATTCCTTTGTCTCTAGATTAAGGCTTGTCTGAGGAGCTGTTGTAGTCTCACCCTCCCTTCAACCCAAGCAAAATAAATTCTGAGACAGACCGTCTTCCCAAGAGGACTCAGTTTTATCTTCCTTAGAGTCCCTGGGGAGCTGGAGAAGAACAACAAGTAGGTCCTCCTGGCTGAACTCACTGCACAGCACTCTTGCACTCATGTCCCCTCACAACTTTTGCACCTATGATTTCTGGTCTTAGGCCTGGGAATGAAAAATCTAACTTTAATGGGTGGGTAGAGACATTGGGGGCCAGGATAAAGTCACAATTCCTGACCTCAAGATACTCAACTCCCACAGCATGATCCAAAATAGAAACCAATATGGCACGTCTTGGGAAAAGAGATAGGAAGCATAAAAGGTGACAAGGCTGGGGATGGGAGCCCCCTCCCTCCGGTCGCCTAAACAAGTGTCTTGGAAGTTGCATTAGGCTCTCTCTCCTCCCCACTCCCTGTCCCTCAGATCCCTCTGTACCCTGTGGAGTCCACCTCGGAAGTGTCTCTCATCTGCGTCCTCTTGTCTCCATTGCTCCTGCCATCTGTGGCAACGGAGACAGATGAGTTCTGCACGAAGGTGACCCCAAGTGAGGACATCAAAGTCCTCCCTACACCCCGCTCTGGATTAAATGTGCTGTTTCTCATGAATAGATAACACGAAAAGGGATGCTAAATGATCTTTTCCCTTTCATTCTGGAATAAGATTTTTTTCCCCTTAATGTTCTTTTTATACGGTTCTGTCTCATGTCTCAGAAAATTGCTCCTTTTGAAATCTATTAACCTGATAAAGCCTGATGAATATTTAGGGGCCCTTGGAAGGTAAGCAGGAGGGGTCCAGGCAGATGTCTCCAAAATCCTGTTACACTTCACTGAGTGTACAGCTCAGTACCTGATACATCTCAGTAGAGGTCCTAACTCTATTTACACCCACCTCCTGCTTGATGCCTGAGACCAGACACTGGGCTGGGTGCAGGGATCTTGGGGTGGGTCTCTGACCCAGGTGAGGCTGACCTAGGGGTGTAGGTGTGGCCCAAAGGAAGATCTGAAGACACAGTCTAGGGTGATGAAAGAGTGGGGAACTAAGGAGAGTTCTGAATGAGGAAGCATCTAATCTGAGGAGACCCAATGCACGCTGGACTTGGGGTTTGCAATCCCGGATGGCCAGTCAGAACATCCTGGGGATGGTCTCTGAGGCATCAGGAAACTTCTGACCAGTCCCAGGGTGGAGAGCAGACAGATGGCAGTGCCGTGACCCTGTCCACACCTCATGCCCTTTGAAATATAGGCAGAACACGAGAGCCAATCAGGCAGCACTGGGGGGCTCCCCTGCCCAGGCCACCATTACCACTCTTCCAGTGGCCTCCCTCTCGGGCCTGGCTGCCATGTTGAATCCATGCACTGGCTGACTCTACATCACTCCGCATCTGCCGAAGCTGGATGGAGGCTGGTCCTCTGGACCGCTTTCTTTCACAACACTTACAGCATTTTTGTAGGACAATACAAAAAAGTTCCAAGGAGGAAGCAAAATAAGTCCGTAGCTTAACAGGAGTAGCAATCCCTGTCAACGTTACAATTTCTCCTAGGCATCCCCACATCTCCCAGCTTTTCTGAAACGTGCTCCATGAACAGCAGCCCTTGTGATGTCCCACCTAAAAACAATGATGTCCCACCTTAAAAAACCGTGAAGCCTTGGTTTTTGTTTTTTCATTTCCCATGTCATTAGCCTATCCAAGGTTCCCAGCAGCCTCAAAGTATACACCCGTAACAATTTTTCAACCTTTTGGGAAAATGGAACTTTTCTATTTATAGCATTCCTACAAGCATCCCATGAAACAAGAGTTGGGAAAGGTCTATTTGGAACACACTGTACATACAACTTGAAAGTTTGCTTATCTCACTTAACATCAGCATTAAAATACCTTTACTATCTTCATTTTAGATGGCTGTATAATATGGATACACTACATTGTACTATACTATATTTTATACTTCATTATTCCCTTATTCTCAGGTATTCCTTGTGTACCAGCAATTATAAATGATACCACAATGAATTTCTTTTTGCATAAATATTTGTCTGCATTTCTGATTATATCCTTGGAAGAGATTCCTGGAAGGTAATTACTGGATCAAACGTTGGAGGTATTTTTGAAGGCTCTTGACATACATCATCCAATTTTTTCTTGCAATAGTTTGTGCTTATTTATACTCCTGCTACACAGTGTGAGACTGCTCATGCGTTGTACCTTGACCACATTGAGTATTTAAAAAAATAGAAAATCCTGGCAGTTAGGAAGGCGGATATGTTTTACCTTATTTTAATATGGGTCACAAAAGATGGCAAGATTTATATTTTCCAAGATCAGAAGGTAGGGCCTTCTGGGAGTGGGGAGCAGCCTGAGCTGACCTAGAGGTAGTAAAGATTGGGAGCTTCCCCAGTGAGCTCCTAACTTGGCGTCCAAACAGAGGCTATCAGTCAGACTAGGCTTACTCCTGCAGACTTCCTGCACCAAGTAATCTATGAAGGCAGCTAAAGGAAATGCCTAATTAGGGTTTCATAAATGTGGATCTATGATGAGAAAGAGACCCTCATTAACCCTCTGCAGGGACAAACTGTAATTGAAAAATGATCAAGCCAGGAGGCAGCAAAAATAACTGTGTCAAGGCAATGGCTCCACCATGAAAGGAGGAAATTAGGCAAAGTGACCTTTCCTCGGGGGAGAGAGGAACTTTCATTCCTGATTGTGCATGAATCCCTGGGGAACCCAGCTGGCACCAGGCATGTCCAATGCCATCCCCAGAGACAATGCCCAAGCCCTCAGCTGGACCAAAGACACTTTGCCCTCTGGAAACCTGCAGGTGTGTTCCCACGGTGTCTGGTGACAGCTGCTGTTTAGCTGGGGAGTGAATCAGAGACCGAGGCCCAGGGACAAATGCTGGATATCCGTCCAAAAGGGTGGATGGCAGGGACAATGCCAAGGAGGTCTGAGTTGGGAGCAGGCTGGTACTCCAGGGTTGAGTTGGAGACTGGGGAAGCCTCCCATGAGAGGGGAGGAGATCAGGCTGCTCACAGGTTGGTCCAAATGTCCTTGAAAGGGCCACACTGGAAGTTCTGAGTTGGTTTTCCTAGCAAATCAGGTATATTTGAATGCAGTTATTCAATGTGAGATACATTTACCTATGAACCAGTGTGCAAGGGAAGGTACTAAGGGCTGCTTGGGATGCAGCACTTATCAGATACATGCTTTGCCTGCAAGATTTTCAATCTGGGGCAGGGCATGGTGTTGGTGGTTAGGCATCAGATACACAGAAGACTCAGATGCAATCGGAATTGAGGTAAGTCTTACAGACAAGGTGCAAAGCACTGTGGGATCCAGACTTCTGGTTGGGAGAAGGTGGCATTTAGGGTGGCTAAAACTGTTAAGATTCCATTAGGAATAGATGGCAGGGAAAAATTCCAGAAAATGTAGCTGAAACCTTTTATTCCCTGATTCATCTGTCCTTACAATTGGCAAAGAAGCTACTAGGTTTGGGGCAAAGGGAGATTCACTCATTCACTCACTCCTATAGACATTTACTAACTGCATATCCTGCTTTTTGAAGAAAAGAAGGCACCTGCCCTCATGGAGCTTCCAGTTCAGACACAGCATTGACAGAAAAGCTTGTAACAGTTGTGACTCATGTCCACAGATTTGTGCAAGGCACCAGGGTGAGGCCGTGGAGGGGGCGGGCGTCTGAGTGCACTGGGAGGAGGGAAGGGGCACAGACACAGAGCTTGGAGGGGTCACGTCGGTTTGGGCAAGGTGAGGAGTGGGAGATGAGGCTGCAAGGATAGCTTGGAACTGAGGCCCGAGGACTTGAACAGCTTTTCTTCTGTAGGCAACAGGACTTATGGGCGTTTGGGGGCTGGAGGAGGATGGTCGTCATAGCAACAATCAATCTTGGAACATGCTTCTCAATGTCAAAGCAGCTTTTCCTCTTCCTTGTACTATTTAATCCTCACTGCAATCAAGCAGGAGGACCAGTTCTGTCTTGGGCAGAAAATTATTAGAAAATACAGGGAAAGAAAGAACATGGTTTCTAATCTCAAGGTGTTTCTATTGGATGTTACGTGAACCACAACCCCATGGGGGGCTTCCCTGCTTGGCCTCTCTTCTTTCCATTCCATACACAACCACTGGCTCAGCTTTGCATGCAGACTGCCAAATCAGGATCTTGAGCAGATACTTATCTTCTGAGCGATGGACTCACATGTCACATTGCCCCTGAATGGTCCACTAGATGTTCCACAGGCACTTCAAACTCACCATGTCCACAATTGAGCTCTACAGTCTCGTGCTCCAGCCCAGCCTGCTCCCTGCTCTGTGTTCCCTGCCTCAGCAAATGCTCCCTTCATCCGATCTGTCATCCAAGCCAGGACACTGGGCATTGCTTTCAACTTCCTCCCTCCAGCTAAGTTACTGCCAAGTTCTGATGATGCTTGTCTTGTCCACTCTCACCTCTTCACCCTCACTCCTACTCAGAACTTATAATACGTACTAGAGAGGGGAGAGGCTGAGAAAGTGTGTGTGGGACAGGCTGTCGCAAGATGGAAAGCGTTTCAGCAGGGGGAGAGGACCAAATGTAGCAGTGGAAGGGTGGGAAAGCTTTGGCATGAGTGAGGGGCAGACAGAGTGAGGGGCTGCCCTGGGGCTGAAGGCAGCTACAGAGTGTGGTGAGCAGGGCAGCCAAGGAGGGAGAGGGGAGTCCACGCAGGTCAAGCCTGGGGGTCACGGGTTAGGTGTCACATCTGCTTTAGCATTTTCTGGGGAATCATGTTCTGGACTTTGGGAAAATACGTAATGCTTCCTAATCCTCAACTCCATCTGTACAGTGAGGATAATGATAGTATCTACATCGTAGGGTTACTGTGTGAAATGAGCTAAAATAAAGCACCCCCAATGCTTAGAGCATATTTTCAACCTGAAGAAACATGGAAACTCTTTTCCTTTTCCAAATACATTGAGATGCTGCACAAACTATAACAACAACAATAACAAAATAAAACAAAAATAAGAGAGTTAGAAAGGCTCAGGCTATCAGCTATGGTTTTGAAGCCCACGAAAATGAGGAATGTCTCAGGTCCCCTGTGCAAAGAAAACTCGAGTTGGCATGTCTGCATAAAGCCTGGGACTGTCTGAAGCCTGGGTCTTGGGACAATCACTGACATCAACCTAAGGATGCTGGGAGGAAGCCAGCTAACCTCTCTGACACGTGTCTCCTCTGAGATGTTACACCCCCAATCCTGCTCTAAGCATGTGCATTGGCTCCAAGTGTAAACATGGTGTGGAAATCCAGAACTCAGACACTATAAAAATGCATCCTTGGGAGTTCCCTGGTATCCATTGGTTAAGAATCCGCCTTCCAATGCAAGGGTCGCGGGTTGGATCCCTGGTCAGGAAATTAGGATCCCACATGCTGTGGGGCAACTAAGCCTGCGCACCGTACCTATTGAGACCACGTGCTCTGGAGCCTGTGCGCCACAACTATAGAGGAGCCCGTGTGCCACAACAAAGAGCCCTCGAGCCACAACGAAAGATCCTGCATGCCGCAACTAAGACCTGATGCAGCCAAAAATATAAATAAATAAATAAATAGATATTAAAAAAAAATGCATCCTTGAAGTCTTCAGGCCTTTATCAAAGACATACTCAAAACCTCTGGACAGACATGTGCCCACAACCTAGGGCATGAGCAGGACAATTCCTGTCTGAGATGAGCTCAGAGTAAACACTGATAAAACAAAGAGGGAGGGGCTTCCCCAGTGGCGCAGTGGTTGAGAGTCCGCCTGCCGATGCAGGGGACATGGGTTTGTGCCCCGGTCTGGAAAGATCCCACATTCCACGGAGCGGCTGGGCCCGTGAGCCATGGCCGCTGAGCCTGCGCATCCGGAGCCTGTGCTCTGCAACAAGAGAGGCCACAACAGTGAGAGGCCGGCGTACCGCAAAAGCAAACAAACAAACAAACAAAAAAAACATGAGGGAACAATCCTTTGCGTGTGTGAGAAAAAGCATCAAAACTCACGTTCCAGGAACCAGAGAAAATGGAGCAATTGGAAAGGGATTAGGGGAAGGCAGGTTTGAAAAAGAACCAAAGAGAAATGCCAGAAATAAAAGTTGTTGAAACAAACAAACAAAAAAAAACCGAGAAAGCTGACAAAAGAGTTAGTGAATTGGAAGAGAGATGAGATTAGAGCAAAATGAAAAATTTGATAAAGCAATTAAGAGAGATGAATTCTATGCATGATAGAAGGATACATTCCAACCAGCATCCTGTCAGATGTGTGAGGCCAGCAGTGAGGCTAGTGGAGAGCAGTGGGGCTGGGATCCTGAGAAATTTGTACGCCACGCTAAGGAGTGTGTTATTTTATTTTAGTGCCTTGTGTTCTAGAAAGCTTTTCTTTATTGCAACAGCCTTATCAAGTGTTAGATTCAGATGACAGTGGACACATAAGCTACATAAGCTCCTTCAGGGTAGGTTAAAGCTGAACTGGAGAGCTCCTGAAATGGAGAGCTATTGAACCAGGAGGTCAGAAACCATGCAAACTGGGTTCTCACTGAGGACTTGCAAGGCCATCTGGCCTCAGGCCACTGTTTTGGAACATTAGAAAGATGAGGTCTTGGTAAGTGCCAAGATCAACCACATGCCAAAGCAAAGATGCCACTCTTATTTGCAAATATATTTAAGATTTCCCCAGGAGGTTGCCTGAACTTCTGAACTGGCAGGGAGAAGTTCAGTGGGTTTTCAGCAGTAAGTGTTTATGACAGCTCAGAAAGCACCCGCTGGGCCTCCTGTCAAAAAGCAATCGACAGATGAATGGATAAAGAAGATGTGGCACATATATACAATGGAATATTACTCAGCCATAAAAAGAAATGAAATTGAGTTATTTGTAATGAGGTGGATGGACCCAGAGTCTGTCATACAGAGTGAAGTCAGAAAGAGAAAAACAAATACCGTATGCTAACACATATATATGGAATCTGAAAAAAAAATGGTCATGAAGAACCTAAGGGCAAGATGGGAATAAAGATGCAGACCTACTAGAGAATGGGCTTGAGGATACGGGGAGGGGGGAGGGTAAGCTGGGACAAAGAGAGAGTGGCATGGACATATATACACTACCAAATGTAAAATAGATAGCTAGTGGGAAGCAGCCGCATAGCACAGGGAGATCAGCTTGGTGCTTTGTGACCACCTAGAGGAGTGGGATAGGGAGAGTGGGAGGGAGGGAGATGCAAGAGGGAAGAGATATGGGGATATATGTATATGTATAGATGATTCACGTTGTTATAAAGCAGGAGCTAACACACCATTGTAAAGTAATTAGACTCCAATAAAGATGTTAAAATAAAAAAAAATTTAAAAAAAGCAACTGCTGACTCAGGGCAGCGGAGCACAGGGGAAACATGAAAGGTAATCTGAGTCAAAGAGACCACCCCCATTTGCAATTTGGTTGAGGAACATTCGGGCAAATCTTCAAAACCATCCTGAAAAACTGTTCTCGTAATTTGTACTTGGAGAGTGTAAATCAAGAATTTCTAGCACCCGGGATCTACACTCATCCATGGGGAGAGAAGACACACTGTTATTAGGCACCAATGATTTACCTGATGCTCTGGCACCATTCTATGATTTTTGCCTACATAACCAACTCACTGGACCAGCTGGTTTATTCCTTCCCACCAGCCCCCAGCATGACACCCTGGGAAGATCCCTTAACTTTCAGGGCTTACTGATGGGCCTCATTTCCATGTAGTGAAAAAGTGCACTTCAATTAGTCTCTCATCCAGGCCAAAGCTTCTCTTGCCCAGGCTTGGGCTAATTGGCAAATTCTGCAAAGCCCCACAGAGGTAGGGTTGCCTGAGTTGATGTGCGAGCCAGAGGTTAGAGCACAAATCCTGCTCTCGGTGAAGTAGGGACTGTGCATTCCAAGGGCTCTGTGTCCTGCAGGTGTGAGTAAGTGGGACAGGACCAGCCAATGGAGATGTGGCCCCTCACTAGCCATCACTCGGGAAAATGTTCTCTGCAGACCCTTTCAGGCTTCTTTCCCAACTGGGTTTTGTAAAACACTGTCCTGCAAAATGTACCATGAACAATGGCTTCCAGGGACAAGAATATTTTGGAAAAGTTTTACTGAACACAGTAAAACAGATTTCTTTTTGCAAGGTGACTCAGAACTGTGGTTCTCAGAGTGTGGTCCCTGGACCAGCAGCATCAGCATCACCTAGTGCTATGAACTGAATGTTTGTATCCCCTCAAAATGCATATGTTGAAGGCCTAACCCCCAATGTGATGATGTTTGTAGGTGAGGTCTCTGGGAGATAATTAGGTTTCGATGAGGTCAGGTGGGTGGGGCCCCCATGGTGGGATTAGTGCCCTTATTAGAAGAGGAAGAAAGACCAGAGTCCCCTCCTTTTCTCTCTGTCACGAGAGACAGGGAGAAGGCAGCCATCTGCAACCCAGGGAGTGGGCCTTCACCAGCAATCAGACCTGCAGGAACCTTGATCTGGGGCTTCTCAGACTCCAGAACTGTGAGAAAATAAATGTCTGTTGTCTAAACTGCTGGTCTGTGGTACTTTGTTATAGCAGCCTGAGCTAAGACGTTGAGGAACTTGCTAGACATGCAAATTTTCAGGCCCCACCCCAGACCCACTGAACAGAAACTCTGGAGGTGGGGCCTGACAGCTTGTGTTTCAGCAGGCCCTCCAGGTGATTCAGATGGGCTAAATTTGAGAACCTCTGTCTCAGAGAACTTAATATGCTAATGTGGCGGATAGAATAGTCAGTTTGCCGAATTTTCTGACCTCATTTATTTTATTTTCCTTTTGGGCGCCTATGAAAATCACCTGCAACAAAAAATCTCAGAAGACACATGGTGTGAGATTTATTCAGTTCATTCAACACAGGTTGATTGAGCGCCCAGTATGTCCCAGGCACTTCTGGGCACTGGGAATGCTACAGTGAACAAAACAGGAAGATTTCCGCCAGTGTTTCCCACTGTCCACCATATGCCACCATCTCCCACGCCCCCACTCCCCGCATCCCTCCCCCGCGACCCTGAAGCTTTCCTGCCTCTGATCACACATTTCTCCCAGCTTCCCCCATTAAGCATTAGGACTCCCTTGCCCCCCAAAACAAAAAGCCTCTCAAGCCTGCCCAGCTTTTTCACTCTTCCTTGGTTTTGGTTTCTGGGACGTGCCATGGAATTCATCTGCAGACATTTTCCTCCTGAATTTCCTGAACAGCTGACATCTGTCAGGGCTCTGGGCCTCCGATCTGAGCCTTGGAGGCACAGCCTGCCTGTTGCAGCTTGTAAGCAACCATGTACAGAGTGAGTTCAGTATTTTAACAGGCCAGGAAGCACATGTCTTCAATTAGACAGTTAGGAAAGAGACTATTTCTCCTCTGGTGCTCTTTCCCTGATCCTAATCAACTGCACAAAGACCAAGCAGATCGCTCGGCTCGAGAAAGTGGGTTGAAATGGAGTCACTTTAGGATGGGGTTGAGGTGTTTAGAATCTCATCCTGTGTGTGCAACCCCCTCCCGCAAAAGACTGTGAGCTTCTTGAGGTATGGTATAAGGGAAATGATGGCCATTTGACAATTACTGAACGAATGAATGATTACAGTAAAAGCCAGCAACAGTGGAATTGGTTCCTCTAGAAAAGGGTGACAGCCCTAATCTTGGATTCCAGCCTCTAGAACTGTGAAAAATAAATGTCTGTTTTTTAAAAAAAGAAAGAAGGAAAGAAAGAAAGAAAGAAAGAAAGAAAGAAAGAAAGAGAAAGAAAGAAAAGGGTGACAAGAGTCCAGCTCAGGAAGCTGGAGCATGGTCATCAGGATGAGCCCATACGTGTGTCAAACACTTGGAATCCTGGCAACCTCATCAGGTTGGCAGTGCAAGAGGAAGGTTTGCAAAAGCTCAGCAGACATGGAGAGCTCTGGAAGGTGGGAGCCTCATGGGGTAAAGGAAGGAGGGTGAAAGTTGTCAGATATGGGTGAGTCCCAGTATGACTCTGGCCAGGGAAGGGTCCATGCCTATTGCTCAGTCCTCCCCGCAGCCTCTGGCTTTGATGCCCATCCTGGGGGCATCAGCACATCCTTGCAGTCCCACTGAGAGGCAGTGGTTTTGGAGTGAGCCTGCTCGGAGGAAATTTCCCCTCTGCCCTCTTACCTGGACTTGGACCTGGGGCAAGTTTCTTAAACTTGCTGAGTGCCAGTTTCTTTATGTGTGCAATGGATAGAACACCCATGTTGCAGGAAGATTTGATTATGTATTCAATGGATATTTATTGATAGCAGTTATGGGTCAGGAATTATTTTAGGTGTTGAGTATAAAAAGTGAGGAAAAATAGATGCAGTTCCTTCCTTAAGGGAATAGGCAGAAAATAAAACGCTCACATAAATAAATGTAACATTTTATCTGAAAGAAATACTGTGAAGGGGAGGTACCAGGTGCCATGTGAGCCCATAATTGGGAGGTTTACCTAGTTATGGAGACCGGAAGTGATGGTGAAGGAAAGGAGGCAGGTGAGGGGACCAATGGAACTAAGAATGTTCAAGGCAGAGGGAACAGTGCAGGCGGTGGCCCTGTGGCTGGAGCACAGAGGGTGAGGGGACAGCTTGTGACGGGGTGGGCAGAGAACCTGGCAGAGCAGGTGTCATGGGAGCATCCGTCTCTGCCCTTCTCCCCCAAACTCCCTGCCCCTAGGAGCCTTCCTGTCTCCTTAGACTGGGCTCTGTGCTGCCCCAAACCTGTGGAGGTGCCCATTCTCCACAAGGTGCTCACCCCTCAGCCCGACCCTAGAGAGGGGCTGTAGCATGTTCAACGCTGACGCTCTGGAATCAGGCCTCGCGGGTTCAAATTCTCATTTGACCACTTCCTGGCTATGGGAGAGCAAAATGTGACAGGACAAGCAAGCCACACCCCCTCTCTGTGCCTCAGTTTCTTCATCTATAAAATGGAAATGATGACAATAGTAACCACCTCATGAGTACTGCATTTATATGACTTAGTACCTATAAAACACTTAGAACAGCGCCTGACATAGTGAGTGCTTAAGAAAAGTAGGGGTTATGGTTGGTGTTTGCCTGCCCCTCATTACCGTCACCCGCTTCCATTGTTCCTGGCATGAACCCTCTGCCCTCCCCGCATGTGGTCCAGGACGTGCCCAGCCCTCCTCGTGCTGCCTCTCTCCCCACCATGCCACCCAGGCTATTCTGTGCCAGCCCACACCATCCCCGCCCACCTCCACCCTCCCAAGTCCCTCTCAACACTCAAGGCACAGATGTAATCCAGCATATTCTAGTAGCTACAGTGAATGATAAAGATTTTATCATTTCAACATGTAATCAATATTAAAACTTAGATATTGTACATTATGTTTTCTTATGAAGTCTTTGCCATCCATTGTGCATGTCACACTAACAGCACATCTCAGCTCAGACTAGCCACATTTCAAGGGTTTGACAGTCACACGTGGCTGGTGGCTATCTCATTGGTGAGGCCAGTCCTTGACTCTGAGATCCACAAGGGCAAGGACCACGTCTGTCTCTGGGTTCTTGGTAAATGTAGATCGCATGAGTGAAAGCATGAATGGATAGGTGAACAGCTGTCATGTTCTGCCAAGCCCTCTCTGCTCTCCCCTGAGGCCTTTTCCTCTGTTACTGGGCACACAGCCTTTCAGTCATGATAGGGACCAAATCCTGGGTACCAAGTGCCCAATGACCTTTCTAAAATTAAGGTGAGGGGAGCACTTAAAAGACCTGGAAACCCAGCGAGCACTATACGGAGAGATGTGAAAAGAAGGAGAGGTGGGTGGCAAAGATTCACACTGTGTCAAGGAGGACAGACCCCAACCTAGGGAGCCCTCAGGCTCCTGCCTTCAGGTAGAGAGGGAGGAATGGACGTCTGTGAGGAGCTGCAGAAGAGCAGGTGGGAGGGTCTGCTGGAGCCTTCGACCAGCCTTTGGGCCCAGAGAATATCAGGGACTCGTTCAAGGTGAAAGAGCTTGTTAGTGGCAGGGCTGGAGCCCAGAACTCCTGTTTCCTGTCATCAGGTGCCTGTGAATGTTATCTCTTGGCAAAGATGAGAATGAATCATAGGCTCTTTGAAGGGGACCCCAGTATATTAAACAGGTTGCTGAGACGTAGCTAACTATTCAATAATGTATTTGAAGAAAATTAATTTTTCATCCTGCCAGTCAGAATACTGAGGCTGGTTGTCCAGAAATACACAGTCTGACTTCTCCTTGCAAGTTAAAAAAAAAAAAAAGGAGGCATCTCAGTGGATATCTTTAGAGAAACATAATTATATTTTTGTTGATATATATCTTGGTGTGAGTGAATAAAACTCCTCTGAATAATTCAAATAAGAAATTCTGCCTCTTTGGAAAATTGAGCTGATCTTGAACAGAATTGGTTAAGTGTTTCCATCTCCAAAGACACAGCACAGGACAAGTCAGCCAGCATGTCCTACATCTCAAATCTCGCCAAGATTTCCTCAGGTATTGGCTCCATAAACCAGGTGCCACGTGGCTAACCTGTCTCACCTTCGGCCACATGCCCGCCCAGTGTGTATCTGTCAGCTCTCTGGCAGAGTAGCTGAGACAAGTGTGCCTTCCAAACGGAGAGGCTGAATCTCCAGCACAGAGGCTCCACCGTGTGGGCTTCCCACACTGATCTTGCTCTGGTGGCCTCTGGAGTGCCTGATTATAATTACAGACTGTCAGTGGGCCTTGGCTCTGAGCATCACATGGCTGCTCCAGAAAAGATCCATCCCTGCCACAAGGGGATCACCTGTTCCCCCCCCCGCCCCGCAGAGAGATTTCTGTAGAGAGGCCTATTTGCATTTCACAGGGACCTCCAGGGAAAAATGTGAACAGGTTGCCTCAGCTTGGAATTCCACAGCAAAGAAATTGGGTTCTTTGTTTGAACTACAAGTCAGGCCATTAAGTTTGGAAGAATTTGTGGAAATCATTAGGGAACAGTTGTGGTTTTAAATCCATTAGCACATCCAAGGTCTTAAGACCAGTCTGTTAGGGAGATTTGACATGTGGAATTTTCACACCTGGGTTTTAGTCTCATACAAAGCTTTGGGAATAGTTTAGGATCCAGCAATACCTCTTCTCCCTCCCAACTTCCCCTGCCCCCCCCAAAAACACCTAAAGAAACACAAAAACCTGCCAGCACCAACTTTCCCTGGCTTTGGAGAGAAGGTGGGGTGCTCTGACCAGCTCCAAGCCCAGGGTAGTCACTCAGCGTGGACTTCTGAGCACTGATAGGGTGCAAAGCACCTGCTGGTTCCAAGCTTGGGTCTGACTGTAGATATGAGAAAATACAAATGGGCTTCCACATTAACATAGAGGAGCGTGGCTCATTCATCCTGGCTTCTATCTAAGCTACACTGTTCAAGGACCAGGTTTTACAAAGTCTTCAAACAAGACTGGGAAGGTCTAAGTCCACAATTCTGTGTTGGCCTTTGTATTAGGCTGCTAGGGATGCTACAATGAAGGACCACCCACCGGTCTTATAAGACCAAGAACTATTGGTCTTACAGTTCTGTGGGCTAGAAGTCTGAGATCAAGGTGTTGGCAGCGTTGGTCCTTCTGAGGGTTCTGAGAGAAGGTCTGCTCCATCCCTAGTGTTGGGTAGCCACGGGCCCTCCTGGGCTCACAGATGCATCCCTCCAATCCTCCATCTTCACATGGCCATCTTTTTATAAGGGCACCAGTCATATTGGTTTGGGGGCCCACCCTACTCCAGTATGACCTCATCTTAACTAATTCCATTCACAACAACTTTGCAAATAAGGTCACATTCTGCGGTATTGGAGGTTAGGACTTTAGGATCTGTTTTGGAGGGACCCAGCTCAACCCCTAACAGCCTTCTCTTGTTCCTGCCATGTTCCCAAAGTGCAGGGCTGGGAGGTAGAAAGTGCTCCAAGGCTATGCCCAGCATTCCATCCTACCACGCACCATGACAGAAACAGCAAAGTGGCCACATAGGTCACCACTGTGTTTTGGTTTGAGGAACGAAGATTCTTTGAATCCTGTGTAATAATGGTAAACTGTGAGATGTTATAGGTGTTCAGGAAGTACATATAGAAGGAGAATCCCTAATTAAATAACTTAATCCCACTGAGAAGTCTGAACACTATATTCATTCATTCATTCATTCATCCATTCATTCATCCATTCAATACATACTCATGCAGCCTGCCATGTGCTAGGCACCCTGCCTCATGTGGAAGAGGCTGAGGTTCTGCTCGGGGAGGCTGGAGCCTTGGCTCTGCCAGGCCATGCCTCTGAGGTTCCCTTTCTAGTCGTGTGGCAGAAGCGGGGGAGATGCTCAGACTTAAAACCACTTCATAGAGCATTCATTCTTATGCTTGAGTGTGAGTAAGATAATAAGATATATATGTAAATTAAATATTGGTCTCTACTTCTGGTTCCCGACCTAAAAATCCTTGTAAATAAGGGTGCTAGGAGAATCTTTTGTTCTAACGTTTAGTCTTTGACCCCAGTTCCTGATGCAGAGCTCCTAAGACCTTTGCAATTTCCTAAGTGATAGGAGTATCTGACACCATACTCCTAATCCCCTTGGAATCTCCTGTGTGATAGGAATGTCATTTGTTCTAATGAGGTGACATTTGGTGGATGAAGGACAGTCACCAAAAGGGCCAAGCCATGATGGGAAGCTTGGAATTTTCAGTCATACCCACTATTCTATGGCGAGGGGAGAGGCGGGGAGGGCTGGAAAAAGAGTTAGTAATCTATCATGCCTACATGAGGAAACCTCCATAAAAATCCCAGTGGGGTTTGGGGAACTTCCAGGGTGGTGAACACATTTATGCACTGGGAGGGGAACACACCCCAATTTCATGGGAACAGACAATCCTGAGTTTGGGACCCTTCTAGACCTCGCCCTATGTGTCTTTTCATCTGGCTGTTCATCTGTGTTCTTTCTGTATATTTCATTATATAAAACTGATAAACATAAGTAAATATTCCCCTGAATTCTGTGAGCTGTTCTAGCAAATGATCAACTCCAAGAAAGGGTTCGTGGGAACCCCCGATTTGTAGCTGAGCTAGACAGAAGAGGTGGGTAACCTGGGAACCTGTTACTTGAGATCGCCATCTGAAGTGGGACCCGTCTCCTGTGACTGAGCCCTTAATCTCTGGGGTCTGTGCTAACTCCAGTTAGTGTCAGAATTGAATTGAATTGTAGGACACCCAGCTGGTGTTGGACAAAATTGCTTGGTGTGGAAAAGAAAAAAAAAACACATTTGGTATCAGAAGAGTTATGAGTGTGGTATAGTGTGAGAGTTAAGGAAAAGCACACAGGAGAATTTGTCCTACATACATGGAGGCTCTAAGGGAGTTTCTGAATTTATGAGGTAAGTGGGGGGTGGTGCTGAGCAGAGGGAGGGAAGGCCAAGGACGACTGCTCTTCCAGGTCCTCATGGACTGTGGGCTGCCTTGCCTCTCCTGCGGCTCTTCCTCAGAGATCCTGATGAAGGTGACTCTACCAGGATGCCGTGTATGACCTTGGTCCTCAGTCCCTGTGTGAGGGGGAGGTTCTCCTTATGAACCTGCTCATATAGCTGGGCCATGAAAAGCTTTTTCCCTTTGTTCCAAACTCTTGAATAAACTTTTCTTTTTCTTTTTTAGGAACTTCCTTAATAAGTTGCATTTCTCACAAAAGCCTGGGAGACAGACACCCAGGATTTAAGTCACCCCCAACTGGTAGGCAGACTAATAGCCCCCAAAGATGTCTCTACCCTAATCCCTGAAATCGGTGACTATGTTCCCTTACTTGGCAAAGGGGCTCTTCAGGAGTGATTAAGTGAAGGATTTTGAGATGAGAAATTAGCCTGGATGATCTGGGTAAACCCCATGTAATCTCAAGGGTCCTTATAAGTGAGCAGGAGGCAGAAGAGTCAGAGGTGATGTGAGGAAGCAGAGGCTGGTGTGGTGTGAGTGCTGACCTTGAAGAAGGAGGAAGGGGCTGTGAGCCGAAGAATGTGGGCAGCCTCCAGAAGCTGGAAAGGGCAAGGAACCCCTTTCTCCCCTAGGGCTCCCAGAAAGACCACAGCCCTTCCAACACAGTGATTTTAGTCCCGATTTCAGACATCTGACCTCCAAACTGTAAGATAAATTTGTGTTGTTTGAAGCTATAAGTGTGTGGCAACTTGTACAATAACAATAGGAAACAAACACACCCATCTTACCCAACTCATAATCCCTGCTTCTCCAAACACACTGTTGCCTTTTGGTTCTAGGCTCCATTCTGCACCCTACATCCATCGCTTGGCCCTCCTTCTCCTACTTCTCCCACCCTGACTGGCCCACCCTGGCCAGCTCCTACCCCTCCACACCCTACTCCCCACACTGCTCTCCACCTCTCCACCCCAGCCCCACATCCTTCACTGATGCCAGACGCAGTTGCTCTGACCCCTGAATGCCCTCACTATCTTCAGGAGGGTTCCTCACTATGTGTAACCTATGGCCACTTTATATAAACAAACAAACAAGAATCCCGTTACCTAAAGACATTTAAATGGGTGAGGCTGGCCACACACAACGTAGCTGGAGAACTACCCAATCTCTCCAAAGCCAGGTTTCCCCACGAACTAAATTCTATTTAATAGGGGCTTGTTTTCCTAAAATGCTAACGGTCTTTGCATTCAGAGGTATGGAGTTAGTTGGCCTTGGTTCCAGGCAGTGCTAAGCCTGAACGATGTGCTCTTCAAAATCTCTGAAATGTCTCCCCAGGGAAAGGCACCCTTAATAGAAAGCTCTCACTTCATCTTCCTGTGATCCCCACCCATCAGTGGTACAGTGAGTACTGACCTCTCTCATCTGCTCTGTGCCACTCACTGGGCTGAGAACTTAGCACGCATTGCCTTAATCACTTCTTCCAACAACTCTTGGAGGTGGTAGTATTATTCTCCCCATTTTACAGATCCACAGAGGCTAAATAACTTGCCCAAGGTCACACAGTGAGTCTGTGTCCAGAGCCTGGCTGGAAAGCCTTGCTGAGCAAAGTGTGAGCCATCCATAGGCAGCAGCACCTGACAGGTGTCCCCAGGGAGCTGGTTAGAAACTAGAATCTCAGACCCCACCCCGACCCTCTGAATCAGAATCTGCATTCTAACAAGATCTCCAGGTGATGGCCTTGCACGTTAAAACTGAGTGGCTCTGCTCGAAACCACAATGTGGTGCTACCACTCAAGAAAGAAAGAACAATCCATCGTCGGATGTGAATTTGAATAGTGTGTCTGGTAAGGGTTCCTGCAAGTCAAGTGGAAGCAGACACTGTGGGAGGCTGGAGGGCCTTGGGAGAGGAGGTGAGGCCTCTGGAAGCATTCCATTTCATCCCGAAGCATTGAGCTGCAGGGTGTCCCTCAGGCTGGGCAGGGGAGGCCCACTCCTACAGGTTTGCTGGAGGATGGCCTGCAAAGGGTGTTAGAGTGTCAGAGGGATGGGGACGGCTCTTGAAAACACCCCTGTCCAGACCACATCTTCAGTCCCTTAGCCTAAGGAGGAAGGGATGGCAATTCAGGGGAGCTAGCTAGTCAGAAGGAGAGAGAGAGAATAGAAGAAAGCCGGGGCAGGGAAGGAGGGATGGGTTGCTTTGGGGAGGAGGTGTCTCATTCACCAGATGTGTTGAGTGCAGGGCCAGCTTTCTCAACAGACTCACTCTATTAAGCAGGGTTGGGGGGGTCTCCCCTCTCCCCAACACTCACCTAGAAGTGAGAGGAGCCAGGCTGGTACTCAATCACTATCACTATCACTGCCTTTAAACCCATTCATTTAGATCTCATTTATTTATTTATACCCACCTCATTCCTCATGAGATTTAGGATTAATTTGTATTAATAATAGATACTTAATAACCAGATTTAATGGTGACAGCCCTCATCATCTTCCATTAATGAAATAATACCTTATTACCTTAGAGGAAACACTTCAGGAAACCAAGCCTTACACTTGGAATGAGATGCAAGTTCAAGGCTACCTAGTTGTGTAGAGAAGTGGTGACAACTAGTGGTTGCACCAATTTAGCCTCAAGCACCCACTTTAGCCACGCTTGGGGATGAACGAGAAGGGGTGACTTGAGGATATGACTCTTATCGGAGAGACCGGATTAGCACACAGCAAAGACTTATTTATCGCTCAACCCATTCAAAAGAAGACTGAATGTGGCTTGTGAGGATAAAATCTATACAGGTTAAAAAATAAGTCAGGAAATAGGAAGAGGCCATGGAAGGGAAGATGTGGGAAGGAAAGTCTATCAGACACCTATCTGGTCCACTTCAGGTCTTGGCACCATCTCTCCATGGGAGGCGGGGAAGGGTACAGCCACACATTGGCTCCAGCTGCCATTGTGGCAACTCTCTGCCCAGCTGCTGCCCAGTGATGGGATTCTCAAGGGCACAACCCAACAGCCCTCACCCTGCTGTGGTCTCCCCAGGCATCTCTGAGCCATGAGGCACAGCAGGACTCATGACACCCAGACATACAGGGGAGTGAATGCTCCTGGGGAAAATGGGAGACAGGTGCCTGTGGACAAACTTTCTCCCTTTCTCTCCTCACCTAAGACACAGTAGTTAATTATTTATAGTTAATAACTGCTTTGGAAGAGCCATCAGCTGAACTTGATCACAAGCGATGTCCAAGCTTGGTAACACGCCCTCTTTTTTTTCAGTTTTAATATTTTTTTAATTAAAGTATAGTTGATTTACAATGCTGTGTTAATTTCTGCTGTACCGCAAAGTGATTCAGTTATACAGATATATACAGTCTTTTTTTTTAACATTCTTTTCCATTATGGTTTATCATAGGATATTGATATTGAATATAGTTCTCTGTGCTATAAAAGCACCTTGTTCATCCATTCTGTATATAAAAGCTCACGTCTTCTAACCTCAATCTCCCACTCCATCCCTCCCCCAACTCTGTCTCTCTTGGCAACCACCAGTCTGTTCTCTATGTCCGTGATTCTGTTTCTGTTTCATAGACAGGTTCACTTGGGTCATGTTTTAGATTCCACTTATAAGTGATATCAAATGGTATTTGTCTTTCTCTTTCTGACTTCACTGAGTATGCTAATCTCTAGTTGCAACCATGTTGCTGCAGATGGCATTATTTCATTCTTTATATGGCTGAGCAGTATTCCATTGTATATGTGTACCACATATTTATCCATTCATCTGTCGAGGGACATTTAGGTTGTTTCCACATCTTGGCTGGAACACACCCTCTTTATTGATCTCCCTCATTCCTGCCTCACTACCTTTTCCCTCACTCTCATCTCCTTGGGCTTACACTCCTTATTGTAAAGGAGAAACACATACATTTTCACCTTGGGCTTTGCTTTCTAGGGACTTGGGCTAAGAAAAAAAGTTAAGATGAAGCTCTGGAGGGAGTATGTGTGGTTTATCCCTAAATGTGTCCTGAAAGGGTCTATGTTCTTTGGCAGAGGGGCCACCTGTTTGTTCTACACTCTATGGAAGCCGATGCACAGAGGAAACCTAGTGAGTCCTACTGCTGTACCGTGCCCACGAAACGAAGAGACAGCTTTTGTCAAAGAGAAGCAGGGTTCTTCCTTGCATTGAGTCCAGACAGAAATCTCTCCTTTGGGTTCTCAAAAGGAGACATTGGGTGGTGTAGAGACCACTGCACTCAACATCACCCTTTATTAATCTGATGAGTTTGGGGGGCCTGGTTCTTATAACGCACTCAACGTGGTCTGAAAGTTTGACATCAAGGTACACGCCAATAAGAATACAGAACTAGAAAGATAGTGGATTGTAAGATTAACAACAGGGCTTTGAAGAGGCTTAGGTGTGATTTCCAGTTCTGCCAATGACTACCTGTGTGACTTTGGGCAAATTAAACTCCCTAAGCCTCAGTATTCTTCATCTGTAAGACAGGTCGTGGTAAGGATAAATAAGAGAATGCACAAAGGGTGCTTAATTCGACACAGTATACAGTGAGTATTCAGGAGAATTCGCTATTGACAAAAGTGTTCTGAGAGGGGCCCTGCGATTAAGTCCAGGTACAATGTGGTTCTCAGATGGTCAGTCTTAATTCAAGGGTTAAGTGTAGAGTATTTGGAGTTGTAGCTCCCATGTTTTTATTCAAATAATCATACACACACCAATATATTTTATTTATTTATTTAAAAAAAATCTCTATTGAATTTGTTACAATATTGCTTCTATTTTATGTTTTGGTTTTTTTGGCCATGAGGCATCTGGGATCTTAGCTCCCCAACCAGGGAGCGAACCCGCACCCCCTGCATTGGAAGGCAAAGTCTTAACCACTGGACCGCCGGGGAAGTCCCCCAATATATTTTACATTGTGACAAATGCTTTGAAGGAAGAGCCTAGGAAGTGAGAGGGTTTTCATAGGGGTTCCTGTAGTCTGGGGGTTGGAGAAGGCTTGCTGAAAAAGCCTAGGGCCCTGTCCCCCCCCTCCCCTGACTAACATCTTGGACCACGTGATTTACAGCTGTGGGTAAGGCCAGCCTTCATGGATGGTGGCCCTCTCAGCCTCTCCAGGAGGCAGTCTGCTGTAGCAGAAAGAACACAGGTTTTTAGAGAGGCCAACTAAGGAACAGTGTGGCTTAGGACCAGCCACTTCAATGTTCCAAGCTTCAGGTCTCCCATCTGAGACATGGGGGTAATGGTTCTTCTTTGCAGACTGCTGTGATGATTAAAAGAGTGAATGCAGGCAAAGCACCTAGAGCAGATCCCAGCCCAGAAAACCTCAGGAATGTTCAGTCCTTCAACTCCCTCCTCTCTTCTGCTGCATTACAACCTGGTAAAATGTCATCCAGCTCCTCGTATGATAGGGCACCAGTTTTGCCGAGTGTCTCTCTGTGGCCCCCACAGAAGTTAGCTTCAGGACTAGACTAAAGCAGGTGTACACAGGTATGTGGTGCTGCTCACAACATATCTGACTGAAGAAGCAAACTTGTCACACTGCCCCTAGGCTCCATGGCTAATGCTGCAGTTAGAAGAACAGCATGATTGAGATTCCAAACAAGCCCTGTAATGCATGTAAATGATTCTCCACCATCCTAAATAATAACACAGATGTAATTAAAAACACTTTAAAGACATCCGTTCAAAGCCTCGCTCCATCCCTCTGTTCCTTTATCAGACTCTCAATTTGCTGACTACAGTGTGATTTTTGCTGAAAGCTCTGAATGGCAAATCACATTTTCATCCTAAAGTGTCAGAGATAAGGCCATGCAAGAGAATAAAATAATTAAAGGCCAAAGAGGTAAACCCAGCTAGGAGTGCAATGGGAAGACATAAGTGGGCCAATGATGTTCATGGACTTCTTTTTTTTTTTTTTTCTTTTCTTGTGTTGATTAAACCAGAGGTCTTGGCTGTAAATTAGAGCCATGTGCTCCTGAAATATTAACCTCTGTCTTAAATTTTTAAAAAATGTCCATAGTTGATTGTAACAATTCAAACTGCCGGTGAGTGTCCTTGGCAGATGAGTAAGGTTTATCAGACTCTTTGTGGAATATTCCTTACATGGTGGGAGGCCCCTACCTCGAATGGAAGCAGAGTTTACCTACAGACTAGTGACCTCTTCCCATCTATGTTCATTTTCACTCATCCACCCACCTACTCATCCATCCATCCATCCGTGCATCCATCCATCTGCCTACCCACCTATTCATCCATCCATGCATCCATCCATCTACCCACCCATCCATTCATCCTCGCCTCCAGCATACACTCCCTGAGCCCCTGCTACGGGGCAGGCACTGCTTTAGTCCTGGGGGACACAGCAGGAAATAAGACACAGGAAGTTCCTGTTCTCATGGAGATAGACTACATAATTACATAAAAAAATCGTTACAGAATATAAATGAGGGTTGTCCATATTGACATTCATTCAACCAAATTTCCTTGAGCAAAATGAAAAAGGGCAAGATCTCCTGGTTGCCGAGGAAGCAACTGTTGTTTCCTGAGAGGGTAAGGCCCATCTCTGATTTAGCCCTGCTTTCCTAGTGCCTCGTGTGAAATCCAGGACACAGTACACACTTAGGAAAAGTGCATTCAGTGAAGAGAATCTACTCTGGGGCTACTCAAGGACAGGGATACTATCTTACCTGGCTCTGCACAAAGCAGTTCAGATAGGTTTTAATTCATCCCACTAGCATTTCCTGAGACCCAATCATTTCCCAAATATTGTCCATGTCTTTTAGTGAACATATGTATGTGTTTTTGCTGGGTGGACTGCTAGGAGAATTAGCAGGAGATACTAAGAGATACTGCCAAACAGTTTTCCAAAGTGGCTGTACAGTTATGGGAATTTATATTCCCATAAGCAATAGGCAAGAGTTCCAATTGCTCTACCTTTCTGCCAAGTCTTAGTATTGTCTTGTTTCTTTTTTTTTTTTCTCTTTTTCTTAGCCATTCTGGTGGATGTTTAGAACAGCTCATTGTGGATTTAATTTGCATTTTCCTGATGTCTAATAAAGTTGAGCCTCTTTTCAAGAGTTTACTGGCCATTCGAATAACTTTAGTGAAGTGCTTACTTGGGTGTTTTGAAGGTCCAGGATTTTTGCCTGCTTTGTCCACTGTGTATCCTCAGGGTCCAGAGCAACTCCTGCCATGTACTAGGTGCTCAAAGGACGTATTGGTTAAATAAGTGTGCAGATTCACACACTTTTCCTACTATCATTTTAATATTTTTTCTCTAAGTCAACTCACTTTTACTTAAATAAACTGACTTAGAAAGTAATTTAATATCATCTCATAGCTCTGAAATCACAGTTGTTATGTGCAAGTTACACTTTTTCTCTTACACATTAAAATAAATGGGCAACACATTTTTAAAAATCCATTCGTGTATTTCTATTTTTTTAAAAACGTATTTATTTATTTTAGTTGTGCCGGGTCTTAGTTGTGGCATTCGGGATCTATTTAGTTGCAGCATGTGGGCTTCTTAGTTGTGGCATGCAGACTCTTAGTTGTGGCATGCATGTGGGATTTAGTTCCCCAACCAGGGATCGAACCCGGGCTCCTTTGCATTGGGAGCGTGGAGTCCTAACCACTCGATCACCAGGGAAGCCCCCATTTGTGTATTTCTAATTTCTCCCCCTTAATGCCATTGGTGATAGACTAGTATCTCCCAAATTAAAGGAGTTGATTCCCATGAAACATTTAAGTGCTCTTATAGGTTGGCTATGATTAGCTTTCCTGTATACCAGTGGTATGTGAACCACACCAGCAGATCCAGGGCAAGGGTGAAATGGGCGCTCAGGAAACACGTAGGTCAGGCAGTGGTGCTGCAGCCCCCGTGATGTCTTCAGAAAAATGGCCGAAGCGAGGTAGCCAAGTGGACAAAAGGCTGGAGGGGGGCCAGATGGGTGAGTCACATGGAGACATGGAAAGACAAATGAACACTTGACTCCAGTTGTGACGTAAAGTGTGTTTTTCAAGATTCGAAGTGACCAATTGTGCTTTCCTCCCTGGATAGAAAACCTGAAGACTATTAGGGACAAATGACTTGCAGGGGATTAAGACTGTGCTAAAATCTTATTAAATGGACAGCCTTTAAATGTCCCGCCTTTCTCTCCCTAGATCAGGGGCTGTTAGATGAAATGCAAAAATGGAGCAGCCTCCAGTGCTAAAGTGTGACAAGGAAGCCTTCTAGGCTTCCTTAACTGACCACATGTGAGCTTCCCCTGACATCACTGCCAGGCAGGCATGCTGTAGGACCTTTGCAAGGTGTGGGGTCTGCCCCATGGGGACTGAGCTGATGATGGTGTCAGTGTCTAGCCCACGACACTGCCTGGTGAATAGACTGCCCTTACCTGAAAGGTGGCAAGTCACAGAATCCTGCTCTCAGAAGCCAAGTCTGCTCAGAACATACTCCTAGGGGAGGTGCCACCTTCTGAAGTGGTCCAAGGCAGTTCAGCCAGTGAGGATAAAAGCCTTCTCTGTGTCTCAGCCTTAAGGTTCTGGAATGAAACTCAGTGGGAGCCCCTACTCTGTGGGGCAGATGATTCCATGGTGTTGCCCTTGAGCTGCTTCTTCTGAGAATGAATGTCTAACACACAGGCACCGAGGGCATTCACGTACAGCCTCAGTTCCAGTAGGAAGGGATCCTTCCTCCATAAGATTTAAAAGCCCCTTTCCCACCGCCGTGGAGGTGGAGACACGCACAGAGATGAAGTGATTGGTGGACTTCCCTGGTGGTCCAGTGGTTAAGACTCCACGCTTCCAATGCAAGGGGGCATGGGTTCGATCCCTGGTTGGGGAAGTTCTGTATGCTGTGGGGTGTGGCCATAAATAAATTAATTAATTTAAAAAAAGGGAAGTGATTGGTGTGGAGCCCATATGATCCACAGAGCAGAGACCTAGGCAGCCATGCACCTCCAATGGGCTGAGCAGTAGAAGGAAGCAAAGACTTAAGTCTTTCATGCCTTTAGCCTGCACCGAGTCAGTGTTTAAGGTTAGAACCTCTGCAATGGGAACAGGAATTGAGAAGCCCCAGGGTAGCCTGTGATGCCCACAGAAGGCTCTGGTCAGACTGATAGGGATGCAGAAAGCCTGGAGTCAGAAAGCTAGGCAAGGCGCAATGCATTGTACTACCACATTTAATCCTTCCAACCTTATGGGGTGTTATTTTATCCCTATTTTTTACAGAAGGGGAAGCTGAGACCCAGTGAACCTACTTTCTCAAGTTTAAATACGGCAGAGCTGGGACTCAAACCCAGAAAGTCAGGTTCAGATATCTGTGCATTTAACCACTAAGCCAGGTTACCACCCACTACCAAGTACACCAGAGGGCATAGCTTCTTGTTTTCATAAAGCCCAGAATTCCAGAATCCTCCAGAACAGACTCAAACTGGCTAAGCCAAGACTCTGATCTCTAGTATGGGCAAGAAAAAGTAAAAATAAGAACAAAGATAAAACAAGTTAATTTATTATCATCTAGCATGAATCAGGTGCTTTATGCACATCTCTAATGCTTATTAACCTATTTTTAAGATGAGGACACAGGGGCTTGGAGGGGTTAAGTAATATTCTAAGTTCCCACTGCTAGAGGGCGGCCATGGTGCAATGCGAACCTGAGATTTTCTGTTCAAAAATCACGCTCTCGCTTCTATATGCTTTTGTCTGCCCTCATGAGGCTGTATGTTTTCCCCAAGTATATCACACACAGCCGTCCTTCCTCTGCCACGGGCATTTGAATGGTAAAGGGTCATCTGTCACCTGGGAAAGGAGCTGCAGGCCTCAGGATGCCCCAGGCAAGCCTGGGCCAATTCCCACGTGCCCCAGCAGCGTATATGTAACATGCCCTTACCGTGCTTGGTGTTCTCATTAAAACAAAAAGCTGTATTACTTTGCTGTTTTACCTGGTAAGAATGACTTTTTAACTTTTATCGTTTGCATTTTTCTGTTGCCAAGCCCATCCACTCCTGGCCTGCCCACTTCCACAGACATACCAGCTGTACCTGTCAGGGAATCCAGGCCCACGACTTCCCTGAAGTGTAGCTGGTTCAAGACTGTAGGTTTGGTTCAATTCTCAGCTCTGCTATTTACTGGCCAGTTGATCAAGGGCAAGTTGTTCTATACCCTAAGCCTCAGTTACCTCCCATCTGAGTAATGGGGCAATAATGCCTCGCAGGAATTAATGAGACACGGAGGAGAAGTGGTGTGAAGTTCAGGGCAGGGTGCCTAGCCTATAAGCATCTCATCCGCCGTATACGCCCGCATCCCCCCAGTGACCTCCTTTAGAGCCAAGACAGAGTCACCATCACCCCTGTGTGCTCACACTGGGCCAGTGTGTTGTCAGCATTCAGAGTTGTTAGGTCCTGCCCCTGCTGTTCACTCCAAGCCTTTGGCTGCCCGCCGGGCCTGGCTAGGTGCCCCTCCCTGTCTGTCTTTCCCTCTGACCTCGCTCTGATCATGGTAATCCAATTACCCTTCTCTCCCACTCAACTCTAAGCTCCTTCAGGGTCAGGCTAGGACATCACTTATTGCCATAGCACCTGGCAGCATCTGCAGCCACATAGCAGCCTTCCCCCAACACATGCTGCTTCCTTTTTTTTTTTGCAGTACGCAGGCCTCTCACTGTTGTGGCCTCTCCCGTTGTGGGGCACAGGCTCCGGACGCGCAGGCTCAGCGGCCATGGCTCACGGGCCCAGCCGCTCTGCGGCATGTGGGATCCTCCCAGACCGGGGCACGAACCCGTGTCCCCTGCATCAGCAGGCAGACTGTCAACCACTGTGCCACCAGGGAAGACCCATGCTGCTTCCTTTAAAAGCTACATTTTTATTGTCAAGATGCTGAGAGCCACACAAAACAGGTGTAGAACCCAACAAACTATTATAGAGCCAACATCTTTGCAGCCACTGCCCAGGCAGAGAAAGAACTTTACCAGCTCCCAGAAGCCCACCCTGGTCCCACCTGTCAGTACCCCCTTCCTCCTCCTAGGAGGATGCAGTGTCCAGACTTTTACAGTCTTTACTTGTATAGTTTTATCATTCAGATTTGTATCCCTAGACACGGTGGTTTAGTTTTTCCCATTAAGAAACTAATTTGTTATGTTTTTAAATCTTTTTTTTTAATCTACAGATTCCTCCTCCATCGCTTTCTTTTCCTCACAATTTATCTGTGGAAGAACACAGGACATTTGACCTGTGGAGTTGCCCAGTCTGGAGTTTGTTCATTGCACACTCACATGAAGCTCCAAATGCTGCTCTGTCCCGGTATTTCCTGCAAATTGGCAACTGGATCCAGGCTTGTACTGTTTATGTTCCACCCCATACCTGGAATTAGCTGTTTCTTCAAGAAAACCTAGTTTCTTTTGACACAAATGATATGCTGAGACCACAATCTGGATAATGAGAGCAGAGTTCTATCGAAGTTCTCTTCACCAGATCAGGGCCTGGCATGGAGAAGCTGCTAAACAAGCATGTGTGAAATGAATTTAGAAGTAGGAGAGTGCTTATTCTTCAGTTTATCATCTATGTATGTATCTATCTACCTATCATCTATGTATCTATGTATCTATGCATCGATGTATCCCTCTATGTATGTACGTATCTACCTCCCTACCTACCTACGTCTCTATCCATGTGTATGTATATTATGGTGGTGCTGGCCCCAAACCACACGTCCATGGATCAAGTGTTCTGGTGCCACTCCCTCACTGACCTTCCTTGACAGTCATTATATCGTTTAATCCTCACAACTAAGCCCAAGGTGTTTACAGTTATCTTCATTTCACAGAGGAGGAAACTGAGGCTCAGAGAGGTGAAGTGACTCATCAAGGTCACACAGCTAATAAGGGCAGAGCTCAACCACAAACTCAGGTCTGACAGACTCTAAAGCCTGCCTGCTTTTCACAGATCATTCATGAATATTTGCCCCTGAAATATATTTGTTCATTTTAAAACTTAATCTCAATCGAGATTTATAAATGAGTGAGTAAATAAATGCCTGACTTGGGCTTCCCTGGTGGCGCAGTGGTTGAGAATCTGCCTGCCAATGCAGGGGAAACAGGTTCGAGCCCTGGTCTGGGAAGATCCCACATGCCGCGGAGCGGCTAGGCCCGTGAGCCACAACTACTGAGGCTGCGCCTGTGGAGCCTGTGCTCTGCAACAAGAGAGGCCGCGACAGTGAGAGGCCCGCGCACCGTGATGAAGAGTGGCCCCCGCTTGCCACAACTAGAGAAAGCCCTCGCACAGAAATGAAGACCCAACACAGCAAAAATAAATTAATTAATTAATAAACTCCTACCCACAACATCTTCTTTAAAAAAAAAAAAAAAGTTAGAGCCTCCTGACTTAAAAAAATAAAAATAAATAAATAAATAAATAAATGCCTGACTTCATGGGGCTGAGTATAGACACAGCCTGGCTTTATACTCTGCCCACGAAAGAATCTTTCTTTCCTTATTTCATTTTTGGTTCCCAGTGTGACTTTTTTTTTTTTTAGATATGGCAGAGGGATATTCTTACTATTCTGGAATAAACCCAAAGGTATATTTCTGCTCTTGGCTTGTGAGGCTCATTTTATTCATATGTTTACAGATGTAAAAATAAGTGGATCATATCTTCAAGTTATTCAAGTCTCAATACACATGTATACCCCATTTATGGGCTCACTTTTTTTTTTTTTTACCTTTTAACGTGTTTCTTGGAGTATAACTGCTTTACAATGGTGTGTTAGTTTCTGCTTTATAACGAAGTGAAGCAGTTATACATATACATATATCCCCATCTCTTCCCTATTGTGTCTCCCTCCCTCCCACCCTCCCTATCCCGCCCTTCTGGCTGGTCACAAAGCACCGAGCTGATCTCCCTGTGCTATGAAGCTGCTTCCCACTAGCTATCTATTTTACATTTGGTAGTGTATATATGTCCATGCCACTCTCTCACTTTGTCCCAGCTTACCCTTCCCCCTCCCCGTATCCTCAAGTCCATTCTCCAGTAGGTCTGTGCCTTTATTCCCGTCTTGCCCCTAGGTTCTTCATGACCTTTTTTTTTTTAGATTTCATATATATGTGTTAGCATACGGTATTTGTTTTTCTCTTTCTGACTGACTTCACTCTGTATGACAGTCTCTAGGTCCATCCACCTCACTACAAATAACTAAATTTCATTCCTTTTTATGGCTGAGTAATATTCCATTGTATATATGTACCACATCTTCTTTATCCATTCATCTGTCGATGGACGCTTAGGTTGCTTCCATGTCCTGACTATTGTAAATACAGCTGCAATGAACATTGTGGTACATGACTCTTTTTGAATTATGGTTTTCTCAGGGTATATGCCCAGTAGTGGGATTGCTGGGTCATATGGTAGTTCTATGTGTAGTTTTTTAAGGAACCTCCATACTGTTCTCCATAGTGGCTGTATCAATTTACATTCCCACCAACAGTGTATGAGGGTTCCCTTTTGTCCACACCCTCTCCAGCATTTATTGTTTGTAGATTTTTTGATGATGGCCATTCTGACCGGTGTGAGATGATATCACATTGTAGTTTTGATTTGCATTTCTCTAATGATTAATGATGCTGAGCATTCTTTCATGTGTTTGTTGGCAATCTGTATGTCTTCTTTGGAGAAATGTCTATTTAGGTCTTCTGCCCGTTTTTGGATTGGGTTGTTTGTTTTTTGGATATTGAGCTGCTTGTAAATTTTGGAGATTAATCCTTTGTCAGTTGCTTCATTTGCAAATATTTTCTCCCATTCTGAGGTTTGTCTTTTTGTTTTGTTTATGGTTTCCTTTGCTGCGCAAAAGCTTTGAAGTTTCATTAAGTCCCATTTGTTTATTTTTGTTTTTATTTCCCTTTTTCTAGGAGGTGGGTCAAAAAGGATCTTGCTGTGATTTATGTCATAGAGTGTGCTGCCTATGTTTTCCTCTAAGAGTTTGATAGTGTCTGGCTTTACATTTAGGTCTTTAATCCATTTTGAGTTTATTTTTGTGTATGGTGTTAGGAAGTGTTCTAATTTCATTCTTTTACATGTAGCTGTCCAGTTTTCCCAGCACCACTTATTGAGGAGGCTGTCTTCTCCATTGTATATTCATGCTTCATTTATCAAAGATAAGGTGACCATATGTGTGTGGGTTTATCTCTGGGCTTTCTATCCTGTTCCATTGATCTATATTTCTGTTTTTGTGCCAGTACCATACTCTCTTGATTACTGTAGCTTCGTAGTATAGTCTGAAGTACAGGAGCCTGATTCCTCCACCTCCGTTTTTCTTTCTCAAGATTGCTTTGGCTATTCGGGGTCTTTTGTGTTTCCATACAAATTGTGAAATTTTTTGTTCTAGTTCTGTGAAAAATGCCAGTGGTAGTTTGATAGGGATTGCACTGAATCTGTAGATTGCTTTGGGTAGTAGAGTCATTTTCACAATATTGATTCTTCCAATCCAAGAACATGGTATATCTCTCCATCTATGTGTATCATCTTTAATTTCTTTCATCAGTGTCTTATAATTTTCTGCATACAGGTCTTTTGTCTCCTTAGGCAGGTTTATTCCTAGGTATTTTATTCTTTTTGTTGCACTGGTAAAACACTTTTTATTTGAGTCTAGATAATAGGTAGAATAGTTTCTCTTTGCTTTATGCCCACATAGCTAAAGCCTCATTGTCCCCTTATATTTGTGTTGGTAATGAAACCTTTTGAGAAGGCTGTATTTGATGGAAGGGTACATGACCCTTTTAATAGAAGCAGACCACATTATGAAGCTGAGGCCAAGCTCTGTTTCCAGGGCAACCTAAACAGAATGACAAGGGGTACTTGGTGTCTAACATTTCATGTAATGTCCTGAAGGCAGATATTAGACTTTCCTATTGGGATAAGAAAGAGTCTTCTTCCCCATGAGCACACAGGAAGTTACCACCTACCCACCAAAGAGAAGATGGCAGTGAATCCACAGGGTCAAGCACAGGGGTGGCTCCAGCATGGTCTTATCTTCATCTTGGACAATAGAGTCAGGACAGGATTAGGAAGAATAATTCATCCCCTCTGATAAACAGGAGGGAAGGCCAAAATATCTACCTTTAATTACATTATAAGGATATTGACTGCAGAGCCTCCATTGGGCTGTTCTTAGAGGCTGGTTTGGCTCTTGATGGCAAGAGGGCCACAAGGTCTGGAAGTGAGAGATGAGGATTTAAGGCAATGCCAAGTAAATATGGGATGCTCTTGATGCAAATGAGGGATCATTTCTGAGACCTTTGTAGATACCCTAATTTGTAAATATTTTTATAATTTTCCCTTTAACCTCTAATTTATGGCTAGAATCATTGCTTTTGCAGACCTCTTTACTTTATTCACTTTCACACCCAGCATAAACAATTTGAACAAAGAGTGATATTTCTGCTTAAAAGGGAAAAAAGGACACTTACTCCATCCCAGTATGCTGATTAGCAGATGATACACACAGGGCTCTAGGCCCCAATGATACACAGTTTTAAAATGTACCTAAGATTTGTTTTAATCTGGTGTGGCAAGATACACCCATGAAAGAAGTTGTTTTTATACTCATAGATCCCTACAAACAGGAGGCATGGCACACCGTGAAGGGCCACACAGGGAAGCACCAGGGTTGCTCAGGAGGCAGAGTGTGTGGGAAGAATAATTGGCTGAATAATTCAAGTGGGCTCTGGGCTATAACGGTGGTCCCTAGTTGTCCAGTACCTGGCCCTGGAATGCTTTAGGGCAGGTGTATAGTGTTCTGGTCTGCAGGAGCCCAATCAAAGGAGGCTGATGGGGTATGGACTCTGGATTTATTAGCTTTCAAAACAAAGGTGTGCTGGCAGACAATTCATTTACTATCTCCAGGAACGCATTAACCCTGGGAGAGGTACTTCCTTCCTGGGTCCACAAGGCCCCCAAATATCAAAGCATCAAAGTATAAGGGGAAAAAAACCATGATTGATACACAAGGAGACAAGGTTGACACTGTTGCTTACAGCCATGAGAGCAGCAAATTCCACCTTGCTCTCTATTCCCACATTCCTAGGTCATTTTCCAAATCCCTTAAACTTACACCTGTTGGTTCTCTTGCTTACTTTCTGAAACCCAAACCTCAGAATTTTCTCTCTAGGCCCTTGACAACCCTGTTTCATGGCAAATAGACAACCCTACATTCTTAAATATTGTGCCCAATTTCAACTAAGGGTTGGGAGGTAAGATCAGGCCCTCCTTCATCATTCATACCACCTCTTGAGCACTCTCCTTAAGCACTGTCTAAAAATCCCAGGTTCAATTTCTCCATTCCTGTTGTGGCCCATGCACATCAACTGTTCTTTGCCATTGTCACCACCATTGCCCATTTGTTTGTCTGTTGCAAGAAACCTACAACATCCTGAGCTTGTATTTTTTCCTGATCATCCCTTTAATCTCATGATCTTTAAAGTAGGCCTTCTTTCATATGCATCTTTAGTTTATCATAGTATACTTAGAGCTAACATTATAACACTTTACATAAAATGTGAGAACCATGCAACAGTATAACTCCATTCCCCACACTCATCATCTGTTCTACTGAGTTTGTGTATTTTAAATTTATATACATTATATACCCACAACACACTGTTGTAATTGTTGAAGTAAAAGTCATGGTTATTTACAGAAATTAGGAGAAAAGGAAAGATGGTCTTTTATATTCACTCTCATATTTACCATTTCCAGTTCTCTTCTTTCCTTCTTATAGATTTGTTTTTCCATCTGATACCATTTCCTTTCTATCTTGAAGACTTACTTTGTCATCACATTGTCTTTTGGTCCCCATCATTTCCAGTAAAATGTCAGCTGTAATTCACATTGTTGTTCCCTCATATGAAAAATAATTTTTTTTCATTTTCTCTGGGTGCTTTCAAAATTTCCTCTTTATTTTTGGTGTTCAACAGGTTGAGGATGATGTGTTTAGGAGTGTTCTTTGTATTTATCCAGTTTGGAACTTGCTTATCTTATTCAAACTTTAAAATGATGTTTTGCACCAAGTTTGGAAAATTTTTTGACCACTATTTTTTCAGTTAATTTTTTATACCCCATTCACTTATTCTTGTCCTTTGGTCCTTTTAAGAATTTTCTCTTTTCTCCTCTCCTTTCTTCTCCTCTCTCCCTTCCCCCTCACTGGCTCTAGATTTTAAGAAAGCTTGCTTCTCTCCCCTTCCCTCTTCATATTGTACAATTGCTTTTGATGTCTCTTCCAGTTCATTGACTCTTCTATCTCAAATCTGCTGCTAAATCCTTCTTTTCATTTTAGATATTGTATTTACCACTTTAGATTTGACATTTCTGTATAGTTTCCATTTCTTTGCTGATATTCTCTATCTGTTCATTCATTGTTACAACATTTACTTCAAAGCTTTTTAAAACAATTTAAAATAGCTGCTTTAAAACTGCTTTCTGAAAATTCCAATATCTGTGTCATCTCAGGGTCTGTTTCTCTTGAATGATTTCACTCTGAACCTTAGGTCACATTGTTTCCTGTTTCCTCACATGTTTAATAATTTATATTTAATACTGGGGACTGTGGATTGTACATGTTAGAAACTCTGGATTCTTGTTATCTTTCTCTGAGGTTGTTGATTTTTATTAAATTACTGGATGGTCACCTTGTACCTGTAGAGTTTGGTTTTATACTATGTAAGGGTATTACTGTTTGGGTTTACCCTTAATTTTGGACAAGTCTGTAAATCCTGGCATATGATCTTTACTTCTAATATATGTCTCTTCTGTCATTTCATTGGAAAACTCTAGGTGTTTACCTAGTCCTTATAACTTGGAGGAATTCCAAAATTTGTCTAATTTCAAGTAAGCGGTAACTAAAATCTCTGATCAGTTTTTTCATCTCTCCTGCTATCAATTTTCACTGGGTTTCCAAAGTCTCCTCTGTGTGTACCCAGTTCAGGGGTCAGACAAGGATTTGAGGGAAGTTTATATTCAGAGTTTGAGTTCTCTTCCTGTATATCCCTCCTTTCTGATATTAACTCCCTAAATTTCCAGGAATTCTGGCATTGATGAACTTCATTCTATAACACTTCAAGCTCAGAGAACTGTGGCTTGCTTTCTTTGTTCCTTCTTTCTTTTCATTCTTTAATTGTTTTCAATTATTATTTTTAATAACTTTATTAAATAGCTGTATAGATAAAATTTATTTTATATATCATAAAATTCACTTGTAATTGTATGATTCAATAATTTTTAATAAATTTATAGAGTTGTGCAACAACCATCACAATCTAGTTTTAGAACATTTCCATCACCCCAAAATGGCTGTGCTCATTTACAGTTGACTTTTACTCTGACTTCGAGCCCTAGGCAACCATTGATCTATTTTCCATCTCAAAATTGCCTTTTGTGAACATTTCATGTAAATGAAGTCATGGACTATCTAGTCTTTGTTGTCTAGTTTTTATCACTTAGCATAATGTTTTTGAAATTCATCTGTGTTGTGTAAATTGATATGCTGTATATGTTGTTCCTTTTTATTGCTAAACAGCATTCCATGTATGGATACACAATAGGTTATTTATTCATTCACCTGTTAAAGAACATCTTGTTTTTGTTTTGTTTTGCTTTTGGAAGCTTTTTTTCAATGTTCCTCAGATAATACCTACATAGCCAAACTGGTACTTGTAGGTCTATGGAGCAGTGTTTGGGAATCACAGTGTAGAAGATCAGATTATGACATTCAGATAAGGACTCGTTTTTTAAAATTTAAGCAGCATTTATTGGACACATTTGTTTGTGTTAGACACTGTGTTAAATGTTAAAGAGGTGAAATAAGACATGAAATCTCAGTGTAGTGGAAGGAATGAATCAACAAACAAATAAGTGTAATAAAGTGTGAAAAATGTGATAAAATTCTGGGGCCCCCATGGAGTTAAGGTCAATTCTCTATGGGAGAGGGAATTACAGGAAAGTCTTTATCAAGAATGTGAGCCTTGAGTCTTGAAAGATGGTCTTGAAAGATGAACAGGTCAGTCAGATAGTGGAAATAACTTGCCTTCCCATGACACATTCTCTTTTATTCTTAAAAGCCATGCAGGGCTTCCCTGGTGGCACAGTGGTTAAGAATCCTCCTGCCAATGCAGGGGACATGGGTTCGAGCCCTGGTCCAGGAAGATCCCACATGGCACGGAGCAACTAAGCCTGTGTTCCACAACTACTGAGCCTGCATGCCTAGAGCCCATGCTCTGCAACAAGAGAAGCCACCACAATGAGAAACCCACGCACCGCAATGAAGAGTAGCCCCACTCACCACAGCTAAAGAAAGCCTGCGCGCAGCAACGAATACCCAACTCAGCCAATAATAAATAAATAAATAAATTTATATTAAAAAAAAAAGTCATGCAGATAGGTGCATACATAGTGTTGTCCAATCTGTCTGTGCCTGGGAATTGTATGGAAGCAAATTATTCCGGCGAGTGTCTGCTGAGATCAATGCATGGAGAAATACTGTGAAAACTTGGCAGATACCCCATTCTCCCAAGCTATATAAATACTTCTCAACAAGATAAACACATAATGGAAAAGAACACGGAGCTTTGGAGAATAATGGACTTGGTCCAACAGTTTAGGCAAATTACTTAATCTTTCAGAGCCTCAATTTCAGTATCTATAAAATGGAGTTAAGAAATAACTTCAAAAGTAACTGGGCAGCTTAGACTTAATGTATGCAAAACAATGAATTTAGGGATTGGCACACAACAGCCTCTCAAAAAATGCTAGTTTTCCTTTTTTCCGTCACATATACCGTTATTGACTGCTTGCCATTCTTGCACCTAAGGGCTACTAGAAGTTAATGCAATCATAAGGCTTATCTTGTGTTTTGATTCTGATTTCTATTGTCTCAAGAAAGTCACCATCTTCTGAGTAACCAAGAGATGCAGTAGCTGATTCATAATGAGGCCTTTCTTCCTTCTAAATATGCACTAATTGTCAAGGTGATGGAGGAGGTTCATTATTAAAAGCATAATTAAAGGGCACTTCCTTTAGCTAAATGGATGAGCAGAAAGTGCAGCAATATTTTCATGTTTAGACATTAAGTATGGAAACAGATGACTCAATGGGAGGAAGCAGGGAAGGTAGGGCAAATTACTCTCACTGCCCAGGGCCTCCAGGGTTATTGCTTTGCAGGACATCCTTGGAGGAGTAGTCTTCCCTGGGAAATCAGCTTCACTGGATTCTCTTGTTTTATGGGATGAACAGTCCTTTCACCACTGTACCTCAGGAGCAAGGTCATCTTTACTTCAAAAGATGCGAAAATATGATTCCTGAAAGCTGAGCTTGGAATCTGTTTCTTGCTGGACATCCATGCCCTGTTCTAAACACTTAGGTATCAGCATGGATATTGATTCATTCTTGTCATCCTGTATATTCCTTAAGGTTGTAAATTCTCCCAAGTCAATAATAGTGCCTTTTACCCTCTTGGCATATGTGTGTCTTGAGGTCATATTCAAGGTTCTTCCATTTATTAGATAAGAGATGTGGAAAGATCCCTACTATGTCTCCTATTCCTCATCCTTAACCTGGGTGTTTTGCCTAAACTGCAAGATTTTTGTTAGAATTAAAAGAAAGTGCTTGGCACAAAGTAAGAACAGAAGTAATGTTCAATGCAATTCTCCTTCTCAGTATACAGCGACTTCATGGTGATCAGTGCCTCTGCCTTGTGTCTCTTAAATGAGGGCGTTAGCACTAGAATGTGTCATTTTGTATCAGGTTTCAATTTTGCCAATTTCTTGTGTTCTATACTGTGGAAGTGACAGAGAGAAAAAATATCTTTCATGTAACAAATGCAGACACTTGGGTTTGATGCCAAGGAGGAGTCTCCCTCCCCTCCCACTGGCACCTAATCCCCAAAGCAGTCTGAAAAGACAGGAGCAAGGCACAGCCAGTGTGGTGACTGAGTCAAAGCTGCTTCCATTGGGACCACTCCAAGGCTTGAGCATCTTATTACTGAAACAGTGATTTGATTTACTAAGCATTTGTAATTGTGTTGACATTGTTTTCTTCTTTTTAACAGTAAAACGAGAATCTGTTTTTAAATATGTATTACTGGATGTCTACTGAAAAAAATGCATTTGTTGCCTCTGGGCAGATGTACAGGCTAAGACACAAATAATGATTTCACAGGAGCAAAAGGAATTACTGAGCAGATGCTCATCTGGGGAAAAGAGACCAGAGAGGAACCAGGTCTGACAGCAAAGGGAGAAAGGTATAGGATAATTAGCATATTTGACTTGTTTAAATTTAGCAGTGGTATAGCCTTCTACTTCAAGATGGAATGAGAGAGTGGGAGAAGCCAGTGAGATTGCAGCAGAGAAGAGAATTATAACCTAGTAGGACCCTATGGGACCTTCCTGGTACAGACTCTCCCCCGCCCCCAATATGCTCTGCTTGTCTCTTATCTGTAGAAAAACTTTAGCCTCCTAGGCCTTCCCTGAGTTCCAAAGAATAAATTTAATCAGAGAAGTGAGAAAATGCAGAAGGAAAGGAAAACAGTTAAGCAAGACAAAACAATAATTTAGCCATTAAACAAAGTCAAGGAGCTTTAGTTCCTCCACAAGAGCCATAAATAATATTTCTGAGCCATGTCCTTTGATCTGTTTTGCAAATTCTGAAACCCCCACCAGGTGGAAGAAGTGAACTGTATGTTGCCCACAAGCATGTAGATCCCAGACAGGTTGGAAACAGAAGGTTGATGACGTTGACTCCCAATTACCTCACCGCCAACCAATCAGAAGAATGTCCAAAAGCTGATCAAGCATGCCACAACCTTCCTCCCTCACCCTGTCTTTAAAACTCTTTCCTTGAAAGCTATTGGTTTCTTAGGCTCTAGCTGCCTGGACTCCTTGCTTGATGCCCTGCAATAAATGCTGCACTTTCCTTCACCATAATTCAGTGTCAGTAGATTGGCTTTAATGCTAGTAGGGAAGCAGACCCAAGTTTGGTTCGGTAATGGAATGACATTCCTGCAGGTCTCAATTCACCAAGAGTTTGGATTCTCCTTTAGCATAGGCTCTTCAGAAGAAAAATGAAAGAAAATCCTTTGAGTAATAATGGAAATCCAAGAAAGCCTTGAGCAACCAGCTCTTCAAGCAAATGGCTCAGGATATATTGATGAGTAAGTCTAGGGAAACCCTCAGTGGATTTGTGGAGACTATGTTCCCAGTATGGCACAGATAGAGTTATCTATTTGTCATCAGACCTTACTGTTGGTTAGGCTCGAGATCAGCTCCACTCACATCTGGCAGCCCTCATCTTCACCTGGCTGAATTTCCCTTCCTTCCTTTTATTCACTTTACTTTTGTCTCTTGGTAGCTTCCTCCTTTTAATCAGAGTTCTGCCCCTGAAACTCTGCAGAAGTCCCTTTCTTTCCAATAATAATAGCAGTGGCTGTTTGCTAACTGCCCACTTGTAGATCAAAACTCTACTTGTGCTATCCAGACGAACCAGAGCAGGGGGTTCATTTGGGAGCTGCTTCTAGGGAGGAGGAAAGAGGAAGTGGGAGAGCGAGTCAGGGACAGAGAACAAGCCAGTACAAGAGGGCAATGTCAAGGTCATGGCTGCGGCAGGTGGGATAGAGGGGCTGGCTTCCCAGGGACTCCTGAGAAGCGTGCAGGGGGCTGCCCAGAAGTGCTCCCCACCTCCACGCCTAGTTGCTCCCGTGCCCTCTGGGTGAGAGGTGCTCCCAGGGCAGTAAAGTTGCTGCTCCTGGACTGTGCTCCTTGGAGCCAGGAGGCTCCTCTCGCTGGGGAGCAAGCCCTGGGGCACAAAGCCGGCAGCACAGTGGGGTGAGGTGTGAACTCGAGGGGAGACCTTCCAGTGAAGCAGGCTTCTGTGCTTCAGGGGAAGGACAGGTATTATCTAGAGGATCTCATTTATGTAGCAGCTTTGTCAGTTGTAAGCTTCCAGGTGAGGCTCTGTCAAGAAGAAGAGGATTTTCTAAGTTTGTTTTAGCATTTTCGGAACCAAGCATGAAGGTCTCAGTGTTTCTTCCCTAAAGGCAGAGAGGTACCTTTAGGGAAGATGATAAGAGCCACTTATCATGGCTGGTGAGGGGGCCGGCACCTCAGACTAGAGGAAGAATATGGCTTAGGGCAGGAGGAAAGGCTAAATATGCCCCTTGGGGATCCTAGTCCAGAGACTCGTGAGGAAGAAGGCTTGGTGACAAGCAAAGTAGGCAGTGAATGGAGGATGTTAAAGGCAGCGCCTCTTCCTTCCTCCCTCCCTCCTAGGGCCACGCCTCCAAGGGGAGGGGCTCCATAGAGACAGGGGTGTGGGGGTAGGCAGAGGCACCACACACTGTGGCTACAGAAGATTTTCTGAACCTGCCTGGATAGCTGGGCCCAGGGTCACCTCAGTAAAGTGTGGGGAGATGGGAGGTGGCCTCCCCAAGGCTTATGAACAGAGTATGCATTTCCTATTGCTGCTATGAGAAAAAACCTCAACCTTTGTGTTAAAACAACTCAGATTTATTATCTTACAGTTTTGGAGGTCAGAAATCTGAAATGAGTCTCCCTGGGCTACAATCAAGGTGTCAGCAGGGCTGTGTTCCTTCTGGAGGCTGTAATGGACAATCTGTTTCCTTTTTTTCCCCGGCTTATAGGGGTGGCTGCACTCCTTGGCTCATGGCCCCATACCACTCTGACCTCTGCTTCCTGTCACACCTTTTCTGACTCTAATCCTCCTGCCTCCCTCCTATAAGAAAACTTGTGATTACATTGGATCCACCTGGCTAATCTAGGATAATCTCCCTAGCTCAGGATCTTTAATTTAATCACGCCTGTAAAGACCCTTTGCCATGTAAGGTAACATATTCACAGATTTCAGGGATTAGGATGTGGACATCTTTGGGGCCATTATTTGTCTACCACAGGTGGCTCACTTGGGACCCCGAGGAGCCCAGGTGAGGTATTGTGGCATAGAGGTAACCAGTGCAGCAGAGATGGGGCAGGATGAAAGGCTTCCAGGAAAGGAGCTTTAAGGTGGAGAGAACACAGCTCAGGGAATGGGTTGAAGTGGCGGATTTCCAGCCTATTGGTTCCCTCTCTAAAGAAAACAGAACAACTGGGCTGACCACGTCAGCAGTTACCTTTCCAAAGAGCAGGAAATCCAGTCATTGCACAGTCCCAACCCGAGAGGACCTAGGGTGTCTTATGTGGGTCTGAGGACCCTTCTCCGCCAACACCATGAAGTCACAGACGCCACGTCTCCCAAAATGTGTAGAAGTTCTTAGAGATGGGAAGAGGAAAGGAGAGGGACTCAGAGAAGTGGGAGCTTGTCGGGGGCCCTTCTGTATTACAAAGAAATAAAGACATGAGAGCCACTGTATTTGTGATTCTCCCTATGTCCATTATCCATTCAGAACAACCCTGCAAGCTGGCATGTTAGAAAAACGTCATTTGGGATTCCTACAAAAGGAGAGGCAAAAGGGATTCTGGACATTCTTCCTCTCCCTCTGTTTAGGACACATGTTCTTAAAGGAAAGCAGGTCTCACTGAAGACCAGTGTCCAGGGCAGGACAGTGAGCAGGGTGGCGTCACTGCTTTAGAGGAAGCACTGCCAGTGCATCCAAGAGTTAGTCTTTAAATGTGGAATTAGAGCACTGACAATGCCCAATTATTTTGCTCATTAAGATGACTGGTCTGGACTGGACTGGACTGACCATTCTCCCATTAACTCCTTGGCACTTGGCTAGAATAATGATTCAACTCACTCATTTGACTCCCATTTTGGCTGTAAGAGCAGATGCAGATAAACTGATTCTACATCATTCTAACACTCTTTTCTCACCAAGAGTAAAGGATTTTGCCTCTTTCAGGGGCTTTAGATTCCTTTGCAAGTAGAATGGACCTGATGGGCAAAGGCGTTGGCCTGACAAATGTGAGTATTTGGCTCAAATCCTGACTCTGTCATTTGTTTCTGGGGGAATTTGGGCCTGTGACTTATTCTCTCCTTTATGTGGGAGGAAAGAAGACCACCTGGGTCTAAGGGACCCTGCCCCACTCACACTGGACCCTTTTCTTTGGGTGTGGTGCAGGGCCACTGGGGACCAGACATACCCCTTACTCCCCCTGATACTGGGAATCCAGCATTCTTCATGAGGGGTGGGGCAAGGGGCTAGGACAGGAAGCGCTTAGAAAGGACAAGTGGGTCTCATTAAAGAAGGTTTAAACTTCTCAAATAGTCATGTTATGGTGTGGTTTTCCTGTGTCCGAATGATAGTGGGGTTTTTTGGTTGTTGCTTTTTTGTTTTTGTTTTTATCAGTGACCAGAGTATAAAGATATACCACAGAACATTTCTTTGGTCTGATGATATGTATTTAAATGAGAAAATTTTAAAAATTGGAAGATTTTCTGTAGAAATCTGATTTCTCACTTCTGAACGACTGGAACTGCACCAGGCCTGGATTCTTGTGTGGCCTGGAGCTGTGTGGTGGTTGAGTCTGAATGAGGACCTACATTCACCCAGCCAGGCACCCGTACTTGCTTTGACTGCTTCTCCTGTCCATGATTATTTGGGACTCTTGCAGGAGAATGCTCTCCAGGGTCTCTGAAACTGGGTATAATCTGGGCAGGGCTGTGGGCTCCCAGGACAGGGTCATTCATATCCTTCTTCTCTCCCCGAGTGCCTGTTAACAAGTTCTGGCACAGAGAAGGCAATGGCCAACAGAATGTATCTCACTTCCGCTTCCTGTGCTACTTGCGATTTTTCAGAGATGCATCTTTTTCCCTTGTCTGAGCCTGGGGCACCTGTCCTTTTATTGGTCCGTTAAGGCTGTCACTCAGCTGTGTCTTCCAATAGGTGAACAGGCTGTAAAATACCAGCGGGTCTCCTTCCCAGCACCAGCAAGTCCAAAGGGAAGATCGTTAGAATTTGTGATGCTGAGTCTACCATATCCAAATAACATGAAAGCCAGGAGGGGCTGCAATTGAATAAACCTTTCCCAAGTGAGCTGGCAGCTGGGCCTTCTCCTCTGCTTTTGTCTGGGTTTACACATGACTAACTGCAGGCTTGAGGGATTTGCATTAGCAGATCATAAGTAAAAATCCCATTAAAATAACAGTCTCCTCATTGTTATGATCCCTTTTCAAGAGGTACACTGGATTGCCAGGGCATTTCTTGGGGTTGCCTGGTAATGGATTTACTTGGCAGTCCATATACCCTGGCAAAGGCCTTCTGAGGTGTAGGGCAAAGGGGTGGGCTTTTTGGAAGCACTCAGCTCCTCCAGGACAACTACCACACTCCCTGGGCACACACCTGAAGAGCTATGTGGAAGCCCGCCCACCTATCACGCCCTGGTTTCCATGCCGACAAGCAGCATCTGTCATGTGATTGATCTCCTGGCTGTGGAAAGAGAAGTGGAAGACCCTGATTCTATCACAACCCCTGCTACTGGCCCCACTGAATGGCCTGGCCTGAGTTACATTTGCTTAAATGTGGTACATTTTATGAACATCATACTAGCATTCCTCACATTTACATCCCTCAAATTCTTAGTCTTCTATTGAATAACAAAATGCTCTGATTGTGGTCCATTCTTTGGGGATAAATTACCAACTCAATAACATGATATAAAAAGCCTCTTGGCATTTAAATCCCACCTGCTCCTCCAAACTGGGGTCCTAACACCTGTTGAAACTGTACCCAAGCCCCTGTGTCCCTGTCTTTTGAAGTAAAAGGCTTTTGCTTTAGTCTCCCAGGTCTCCCCTGAGTCTTAAAAGAATCCCTAAGGTGGGCCAGGAATTTAAATACACACAAAACATTAGACTGGCTTAAAAGAGTTAATGATTAGGAATGTGAAGATACAGAAACAAAGAAGAGCTGTTGGGCCAGTAAACTGGTAACAGTTGAGACTATAAACCACCCACATAGCACAGTCACTGAACCCCCAGTTCCCTGAAAGATACAGATAAAAGCCTGACACACATTTCTAAGTTGTTTTACAGGAAGCAGACCCACCAGATGAAAACTGCTGACCAAGAGCACGTAGACCCCAGACTGGTTGAAACCAGAAGATTGGTGATGCTTGAAACTTCAGCTTGATGCCAACCAACCTGAGAATTGTGCACGAGCTGATCATGTATGCTGAGGGCCCCTCCCTCACACTGCCTTTAAAAACTCTTCCCTGAAAGCCATCAAGGGGTTCGGGTCTTTTGAGCATGAGCTGCCCATTCTCCTTGCTTGGCACCCTGCAATAAACGCTGTGTTTTCCTTCACCATAACCTGTGTCAGTAGACTGGGTTTACTGCATGCAGGAGAGAGGACCCAAGTCCAGGTTCCGTAACACTGTCAACACCTTCCCCTTCCACCCCGTCCTCGTGCCCTGACACACAGAAAGTTTACAGTCCCCTGAAGATGGCCCTCCTACTCATTCCCTGCCAGCTACCTGGTTCTCCCACCCTTCCCAGTGGCAGGTGCCCCTGGAATGGGCTCCCACAGGCTCCCCCTGCCTACCTGGCCCCCTGCCTTCTGTCTCAGCACACATCACATAGGACTGTACATAGGATTGTACACTGTCTGTTTATGTGTTTGTTTGCCCCATTATCATGGATACTTCCAGAGAGCAGAGGCTTTAGTTTAGCTGCAGAGCCTGGCACACAGTTTATACTCAGAATAAATGCGGTCCCATCAGGCAGTAGAACATTTATTAAGCTTTGGAATCCCTAAGGTGGGCCAGGAATTTGAAAACACACAATACATTAGACTGGCTTGAGCCCTTTCTGGTCAAGGCCAGGAAGTTTTGTAATATTTACAGAGCCACTGGTGGTAAAGTCAGTGAGATCTTTGAAATAACCTATTATCAAGATCAAAGCTGAACGTTTGAGACCCAGAGAGTAAAAATGGCAACATTTTTAGAATTTTAAAGTGTTCCATAAAAATGGATCAAACAACCAATTAATCACCAGGAGGTTTTAAAAGATTTCAATTTTCCTTTTCTTCTTCTCTCTCTCCCTCCCTCACTTCATTTCTCCTTTCTTTTGATCTCAGTATGCCTTCATCGTTGTGCCAACTTTTACTGGGCACCAACTGTGTGCCCAGGGCTACAATTTGCACTGAGAATTTGGAGAGAGTAAGACACAGTCCTGCCCGCCAGGATCTCAGCACCCAGTGAGCAGAGAGGAAGGACAAATGTGTCACTAGGATAGAGTAAGTACTGGGGAGTCTGGGGAGCATAGAGTCTGGGGAGCACAGAGGAGAGGCAAACTACTCACAGGGTGACCTGGGATGGCTTCCTGAGGGAGGATACTTTATCAGGTATACACAGTTTGGGCATCAAGTGATTTACTTCCAAGAAACTTTGGTAAGTTTCTGTCTACATAGGGAGTTAAATAGGGGACAGAGAAATCTGGGCTTGTCTGTATATACCACTGGATTGCTAGCATGAGTTTGGTGGAAGTTTCCTATATCCCACCCACTGTGGCTCCTTTCAGGGCATGAGCAGCTGTCCAAGTGAGCTGGGGCTTCTGGTCATCAATAGGCAGCCTTTACATTTTTTAATGTTAATTTCTTTAGTAGAAGAACACTATAGACTGAATTATGTCCCTGCAAAATTCATATGCTGAAGCCCTAACCCCCAACACGGCTGTATTTGGAGAAAGGGCCTAACCTTCATTAGGAGGTAATGAAGGTTAAATGAGGTCATAAGGATGGGGCCCTAATTCAATAGGGTTCGTACCTTATAAGAAGAAGGAAATGTACCCAAGCTCTCTCCACCATGTGAGGACACAGTGAGAAGGCTGCTGTCTATGGCCAGGAAGAGGGCCCTCATGGTGGGGGGGTGGAATTGGCTGGCACCTTGATCTTGGACTTTCCAGCCTCTAGAATTGTGAGAAATAAATGTCAGTTGTTTAAGCCACCCAGGCTGTGGTATTTGGTTGTGGCAGCCCAAGCTAAGACAAGGAAGACTGAGCTTGAGCAAAGTGAAGATTTGACAGTTTCATAGGGTTTCATCAAAACTATAAACGTTTTGCACATTGCATAATTCCTATCTCTAAGTTAATTTTAAATTAAAAAATAAAAACATTTAAAATTTTAATTAGCAAGTGCACCGAAGAGGCAGCCTAACCTACGGAAAAAGCAGGTCCTAACCATGGTTTGCTGTGTGACCTTGGGCAAGTTACTGGACCGTGGTCTTCTGCCTCATATCATTCACCTGGCAGGACTGGGGCAGAGATGAGAATGAGCCACTCATGCAGTGTGCCTAGCACAGAGCGGGCACCCATGAATGGTAATAAATGAGATCAGAGTAGTTTGGAAGGTATTCAGTGACTCTCAGCCCCTCCTTCAATTCACCACTTTGGGAACAGATTTCAGAATTCCTAAATTCACTATATTTTTTATCTGTAGAACCAGAATTCCTTCCTCACCTATTTTAAATTCCAAACCCTGTGACTTCATTTTCCTGTATCAGTGCTTCTCAATCCCATCTTAGGAAATGCTGCAGGGCATCTATAATGATCTCAGCCAGTACAGCAATGTTTTTTTATTAAAACCCCTCATGATATGGAATTTATTTTAATTCGCCTCAATTCGTATTACATATTTATAAAAACATCCCATATAAGCCAAATGGCATTTTAGAAGTTAGTTGAGAGGCTGCCGGGAAGTCAAATAAACAATGTCAAGATAGCATAATTTCTGCAAGACCCAGAATTCCTAATTCAGAGGAACATATATTAATCCAGATGCCTTATTTCCAAAACCCTGGGGTACAGCAGGATGGGATTTACTGAGAATGGATAAGGCAGTTGCCACAGGGCTCTCTCAAACATCTTTTGCATCAACCTGGCATCCTTGACCTTGTCACGCTGCCTGGTGTTCGACCATTGAGACATTCCCTGAGGTTAATGAATCTCTCTTTTAAAGAGCACATGTCAGTACTTCTGTATGGAGGAAGGGAGGTAGCAATCATACTCATCTTGGTGGAAATGAGTTCCTTCTGGCATGCTTCCCAGTGACACACTCTGAGATCAGCCCCACTGGGGGTCTGAGGCTTAAGTAGAAAAGGGAGAGGGTGGGGTAGACACGGGTAATTGGGAAAGAGAAGGGAAAGGATTATGAAACGTTCAGCCCTAGACAAGATGAGGCAGGTGGCACCCACAGGGAGGTTTGGAGGGAGAAAAGAAGACTGGGGGCCCCAGAAGCTCCCAGAATATGGGCTGGGCAGAAAGAAAGCAAAAAAGAGATGCAGTAGAATGAGCATCATTTCATCGGCTTCATTAAGCAGCATCCATTTGATGACCCTCTTCCCTGCTGACTGCCACACTCCCTTCTGACAATGTAAAACCATTGAACAAAAATTCATGCCCCCCACCTTCAAATCTAAGCAAAGGCCAACTCTGGGCTTGCTGCACTGACACTTCTTCAGCGGCACGGCCACCCAGAGAAGTGCCACCTCCGCAATCTCAGCACTGCACAGCCCTCCGAAACAGACACTTCAAAGCTTTTGATTCCAACCAGACACTTCATTTGTCATTGACAAGTACGACACAGCGGCCCTTGTGATGACAAGTCAGAAGGCCCTGGAGTGAGGCAGAGATTTTCCCACTTCAGAAAAGAACATGAACTGCTCACAGGGCACTGTGCCACTGATGACTTCAAAGTCCTCAGGTCCCTGTTCTCAACCTGTGTCACCAAAAGCGAGGCTGCACCGTCTCCCAAAGAGAGCATCAAAGAGGAGACATGGAGCATATATGACATAAATATGCGCCAACAAAGATCAGAAACGGCCTGGGGATGGAGAGGATCAGCTTCCCAGGAGCTCCGCGCGGAGAAAGTCGACAAGATGCACGCTGGCACCTACTGACGGGTGCTGGCTCTAGCCGGGAAGTGTGGCCCTCCCCACCTCCGACTGGTCTTTAAGGCTGCAGCTTCCATCCTGACTTTAAGATGCTGTGTGTTTCCCATGGTTGATTTTCCCCCAAATCAGCAAGTGACCAGAACCGTGAGATGCCTACCCACTGCCACCATCCCTGGAGCAACCAACTCTCCCCGCACGCGGGTGAGCAGGGGGCAAGCGCGCTGTGAGTGTGCCATACCTGGTCCAGCTTCCAGTGGAACTCCGCGGGGCGGAAGGTGTCTGCCTGGTCGAAATCCTTGCGCAAGAGGAAGACAAGGCGACAGTTGTGCATGTACAGGGCGTAGTGGTGCCGGTTCATTTCTGAAAAGCAGAAAGAGGATTTGAGGGGTTCCAGATTCCCTGTTCTGATCTCCACTCCATCACTTAGCACACCTCAGAAAACAAAGAAACAGGCATTCCAGTTTTCTCTTTTACAACTGGGTCTAATAAATCGTTCTAGAACACACATAGTGGAGCTCTCTGAAATGAAAGAGGAAGATTCAAGAAAGCTCACAGCAAAACTTCTGCTGAGTAGCCATTTGGGCTTTAAATACCAACCTAACTTATACTCAGATACTGCATCAGGTCCTGGATAAAATCACATAGGTTCACAAGCTCTTTTTGGTTTTTTTTACATATACTTCTGGGAGGGTCAAAGGGCCTCTCTAACAATCACATCAGCTACTCTGGGTTCCTTTACCATAGCTGGATTCTCCCAGAGTTCTGGGCTTTTATTTTATTTCATGAGGCTTGCCAACAGCAACCACAGAGCAGGTCTCCTTTTCTGCCTAATCTGTGTGCAGTTAAGGAAAGCTGCCTCACTTTTAGTTGCTGGGAGGAGGGGACATTGATTTCCCAGCGTTAGACATAGTTCCCTGAATTTCCAAAGCAATGAATAAATACTTCTTTCCCCATACACAGACAACAGATGGGACTTTTCTCTCCCCTGATAAGAAAACTTCCTTTCCTGCTTAAAAAAAAAAATCACACCATGGGTCCCAGCCAAGATGCCCTATAGTCACAAGATAACAGCCCTGGGAAGGTAAGGAGCTGTTCTTCGACCAATACTCAGAGGACTCACACATAGTAGCACACACAGAAATCTAATATGATGCACATGTTCCATAAATATTGGGCTAATGAGCAGGTGACCAGATACAGCAGAAAGAGCATGGGCCCTAGATTCAGAGAGACTTGGGGTGGAGCTGTATCTCTAGATGATGCTGAGAAAGTTATACAGCCTCTTAGAGGCTCGATTTCCTTCATGGTATCATGACAGGGATGCTGGGCTATCCTAATGTATCATGAGAATAGGATGTTGTGATTGATTATTGAACATCCTGTACAAACCTTGCCCGTGGAGGTATGAGTGGGAGGAATCAACACCAGTCCCACTTCTAGGCATGGGCTTTCAGTTGGTTTCAGACAAATAAGCTCATGAAAAGCCCCCTGCCACAGCGAATGGTTCAGGACCCAGGCCTGAGTTCAGTAGTACAGGCCATTCTCCTGGCCATGGGGCTTCTGTCAGGAAAGTGACTCAAGTCAGTCCAGTGATTCTGGAGCTGTTCTGAGTAGTTCTGGGAAAGAACTCTCTATCTCTTAGCAGGAAGCAAATAGAAGAGACCACCACCTCTCTCTAGAAGTTGCAGTATATAACTGGGAAGCTTGGAGCTGCTGCAGCCATATTTGCTAACATGAAATTGATATACATATGGCAGCAGATCTGAAAAATTGCAGAGAAAAGGACCCAGGACCTTGATCACACTTTACCTGAAGCTGTTTAGCTCTGTTAGTTACAAGAACCCTACATTCCCTTTATTATTTTGATTTTTAATCATCTGATATCAGTTTGATCTGTATTTCCTGTTCCTTGTAACTGAAAGCCTCTTAATTGATACAATGAGGAAATGTGTAAAGCATCTGCCCAGAAAAGATGCTCAGTGACTGTTAGTTATTACAAGGACTATTACACTGCCTCGTGACCATGATAACATAACAAAATAGTGTCAGATGCTGTTTTCACAAAAGTATTACCGTTCTTCAGGATGCAACCAAAGGATGGAAGGAAGGAGAACGTTCAGTTGCCAAGTGTTGTAGGTTTGGCCAAGGCCAATGTTCGGGTGACCACTCCACCTTTGCATTGATGAAACACCCAGGTCTGGTTATGGGGATTTTACTAAATACTTCTTGTTTCCCTCACTATTGCTTAAACTGATTTCCTATAGTTTCTGCTGATAACTATCAGGAAGATATAGAGAGCGGATTTCTCCCCTTTAGCTTCATCTGGAGTCAGGAGAGGTTGTGGTGACGAGGTGGAAGAAGAATGAAAGGACAGACCTCGCGGGAGTAACTCCTGGCCTCCCTCCAGAGGGTCCCCCCTCCCCCGCCCTCCGTTAGCTGGGTCCCTGGGGTCACCACCCACACCAGGGTAACTGGCTCTTCACTGCGCTGGTAACATGATACACTCAGAAATCAGCTTCACTTCTTTCCCTGTCCTTCAGTGTTCTCCCTGGTAACTGCCCCCCATTTCTTTGCCCACGTCTCTGGCAGATCCTAATGTATTCTGGTCACTTTCAGATATTAAAATAGTCTGTAAGGGTTCTCTCCAAATCAAACACCCGTGTCTCGTCAGTTAAAAGATCTTCCCCTCTTCGCTACTCAGCCTCGCCCCGTGGCTTGGTGGCCGCTGGTGGGGAAAGGACGAGGAAGGTGTGTACTTTCACTCTTCCTTCATTCCCCGAACCTCCTCCAGCTCCAGTCATGGTCAGGGGCAGGGGAAAGCGGCTAAGAAGGAAAGAAGTGGAGTCTCTTTAAAGAAGCAGTGAAGTTTGTCATTTTCCCAGGGATGTCCAGTGTCCTCTGACACGTGGGTGTCTACATATGGGCTGCTTCATGGGTGCACTGGCTGGGTTTTGGACAGGCTCTGCAGAGATGCCCCCATGGCCACGGAAGTGGGTTTGGGCCCCGGTGAAATATGTGTTTAGCCCTCCTTTCTCCACCCCCCAAACCCATAAGAAAGGGCCTGTTATAATCTTTACATAGGAATTGATCTGATAAGTGATGCAGTCCTTCCTGGGACATTAGTTCCAGCTTCAATCCCATCTTTCTTGACTCTTACCTCTCCATTCCTGGTGTAAGTGCTGTTGCCATGATTGACACTTTTCATGATTCCTCTCAGCTCCTGCCCTCCCTTGGTCACTTCTCCCTCCCGCCCACATCTCCTCCTCCTGATGGATCCCCTCTTCCTGGCATGCAGACCTCTTGGCTGTAGCTGTGACCATTTCTGGTTGCCCACTTGGTTTCCATGACTAGAACAGAAACATCTGTGTTCTGCCAAATTGTAGTAGGGCCACCCCTGAGGGCCGCCCCTGAGGGACTGCTGAGGCAGCCCCCATCAGCCTCTTGCCTTCACACCCCCTGGGCAAGAGTCGAATCCAGCTTTCGTGTACCCTGAACTCCCGGGTCACGAGTCAAACTTCCCCAGAGCTCTCCTGGGTTCTGCTCCAACACCAGCCTGGAGCAGATGTACAAGTGTTTGCAGCTCAGCCAACAGGCAGCTGGGAGTGAGATTCCCACCTCCTCTCTACCTCAGACAACCTCGGTCTCTCTGAGTGGTTTTCTGGGCATCTCTGGAAGTGTGGGAGTGTTTCTTTCCCAGCAGGCTGGGGGACCATCCCAGCGCCTCTGTAGCAGGCTGGCACCTCTGCCTCTGTCATCTGGTGATTGCTGGACCAGGTTGGCCCCTCTGTCTTGGAAAGCCCTGTATGAAAGTAGCTAGGACTACAGGTGGCACGTATCACTCAGAGGAAACTCAGAGTTAGCAAGAGAGCTGCATGCCAGGAAGCAGGGGACCTACAGGAGGAGCAGATGTGTGTTGGGAGAGAAGTTTCTAAGACAGGGCAGGAAAGAAACTGCTCACACCAGGAATGGAAAGAAAAGGGCCAACAAAGATGGCATTGGAGGGGGCACCAGTGCCTCGTGCAGTATCCTTGCGGTAGAGCCATTGCTGGGTATTCAGCTAACCTTGTTTCCTTTGCTCCTAGACACGTAGCTTAACTCATATCACTGCTTCTCCCATGGTTAGGTGGAGCCTTGGGAGCAAATTCTGGTCCAGAAAGTGTGAGTAGAAGTGAGGCACACCACTCTCTGGTCTAGCTAATAAAACCCTTCTGTGTTCAACCCTCTATTCTAACTTTCTGTTCTGTGGTTGAAAAGGGCAGCGATAAATAATTGAAGTACCTTGAGTCCCTGAATGTCTGAGCAAAGCTGAGCAACCTCATTCCCCAGCCCCACCTCGGGTTGCTGGACAATGGCAGGAGGAAAAACTGATGAAAGGGTGTTAGTCTTCGAGATGCTTCTTGTTGGTGGTGAGAGTGGTTTTCTTTCTTTCTGAAAACTGCAATTAGCCCTTGGTGACTAATCAATTCTCTTATCCAACTATTAATAAATTACTTCATGATAGGCCAGCAGTGATAAGTTTTAATTAGTGGGCAAGACGGAAACTAGTGCAATTTTCACTACGGGCGACTTGGTAATTTACGTCGATAGCTTTCCTAACATTTATATTCTTTGACTCAGTAATTCAGCTTCTGGTCAGGAAATAATCAGCAGCATCCATACAGGTATATACAAGAATGCTTATTATATATTACAAGAATGCCTATTACAGCATTGTTTTATTTGCATTTAAAAGGAGACAATCTAAATGTCTAACAAAAGGGAGCCAGTTAAATGAAGTATAATAAAGCCTAATAACAGAAGACTGTCATGTAATTCTTTTTTTTTTTTTGCGGTACGTGGGCCTCTCACTGCTGTGGCCTCTCCCATTGCGGAGCACAGGCTCCGGATGCGCAGGCTCAGCGGCCGTGGCTCACAGGCCCAGCCACTCCGCGGCATGTGGGATCTTCCCGGACCAGGGCACGAACCCGTGTCCCCTGCATCGGCAGGCGGACTCTCAACCACTGCGCCACCAGGGAAGCCCTGTAATTCTTATTTTTAAAGAATATTTTATCACGTAGAGAAATGATCTGGATATATGTAATGTTATTTAAGAGAAACATAACATAATGGTATCACATGTATTATAAAAATAGATGGAAAACTGTAACAACATTCTACATATATATAGAAGTAAAAATAAGATTTCATTTGGTAGTGAAATATACCAACTGTTAACAGAAAATCCCTCCAGGTATTAGAATTTTAGATGACTTTTGTATTCTTTTATACTCGTCTGTGTTTTTTAGGCTGCCTGTTATAAACATGTGTAGCTTTTATAACTTGGACATTTTTCTGACATATAAAAGCTCCAATCAAGTTTTAATTCGTTCCTGATAATTTTTTTATTTAGGACAAGGAGATATCTATAGGTATTTTTTTAAGGCAGAGAAATTAGAGGAAAATCTTCCGCATCTTTTCTTGTGCCAGCGTTGAACTGATTTGCAAAGGGTTACTTTATACTGAGCCCAAAGCTGAGCAGCGCCAGAGCCTGCAGGTTGGAGGGGCTGACATGCCTGTTCAGGGTGCTGCTCTGATGAAAGTGAGGCACCTTCGTCTAATGCAGAGTTTTCAGCCATGGCTGCACAAAAGAATCGCCCAGACTCTGACTTCCTGAGCTGGGGCAGGGCCCTGGCATCTAGGTACTTTTACAAGGTCGCCAGATTATTCCAGTGGAGAGCAGGGTTGAGAGCCACTGGTCTAGTAGCGTGGACCTGAAATGCGGGCCAGAGGAGCTAGGGCCAAGTCTGTTCCTTTGAAAATCAGTTGTGTTATCCTCGGCCAGTTGCTCAACCTTTCATATTCTAATTTCCTCCTGTGTGAGCCAGAGGTCTATATTTGTCAGGCCTGCCTCCCAGGGGTATTTGATACATTTCAGAAAGGACTGTATGTGTGTGGGCGCTAACCCCAGCCAGGGCTGCTTTGCATGCATCTGTATACTCCTAAGCCATTGTCTCCTGGATGCTGGCTCTGGATCATGCTGGGGACAGCCCACCAGACACTGCGAAGATGGTGCCACAGGGTGACTCCTGGGGTCCTGGGCTGAGCTGTGGACCCAGTCCCAAACCTCAGTGCCAACTTAAGAGGGTCTGCGGAGTCCTTCCTATACGAAGGGCCGGGAAAACAAATCCTTGGCACTGGCTCTGACACAGATTCACCATATGACTGGGAAAAGCTGGGCAACTCCCCCTGTTTCAGTTTCTATATCCAGAAAATACATTGGCTTCTACCGCAAATATTGATTGAAAGAGGAAATGTGGGGTCCTGGTAGTTGTATAATGTGGAATAAAACTAGAAATAATAATGATTATGACAATAAGAACATCAAGTTAATTAGTCGAGCACAGATTTTTTATCTGGAGCTGCTACGTGATTTCATACCTTATTTCATGTTTATTTTCCCCATTCTACATATGGGGAAACTAAGGCTCAGTGACATTAGCAACTCCTCGATTTTCCTTAAGTAGTGGAAAAGCTGCCATGTGAACTTCGGCTGTTCAGCTGCAAAGCTGAACGGTGAGCCGTTCTTCTATCCTGTCTTCTCACTGCGCTATCTGCTGTAGAGTAGTTATCATTTATTTGGGGTATTTTAACAAGAAGAGCATTTGAAATGGGAAAATGTGGACTTATAATTTAAGATTGACATAACATTTTCATAAGATATCAGAGTATTTGTGTGTGTGTGTGTGTGTGTGTGTGTGTGTTTGCATGTGGGGTGTGGTGACCAGAGCATAGCGATGGAATTTGCTGGATCTAAGCTTACATTCCAGTTCTGATACTTACCAGCTGAATAACTTGGGACAAGTTACTTAAAGTCTCAGGGATGTTTACTTATCCTTAAAACAGGAAACACGGTAATGCGTCTGTAAAATTGTTTCTAGAGATGTGAGGCACTGTTTAGAATAGGAAGAGCTAACACAGTTAGACTTCCGGTGCCTCAGGTACTGTTCTACTGCGCTATACATACATTGTCATTTACTCCTGATAAAAGAATAACAAGTGTTGCCAAGGATGTAGAAAAATCAGATCCCTTACACATTGCTAATGGAAATGCAAAATGGCACACCACTGTGAAAAACAGTTCGGCAACTCCTCAGAAAGTTAAACACAGAATTACAATATGACCCAGTAATTCTATGCCTAAAGTATCTACCCAAGAAAACTGAGAACATGTCCACACACACACACACACACACACACACACACACACACATACACAAACCCCTATGAGGTAGATAATACTATCATGCCCATTTTATAGACTGAGAAAGTGAGGCATTGAGAGGTTAACCCACTTGCCCGAGATCACACAGCCAGTAAGTGGTGGAGTGTTTTTAACCACCAAGCTGTGAACTGCCTTACACAGGCTCAGCAAGCTGAAAAATGCCTAACAAAGCTTAGCTATCATCGTTATGCACAGCAGTGATTTTCAAACTGCTGTTGTAAATTAGCAGGACCCTTTCATTGAAAATAAACTTCTGGAAATCTGTCTATATATTAATATAATACAGTGAAGGTAGAGCTGCTTTGCTTGAAGTAAGGATGAAGCCTCCTCCCCCAACCCCACCTCATATAGCAGCCTTAAGTTACTTCTGGGGATGCTGGGGCTCTGAAGAACCCAGTCGGAAAACCACCAATCCCAGCTTTTTGACTCTTTGTGTCTGTACCCTGCCTCCCTTTCCTGGTCCTGCTCTACCCCAAGGCAAGGAAATCATCAGCCAGAAAACCAGAGACCAGAATATTTTCCCAGGGCCCCTCTCACACTCCCACTTTTCTCCCATGCCCTTGGTGGCCGTGGCCGTGACTGAGCAGCTGGGACAGAGCGGGCAGACGCCAGGAGGGCTGGAGGCAAGACTCACCGGTTTTATCTGAGTTGCAGAGGATGGTTTCCTTCTCAGCTCTCACGCCAGGGCTGGGGCCGTGCTTCATCCACATGGTGATAGTGAACTGATCCGTCAGGTTCTTGGGTACAACCCCGTCAGGAATCTTGGCACCCTGCCTGCCATCGAACTTGAAGATCATCTCGCTGCTGTCCACCAGCAGTCCTGCGGTCCAGTTGGTGGCGGCGCTGGGGGACGGCAAGAGGTCGATGATGCCAGAGGAGGCTCCTGCGGGGGATGGGGACAGAAAGAACAAAGGGTCATTCCTCCCAGGGTGGGTGTCCTCACGTTCTGTTTTCTGCTCCTGGGTCAGAATGAACTACTCGGCATACTTACCCAGAGCTAGGTGCTCAGCCTGAGCTAGGTGACTCGGGAAAAGAAGGGTTAAATGCCATCCTTGCCCATGTTGCTCATGGTCGGCTTGGGGAGGCATCAGTAACTTACAGACAGAAGTATTGCATGTGGGAGGACAGAGTGCATTTAACTATTACACAAGAAAAAGGTGCTGGAGGAATTTAGAGAAATGAGATTACCCTGGGGGTTTCGATAAGCAGACGAGGGTCCTGGAGAAGGCCAGGGTTGGATTCGGGTCGATGGATTCATTCGCACGCTCATCCATCCGTTACCCTGTCAGCCATTTATTGAGCACCAATCGGGCGCCAAGACCCCTGCTGGGTGCTGCCGAAGTAAATGTGAATCAGCACAGTCCCTGACCTGGAGGAGCTCAGACCCAACAAATTGACAGACAACTGGGATGCAGTGTGATCAGAGCTGTGATGGGGAAAGTTCAGGTCCTGACCCCATGAGAAAGAGTATGAGTCACTTTGCACTCACCACGCTTTTTTCCAACCATTCGTTTAGGCCAAATGGTATAGCAGTTGAGAACATGGGTTCTGAAGTCAGCAGAACTTGAACCTGATGCCTGGTGGCGGGCGGCCTGGCTTGCTGGCCTTGTGACTGTGACCAGTGACCTCACCTTTCCGACTCTCCACCTGCTTCTCTGCCACCTGCCCTCCCAGCTGTTGTGGGAACTGAACAAGAGACACCTGCACCTGGGGCAGCACGCTCAGCACGCGATGAGCTGAGCTCACTCCACGTTACCTATAACTCTGTCGTTATTGTTAGAGCTGTTATTATTTCCGCTACCACTGTGATTCCAGGCTAAGGATATCCTGAGGCCGTGGGAGTGTCATAGACAGACTTGTGTCTTGGGAGAATCACACCAACAGCTTTGTGGAGGGCGGAGCTGAGTGAGCTGGCAAGGTTGGCCCAGAAGACAGGACGGCCCAGCTGGGAGGATAACTGGGCCGCCATGGACTTCCCACTGAAGCTCAGGTGCTGCCAGCAGTGTCCTCTGCATCCTTACGTTCCACAGAGGGGCAGGGCTCAGCTACTCAGGGGAGGAGGAAGGTCAGGAGCTTCCTGATACCAGGAGACGAGAGCCAGGGAGTCCACAGTATGCCCGGTGCAGGGGACCAAGTGTGTGTGGGCTCCCACCTGGCACAGCACTGACCCGGCAGTCGTAAATGGGTTTAACGGACAGTGGTGGTGTGTATTACCTGCCATTTGTCTGGGAACATTGGACTTCTGAATTCTGTATATCAGGGCCTCATGTCAACTAGGGGCTGCATTTCAGAGTCAGCCACTACAAACATCTACAGTTAAAATGACACATGAAAATCTCTCAGGAAGGTGCCATATTGGAAAGCGATGTACTTCTTTGAAAATGTTTAACCTAGCCAGTTTTCCCTGCAGCCTTGGAACAGATGCCCATGGGTTTGCAACTGAAAGCTGGCTGTGTGACACATCTGTATCCTTAGAGCAGATGCTCTGCTTAGCCCTGTAAGGAGCTCGCCCTGCGAAAGGCTTCTGGGACCTGCAGTGACTGAGACATGGCAGGGTGGGGGGTGGGAGTGGAGGTTCCGGTCTCTTAATTTACAATCACCCTGCAGCTATGCTCATCAAGGGGAAGTGTGGGCAGCGCTGACTGCATTATTAATGCGTTTTTCTTGGGGCTTTTGCCTGGTAGCATGCCTGACGCATAGTAGGTGCTCCATTAATGTTTATAACTGCCTTTTCTTCTACCCAGTACCTTCGTGAGATGCTTCCGGGCATTACCCAATGCTCGCAGGAGCCTGTTCATCCAGCCTCTTGTTCATGCCCCCCACCTCTCATCAATATTACTTGTTCTCCTATAACCCTTGAGACTTATTTGATGTCCATTTTACTTATCTGATAAGCTAATTCACACTAATGTTTTAACGACTAACAAAGCCTTAGGTATTTGAAAGAAAGAACTCTATCAAGATGGTAGCAGGTAGAGATTTGGGGGTGGCTGGGGAAAGGGAGATATGTAGTCTTTGGACCAAGTTCATCTTCCTAGAACTCCCCAGAATAATGCAACCTGGCAACAGCTGGTCTGCCCCATGAGTGAGTTGGCTCGGACACCAGGATTTGTCCAGCATGACGACAGCTGGTGACTAGGGCTCACAGCCTAGTCAGGTGGCCAGGGAGATGCAGGCTGAGCACCCAGGGCTCCTGACTTCTAGCTCAAGCCGGAGCAGCCAACACAATCTAGCAGGGCCCAGTACAGGGCCCACACACAGCCGCAGGCCTGAGCATGGGGGAACCAGGGAAGGGCTGACTGGGCTCAGAACTCCACCCTTTGAGGTTCCTTTTTCTTTTTTTGTTTTTTGCGGTACGCGGGCCTCTCACTGTTGTGGCCTCTCCCGTTGAGGAGCACAGGCTCCAGACGCACAGGCTCAGCGGCCATGGCTCACGGGCCCAGCCACTCCGCGGCATGTGGGATCCCCCCGGACCGGGGCATGAACCCGCGTCCCCTGCATTGGCAGGCGGACTCTCAACAATGAAGCCCCTACATTCTTTTTTATATTCTTTTCCATTATGGTTTATCACAGGGTATTGAACATAGTTCCCTGTGCTGTGCAGTAGGACCTTGTTGTTTATCCTTTCTATAGGTAATAGCTTGCATCTGCTAACCCCAAACTCCCACTCTATCCCTCCTCCCCACCTCCCTTACTCCTTGGCAACTGCAAGTCTGTTTTCTATGTCTGTGAGTCTGTTTCTGTTTTGTAAATAAATTCATTTGTGTCATATTTTAGATTCCACATATAAGTGATATCACATGGTATTTGTCTTTCTCTTTTGGACTTCACCTAGTATGATAAGCTCTAGGTCCATCCATGTTGCTGCAAATGGCATTATTTCATTCTTTTTTTTAATGGCTGAGTAACATTCCATTGTATATATGTACCACATCTTCTTTATCCATTCATCTGTCAATGGACATTTAGGTTGTTTCCATATCTTGGCTATTGTAAATAGTGCTGCTATGAACATAGCGGTGCATGTATCTTTTTGAATTATAATTTTGACAGATCTTTATTCTTAGTTTCCTTGGAACACTTTATTGGGCACTGAGTGAGTGTCAGACTTGAATTAAGTACATCAATGCTTTTTCTTAGTTACTCATCAATGTGGTGAATACGATTACGATTCCAGCTTACAGATAAGAAACTTGAAGCTCAGCGAGCCTAGAATCACAGCCAGCTAGTAAGGGGACCCATCATCAGGGTTTGCCAGCCCTGAAGCCCACATTCCCGCTGCACCACCTCAATCAACCGGGAGGGAGATCTTGCAACCTACTGCACATTTTAAAAAATTGAAGTATAGTTGATTTATAATATTGTGTTAGTTTCAGGTGTACAACAAAGTGAATTGTTTATACATATATACATATGTATATATTTATATACTTTTTTCGATGCTTTTCCATTATAGTTTATTATAGGATAGTGAATATTGTTCCCTGTGTTATACAGTTAATCGTGTTGTTTATCTATTTTATATATGGTAGTGTGCATCTGTTAAACACATACTCCCAATATATCCCTACCCACCTCCAACCTCCTACACATCTTACAAACATGGAAGCTGAGGCCCAGAGAGGGGAAATGACTTGACCAGGATCACACAGCCACTCAGCTAGCTAGAGGCAAGCCCAGCTCTCAGAACCCCAGCAATGTTCTTTCTATCACACAGCATAGTGTCCTGCCAAGCCCAGCCCAGCTTCCAGGACCCCACCTCCCTGGACAGGTGTCTGTCCACAGAGAGGCATGTGCCTTGGCAAGGCCATCGTTGTGGAGCTCCGGGTCTTCCCTGGTGAGGGGAGCAGCATGCCACCCTACCCGACCCACAGATGTTGCCTCCTGGGAAGCATCACACTGCATTTTACCAGATGGTGCAGGCTTTCACAGAGTTAACAGATTGTATTTCATTTTTTCAGTGCAGTTAAATAAACTGAGAGAGATTTTCCTTTCTCCTGAAGTTCTCACTCCTCTCCCCAAAGGATCCCATGGAAACCAGTGGGTAAACAGGATGCATAACCCACAAAGGTGGAGCAGCAACATCTGCACATCAGTGTGGTTTTTTTGTTGTTGTTGTTTTTTTTTTGCGGTACGAGGGCCTCTCACTGTTGCGGCCCCTCCCGCTGTGGAGCACAGGCTCTGGACGCACAGGCTCAGTGGCCATGGCTCACGGGCCCAGCCGCTCCGTGGCATGTGGGATCTTCCCAGACCGGGGCACGAACCCGTGTCCCCTGCATCGGCAGGCGGACTCTCAACCACTGCGCCACCAGGGAGGCCCCGGTGTGTATTTAAGACGTCCTTAGGAACCCTCACAAAGGTCCCTGGGACCCACCACGCTGCTGAGAGTTCACACTGGTCTGGTGCACAGCAGCTACAGCCTGAGTGCAGGGGGCTTACAACCAGAGGTGAGGTCTGGTTGTGAAGTCCCTGAGCCCCTATCAGGGTGGGGAAGCATCTCTGAGTCAGCAAGTAGATAAAGACAGGGGCGACTTAGGCAGATTTCAGGACACGCGGTGGAGCAAGAGCCCACGTGGAGCCTGGGGACAGTGGTCACTGTCTAGACTTCTTAACTGCTGGGTTTGCATGCTGCTTTGGGTGGCCTTGGTGAGGGCAGAGTGTCCTTAGCGTTTCACGATAGGCCTGTGGCAACGGTGACAGACATGGAGCCTCAGTCATGCCTTCTCAGGGTCCACCATGGGGCATGGGAAAGGATGGCAAGAAGGAGAGGGTCTCAGGGGAGAGGAACCATTGTGCTCAAGGACACGGGCCTCATTCTATAGAGTATTCTCACGATTAGCAATAGCAACTCCATGTTACTTCATTAAGTGCTTATGTAATGTCTAAGTTATGCCAGGCACTGTGGTGAGAATGCAGCAACGAACCAGATAGAAATGGGCCCTACCTCTAGTCACCCAGTAGAAAGTCTTTTAGTTTTGGTGCGTGGAAGAGTTCATTGATAGAGAGTCTCAGGGGAAGCCAGGGAGGCCCTCTTGACAAAGGCTGTACTTGAACTACATGATGATAGAAAGCATTCTGTTCTCAACATACTTTTCTGACCCACTGATAGCACTTGGCCTTGAGACTTGCTCTGACCAATGAAATGTGAGTGCAAGTGACATGTCATCTTAGGGCAGAAGCTTTACAAGCCAGTCCATGGTTCACCACGTGCTTTTTCCATCTGCCATGAGATCAACCATGTTCTAGATAGAGGCTTTTCTGTTAGCCTGGATCCCAGTGGGAAACTAACACAGAGCAGAGCCACAGTCAACCCGAGAAGGACATGTGGTAGGAATGGAAAATAAACCTTTGCTATTTTAAGCCAATAGATTTGGGATCATTTGTTACTGCAGCATAACCTGCCCTATCCTGACTGATAAACCACATTAAGTGACTGACATCAGCGGCTACCATTCGCACTTCTCTATCTGCATACCTTCAGGATGGATGCGGAGGACTTTCTGATGTCCTTTCCAGAGCTCACACCGTTGATCCTACCATCAGACTATCATTCCACCTCTGGAATCCTAGACAAGAGGGGTTCCTCAAAGGCCTTGAATTGTCCAGGTGAAGCAAGCTGGGCTTTGGATGAAGGTGGTCAGCCTAGCTCTTGGGGCAGGGCCATGGATACCCAGTTGCTGACCAGCCTAGGAAAGGCCACTGCAGGCAAAAAACCTTCTCCAAGAATAGAAGGGCATGCTGTATGGTAGCTGCTTAATTGACTTCAAAGAAGTCATATCCAAAGAGAAGCCCTGGGGGCTTCCCTGGTGGCGCAGTGGTTGAGAGTCCGCCTGCCGATGCAGGGGACACGGGTTCGTGCCCCGGTCTGGGAGGATCCCACATGCTGCGGAGCGGCTGGGCCCATGAGCCATGGCGGCTGAGCCTGCATGTCTGGAGCCTGTGCTCCGCAATGGGAGAGGCCACAACAGTGAGAGGCCCGCGTACCGCAAAACAAAACAAAACAAAGAGAAGCCCATTGCCCACTGTCATTACCCGTGGGTCAGTGTGTGCACACTTGCTCATGTATGAGTAGTGATTTAATGGGATTCCCAACACGTGTGCATCAGTTTTCCTTAGAGTCAGAGGCCCACTTCAGCTTTCTGAGAATGGAAACACTGGCTATGACTTGGGGGCTGGTTCTGCCCCCCCTGGAAGCTCCAGCTGTTTAGAGGCATCTTGGAGGAACTGATGATGGCTTCCCCTAGTTGGGGTATTCTGAAGGTATAAAAGCCTTGAACTGTGATTCTTAGTGAGAGCAAGCTCTGTTAAGCTGCACGGTGTCGTAGAAAGCCATGGACTGAACTTTTTTTACATGTCTGTCTTCCCCAGGAGACTTTATTTTTAAGTGGTCGTACTAACGCCTAGATAACCTCACGAGTTAGAATATTTGGACACTGAACAAATATTTGCTGAATTAATAAATACATGAATGAATGAATGAATGGATTCGCTATGAAGACCTCCTGGACTCACAAGTGTATAAATCCTGTGAACAGCTCACCGACTGGTAATCTGAACTGGTCTGACAGATCAATCCCTTGATTTAGCAGCAGGGTCTCGCTCTGCAGCCTTTCCTTCAACAGGACCTGTCCTCAGAGCTCTTGACTCTACATATACAAAGCAGCTGACCCTGAGTGTCACATGGGGAGGTGCCGGCCAGATGCCAGGAGCCTGTGATTCCAGGGAGGAGCAGCCCTGCCCTCTGGTCTCCGAATGACACGTGTGTCACAAACTGCTTTGCTGTTTATTGTAATATGCAGAGACTCAGGGGCACGGAAGTGAGCCTTTTCTCGGGCTCTGGTTAATGTCAAGTTTAATTTGGCCAAGAGTCACTGGGGCTTCATCATGCATTTCATACTCAAGGCAGTTCTGTGACACTTCACCTCGGGAAAGCCTGGGACTGAGATGGGAGATCCTTTCATCCTGAATCTCTGAACCCAGAGGAAGTGATAAACAGCTTGTCCAACTTCCCAAGAGGCCTGGCATCATGTAAACCAGTGGCAATGGGGGACCATGTTAGGCTAAGTTTGGTCCTACAAGCTGAAGGGGACACAGGTGCAGGGCCCTGTATCGTTTTTGTTTCAAGGTGGAATGGAAGCGTTTCAGTGCACAAACTGCAGGCAGCAATATGCCTGACGTCCAGTGTTCCCCTGGAAACAAAGAGGCTATTTCTGGCGCTACTGCACCTGTCCGGTGTTTCCCGACAGCAGCTTTGCCCAGCTGTTGTCCGACGGCCCCTTACGCAGGATCCCATCATTGCTCGTTGTGGAGCGACATTGCAGGTGGAGGAAGCAGGTGGGCAGTGACCGGACCGCCACAAGGCGCCTCTGGGGAGACACCCTTGCCTGGGTCACCGCACAACAACAAATGTCACTGAAGCAATGCCAGAACTCAAAGACGCCAGGAAGCGCCCCAGGACTGCCCCTGGTGAGCACAGAGGGCGGGCGAATATTGACTTAAGGGAAGCGTTTGGAATGGTGAAGGAGAGAGATTCTAGCGGGAAGAAAACGTGAACAAAGCCTTAGGGATGGGAATGAACTGGGAACGGGGACAGGTGGGGTACCCTGGCCAAGAAGAGGCAGGACAGCAGGAAGAAATGGGCTATAAGGATGGATCAGCAGGATGGAGGTGGGTCCTCGGGGGTGTGCAGAGTCAGGCTAGAGCTAGGCATCCACACCTGGATGTTCCACAGGTCCAGTCACCATTGTCCCCTAAATCTGCCCTTGCCCCGAATTTGGTGGCCACTGGTTGGTGGCACTCTCGTCCAGTTAGATGCTCACATTAGAATCTTCGAAGATTCCTTCTTTTTCACTGCTGACAGCTAATCAGTGATTGACTCTTGCTGATTTCACCTCCTAAATCTGTCTTAAATTCATCCCTACCGCCACTCCCCCGGTTCACAAATCATTCTCTCTTGCTTAGACTATGACGATAACATCTTAATCGGTCTCCCTGTTTCCATCCAAAGTCAATAAAGATTTGTAGAATGAAACATGCCTGAACGCTGGGGCTTAAAGTGTCATGGTGGCTCCCTGGCTGGGAGACCCCGCCAGCAACTTGTCGACCATCCACTGAAAACACAGAGAAGTTTGTTTCCAGAACCTAAGGTGCCCCACGGGAGTCAGGAATTACAACCCAGGCTCTGCTTTAGAAGCGATCAGGCCTGCCTTTCCCTCACAGTTTGGAGAGCGCATGGGGCCTGAGGAAGCAGACCTCAGCGCAGATGGGCATCTCTCTGACTCATTTGCTCCTGCCCTTTTTTCCTGAACTCTCCCTCCACCGAGTCAAGAGTCAGACTCCTAATCTGGAGGCAGGAGTGGCCCTGCCCGTCTGGCTCACTCAGGGTTCCCAGAAGTGCGATGGGAGGGTGGCACTGCCGGGAAGGTCACCAGAAAGACAGGCAGACTTCTCTTAACAAATGGTCGCTCCCAGCACCAGATAAGCTCGCATCTCAGGGGAAAGTGCTTTCCTGACTGAATTAACCTGCCTTCCTGCCAGGCGAGGCTGGCAGCCCAGAAGCAATGAGCTATGTTAACAACCAGATGCAATCTGACTCTAAAGTTTCTTTGCTCAGAAAATCCTTCTCTGCCTATCTCCTGGTCTCCCCCTCGCAACATTCAGAATCAAATCACCAGTGTGTGTCCTCGGGCCCATCTGATCTCTAACGAGCTGATTCCATCATCTCCTTCTAACCTGGAGGAGTTTAGGAAATGACCGTCACCCGTGGTGGCATGGGGTTGAGTTGACTTATAATTCACGTGCACGGGGAGAGAAATGGGATATTCATTCAAAGTAAGGTGTCAGCGGAGCTGGCTTCTCCGCTCCCGGACTGAAGGAGAACACCAGAGGCAGCTTTCTCAGTACTGCGGGTCCCTGATAGCCATTTTTACAAGAGCAGTTTGGAATATGGAGGTCGTGATGTTTTCCCAATCTCCTGCATCATTCTGGAAAAACGTGCCTTCCCACATGACCTCATTGCCAGCCTGGTGACATGACAAATAGGAAGCGGTGATACCCGAGCAGGGTGTATTTCACATTCAGTTCTCAAATTGTCACTTGGTCCTTTGGGCAAGAGCTGTGTGCGTGAAGGTGTGTATGTGTGGGCACGCACGCACGTATGTGCATGTGTGTGCGTATTTGTGTATGCATGTGTGTACCTGTGTGCCTGTATGCACCTGTGTGTGCATGAGTGTGTGTGTGTGTGTCAATGTTGAGAGAGAAAAACTGCCCCGAAGAGAGTAGTGGAGGGGTCCCCAGGAGGGGATGCCGGCTACGCTGTGTCTTCGGGAGCCTCCTTTTCCTTTGGTGGGGATGGAGTTACCCCCAATGTAGGCCCCGTTTAAGAGGAAGCTCCTTCCTAAGCTGCACACAGCCCGGCTGGAGAGTCAGTGTGAGGGCCTGAATATCCTTGGAGAGAACAGGAAAGAAATGAAATATACGTGGTGAGGATGAAGGAGGCCCATCAACCCGTGCACGGTGTGGTTTACCAAGCACGTGGCACCGTTCCCACCGTATTGAGCGTCTTATTCCACAGCTGACTTGAGCGGTTTACGTTCCGGCTCCAGAGGCCTGGCCCGGAGTCACAGACCCTGAGGCAAAGGGCCCTTCATTCCCATAGACCTACCTTCAGAGTCTGCCTCTGTCACTTTCTATCTGTGTGACCTTGAACAAGTCATTTTTCCTCTCTGGGCCTCAAACTGTCCATCTTTAAAACTGGGTGAATAAGACCCTCCTCAGTGTAGTGAGGAACTTAGGGTAGGGCATGTGAAGATTCTAGGAGGGTGCACACAGCAGGTGCTCAATAAAGCTAAGCTTCCTTGATTAGAACCTCCAGGAGCCTGGCTCCTAATTCCGGCCTGCTCCTTTCTTGGGGCGCCATCTTTCAGCCTGTGGACAGCAAGCTCCCTGTCCCCCACACTTGGACTTTCCACCTCCCACCTCCACTCTCACCCCAGCTCTTCTTCTCCGATGTGGGCAGCCAGGCCTGGCTTCACCGGCATGTGACCTGAACAATCACACGAGGCCCCCAGCTTGGTTTAATGCTTTGCTGTTGCTGCCTTAAAATTCTTAATAATTTTGGAAAAGGGGCCTGCACTTTCATTTGCACTAAGCCCTCAAGTTCCACAGCTGGTCCTGGGGGAGGAGACCCACCTCTCCCCAAGTGGCTGACACCACCCTTCACACTGGCCCCTGGGCAGGTACCTCTCTGTAAACCAACACAGTGGAACGGAGCCCTGTTCCTTCAGGCCCTGTGCTAGGTGCTCTTAAACACATGGTGTCGGGCTTCCCTGGTGGCGCAGTGGTTGAGAATCTGCCTGTTAATGCAGGGGACACGGGTTCGAGCCCTGGTCTGGGAGGATCCCACATGCCGTGGAGCAACTAGGCCCGTGAGCCACAACTACTGAGCCTGCGCGTCTCGAGCTTGCGTGTCTGGAGCTCCGCAACAAGAGAGGCCGCGATAGTGAGAGGTCCGCGTACTGCGATGAAGAGTGGCCCCTGTTTGCCACAACTAGAGAAAGCTCTCGCACAGAAATGAAGACGCAACGCAGCAAAAATTAATTAATTAAGTAATAAACTCCTACCCCCAACATCTTCTAAAAAAGAAAAAGAAAAAAAAAAAAGAGAATCCACCTGCCAATGCAGGGGACAAGGGTTCGAGCCCTGGGCCGGTAAGATCCCACATGCCGCAGAGCAACTAAGCCCGTGCGCCACAACTACTGAGCCTGCGCTCCTAGAGCCCATGCTCTTTAAGAAGAGAAGCTACCACAATGAGAAGCCAGTGCACGGCAACTAGAGAAAGCCCACGTGCAGCAACGAAGACCCAACACAGCCAAAAATAAATAAATAAATAAATACATTTAGAAAAACCACATGAGGTCATGAATCCCTATTTTACTGATGAAGAATAGAGGCTTTGTCACATCACTTGCCCACAGCCGTACAGCTGGTACATGGTGGGATCTGATCAGGTGTGTCTGATGCCAAAAGCTGTGCCTTCTGACCCTTTAGCCATGATAAGTAAACAATATCCATCCAGAGGTTACCTATACCAAGGAAGTGGGGAGGGGTGATTCTGTCATAATATAATAACACATGCTTTGTATATATTGTTTAAAAAAACATTTAAAAATACTCTCAGCAGGGAAAAACCTACCACATAATTTCTGAAGGGATTTCTCAGAGTAGGTCTCGCGGTCACAGCCCTTCCCGATGTAGTTGGTCTGCAGTTCCGTGGTGATCTGGATGGAGGAGACAGCCCCGTCACAGGTCTCCAGGTGGATGCTGGGAAACAGGGGCACGCTCCCCGAGCCAGGCTGGTACTCAATCCTCTTGGTCCAATCTGAGCAAACAAAGAAAGGTTGACAGTAAGTCAGGTACAGACAGTTCCGCTATAACACATGTTTTGAAAACGTGAATTTGTTCCAGCACAATTGATATATTAGAAAACAATTTGAGGATAATGGGAATTTCACATTTGCTTATGCAAGATTTCTTGCACGAGAAATATTAGGTGAAGGCAGAAACCTGCACCCAGCTGAGCTGAGCCAAGCCATGGAGGAATATACAAAACAGGCACATGCGCAGACCTCAAACATCTACCAGCTACTCCCCTCACCGTGTGTGAAAAGCCACACCTGCCTGGACCACTGTTACAACTTTCCATTCCCATCAGAAAACCCTCTTCACAGTAATGTACCAGCTGCAGCCTTTCCTGTGTCCACTTCCACAAGCAAACCTCAGGTCTCTTCAAGTACTACTTATTGTAACACTTATCTATTTCTTAACCATTTAACCTGTGTAAAAGTAAAACTGTGCTAGTGTTTTCCCTCTCTCTCTTTTTTTATGTGTCACTGATGACATTTTCGAGTGTCAAGCCCCTCGCCCCATTTTCCCCGTTTTGCCCAGCAAGGTGAGTTTTAGGAACGTATACTTCTGGTCACAAAATAAAGGCGAGCAAGGTAATTGAGGATTACATGAGGCCACGAGGTAAGGTGCAAGGACTCCTTCTCAAACATTCAGGACTGTGACCCACTTAAGTAGGGCTGATGGTCTTATCCCTGCTTTTTAGTGGAAAAATAACTTGGAGACGACAAAATGCTGGAGAGGAACAAAATCGCAATCAAAATGGTACCACACAAAACAGAGCAATCAACAAAAATACACACCAAGCATGAGTGTAAACAAGAATTGATTGAAACAACAATAGCAGCCACTGAAAGTCAGAGGCAAGTCAAGGCCACGCTCATGGTGACTGGCCACAGCGCTTGCTGATAGCGACAGCTGCCTGAGAGGTCTGTGCCAGCCTGAACCAGACTTGTGGGTAGAAGCCTGAATCATCAAGGAACGTGAGTTGTGGATACTATTAGTTTATGAATCTCAAACATTTGTCACGTTGCTAGATGGTATCGTTTTGCTAAGGTAGAAATGAAATCTATGGACTGCCTGCCCTCACCTTGAGAAACTCAGAGAGTCCTGCATTTAGGGTCATTCATCAGCCACCAAGGGGTTCCCCACAGACACCCCATGGGCCACCGACCGCTACCTGGAGGAAACCAGTGGAGTGGAAGGGCTAGGCTTAGGGACTGTCAGGTGGCTTTGTTCAATAAGAAAGCATTTATTTGTTTGGGGTTCTTATGTACCTGGCTCTGCTTGTAGCATCACGGATACAGCAGTGAAGGAGTCAGGAATGGTCCCTGCCTTGTGGAGTTGGGAGAGAGAGGAAGATAATGAATATGTCCATGCTGTCCTATAAGGGAGGGTAAGTGCTATGAAAGGAAAAGTGGTGACAGAGAGTGACTCTTTAGATGGAGAGAGTTCCTGTCTGAGCTGAGACCTGAATGTCAAGGATGAATGCCTGTGGGAAGCCTCAGAGAAGTTCATTTGAAGTGGATGCCGCAATGATCTTGGCTTGACTCAATCAGGTCAGGAGTTTCTTGGGCAGGTTAGTGAAGGTCTCCTAGCCTCAGGCACCTCATCAGTGAAATAGGCACCACACTGGGGGGGGGGGTGAGGACCAGGCGCAACAATGCGGGCCTGACATGCAGTAGGGCCCCAGTCCATGTTATTCCTTCCCCAGCGAGCAAAGGAGATGTGCATCCCCATGCGCTGCAACCCTGTCACATTCCAGCTAACCAGGTAATTTGCGTTTAGCTCTGAACCCCTGCATTAACCAGCCATACTCTAAGGGGTTTCTCTGAGCCATAAGCAAAGATTGCACACCATGTTGTGGGGTTCATCACCAGGGAACTTGCCATGGGAGGATGTTTAAATGATAGCGCCTACAAGTAAAAGAGAATACACCCAATAACATGTTTTTACTCAGAGCTCCGCGGAGCTGTGTCCTCTCCTGGAGGATGAGATCATGAAGCTGCTGTAGCCCACGCTCTAGAGGTCAATCTAAAGGACCAATCGCTGGTAGACAGGCGGGCTTTTTCTTAGGTATATCTAAAAGTCACAGTGCTGGAAGCAGAGGTCTGCACATGACCAGTCTCGTCGTGTCCTAGGTACAAAGTGTTTCCTACTATTGAGCATTCAGTCATGCCATTTCTTCTGCATGGAGTGCCCTTTCTATTCTCTTCTGTCTGTCACCGCCTCCATGTAACCTTTCAGGATTTCTCCAGTCTGGGTTGAAACCCTCCTCTGTGCTCTCACAGCCTATTCAATGCTAGACTACAGCATTCGACTCCAAGCGGACGGCTACCCTGAATCCCCATCATGCTGCACAATGCCTGGCACAGAGCACATGCTCACTAGACAGTGGTAGGAAGTGTGAATGGATCCTGTAGGATATCACCTTGGAATGATCCATTCATGTGCCTGCCTCTTCCTGTAACTAAGAACTCTTTAAAGGCAGGAATTGTGAGTTTATTTTTGATCTCTCCACACCTAGCTCTGAGCACAGGAAATATTTGCCAGGTGGATCTGAGAAGCCTCAGAGACCTCACCTTGACTTCAGCCATGGCAGCCCTTCTTGAGCCACAGACAGAAGCCACAGCCTGTTTGTAGCTTCTCTGGTACTGCCTCCGTCTGCCCCTACCCCCAGTCCTGCAGAAACATCCATCCCAACAGCAGCCCCTCACGTGTTTGCTTCCCTTTGTCCTCAGCAAGGCAAGTGGTCCAGAACTGATAATGCAGGAATCTCTTCCCAATAATAAGACATGGTGTCAAGGAGGGGGCCTCTTTCCTTCCCTCCCTCACTCTTCTCTCCCTGGATCTTCCTTTTCTTTAGAGATACAGATTTTAAAATAATCAGGGAAATGGTTTTGTGCAGGGGGACCTTGGTATGGACTTACATCAGCAGTTCTTGAGTGTCTCCTCCTGCTACTGGGTAAGATATCTCCCACAACACCTCCTTTCAGAAGCCTCTTCTGTTGGAGAAGCCCTCAGTATCGATTCCCTTTATTCTGTGGGGACTGTGGGTGTCTCTTTCTCATCTAGATATTTTAGTGGTTATCTCTGATGAGAAATTCCACATCGAGTCCTTTTTTGAAGGAGTGTAAATAAAGAAGCAAATAAATAATGAAGGAAAAGTCAGTGGAGGCACAGTCCTAGCAAAGTTTTAATTCTTTTTGCTGCCCCTGGGTAGAGGGGACAAGTCCCTCTCTGGAGAGAAATCAGGCACAGAAGAGCTTTAGGATCATCACACCTGCCAGTTGCTTTGGTGACCTCATGAGGCTTGTTTTTGAGGGTTTATGAAGAGCAGGCAAAATTGCAACCATATAGTAAAATAAATCAATGAAGCTTTCTGAGTGTAGCGTCCTGGAGACAGTGGGAAGCTCACACAAACATCTTTCATTTTCCAAGAAGGAGTTGGGGTGGGGATTAAGAGAGCAAAATGCAAGTCATCAGATTCAGCCTTTGTCACATGAAATATCTTCATTCATCTTCATTTTCCAGAGGGAAGGATGGCAGGATGGCTCAAAGTATGACCTCTAAATTCAGGGTGCCTGTGTTCAAATCCCAGGCCTCCCACTTCCTGTGTGAACTCTGGGCAAACTACTTACCCACCTTGGGTCTCAATAAAAGTCACACCTACCACCCAGGATCTGGGGGGAGTAAATGCAGTCGTTTCAGCCTCAAACACAAGGGACATATTCAACAGTTATTATTGTTAAGTGATCATTTATGCAATAAATTTATTGCAGGAAATAAGAAGACATACAATTATTAGCACCTACAAGGTGCTAAGGGCTTTTAGGTCTCTTCTTTCATTTAATCCTCCCAGCAACCCAGTGAGTGAGTGCTACTATCTTTTTTTTTTACTTTTTTAATAAATTTAGTTATTTATTAATTTATTAATTTTGGGGCTGCATTGGGTCTTCATTGCTGCACGTGGGCTTTCTTTAGTTGTGGCGAGCAGGGGCTGCTCTTCGTTGTGGCATGCGGGCTTCTCATTGCGGTGGCTTCTCTTGTTGCGGAGTACGGGCTCTAGGTGTGCGGGCTTCAGTAGTTGTGGCACGTGGGCTCAGTAGTTGTGGCTCACAGGCTCTAGAGTGCAGGCTTAGAGGCTCCACGGCATATGGAATGTTCCTGGACCAGGGCTCGAACCCGTGTCTCCTGTATTGGCAGGCGGATTCTTAACCACTGTGCCACCAGGGAAGCCCGTGAGTGCTACTATCTTAATTGTGCAGATGGAAAACTGTGGCTGAGAGTTAGTGTGACTTGCCCACAGTCACAGGGCTCTTTTACAATAGCTCCTCCATGATTCTGAGGATTCGCTGGAACTGAGAATGGTGAGTTCTACAGATTCATTTTTGTTTTTCAAGATTTTAATTTTTATTTGTTTATTTTTTCAGCTGTGTTGGGCCTTTGTTGCTGCGTGTGGGCTTTCTCTAGTTGCAGCGACTGGGGGCTACTCTTCGTTGCGGTGCGCGGCCTTCTCCTTGTGGTGGCTTCTCTTGTTATGGAGCACAGACTTCAGCAGTTGCAGCACGCAGGCTCAGGAGTTGTGACGCGTGGGGCTATTTGCTCCACGGCATGTGGGATCTTCCCGGACCAGGGCTCGAACCCGTGTCCCCTGCATTGGCAGGCGGATTCTTATCCCCTGTGCCACCAGGGAAGTCCCCAGATTCATTTTTGAATCTTCCATCTGCACTGATATATAAAAAAAAAAGCTGATAATCTCTGATGCTGGTAAAGGATCAAGGAGTGTTGTCAGTTTTATCACTGCTTGACCTTGGGGGCAGTTTGTGTGGGTGAGGGGTTGCTTTGACACTGAAGACTGGAGAGATCTAGGCTTGAATCTCATCTCCTCCGAATGCGGGTCATGTGACTTTTGCAAAACAGTTGTCACCTCTGGGCCTCCGTGGCCTCATCTGTAGATTCGGGATAGTTACACCTCCTTGTGGGCTCATCATGAGCATTGAAGGCTAAGGGCCCAATGCAGCAACCTTCCTGCTGAAGCCTCATGATAGAAACATCCCACTCCTTGGTTCACAAGCTTCCTAAACTTCTCTGAGCTGTCCTGCTTGGAAACAAAATCTTTTCAATTTATAAAGGACCTAGAGATTAGTTAATGAATTGTGGTTCCACTGTTTCCTCAAATGAAGAGAAAGGAAGTAGACCACCTGTAGTTTTAATAATCAAGCTCGATGACATCATAAGTATTCCTGAAACGGCTAGCACTGGAATGCCTTCAGGAACTAAATTCCTTCTCTGTGGATTAAGGATTTAGAAGCAGGATGATTGCATTATAACTCCTGCTGAATTGGGGGAACATATATTTTCTCATCTGGAGAATATTAACCACTTGGAACTTTCTTATTAGATGCCTGTGGGTGGAAATAAGCTCATCTGAGACTTCTGGAAAGCACAGGCTTTGAGGGCTCTTGTAATCCAAGACACTCAGGTCCATTGTTCCAATTCTGAACTCAGAAGTGACGCAGAAGGATGAAAGGGAGAGACACAGGTGCGTCCGAACCTTCCTTTTTCCTTTATTGTTCATGTTCAAAGGGCCTCCGGCTCTTCCTGGGCTCACCTTCTAGCAGAGGAAGAAGCATCGGGTTTTCTAGGAAATTGCTGTATTCATACAAGGTAAGTGGCTGGATGTGGGGATGCTGGGGAGTGGGAGGGATAGGAAAGGGGTTTTCCTTCCTGATCAGGGATTGTTCAGGCAGCTGACATTCTAACCAGTCTCTGCAGGCATCAACCACCTAGCATCTTTCAAGACTTTCTCCTTAAAATAAGTGGCTTTGATTTGGCACCAAGGGACTTCCTTTCCTAAAGGGCAAAGCCAGGGAGGTACCTATGCTTAATAGGGGGCATCTTTATCTCCACTGGCCATCCAGTGCCTCTGAGTTGGGGGTGAGTAAAGAGGTAGAGATGGGCTGGAAAGGTAAGTGGAGATCAGATGACAGATGCTGGCTAAGAGGTTTGGGTTTCATCTTAGGGCCAGCGAAGAACCATAAATGGGTGTTTAGTGAGGCCCTGAAGAATCTAGACTGTGCTTTGAAAAGATCACTCGGCAGCTGGCTTAGGGCTGGTGCTCATTTTCAGAACACTAGAACATTCCTGATTGCCACCTCTCAATCAACCCACACAGAGAATCACCTCTGACAGTGTCACACAATGTGGAGTTAACTTCAATTCAATTTAACTACATTCAAGAGTGTTAACTCTGCAGCTGGACAGACTCAGGTCTGAACCATGGCTCTGCTACTTCTTGGCTGTGTGGCCTGAGCTTCATTTTCTCATCTGTAGAATGATGACAACACAAATCGACCTTGCAGAGTTGCTTTGGGAATTGGAGAAAAGGTATGCAAAGCACCAGGGACAGACAGCTACTGCCACCACTACTATCATCAGTCTTGTATCATTCTGATCTTTATTCTAGACGACATGTATTTACTGAGCACCTACGATGTGCCAGGCAGAGCCCCAGGCATGGGAGGCAGAGAAGTGTGACTCATAACCCTTAACTGGATGGTGCTGACGGTCAGGGCAGTGGCAGCCACATGGCCAGCTTTCAGGCAGACAGAGGGACAAAGAGCAGGTCCCAGAGAACAAAGAGGAAGAGATAAGTTATCCCGACTAGGGTGACCAGAGGCAGCTACCTGGGGGAAGTAACCTGGGCTTTGTTTTAATATAGGTTGTATTATTATTTGTGATAAGTCCAACAGATCAGGATATTATTGCCATTGATAAGAGAATTTGTTATACTCACAAGTCCCAAAGAGAGGGGGCCCACACCACTGGGGGCACATGGAGAAGCACAAGGTCAGTTAGGAGGCAGAGGGAGAGGGGAAAACCATGGGCGAGAGCCTGTACTGTGGTTTGCATGGGAAGGAAGAGGCAAGGCAGGGTAAGCAGCCTTCGGATCGCCTAGTTCGTATAATTTCAGTGGCCTCTGGGGCGTAGGGGCTGTCCCTCGATGTCTGGTACCTGGCCCTGGGGTGATTAGGGCAGGTGAATGTTGGCTGGAGTGTGAGAGCCTGATAAAAGAGGTGGATGGGGATGTGAGTTCTGGGTTGGTTGGTTAGTGTTTGAAAAGCAAAAGGGTAAGTTGTTTGCTCTCTCTAGGAATTACCTAATTGAGAGGGGCAGTCCCTCCAGGCTTAGCAAGTCCCCAGTTGTCAAAGCATCAGGATGCAGACAGTAGAAGGCATGGCTAACACAGCACTGTAGAATGAGGGGCATTCTGGGGGCAGAGAGAACTCTAGGGTGTCACCACCATGGTGTTGGGGCTGTACAATGCCAACGGGTGCTATTTAGATGGAAAATGACATGAACGGTGCCCCCCAATCAGCAGCCTGGCAGGAGTCAGAAAGCATAGACAAATGTAAGGCCAGGGGTGGGCCTCTAGGAGGCCTGGTGTGAGATGGGCCAGAAAGGAACTCTGGGGCCAGGTTACAAGGGACTTAAGTGCTGGGCCAGGGAGCGGGCCTTGTTGTAAATGGGAGTGACAAGGGCTGGCTTCTGAGACTCACCTTCTCTCTCCTCTCCCTACAGGGCTCCTGGGGTGAATTCCTCAGTATCCCAGCCTGACTTTGGGTAGGGCCATGGTGACACTTAGACTACAGAGTATAGAGATGAGGCATGAGGAGTCAGACGCCTGCCTTCTCTGCTTACCAGCTAGTGCTCCTGGGGCAAGACACTCTCTACCTCAGTTTCCTCATCTGTAAAATGGGGAAAAATTACAACTACATCTCAGGGAGCTGGTGTGAAGATTAGATAAGACCATACATGTGTTAGAGCCAGGACTTGTGCCAGGCCTGCATGACTCCAAACACCAACCCCAAAAAGGATCCCTTGCTTTTCTGAGTTCATTTTCGTTTAACATTTCCTTTTCTGCTGTTGTGGGCTTATAACTGTGAGATGGGACATTCAGCCAGAAGGAGGCAGGAGGTGGTGAGGTGTCCAGTCCAGGCTCCAAGACCAGCTTCACGTGCAGAAGGGCCCCATACTTGGTGTAACCTTCTGCTGTCGCTTTCTTGAAGATCTTAGTAATTTTAAAGCAAAAGGCTTTTCATTCTCATTTTGAACTGGGACCCACGAATTACATAGCTGCCTTTCCAGCTGAATAACCTTGGGCATTTTCCTTAATGGTTCTGAGCCTCAGTTTCTTCATCTGTAGAATGGGAATATTAATTACCCCAAAGGGAAGAGCCCAGGCTTTGGGGTTAGACCCAGGTGTGAGTCCCAGCTCTGCCACTTGGTACCACGGACAGGGGGCCAGTCAGTTCCTTCCCTGCCTGAGTTTACTCACGCAAACACTGGTGATGTTATCACCTATTTCAGAGCTGCTCATTGGTTTTATAGCAGATAACAAACGCAAACCACTTACCCTGGGCCCAACACATAAGAGGCACATCTATTTTTGAGCATTAAATTATATGGCTTTCCCTTCCCCAATTAAAAACAATTACATGCAGGCACAATTTAAAAAGAAAGAAAACACAAACTCTCTGAACTCAATTACAAATATAAGGAATCCTTGCCCTTCCTTTATTACTAACCCCTTGGCATTTACTATACTTAATCTTCACAAGAGGATTTTATTACCTTTTAGTTCTTACTAAAAAGGGAGATCTTAATTAACTACAAAGGAGAAGAAGGCAGAGAAAAAATACCCACGGTTCAGATCAGGGAGTACAACTCAGGTCAGCCCTCTGCCTGGTGATCAGTCCCTGGCCCCTCTGTGGCTGGTCCTTCTCTTCCTCCTGAGATTTACTCTTTGTTTATCACCCATTCATGCTCTGGAGCATAACTTGTACATCACTGTGCAGGGCCTGGCACATAATAGGTGCTCAATAAATATCTATGAACTGAGTAAGTGATTAGATGTATGAAAATCTACACACACACACACACACACACACACACACACACACACTCTCCAATTTCATCAAAGGCGAAGAAGGCAGTCATCTGGAATTCAGAGATTCTGGACTGCCACGCATTAAAGTGAGAAGGATCCAAGACGTGGCGTGTGTGTGTGTGTGTGTGTGTGTACACACATATGTACACACCTCTGCCTGAGTTTGAGTGTCTGTGGACAAGTGTGTATGATGATGAAATTGCACTTACATATGACTCCAATTTTGGAAAACTTCATGTATTTGCAATTTTTCTAATCCCCTGAGATGTCTCAATAAATGTCACATGAAACAACTAGTAATTTGTCCTCAAATTTTGTCCTGCCTGTGAAGTTCTCTCTAGTTTCCTGATGACAGAGGGAGTCTAATTCTGTCCCCAATCATCACCATGATTACCGACTCCTCGGCCTGATAATACCCTCACATTGTCACTTGGGTGATTTCAGAGTCAGGCACGTAGGTGGACAATTTCAGGCCTTAAATTCTGGGAGCACCTGGGAAACTGCAGACAGTTTCCTGCCCAATAGCTTCTCAATGAAGCCAGAGGCTTCTATCGTACCCTCTTCCTTGGCCTGTCATTGTCAACCAGGAGAACCAGTGCTGTGAGGTAAGGACCATGTAAAGATGATGGCTTGTGATCAGACCAAACTGGAAACATAATCCAAGTCTAAATCGTTTCTGATTTTGTGGAGGGCAAGGTCAAGGGCAAGGACAGATTCTGGGGCAATGCTACTCACTGTGGTCTATAGACCGGTGTGGCCTTGGAACTGCTTGTTATAGTTCTACCATAGAGATCCAGGGTAGCATTTAGAAATTTTATAGCAATGTGACAGAGAAATTTTGCATTTGTTGAATCTAATTATACTTTAAAAATTGGCTTATGTTTTAAATGCCTTTGCTATTTATTTCATTTTTCTAGAAATCTGTCTCTATTATATTTTTGCAAAATCATGCTCCATGATGATTGGGGAAAAAAACTGGTCCTTCACCATAGATGATTTGAGAAGTGCAATAGGGAAGAACAAATCTGTTTCTTTTACTTTAACCTTTGTATTCTATTGTTTTGGCTTCCAGTTAAGAATGTTGCCTATAGCCTGAAATATACAGGATAGCCCATTCTCAAGGCTCTGACCTTTAAGGGTATAACACTTTTCCATTTGTATGGAGATACAAAGTTGCAGAACAGAGAAAAGCATGTGTCTTATTGGAGGTTTACAGGAACATCTTGACCTGACCTGCCTGGACAGTTGCAAGAACAAGGATTCCAGCACCAAGAAGTTTGCAACAACTAACCATGCCCCCCTCACCATGCCCTTAAAAGTGCTTTGCTGAAACCCTTGGAGGAGTTCGTGGATTTTTAGGGCCCGGGCCACCTGTCTCCTTGCATGGCCCTGCCATAAACCTTTCTCTGCTCCAAACTCTGATGTTTCCGTTTGTTTGGCCTCACTGTGTTTCAGGCATTTGTGGCCTATCAGACATATAGTGTACATATGCTTTAATGATTAAAGAAGAGGGCACATCGACCCGAAGTAAACAACGTTCATGTTAAAAGTAAAGATGAAATGCCCCTCTTCTTGGGATGCCAGTGCTGATACTCCTTTGATGGTAAGACTCCCATCCCAGGTGCCAAGGCCATACTGACTCGCTGCGTATGTGCTGATCTGTTCTTTTTTTTTGAAAACCTGAAGAAGTAAAACCCTGACTTGTTTAATATTCTTTGGTCTGACAAGATATAAAACTGCGCTGAAAACGCTGCTTCTCCAGAGCAGTTTCTCAGAGTCATCTGGGAAGATGGCTTCCGGGTTAGTCTTCAGTCTGGCTCAAATAAAACTCTTTTCTATTCTTATTATTGATTGTTTATTGACTATTTTCGTTGACACCCTCCTCCGGTGGAAGGAGTACACATCCCTGCCCTGGTGATTTTGGCCTTGGCGATATGACTGGCTTTGACCAGCAGCCTAAACTATTCATTTATTTCTGTGATTGTTTTCCATCTGAAACTCTCACCCCCTCCCCCATTCCCATCTACCATCACAAGTGCCACAGGAGCAGGGACCGTGTCTCTTTTGGTTAGATGTTAAATCTCCAGTGCTTGGTGCCGTTCCTGGGACACGGCAGGAGCTCCATAAATAGCTGAAGAATGAAAGACAAGGATGCTTCACGGAAGGTGTTTGTGCCCAGGTTCTGGGCTCCGGGGACAGACTTTCTTCCTGTTGCCTTCCTTCTGGATTCTCCCGCTCATTCCAGTCTCTCTGAATTGAAGATACCGCCGCTGTTCTGCAAGGCTGGGTTTGGGGTCCATGCTGTGTGCTGCTTCTCCAGGTCCACGGGATCTGCACGTAGCCCTCGGGTGAGTCCTGCTCTGCCCCCACGTCTGGCACAGGCCCCCGGGACACTGCCACCCAGTCCGGTTGGCCCCTGGCTGTCCATGCGCTGTGAGGGGATCCATTCACTTCGGCATGGTTCTCTGATGTCCATGCGATCACCTGAGTTTTCCAACAAGCCTCTGAGCCTGCTGGCCCTCCCCTTTCACCCTGGCTCCGCGCTCTCTGGGGCTGACAGGGCAACAGCCGATGCCGCCATCCAAGGGAACCGTATGGTGTTCAGAAAGCAGGGTCCCCACCTAAAGCTTGGTTGCTGCTTTCTCCCCAACCTTTTCATCCCCAAAGATCCTCATCTCACATGCTTCTCAGCTCCCAAACAGAAACACATCCAGCAGAATGGATGCTGGAAAGGTGCAGAAACCAGGCAATTTAAGAACAGCCATTCTGGAAAACAATTCTCCCAAGGGGGAAATCATTAACTCAACCAACCAGGGTACTTTCTCTTGGATTTATAGAAACTCTCCTCTCTTATGTCCAATAAACATGAGCATTTTCCAGGCAATTTTCTTATCTTGGGACAAATGCATTATTGGTGCAAGATGGAGTAGCTATTCTTCAAGACTCTTTACGTTTATAGCCCTGAAAAGCATTTACAATGCTAGAGTATGGGTTTTCATGCACACACTTTGTCTTTTTGTAAAGATGGCTTATGTAAACTTTTCATACTCCAGTCACGTAACTCTCTTTAATCAATAGATCTGTTGCACACGGTGGCAGAATTTATTTATTTATTTTTAATAAAAGGACCACGACTCCGGGTGATATTAGAGGACTGCAGGACTTTTCATTTCACTGAGCGACTTTCTAAAATTAGAACCAAATTATCATCTCTGCAGAAAAATATGGCACGAATCTGCAGAGTCCATGAAATACGCTGGCAACCCAAGAGTCCACGTGCACAGGGGTGGAGGGAGGTGTCCCTCACATGGCCAGGGGCAGTGGAAGTCATTGCAGACGATTAGAAAGATGCTCGGCCAAACTTATCTCAGGCCTCAAAATGCCCAAACGGTTTGCTCCAGGTAATACACACCTGAGAAAGTAATCCAAAATGCAGACAAAGACTTTTGCACAGATATTCACTGATGCACAGAAAAGTGGAACCAAGCTAAAGCCGGACAATCACACTGCCCTAGCTGACTTCAAGGACCCCGTCAAGCATGTTTGACCTTCTTGGAGAGAATGTCACGCAGCTGCTGAGAGTGTGGTGAGGTTTCATGACGTGGGACAATACATGTGGCACAAAATTAAGTGGAAAAAAACCAAAGTTCAAATAACTATGAAGGGAGAAGGGTATACTATAATACTGATAACACTGTATTCGCTGGATCATAGGGAATTTTTATTGTAATTATTTTCCTTTAAAAAATTATTTCCGGGGCTTCCCTGGCGGCGCAGTGGTTGAGAGTCCGCCTGCCAACACAGGGGACGTGGGTTCGTGCCCCGGTCCGGGAAGATCCCACATGCCGCGGAGCGGCTGGGCCCGTGAGCCATGGCCGCTGAGCCTGCGGGTCCGGAGCCTGTGCTCCGCAACGGGAGAGGCCACAACAGTGAGAGGCCCGCATACCACCAAAAAAAAAAAAAAAGAAAGAAAAGAAATTATTTTCAAATGAGCATGAAACACTATAATTTAAAATATGTTTACATTAAAAAGTTGCAGTGGCTCAGTTGCTACTTATTGCACAGAACTGGCAAATGTTTCCTGAAAACCATCCTTCTCCCTTGCCCACCTGGGCCGACAGACAACCTGCCTCTTCTCTTTGCCACAAAGGGCTCCTGTTGGCATGTCTGAGCGCCGCCCACATACTGGGTACGGGGTGCTTTGTCTTGCATTGAGTAATGAGGGGTGTTATAAATCCGCTGAGCTGAGAGCCTGAAGAGCAAAAGCCTTGGAGGCTGGGAGGGGGTGACTTGCTGTCACTATTTGCTTCTAGGCCTGGAGCCTGGAAAAAGGTGGGAGAGTCTGCCCAGGGGAGGGTGTCATTTGCCAAACCTCCACGGGTGGACAGGCCCCAGCTCCTTGCTGGCGGGTGCTGCCTGTGTGCCACTGGCCGCCATCACCCAGGGATGCAGAGTCACGGGCCAGAGACAGACACTGGTGTTGGGAGACGCAGCGGGGTTTCCGGTCTCCAGCTAACACCTCATTGCTGAAACAAGGCAAAACAAACAACCCACTTGTCTTAAACTGGCTGAAAATGTGGTCACGTTTTACTCTAAATACTAACTTCCCCCAGCCAGGTTATCAGAAATTCGTCGTCCTCAGAGTGTACTAGTTTCTAGAGGCCCCAGACAGGTTCCCCACGTTGGCCCATTATCTGATAGGGCAGCTCCAGGCCCCCCAGGCCCCCTGAGCTTCCACTTTGCCCTGGGCCCACGTGCCCTTCCTGCTACTCCCATGGGGGGCCTTGCTCTGTCCTCCTGACTAGGGAAACCAGCCTCCTGGCTGAGGGTACCAACTGCAGATGCTCTGAAGGCACCCAGACCTCAGCAGCTGAGGTTGGCTGGGCTCCATGGAAAGGGAGGGAGGAGGGACCCTCCCTGCTGAGGCCCACCATGCTCCTCTGGGCCAGGTGAACTCTGGCTGTTACGCCCACAGCCTTACAGGAGCTCTCTGGAAAGTTCTGTCTACTTCATTCACTGTCTGCATTGGAAATCTTACCACATCTGTCATGGAGACAAACAAGGAAACACACGCTGGTTCATCCACCTCTGCAAAATTTTCTCCACACCCTTCCCTGCAACGCAAACTCTTGTCCCCCGTCAGTTAAAGAGTAAGAGATGCTGAGCGGGACACGGGTGGAAACCGATAGCTGGGAGGTGCAGCCTTTAAGCACCAAGCTCTCTGGGGGTACTCCTCCCTGCCCGTTCCCAGCACGGGCTCCATCCCCACCCCCTCAGTGCACCTGGTGAATGGTATTGACCCCCTCAATGCAGCTTCAGTGCCATCTCATCTGGGAAGACTTTCCAAAGGCTCAGGCACGCCTGTTCTCTGCTCTCCCAGCCCCTGGGTGCCCCGCCACTGCTTTGACCTCCCTGGATCAGAATCATCGATTCAGGATCAGGTCACCTGCTTGCCCTCACCCTACAGCTCCAGCTCACAGCCCCAGGACTCCCCGCCCACCTGGCTCAGGGTAGGCCCTGGGGGGAAGTTCCCTGAGTTGAATGGAAGCTTTGAGAGCCTCTCTTTTGTGCTGGGACCATGGCCGTCCCCCTGCCTGGTTAGAGTGGGGTCAGTTCTCCAGGCCCCTGTCTTGGCATTTCCAGGGTCATGACACACTCCACAGTATGAATCCAGGGCTGGCTCACAGCTCTCCAGCCTGTTGCTCAATCCACCAAGAGCCATGTGATGAGGATGCAGAGAGGAGGGGGCACTATTCTGCCCACTTTAGAGATGAGGACAAGTGTGGCAAAGAGAGGCAGGTGGCTTGCTGTGGTCACATGCATATCACAGAAACCAGGTGTGTTTGACGTGCTGATGACGATATCGGTGTCTAAGCTAATGCCACTCAGTAACGTCTTGGCTGGGCCTCTTATATGTGTTATCAGTCTGCCTGGCATCCATCTGAGGAAGGAGGGCCATTTCACCGATGGGACAACTGAGCCTGAGATATGAAATGACCTGCCTAAGGTTACACCCCCAGCAAATGGCACCAACAGCCTGGCCTGACTCCTAAAACCACTTTAGAGGTCTCTGTTTCTTCATCTCTCTTGTGGGTCTAATGGAGCTGCTCCTGTGTGCCGGGCACAGTTCTGCCTCAGGACAACCCTCTGAGACACGTACTGTTATTAGTCTCATTTTGCAGATACTACATCTGAGGGCTCAGAGAGGTAAGTGACTTGCTCAATGTCCCTGAGCTAAGGCATGATGGAACCTGGATTTGAACCCAGATCTTTCTGGCTTCGGAGCCAGCCTTCCTAAAGCCACACCCTCTCCTGACTCCCCGCAGGGAGAGATTCAAGTGCCTGCAAATACTAAAATAACTGTCAGCAGAAGAGGAAGTAGGCTGAATGTGTGTGGCTCTGGGGGAGACCCAGGTCCATGGAGAGATAGGGTGGAGTGTGGACTTCTGAGTCAGAAGACCTATACCCGCCGTGGTTCCACCTCTCAGCATTTGGGTATCCTTGGACAAGCCCGTCCCCTTCTCAGAGTCCAAGGGGTCATCTAAGAAGGCTGAGAGATGCCCTCCTATCCTGAACAAAGGCAGGCACCAGCGACAGGCTTGTGTGGCAGGAGTGATATCTCTCCTCACTGCTACCCTGAAAGCCACTGTCCTCTCTCACGGTGCCCTGCTGTCCAATGACACGTCTTCTTTATAGCACGAGGGAAGGGTTCTGACCGCAGGATTCTCTGCAAGACTGCTTTCCTCCAATGGTCTCCCAAGGGGGCCAGTGTCCTCCTTTGCTCTGAGACACTGCAGCTGACTGGGCAGGAGCCCTGTGTGTGCAGGCAGGTAGGACTGGGGTTGCAAGTTAGCCTTGTATATTACCAGCTGGGTGGCAAGACTCTCAACCTCCAAGTCCTCATCTGCAAAATGGGAGCTTTCAGGGTGTGGTGAAGCATGAGTACATGAGTACCTGCATCACCCTCACACAGAGCACAGCACACAGGAAGTGCTCCGGCAGCGGTGACTATTACTGTGGCTGAGTGTCGTTTGGGGTGAGTGCAATCCACGCATGCCCCTCCCTCGCAGGGCTGAGGTTATGGACCCAGAAACCTTGGGGTCCATTACCCCCCAGGCCACGGGGAGCCAGGCTTGTGCGTGGGTGCATGTATCCAGCAGGTCTTTTTTTTTTTTTTTTTTTTTTTTGCGGTACACGGGCCTCTCACTGTTGTGGCCTCTCCCGTTGCGGAGTACAGGCTCCGGACGCACAGGCTCAGCGGCCATGGCTCACGGGCCCAGCCGCTCCGCGGCATGTGGGATCCTCCCGGATCGGGACACGAACCCTCGTCCCCTGCATCGGCAGGCGGACTCTCAACCACTGCGCCACCAGGGAAGCCCTATCCAGCAGCTCTTTAAGTGCCTTAAAACGCCTCCGAGTAAGTAAATTAGCATCCTTGTCAGAGTCATTTGTTGCACCTTAAGGATCTACTGTGTCAGTGCTGTCAAAACAGGTCATTATTCACGGAGGAGGAGAGCCTCACGAAGCCTCTCCCGGGGCGCGGATGCTCACCTGGCAGACTGGAGCTAACTCAAGGACCGTGGTCCTGGGGTCACGCCCAGCAGAGTTAGTGGAATTCCAATTACTGGGTTTGGGGGCAAAATGTTCCATCGTGATTTAAAAAAATTGAAATAAAGGGAACTAAAAAGAGCTGTTCTTCACTGAGCCCTGCCATGTGTGGTTCTGAGGGCGGCGCTGTATCCGCAGACTTTCATCCCATCCTCATTAGAAGGCATTGTTGTCCCCTTTGCACCTGGGGAAGCTGAACCAGGCAGGAGTGACTTTCTCGTGGATGCAGACTGCACTGGAGCTGAGCTGGGACTGATGCCTGGGTTCTCAGCCCCCGAGACTGTGCTCTTCCCTCCCCACCCCACTGTGTCCCTTCGGTTCCAGTCTTCAGCTCCAAAATCAAGGACATGATGCTCAAGCCACACAGACTTACCCAACACTATGGATTTCAGGGTGTGTGTATGTGTGTGTGCTCATTTGTGTGATAGTATCTATTTTTATCAGTTTTGATCATAACATTATTTGCACAGTGGTTTAAATTTTGCAAAGCATTTCCACACATAGAGCCTCTTGTGGTCTTCTTAACAATCTTACGAAATAACTGGGCCAAGGATTATAATTCTTAATGTACAGTTGAGGAAACCGAAGCTCAGCCAGGGAAGAGGTTTCAGCAAAGCCTGCGGATCAAGATGGAGCTAAATGCTGATGGAGCCCTTCTTAACCCCATCCAGCTCTGTCTTCTCTGGTTTGCTCCTGACTCCTGCATCCCTGCACCCCCATCACCTCCCTGACTCCTGAAGCCCAGCACCCCCGTCACCTTCCTGACTCCTACATCCCTGCGCCCCCATCACCTTCCCCCAGTATTGGGTTCAGGGCTACACTTGGGAAAGGTGGGTGGAGGAATCAGAGGAAGAATGTGGAAGGAATAAAGGGGGAGGAGAGGAAGGTGGAGAATGGGGAGGTGGGGTCGGGTAGAGAATTCTGATAAAGAAGACAGTCAGGAGGACAGGAGGAGAATACACAGAGGGCACGGGGGACAAAGGAGCTGAGCCCCTGGGATGAACCTCAACTAAAGCCAGGTTCTGTCCTGATGAATGGGAGAGTACATGGTGGGTAATTGTCGTGCTCATGTCTCTTATAGGAGAAACGTGTCTTCCTGCTCTGCTGTGAAGAGCTGAGCTTGGGCCTGACATCTTTGCATTTGAAGCTTAACACCCAGGTCTCAGGCTCAAGTGGGGTTTCTCTGGCCGGTGAGGTCACCAGAGGCAACTTTAGGTTCAGACAAATAGTCTGCAAGAGATGGACAATCTGCAAGCATGGGTTTATTTTCAAATGAGCTGTAATCTCAAGGGGACAGTGTGCTGGACCAGGCTCAATCAAGGAAATGTGAGTTGGGTGAGTCAGGGAGAGGGGAGAGAGAATATTGGGCACCTTTTAGATGGAACCTATATATTGCTTCATTGAACTCTAGCTGCCCTTTCAAGGTAAGTCTCATCGCCATTTTGGTGATAAGGTGCGAGGTTAAATATGTTCCCTCAGGACACACCGGTTGTGTCTTTTCTGAACAGTTTTCTGAGATGCCCTTTTATAAAGCTGGTTACGTGCCCCTTTGGAAATTCCCAGCCTCCTTGTTCTATCCTCCTCCTCCCTCCTCATACCCCAGTCCCTCTGGGATAGACTGACACGAATGTGAATTCCATCTCTGCCATTACCAGCTGTGAGGTTTTGGGCAAGTCACTCAGTCTCTCTTGGCCTAAGTTTTCCTCATCTGTAAAATGGGCTAGAACTGCTTATCTGTCCTCTGTGCAGTGAACCTTGCTTTGGACTTCTGTACTTCTTTGCCTCTGTCTAAATGTGTCCATTTATTGTTCCATTTTTTTCTAGGCTGTCCTAGGTACTCCAATAAACAACTTCCTGCTAAGGGGTCAATGGACAATAATAGCTTGGTGCAAGTGTCAACAAACATTTTCTGGAACGGACCATAGTAAATATTCAGGCTTTGAGGGCCATCTGGTCCCCATGTAACTACTCAGCTCTGCTGTTGTAGTGCAAAAGCTGCCATGAGATAATATGTAAATGAATGAGTGTAGTGTATGCCAGAAAACTTTATTTACGGCACTAAAATTTGAGTTTCATGTAATTTTCATGTGCCACAAAATAGTATTCATCTTTTGATTTCTTTCAAGCATTTAAGATATACAAACCATTTTGTAGCTCACGGTTTCACAGAAACAGGTCGACTAGATTTGGCTTGTGGGCTCTACTTTGCTGAACCCTGGCTTAATAGTGACATTTGGCATTTGCAATTTAAGTCGGGATTAGCCTGTTAAAGAAGAAAACCACAGGCCACAAATGGCATTGCTTGCGATAAGCCCATGATATCAAACTTACATTTAATACCTGACCTAATTGCAGTTTCAACCTTCCCAAGAAATGTAATCTTAATCGGCCAGCCTGGAATTTTATTCTCAGCACAAACAAGGTAATCTGTCACATGGTCCCTCTCTATCCCCCAAAGGAAGAAGAGGCAATCTGCATGAGAGACCCTTGCCGTTTCCCCCAAAGAAGGTGACCTGGTCTGAAGCAACTCTTTCTTTTATCTTTTTCTTTTTTTTTTTTTTTTTTGCTAATAGCCTCCTTGCCCCACTCTCCTTCTATAAAAACCCTCCATTTTGTACAACTCCTCGGAGCACCTATTTACTAGATGAGATGCTGCCTGATTCATGAATTATTGAATAAAGCCGATTAGATCTTCACATTTACTTGGCTGAGTTCTGTTTTTTACCAGATTTGGTGGCAGCAGTGGGATTGAAGCAAACTTCCAATGGCATTTGGGGACAACAGGAAACACAGGTACGGTGCCCCATGAATACTTTTCCGTTCACAGACCTTCTCACCATTTCCAAGGGCCATTGGCAAATTCCTCTCAGTTTGAGCTCCAGTCCCTTTGCTTTCAAGCTCCCAGTATAATTGGCTTCCTTTCTAGGGCAGGTCAGCTTGGCTGGTAAATGATTCTGCCTGCAGCCAATTGAGTTGACAGATGATTCTGCCCGGAGCCAAGCCCTTAGCCTTTCAGAGTGCAATTTCCAGGTTTCTGAGTGGAAAAGCCCAGCCATTGATTCTGTTCCCAGAGTCCACACTGGGAGCTGATGAAGGTTTAGTGTGCAATTCCTCATTTGCTTGGAACCCTTCCCCAGATTCCATGCTGGGAACTGTTGTGGCAGCTGCAGTTCTCCATTTTGTTTGGAATCAGTCCTCAGTCCCTCAATCCTTGGGGTTTGCTGGTTCAGTCCTTTCCCCAAGGTTCCATGGGAATTGTTGGTGGCGCATACAGGGACTTCTTTTCGCCAGGACACAGAAACATCTCTTGGTTACTGCCTATGTGTTAATGTGCACGTGTGCGTCTTCTTTTGTGTAGATAAAGGCTAATTGCTAACGAGATCCTTTATATCCCAAACTTGAGTGTAGCGCCTCTGGCATACCTTCTTATTTTATGTCTGAGCACTGTGATTCCAGAAGCTGTAGGTATTTACAAAAATGGCAAAATCTTGCGAAGCTTGTTTTGTGTCCTGAGAGCTGGGCTTGGTAGCCACCAGGTTGAGGGTTCCAAAACATGGCCAAATAGAAATGTGAGTTATTCTCCATTTATGGCTGGGCATAGCTGGATAGAAATATGGGTTAAGCTCCATTTGTAGCCAGGGACCTACCAAATTGCTGTCAGCCCTTAGAGGAATTACAATGGCCATTATGAGGAAGAGATAGATCATTTAAAAAACATACATAAAAGCAAGGGCTCCCAAATCATACAAACAGAATGGGATACCTATTTTAATAGGTACGCAGAAGTCTACAATAGTTTTTGAAATTCCACAATAGCTACATTGAAAGACTTATTGCAAAAGCCTAATGAAAAAACTGAAGACATAAAAGGTACCTAAAACAAAAGCTACACCCCAATTCTTTGGGGAATTGGAAACAACTGTCTTTGTCTTGAAAATCTCTGCAGGGTCAAAGGTGTGGCTCTCTAGAAGTTCAAAGTTCACCTGCCTTACAGGGAACTATCCTCAATATCCTGTAATAAACCATAATGGAAAAGGATATGAAAGAGAATATATATTTGAATCACTTTGCTGTATACCAGAAACTAACACAACATTATAAATCAACTGTACTTCAATTAAAAATAATAAAGCAAGCAAACAAACAAAAACCACAAAGTTCACCTGCCTTTTTTTTTTTTTTTTTTTTTTTTGCCAATCCTCAAACCTCACCTATCCCTCTCAAAATGCTTACAAAAATCAGGACATTGGAAACAGAATTGTACTGTGCTTAATCTGTGCCTTTGTGATATAAATTTCCTACTCCTATCTTCTTTAGGACCAAAGAGCCATTCTTTGAGATGCAATCTTAATAGGGAAGTTGCTCACCAGAAGAAAAAGAAAAAAAGAGTGAGGAGGTTTTTGGAACTGGGCTAACTAGAAATCTTACAAATCTTTTCCACTAATATTAGTAACTATAAGCTCTCTGTTTGCAGCAGTATGTTTGTTTGTCTATATATGTATATGTAGATATGTTTTTCTACCTTCGGATGGTATTGCCAAAATTAATTTGTAAAAGAGCTCTAGTTGGTTTCATTTCAAAGTTCTCAGAAATATAACAGAAACTAACTCAGATACTTTTCAAGTTCACGTGATTTAGGATAATCTTTAGTAAATAAAAGCTAGTTTAAGTTTGTTGGTTTAATTAAAACAGACATATCTTTTAAGGTTATTGACATTGAATATAATGCAGATAAACAACTTTTATTCTGCTCAGGTTAATTAGTCAGATTCATGTTTCTCTGTTGCAAAATTTGTCAGCAAAAAATAAAATAACTTAGAATGATGACTGATTTTGTCTCGTGTCTCATGAAGCTTTTGTGGGTAACTTTAACATGACTGATGGGAGCAAATGTTTTAGATAGATGTAAATAGGATAAGAATTTATATATAAACTTTTCAGCAACAATTATATTTTATGGTATAGGTACTTAAAAATAGCCTCTGAAATCTCTTTTGGTAACTTGAAACTTTTGAGTTTTCTAAAGTTAAAGGGTAGAAACGTATTAAACATCTAGGTCTTTTATAAATAAGAAAATTGTGAAACATTAATTACTGAACATAGGTTTATCTACTTTTGGCCTCCTATTGCAAAGCAACTCAAGATAAATTTGGTTCTGTGAGTGATAGGGATACAGTAGGCTAGTTACACAGGTAGTTGTAGAAGTCCCAGTAGGGGATTATAGAGAGGGAAACCTAGGGAAATTTGGGAGACCCCTGTGAATTAATGATAGCTCAAGAAAGCTATCAGAATGTCGTGAAATGAAGCAGGCTTGCTTAACTATAAAGTCATAAATAAAAGCATGAGATATGCCTGAGGTCACTAAGTGAAAGAAAAAAATGAGGCCTGCATTCTGCCGGTTGAGTTTAGCAAGATAATGAACCTTAGGACCAAGGACAGGAATTTCAGGGAAAGGTGACATTCCGAAGTAGGAGACCCTCATACGGAAACCTGAGATGGTCCAACATATTTTAGTATCTGTTCCCACCCTTCTGCTGATTTGAATAAGTGCTACAACAGTCCTAGTTTGACCTCATAGGGTCCAACACTCTCCTGCCTGATACAAAGGAGGAGGTAGTGATGTAAGCCTGAGGTCTACTTGAAGAATGAGGAAGAAGGCAGTCTTCTTTCCCTCCTCCACTTTCCTTTATTATAAAAATGTAGCCTGCTTCATCTGTGGGGCAGAGCCCCCTCGCCTGCCCACCTGCTTCCCTCACAAGTGTCCTATGTTAATAAATCTACTTCTTGCCTCTCACTTCGCCTCTCACTGAATTCCTTCTGCGCTGAGACACAAAGAACCTGAGCCTCAGTAAGTCCAGTCACCAGGTGAGTGATTCTAATTAAAAGGCCATGGGTTCAAGTCCCAATCCGAGTTTAGGCTGGGTTCAAGTCCCCACCTGGGTTCAAGTTCCAATCAGAGGTGCACAGTTTCATTAGTAAACATGTTTTGTGTCACACTGAAAGACTGTCCTGTGAAGAAACACATGTTTCTAGAAATTATGAAGTGCATTCATAAATTTGTCAATCTAAAAAAAATGCTCGTCTGACATGTGGTTCCAAATTGCTTACTTCTGAGTTTTCACTAGAAATTAAGCTTTCTAAGAGGTAAGAATTCTAATTAATATACATAATTAAAGCTATTAGTCATAATAAGGGACACGATTTTATATGCAAGGAAAGTAGGATGTGTTTCTTGGTTAAGAAAAGATATGAGGTACGGAAATGCATTCCTATTAAGGAAAATGAGAGTAATTTTGCCTAAACTAGAACTTCTGGTTATGAAGGACAAACTAAATTGTATACAGAAAGTTGAAGAGAGCGAGAAAAAGACGGAATTTTACCTTGTATAATCCATCGAACTGGTTAAAATTGAATCGATATTATAAGGGTGTTAAAATATGCTTTAAGGGCTTCCCTGGTGGCGCAGTGGTTGAGAGTCCGCCTGCTGATGCGGGGGACGCTGGTTCGTGCCCTGGTCTGGGAGGATCCCACATGCCGCAGAGCGGCTGGGCCCGTGAGCCATGGCCGCTGAGCCTGCGCGTCCGGAGTCTGTGCTCCGCAACGGGAGAGGCCACAACAGTGAGAGGCCCACGTACCGAAAAAAAAAAAAAAGCTTTAATATCAGTATATGGTTAGGCCACTCAAGATGGCTGTTCTCTTGCTCTCTGTACATCCCCTGCCAGACCAGTGCCTGCTTCACCTATACCCTACACACATGACTACATACTTACTGCAGGCCCCAGCTAGTGACAGCGTATCAAAGGGGTGGTGAGGGGTGTGCCCCTCTGCTGGTTTCCCTGGTAACTAATGAGCCAACCTCATGTCAATTTCCCGTATAACTGGCAATCTTCCCTTCCTCTGGGGAGTGAAGACTGCCACCATGTCCTGCCCACCATCCGCGGCTGCACACGGTGGTGGGGTGTCGCTGCAGGACCTTGCTTCAGACGTGTAAGCTCCCCCATCCGTTAAACCACTGATGTCTCTGTTGCTGATTCCGGGCTCTTTCTTTGGTCTTGAAGCTGGGCAAGCACAGGCCTTAGAGGCCTGTGGGGTGCAGCCCAAGAATCAGTAATATACTTATGTGAAACTAAAACTTGGTTTTCTTTCATCTGCTAAAATGACAAAGGAGATTCTCTTTCCGCATGCACTAAAAACCTGACTGACCCCTAGATTGAGCAGGTAAATGTGAAACAGGAGGGAAGGAGCTAGGGCACAGCCTTTGAAAGAATGGCATAGCCTGAGGACATGACATAAACTGATTAGAACCAAATGGGTCCAAGATGGCGGACAAGTTGACTTCCACTAGACCTTGAGCCTCAGTATACGCTCACATCAGCAAGCTAAATGACACACCCACAGGCGCCATGACAGTTCCAAGACAATAACCAATCAAAAAGTGGGCAGTGGCCCGATTCCTGGAAATCCCCGCCCCTTCCTGAAATAGCTGGAATACTCCTTCCACTCATTAGCTTATGAAATTATCCACTCCTGTAAAATCGGACAACCCCATACGCTGGTGCCTATCTCACTTTCTGCAATGGCCCACACTCTGTGGAGTGTGTTTCTCTCTAAATAAATCCACTTCTTACCTATCACTTTGTCTCTCACTGAATTCTTTCCGCGATGAGACATCAAGAACCTGAGCTTCATTAAGTCCTGAAACCAGGTGTGTGATCTCAGCTGGAAGACTGTGGGTTTTGGCTGGGTTCCAGTCCCATCCACATGGGTTTGAGTCCCAGTCTGAGTTTTGGCCAGGTTTGAGTCCCGGCTGTGTGGGTTCAAGTCCCAGTCAGGGTTTTGGCCGGGTTCGAGTCCTGGCCACATGAGTTCGAGTCCCAATCTGGGTTTTGGCTGGGTTCGAGTCCCAACCACGTGGGTTCAAGTCCCAATCTGAGGTGCACAGTTTCAAATGCAGGGAATAAATCCATCTCCTGGTTAGGAGTAAATACAAGTGAGATATGATCAGAAATCTCTCCTTAACACTTGAAGACATTACAAATTCTGTTGCAAAAGCACTAGCTGTCCAGCAAAGATTCTTATACTCTCTGGTCAAGGTTTTTCTTGATAATAGAATAGCCTTTGATTATCTTTTAGCTGAACAAGGTGTCTGTGCTGTACCCAACACCACCTGCTATACCTGACTTGACACTTTAGGGAAGCTGAAACTCAGTTACGTAGGATTACTGAACAAGCCACTTGGCTTAAGAGGGTGACTGCTTCAGTGGGGTCTTTCTTTGATTGGTTTGGGTCTTGGGGACCATGGCTCTGAAGTGCACTCCAAACACTGAGAATTATCGTGCTTATTATAATCATAATAATAACCCTGGTGTGTTGTATTCTCTCAAAACCCTTTAAATGCATGTTTGCAGTTGCTAACCACCAAGCAAATGATCTCCCTAAGACTGGAACATCAGAAAAAAAATGAAGAGAATGATCAACTTAAGCATAATGACCCTGGAACTGTGACCTGTGAATGTCACAGCGATTAAGCAAAGACATTGTGACCTATAGGTACCACACCAAGGATCAACAAAGCTGTGAGAACTACAGAGCAGTAGGTGAGAGTGGTGTTATTGTCTTAACTTTTGATCATATCTCTCAGGTAGGCTGAGAGTTTGACCAAAAGGGGGAACTGTTAAAGAAAACCACAGGCCCAAAAGGCACTACCTGTGCTAAAGCCCATGATACAAAACATAGATTTAATACCTGACCTGACTACAGTTTTGACCTTCTCCAGACATGTAATCCTTTCTTTCTTTCTGTTTCTTTTCCTTCCTTCCTTCCCTTTCCTTTCCCTCCCTCCCTCCCCCCTTCCTTCCTTCCTTCCTTTCTTTCTTTCTTTCTTCCTTCCTTCCTTCCTTCCTTCTGAAGTAGAGTTGATTTACAATATTATATTAGTTTCTAGTGTATAAGATAGTCTAGGGATGTAATCTTAATTGGACAGTCTGGAATTTTCTGGTCAATGGAGACCCTTTACATCCCACAAAGGAAGAAGAGGTAATATGAATAATAGACCCTTGCCCTTTCCCCCAAAAGAAGGTGACCTGGCCAGAAACAATTTTTTCTTTTCTTTTGCCAATGACTTTCTTATCCCTCCCTCCTTCAATAAAAACCCTCCATTTTGTACAACCCCTCTGAACACTGGACGCTGCCCAATTCATGAATTGTTGAATAAAGCCAATTAGATCTTCACATTTACTACACCGAATTTTGTTTTTTAACAATCCTTTAGAACAAAATGTTGGTACCCTAATGGTAGGATCTTGGACTCCCTGGCAGGACAGTGAAGGAGGGAACTGAGGGCAAGGAGCCATCCTTTCCTCTGTCTTTCAGCCTGCAACAAGGGTGACAACACCAGAAGTCTTCCAATGGGCACATCTCCACCTTCTGAGCCCTGCCTGTTTCTGTTTAAGCAAATCTGGGTACCTACATGGGCTTATCACTCTGTGATTCAAAATCAGTGCCTCTAAAGTAGTAAAACCTAAGCCAGCTCTTTGTTGTACTTGATCAATAATTGATCTGACTTTTGCAAGGGGCAGGGTGAAGCTGACTGACCCCTGGGGCCTGGGCATTTTCTTCCTTGGCAGGGTGGCAGGCAAGTGGACAGCTGCAGAGGGGACAGAATATATACTTGACAAGGCTTAGCAGCGGTCTACTCTGCCCAAGACATGCCTGACTGCCAGTCTTGCCCCCTAGCCTATCGGGTCTCCTGGGATTTGCCTGAACATCTAACCTCCTTTGCTGCTCAGTACTTTGAATTGGTTTTGGAATAAATACATGACTTTAGATACTTTTCCAGAGGTGCTCTGCTTAGTGCACTCAGGAAAAATCATCCTTTTCAGCTGGTCTCCCTGCCCCAATTTCTGCCTCCCAGCCACCATCTATGTGGTTGGCCAGAAAGTCCTTCTTCTCCAAGATCCCCCCTCATCACGCCAGGGCATGAAAGCCTCTGGGCTCCCCACTGCCCTTGGGGTAACACAGGAGGTCTCCCTCTTGATCTGGTCCCCACTGGCCTGTCCAGTGCTGTCCCCCATGCCCTGGCCACATCATGCTCCCTCCCAGCTTCCTGACATCTGCTCCCTAACCTGGAACATTCCTCTTCGCTGTGCTAAAACTATTATCCTTCGAGATTGATCCCAGGTGCCTCTGCCCCAGGGCCCCTGCAAGGTTAAATGTCTCTCCCTTGTGTCCCCAATGCTCCCTCCAGCAGAGGCTGTGTCCCCCATATTGCCTTCTATACTATGAGTCCTGGTAGGCCTTTTTTCCTCTGTATTCTCAGCCTTCAGCACACAGTGGGCCTTCAGTAAAGGGTAAATGAATTCACATCAGAATATCTCCTACTGCGTCGTGTGTGTCAGTTTCAGTTATCTCACAATGCGAATAACTAAGGGAAAATTAATCTCAACCAGCAGCTTTCAGGCTGCTGTCTTTTCAACACAAAAATCTTAGACATATTCTAGGCGTTTAGAAATATTTTCTGCATGACCTTCTCACTCCAAATGAAGGCCATGGACCAGGAACATGCAGATCGACTCCAGACTTACTAAGTCAGAATCTGGATTTTACCCAGCCTCCCAGGTGCTCATGTGCACATTCAGACTTGAGAAGCATTCCTCTCAAAGACATCCTCCTCCTTCCTAACGAAGGCCTGGTTTGTGGAATGGTAGAAACACCGAGACAGTTTGACGCACCTGGAGAATTATTCAAGCCCAAAAGAACAGAGAAGAAATGGTTCATTATGTGGCTGCATCTCCTTTTCTTTCTATATTAAATAAGACACCTTACTGTGAAGGTAAAAGGAGCAGGAATTGGGCCCGAGGGAGAAGCTCTAGGAACCTGCAGCGTTGGGTGAACTGATGCTGGGCGAGGTGTAATTGGCTGCCCTGGGATGGTGCTCAGGGATGAAGCAGGAAAATGAAGATGGGATTTTGTGGGGGCTGGAGTCTGGAAAGCTGATTTGATGTGGGAATTTCAGATCCAGAATGGCAGGATGTCTGGTCAGCAACATGCCTGGGAAAGAAGTGGTGAAGGGCCAGGGAGAGAGTCTATAGTGGTTCTCTTCACAGGGGAGCTGTTTTGCATAAAGGGGACAGTGACAGACTTGAACTTTGGGTCTTGGGTGACAGGAGCAGGTAATAATAAATACAAAACCTGACTTGCAACAATAAAAGGGAAAATGTCCTAAGTAAGTGTTGTGCAGACAATGCTTTCAGCTTAAAACATAGAAAGAGACGGGCCAAGGGATTATAGAGAACAATAAAGGAAGGGAAAAAGAAGGAGTGTGTTTCTCAGTATGACATTACATAACATAATGTAAAAACTAAACAAACAAAACCCTCAAACCAGCAACTGAATTGCAGATGTTCCTCTAGGACACAGTCTGTGGCCCCTATAAGCAGGGGTCAGCAGTGCCATCTCTGACTGTGGCCATTGCTGTTACTGCCCACATCCCCCTGAGAGCCTCTGAGGGCACTGCATCCTCTGTGGTGCTCTGACCCATGGATGGATGCAGATTCTTCCCGAAGTCCTCAGGCGTGGGTACCTATAACCGCTTGGCAGGAGGGAAGCAGGCACTAAGAAGACTGCAAGTCCAGATGCCTGGCATGAAAAACACAAGTTCATATTTGGCATGTGTGCTGCAGGCACACCTTTTTTTCTGGTTCCTGCTAGAATCATCCATCTCTATGAATAAGAGCTGCTATAGGGATACTGCGTGTTCTCAGAGCTCAGGACAAAACACAGAGGTTTAGTTCTCCCTTTCACCCACACAGGTCTAGCTGATGCTTTGAGGATGCTCTTCTTCTCTGGGCAGCTGAGAATGGGAGTGACATTTCCTTAGGCAAATCTCCACCTACCCCTGCAGAGAAAGCTGACCCTTACCACCTACTCAGAATTACACACTCAGAATACAGTAGAGAAGACAAAACTCAGGTAAGAGCAAGGCGCATACGCCTGGTACCCTGGGGTCATCTTCTGGATGCAAAGCCTTCCTCCCTTTGCTGCCAGCTGAGCCTCTGATAAGCCCTGCTCTGCCATTGGTGAGTGATGGTGGTAAGCAAGCTTTTAGGGGATGCTTAGGTGATGGACAGAAAGTTCAGGGAGTCCCAGGGACCGTGAGGAATGTGGTTCTGCCTTCAGGGAGCCCATATCATTTCTGGGAAGACAATATTCACCCCCAGAAAAAAGAAAGAGAATGGAATACCATAGCCCGAGCACATGATGCCTTAGCCAAGGTCTGAAAGGCAAGTGGCAGCAGAGCCAGGGGGTGGGACGTCCTTCGTGTACAGCTGGGTAAGGCCAGCATCACCTTGGGAAAGCTGCAGCCCTACGTTCCTGGAAGGGGTTATTGTGATGGAAAAGAGGGCCAGTGCCCTGGGGCATCACTGGAGTCTGGGAGGAAGGGAGGGCTCTAGCCATGAGCAGGTCCCTCGTTCCTCCAGCATAGCTAGCTCCCTGGGACAAGCTGAGTGCAGAAAGGGCTTGTGATGGCACTGACTGGAAGTGAGTGGTCCAGGGGAGACAGAAGGTTCTGAGCATGATGGATTGCTTTCACGATGCTGCAGTCCCCTCCTGCCTGGAGGGGAGTGACTTAGAACAGATACAAGAATTTGAACTGCCAAACTGCGATTGCTTGGTGACTGTCCTTGCTTGAGAGAAGCCAGCTCAGGAAGGAGCCTCTGCTCTGGGCAATTATGCCTGGCATACGTCCGCAGAGCCCGCACTCACAGCTGGGTCCTAGGGGCTTGGGGAGCATCGCGGCTCCTCAATCTGGCATCCAAAATCTTGACTACAAACCCTCCCCTCCACCGACTTCTCCAAATTCGCTCCCCATTTTCTCCCCAGTCCACACCCCCTCCGCAAGCCAGACCGGCTTCCTGACATTGTTCACTGTGCCCTGAATGGCCTCCCGTCTCTTGGTTCCTCTCCTATTTTATACAGTGCAGCCTTCACCCAACACCTGCTTCAGGAAGAACCAGCCCTTTCCCCTAGGAACCGGATGGCCTCTCCCAGTGAGGAACAGCCTGCTTCACCGGTGGTTAGCAAAACAAAACAAAATGAAGCAAACAAACAAACGAAAAGCAACCCAGTAAAACATGGCTCACTCCAGTTTGCTCCACAAAGCTGGGAGAAGGGGCTGGACACGAGACACATATCTGGGACCGGTGGTCATGCTCTTCCCTGGAGAAAGGAGCACTTTGAGCTCTGAGCCTGCAGCCCTGGCCAGGAGTGGAAGAGAGAACAGCCCCAAGATGGGCTGGTCAGAAGTGGCGGTTGCCCCAAGTGGAGGAGTGACGTGGACCAGTACGGTGGTAGGACGGAAGATTCCTCTCTAGGTCTGGGGGCTGGGATAGGAATGCCAGGAAAGCACTTTGACCGTCACCACACATATCTGAGAACTTGGAGGACCTGTCTGTGATCTGAAAGCCTGCTGGGACAATGGCTGGGGAGACAGACCTAATGGCTGTCTACAGTGGGTGAGCTAGAGGGAGGTTGGGGGGGGGGTGATGCAGAATCCAGTGTCGGCTTCTCCCACCCAAGGCTGGCAGACTTAGGCAGGGAGCCACCATCAAGTAGTTGGTCCAGATGTTACACCTGCTTACATCGCTTTGCCTGGCAGCAGGTGAGCAGGTGCAGGCAGGTGCTGCTTCCCTCTTGTCTTTGTTTCACACAAAGGTGCATTTTTCACCATTCATTCAGGCATTCACCACTTGCCAATCACCTGCCTTGTGCCTGGCCCTGTGCTGGGGCTGCAGACACACCGGTAGATGGATAGCATCCTTGCCTCCTGGACCTCCCTCTCTGGAGCTGAAAATAGCCTCCTGCCCCGAGGTAGGAGCCGCACGCATTCTTCACACGCAGAATGAAACATTATTAATACGTTTTACTTCGCATACATTTAACACTGAAACAAGTACAAACCCCATTAGGAAATTACATTTAAATACATTTCAATGTGATTCCAAATCTGTAGGTGTCTCATTTATCAACGACAAAAAAGATTGGGATCATTCTCCAGATATGGCTTTGTGTTTTGCTTTCCTCACTTTAAATCCCATTGTGAGCTTGTTCCGAGCTTAGAAAGCTTTTATATTCTTTCCAGGCTTTCTTTTCAAAAGTGAGACTTTCACTGGGGCCAGTTGTTACACGTCAAAATAAAACAAGGTGAGTTCTTCTTCACTCAGATAGTTTTTCATTCATTTGTTCATTCGTTCATTCATTCAATGACTGTTTCTTGAGCACCTAACATTGGGGCCAGACATGTGCTAAACCTGAGAAATTCCACTGTGAACAAGAGAGACAGAATCCTGCCCTCAGGGTCCTTAGGGTCTAGTGAATTACACTCAACCAGAGTTCAGGCCCCCCTGAGGTCAGGGACACACAGATTCCCACTCTGGCTTGTTCCTTTTTCTCTGTCTCTTGCTTGAAATAGACAGACACAGAGAAGACTCTCCCTTGTTCTTTACCTCTCACATGTCTTAGCTGTGTCTCCCCTACTCAGCGTTTCACCTTGTCTACTTTGTTCAAAGGCAAATGATTCCGGTTCTCTCCAGAGGTGGATTTAATTACCCCCTCCCATCTTTCTAGTTGCAAGATTAAGGAAGATAAATTTATGCAGGGGACGATCTGAGGGCAATGACCCAGGTGGGACCTCAGGTGTCCTTGCTTTGCACCATGAGGTCCTGCCAGTCTGGCCCGCTGAATTGGATTAGGAATAAATGCCTGACTAAAAGGCAGCCATTCAAAGTCTGACCAGTGACCTATATGTGGTCTGGCATCAGCCTGTCCCACAGGGACATGAATGACCAACACAGCTAATTGCACCCTCTCTTGGGGAGTTACGAATGAAAGATACAGAGAGATAGAGATAGAGAAAGAGGTAGAACGTAACAGGGGCCCTGAAGCTTTAAAGACCTGTGAAGGGAAGGCGGCAGACAGAAGGCACAAAGTGGATGAAACCATGCAGCGCCCTAAGTTATGTGTAAGCAGAACCCTGCAACAGCATCAACAACCAAAACGGTGGCACAGAGATAACTCCAGCATCCCTGCTCGGCCACCAGAGCTATTGGTGCCACCACAAGAGCTCTTGTTATTCCATAAACCATCCAATCCTCTGCGAGCTCCATCTCTGCAGCTGGGCTTCCCACCCTTATTTCCCCTTCGTTCATTGCTACACCTCCATCCTCAAAGGGTAACCTGAACCTTCTGTCTTTGCATCCTAAAAGATCTAAACTAGCACAAATATCCACCTCCATCGAAGGCCACTGCTTCTCCATTACCAGAGCCAACACTTGAGAAACCCCCTAACACAGAGGCTGGATTCTGGATCTCCAGCCTCTGCTTGTACGCCCTCTGTGCAAGCCCAAGGAACACGCAACCTTCCCCAGGTGCTGAGCAATTATTAAAACTTGAAATGCACCAGCTGAACTCCAAATCCTTAGGTAAAGTGAATTGGCCCTTTCTCCTGAGCACTGTGGGATAATTCCTATTGATAGGAAGATGTCATGAGACTTGAGAAAGGGCACACTGGACAAAGTGGGCACGTGAATTAGATGAGTTGCCTTGGGCATTCTCAGCTGTAAAATGGGGGGACTATATTGCCCAGGAGTTGTAAGAACAAACAGGCTACTCTATTTCTCACAGCAGAGTGCCTGTGCTCTACAAATTCCTCTAGTGATGCATTGTGTTGATTGGAGGGCAAGTCCAGCACCTCCTGTACACATGGCCAAGCTGCCTTCACCCAACAGGACGGACAAGAGCAGGCCCACCTTGCCAGCCAGGCTTGCAAACTGGCTTCACGTCCACCTGCACCAGGGTGTCCTGCGCTGCAGGCTTCTGTCCGCAGTCGTAGGCGGTCACCAGGATCTCATACTGGCGTTGCTTGTCATAGCTCAGCTTCTCCGTGTTCCTGACGTTGCCTGAAGATACAGGGACATTGAAAATCATTTCAGATCAAGTTAACCACGCTGCAGTTCTTCAAAACCCCTTCTGCCCTCTTTCAACCTTCACCAGAATAAAATGTCCCCTTTCCCTATCTCTTTGTAAAGACTAGGGCAAGTAGGGACATGGCTTCCACATGTGGCCTGCTTGTGCCTTGGTGGCAGATTCTCAGGAACCGCTGGCTGGAGCCACCCCAGCTGTGGAACGGAACTGCCAGGTAATTCTGCACACACATCTGGAATCCAACTGGTTGGGTTAAGTACGGGGTCGTCAGAAGACCACCCTAAACTGCACCAAACTAACCCTACATTAGGCTGTGTCCCTAATGTAGGGCAACGTATGCTCATCTGACATGAAATCTCTGGGAAAAAGATGGAATTCAGAAACGTCCCGACACGTATTTTTCAACATCTGGGCTCTATGCCAGGAATGTTCATTGCCTCTTCTCACATTATTTTGCTACCAAATAGGAAGTAAAATCAATAAGAGAAAACGTATGACCTCTCTTCTGGAAGCTACACAGAATAACAGATTCCTTGCCCCGGTGACAAAGACATTTTTCTTCTCCAAGAGAGACCAGACATTGTTGCTGAGCCATTTGTGTGTATTTGCTCCTGTGGGTTTGATGTAAATATTTGACAATTAATGAGCAAACGTTTAACTGACTGTTTTTGCTGAAATACAATTTTGGTTTCAAAACATGAATCAAGGCCTGACGTGCGTTTAATACTTTTTTACTTTTTGACTCCCAGCGCTTAAAGTCTCCCTTTGTTGAGAATAATTTCATTCTGGCTTTTTTGTTTTCAGTGGTGGAGCTGACAGCAAATGAGAATTCAAATGATATCATCCTCGTTGGCCAGACGCGAAATCAAGGGAGCGGCGTGGACGGACGGACGGACGCTCCACCAAACGTGAAACCGGTAGCTAGGGGGAGCAGCCGCACAGCACAGGGAGAGCAGCGCGGTGCTCTGTGACCGCCTGGAGGGGTGGGACGGGGAGGGTGGGATAGGGAGGGAGACGCAAGAGGGAGGAGAGATGGGGACAGATGTATACGTACAGCTGATTCACTTTGTTATACAGCAGAAACGAACACACCATTGTAAAGCGATTAGACTCCGATAAAGAGGTTACCAAAAAAAGAACAAAATAAAACCAAAAAAAGATTAAAGTAAAAAAACAATGGTTCTGATGAACCTAGGGGCAGGACAGGAATAAAGACACAGGCATAGAGAATGGACTTGAGGACACGGGGAGGGGGAAGGGTAAGCTGGGACGAAGTGAGAGAGCGGCATGGACATATATACACTACCAAACGTAAAATAGCTAGTGGGAAGCAGCCGCAGAGCACAGGGAGGTCAGCTCGGTGCTCTGTGACCACCTAGAGGGGTGGGATAGGGAGGATGGGAGGGAGGGAGACGCAAGAGGGAAGAGATATGGGGACATATGTATATGTATAACTGATTCACTTTGTTATAAAGCAGAAACGAACACACCATTGTAAAGCAATTACACTCCAATAAAGATGTTAAAAAAAACAAATAAACCCCAAATAAACCAACAAGCAAATACACAAACATGGAATGGCTGACTCAGGTATATATATTTCATTTTTGTGCTCCTTTGTTAAAATGAAAAAAAAATTATTGAAGTATAGTTGATTTACAATGCTGTGTTAATTTCTGCTGTACAGCAAACTGATTCATTTATATATATATATACATTCTTTTTCATATTCTTTTCCATTATGATTTATCACAGGATATTGAATATACTTCCCTGTGCTATACTGTAGGACCTTGTTCATCCATCCTATGTAATACTAGTTTGCATCGGCTAATCCCAAACAACCCCCTTGGCAACCACAAGTCTGTTCTCTATGTCTGTGTGACTCAGGTATATTTTTATGTTTCATCAAAACTAAGGGGAAACTTTTGAATGAGCTTCCTTCCATTCCAACTGATGTATATTGTTCATGCAAATTGAGACAACAGTGACTAACCCAAGAAAGTTCAGGAAATTAGAAAAGCCACATCATGGGTTAAAGATAGGAAAAATCCATCCCCCCATCACTCAATATGAGTAAGACAATACTCAGCACGAGGCCATGAGCAGGTGCTATGAATGTGAGCATATGTAAGGGTGTGGAGGGTCAGGGGGTACGAAGTTGCCCAAGACATTGGACCAAGAATTGGAATCATTTCTTCTGTTATCTGCTCTGGACTGTTTCTAAAAATGCAACTGCAGCCAGTGATTGGAAGTCAAGTTTCCTTTAACAAAGCCAGTCAAGAATCTCTGAATAAAAATGTGTTTGCTGTATCTTTGGCCTTGTGGCAGATGTTCAGAATCCCTTTCCTTTTTCTCCAAATATTTGTTTTGGTCTCAGCTCGGGGGCCCCAAGCACATCTGGAACAGCTCACTCTGGGGTTGGTAACATTCCCTGTGGCTTCTGTTAATAAATTAGTTCGTGGTTAGAGCCACCACAGGGGAGGACCTCTGCCAGGTGGAAGCACTGTAATAGGACCACGAGAAGTATGTTTCAGCAACATCAAATTGAATTTTGAACAAAAGGTTTTAACTTTCTTTAAAGTTAAATGGCTCTCAAAAGATACACTTCGTAGAAGAGGAAGGCTCAGGGTTTACTGTCCCTGTGACATTCAGCAGACCAAACACTACTGATGGCGGTAGAAAAATAAAAATAAACCCATGAGCCCGCAATCCTTGGTTCAATTTACACCAGCTCCCTGCTGTAAGAAGTCTTAATGAAACTGAGAAACTACTTTACTTTCTCCACCACCACCAACTTCACGCATGGGAGAATGGGTTTCAGAGCACAGGATTTGAAGCATCAGAGTACAATATTTTCACGGATGGTTGTAGAGGGAAGAGTCGTGTTTGGCTAAGTCACACATTTAAAAACATTTTGAAAGATCAGAAACAGCCATCCTTTTTGCTTCTGTGACAATTGTATTATTTTCCCCACAAGTGAATGATTTTTCAGGGGAGGAACTCAAGGGAAGGGAGCCCGAAGACTTCTGGTTGGAAGAGGTTGAGTCTTGCGTTAAAAGAAAAAGTCCTGGGGCCTGAATGAGTGGAGCCCAACTCAACAGTACTCTTTCTTTTTTTTTTTTAAATTAATTTATTTTATTTTATTTTCGGCTGCGTTGGGTCTTCGTTGCTGTGCACGGGCTTTCTCTAGGTGTGGCGAGCCGGGGCTACTCTTTGTTGTGGCGTGTGGGCTTCTCATTGCAGTGGCTTCTCTTGTTGTGGAGCATGGGCTCTAGGTGTGCGGGCTTCAGTAGTTGTGGTGCGTGGGCTCAGTAGTTGTGGTGCGCCAGGCTTAGCTGCTCTGCAGCATGTGGAATCTTCCCGGGCCAGGGCTGGAACCGTGTTGCCTGCATTGGCACTTGGATTCTTAACCACTGCGCCACCAGGGAAGCCAAGAAAGCCATGCACATTTTTCTAATGTGCATGCAAAGAACTTCTTCAAGGAGCTGGGAAGGTCACTGGGAGAAGTGATGGATAAGGGCCAACTGGGAAGCTCATTAGAATGAGAGCTGCTTCTGCGTCTGCCCTTAGGTCCTGCCTTCATTACTTGAGAACTGCTTTTGTAAACCTGGCCATGGGGCCATGGGTGGGGTGGGCGGGGAGGGGGGCACGCTCCCCGGAGTGCCTGGCTCTCCTCTTCATCTCAGGCTGTAACCAACGGCTGGAGGCAAAGGCCTGGCAAAGGACCATTACTCACTTTTAATGAGACAGCTAGGTAAATAAATTGGCATGTGTTAGTGAAATGGCTCATCAAGGTGAGTAATTATCTTCATGACTGGGGCAGTTTACCCTCAGGTGAAGGAACGTGCATCTCCTCTCTCCCAGGTCGTGGCTCTCCAGAACTAAGGCAGGAGGCCAAGGGCAGCTTGACCACTTGTTCCAGATACCCTCCCCCATGTCCAGTCTAGCTCTTCAGCAAGGACTTGTCACTCTCCAAGTTCCACAGCTCTTGTGGACATAGACGGCACAGCTGAGCATAGGGGACCAGAAACATACAAAGCAGTTGTTTTATATTTTGTAGAGTGGCGTGTGTGTGCGTGCGTGTGTCATGTATGTCTGTGTGGTGGGGACAGGCCAGCCACTTCATAGGGCCTGTAGGAAAAGCTATCAGGAGCAGTTCTTCTAATTGAACTTACCTGCTTCTTTGTCCTGAACTAAACTTTAAAGTCCAGTATTTTCTCCTTTGCTTTCTCATGCTTTGATCTTGTGTCCTACACACTTAGCATCTAGTGATGTCCAGGTGTATAACTGACACTGGCCACGTGTTTGAGCATCTTTTAAGGAAACGTCCTCATTACCATTTTGTCTGTTTGATGAATAGTGGTTTCATCTTCTGAGACAGATCATAAACTGCAGGAGACCAAGGATGAGGGTGTCTCCTTGGCCTCCATGCCCTATGGAATCTGCTGCAATTCTCAGGATGCAGAAGACTCTGTCATAGGGTAAGTTTCTCCCTGGGCTCAACATCAAGGAACACGGGAAGCACTGAAGATTCGTGAGCAGGTGACCGATGGTATTTCCCTCTAGGCATTGGCTACCAGGAGGCTGAGGGCTAATTCTCTGCCTAACCCTGGTTCATGGCACGCTTTGTGCACCACCCTCACCCTTGACGCTGCCTGACTTTTTTTATTTAGATTTTTTTTTGCTAGATGGTAAGCTCCATGTGGGCAGGCCCACGTCTGTTTTGACTTCCCCTCTATCTCTATTCCCAGTGCCCAGCACTGTGCCTGACACTTAATAAACATGTGTGGCGTGGATGAGCCTCAGGTTTTGCAACTTCCCCATCATTGAGCAGTTAAATCCTATTTGAAACAAAGTGAGGATAATGTATGTACACCCACACACTCATGCTAATAATGAAACAGTATACTTGATTAATATCAAGTTATTGAGAATTACAGTTAAATTGGGCTGAGTTGATTGGGCCTCTGGCTGTGGTGTTTACACTGCAATGAGTTTTTTAATAATGGTGATGGGGAAATATCCACATGGCTTTCTAGGATTATTTTCAGTTCAGTAAGTTTAGTTTGAGAGTGGAGTGTGGTGGGAGGGGTCTTTCATTCCTCATTCTCACTGGGGTGGAAGTTCTCACAAACCCTTGGCAAGAGCTTTAAAGATTCCTGAATGGATCTATAGCTTGGATGGTGTTTCCAAAATCTCCGCCTTCTCTTTTAGCTTCTCTCTTGTCTGGGAGCAGATTGCTGTGGTGTGGCTAATGTTACACTTGTTATACAGGAAACTCAGATGTGGCTGAGTTGATGGCATGGCTCACATCTGGATGACGGCAGGAAAATTCTACCAGAAAACCAACCTGTCTTCAGTATCCAAATGTGAGTTCTATAGACTATTCACTGAGGAGGTTCCTGGGGTGTTTTAGACCTGGCCGGGCTGCTGATTACGTACGGTCATCCCTTCTAGCGCAGGGCTGAGTTCTGGGTTTCACAGCCTACATCAGGGATAGCAAGGGAGGCGTCACCTGCCAAGTGCATTCAGAGCCCTCACTTGGCCTTCAAAGGGGTTGGGGGTGGAGCTGTTTCCCTGCTTCCATTCGCCGGGGTCCTCTCAGGACACTCACCGTTTCTGTCGATGGCAAAAGGCACATCAGTTGTGACGATTTCATAGTTGCAAATCTGGCTGTACTGCGGGGAGCAGTCCTCGTCGACAGCCTCCACCTGCAAGATGCTGTCGTAGATCTTGCCCTCTGTCACGACAGCCTTGTAGGACGGCTCTTTGAAGGTGGGAGCAAACTCATTGACGTCCTTCACCTGGATATGGACCACGGCCCTAGGACCACACACGGGAAGGAAGGGATGGCGGTAAAGAAAGAATCACACCATCCTCCCACACCTCCCCCAGGTGCTGACCCAGGTCCCAAGGTCAGGAGAGTAGAGAAACCACAAGACAGTCGGGGTGGCTGTTGTCTAAGGGCTCTGTCCGCCCTCCCAATGAGACCCCTTTACCTGTCCTTGCCCCGATCCTCTGAGATGAATCCACCCCAGAGAGGTGCCTCCTCTTCTCTGACCTTCCTAGTTACCCAGCTTTAGGCAACGCATTTCCTCTAGATCATCTCCTCATTCCCTCTGCTATTCATTCACTCCATCCAGTAAGAATTGAACCACTCTTACTCTGGGTTAGGGGCTGAGCTAAACTATTTGAGAGTTACAACCTCAAATGAAAAGTGCTGTGATGGAGAGAAGCACATGGCCTGGCAGAAATCCAGGGAAAGTCCCAACGAGGTCTGCAGGGATGGGCTGGCTGACAGAAGGCTTCCCAGAGGAAGTGACATCTGAACTCAGTCCTGACGGTAAAATAGGAGTATCTTCATGGGAAGCAGAGGGGTGGAGTATTCTAGGGTTAGAAGGAGGCCCGTGTTGGGGGGCTCCTTTCTAGGGGCCTGGGGACCTGGCCAGCAGTCGGGCAGGCTGGAGCAGCACGGTGTGACCACTGCACATGCATATCTGAAGAGCAGCGTGTGAACGGAGATGGGCGGGCAGGGGTGGGAGGGGTCCAGGGAGCTCCATCAGGTCACTCACTTGTGCGATTTCTTCCAGGCCGTCTCCTGGGACCCCGTGCCACAGTCGTAGGCCTGGATGATGAACGTGTACTCCTTCTGCAGTTCACAATCGATGGGGCTCCTGGCGCGGAGCCGGCCCTCTCCCGACGTCTTGTTGAGCACCACAGCCTCGAAGGGTAGCTCCTGGCCATGGATCTTGAATGCACAGATTTCCCCTGCAGGAGGATGGAAGGCAGAGAGCGGGGATCCTGAGAACGGCCACACTGAACACAGAGCTTCGACTGGACCAGATTTGCAAACCCAAAACCAGACCATTTCCTCCACGCAGAAAATTGTCAAAGCAGAACCAGCCTTTAGAGACTCAGACCAACACATTCATGTCCTGGATGGTAAAACTGAAATGTGCCCCATCCGGTGTACCCGGCAGAAAAAGTGGGGTGTGTGGGTGGTCATCAAGCAGGGGAGCTGGCTGATATCTCAGTTTGCCGCTTTTCCCAGGAGGTTTCTCGCTTGCCCTCTGCCCAGTATGAGATTAAGGAATTTGCCCACGGTCAAAAGACAAATGACTGCAGAGGAAAGGAGAAAAAGGCTAAAGCTTTCACTGTCTTTTGTTTTGTGACAACATCCTTGAGTCTTCAAAGTGTGCCCTGTGAAGCAGCGGCCTGGGCATCCCTGGGGAGCTTGTTAGGAATACAGACTCCCAGGTCCCACCTGGACCTCCTGAGTCAGTTATATGCATCTTTTTTTTTTTCTGGTGTGTCCATGATGTCTTTTTTTTTTCTTGAAGTATAGTTGATTTACAATATTGTGTTAATTTTTGCTGTACAGCAAAGTGATTTGATTATATATATATATATATATATATATATATATATGTATATTCTCTTTTTTTTTTTTTTTTTTTTGCGGTACGTGGGCCTCTCACTGTTGGGGCCCCTCCTGTTGCGGAGCACAGGCTCTGGACGCGCAGGCTCCGAGGCCATGGCTCACAGGCCCAGCCGCTCCGCGGCATGTGGGATCTTCCCGGACCGGGGCACGAACCCGTGTCCCCTGCATCGGCAGGTGGACCCTCAACCACTGCTCCACAAGGGAAGCCCTTATATTCTTTTCTATATAGTTTATCCCAGGATATTGGATATAGTTCCCTGTGCTTTATAGTAGGACCTTGTTTACCCAGGCTATATATGATAGTTTGCATCTGCTAACTTAATTAGGGTCCCCAGGTCATCTGTTTGCTCAGTACATGTGAGCAGCACTGCTTGGCTCCGTCCTTTACTCTTGGTTTAAGCACCCCGCGTTGCTGTAGCCCCCTTCCCCCTTCTCCCCTCCCCCCTCCTTCACGTCTCTCACCTACCACTTCCCTGCGGGGACAGGGACACCACTTGGAGTTGCCATATTCTCTCCAAATAGCGGGGGTGAGTTTATGTGAGTTCCAGAATCCCTGTGGAGCCTGAAAAGCCAACTTCTTAAAGAGCTGACCATGTTGTGAAATGAATACATTTCTCTCCGTCAGCTGGGTTCATGTGTATTATAGCTATTTCTCAGCATTAACACAAGGCCACGAAAATATCTTCTTTATCTCAGTTGATGGATGTTTATTTCTTGAACCCTGACTGTAAGCCCTGTTGTAAGTGTCCTGGAAAGTACTGAAGATTTGAGACACGTTCTCTTCCTGTGTTGAGGGAGCTTACAGGCTTGTTGGAGAGACGACGTGCAGATGTCCAGAAAGACCCTTCATAGTGCAAAGGGGTGTGTGAGTGTCACATGACACAGGCAGCAAGGTGTCCAGCTATAGGCTGTTGGGGAGTAAAACACAGGCTTGAGCCCGGGGGCCTGAGTCACGTTCCAGGTTCACTACTGACTTGTTGATTTAGTCAAATTATAGTGACTCTCTAGGTTTCAACTGTGTCACCTGTAAAAGGGCCCAGGAGATAATGTCGCAGGGAGAACATCTACCTGACATGTCCCAAGCCTGGTCTGACATTGCCCCAGCTTCACTGCTGCGGCCAGGATGAGGTGCCTACAGTGTACAGTTGAAGGGAGGCCTCAGGCTCAGGGTGACCAGGCATCTGCCCACAAAGCACAGGCACCGTGAGGAGAAGGGGTAACGCGGCCGCATGCCTGCTGTGTGTCAGGCATCGAGCTTTGCACCTCCGCCCAGGTGATCTGGTTTAATCATCACAACAACCCTCCAAGGCAGATGTTTTATACCAATCTGTACAAATTAACAACAACAACAAAAAGGATCAAAGGAGTTATTACTTGCTCAAGGTCACAGAGCGAAAGTTGGTGTAAACCCCAAGTATGGCTGAGTCGTAACTCCATGCCCCCTCTGCAACACTGTGGAGTCTCCAAGCAGCCCCATAACTTCTAAGAGGACCGCCGAGGGAATTGCTTCCAGTAACATTCTACGTTCCCACTCAAGGCTCACTCAGGAGAGGAAGTCCCCACGCCATTTTACATATAGAAAGGTGCCCTGATCTCTTACTGACAATGTTTTCTGAGATGGTCAGTCAATACCAGTTTTCCCTTTAGGCTTTTGTTTTTTATTATTTCGTCAATCCTCAATTTCATTATGAACACTCCATTTTCACTACATTCCCTCCTGGCCATTTCTCACATGTAGTTGTGGAGTAATGGACAAGACAGACAGCTAGTGGGCCAGGCTCTAACAAGAAGGCTGGTTCCCATTCCATCACTGTTGCTCAGGCCAGTACTGCCTCTCGGACAAGGCTAGCTCTGCAGCCTTCAGGGTGGGAGAACAGGTTACATCGCATCCTCAAGTTTCATTTCTGCTCTGGATTGGCTGGGGTTGAAGGGATGGACGTCTGACATGCCTTCCTTGAGATTCTATCCCAAGATCAATGCCAATGTGGGAATATTAGCAGCGAATGAGCCCAGACTGGTTCTGGGGTGTTCTCTGGAGTGCCCAACTACAGCCATGGTTCTAAGACCCATCAGACCAGACCATTTCTCTTTGAAGAATCCAATTAAACTAAATATAAATGAGGGTAATTTTCTGTTGGAGATATTTGATCACACCTAAAGTAGTTCTCAAAGCTCAGAAATCCTGAACAAGAAGAAAGGAGAGGAAGGAGGAAAAGGCAAAAGAGGAGGGGGAAATGCAGACACAAGGGGAAGGTAAGAAAAAGTAAACCTCAGGGCAATGTATTTTCATCGAACTCAATTCAGCTCAATTCAACTCAATAGAACCAGAATTTTTTGAGGATGGAGTAAGTAAGTGCAAGGCACCATGCTGGGGCTGGAGACACATAAAACACGACTTGTATACCTTGAGGGATAAAGATACCCAATCCTCAAGTCCTCATTACCTCCTAGAAGAGACAGTGAAGTTCACAAGGGCAATGCCATGCTCACTTAGTTTGCAGCAGCTCAGACTGAGATGGGACTTAGCCCCCTTTAAACAAAAACTAGAATTCATGTCACACTCATTTATCCCACCTCTTCATCTGACCTGTGTGTTCTGGTTGCAAGAACATTCATTCATTTATTTGTCCATTCACTCACCTCATATTTATTAGGGACTGTGAACCCAGCACTGGCAAAACAGTGATGAACAAAACCCTGGCCCATAAGCTGCTGGCAGTCACGTGTGGGAGGGAAATGAGGAATCAGATTATCACCTACCTTTATGAAGGATGGCGATGGTGATACATGCATTGAAGGAGGGCTTCTTGGTGCTAAGAGACTTCTGACCTGAACAGGTCAGGCAGGGAGGTCTAAGCTAAGGATGTGATGGCTCAGCTGAGATCACAGGAAGAGAAAGAGGGAGGCATCCAGGCCACCAGGGAGGGGACTGAGTTTCAGGCAGAGGGGGCAGCGCACTGTAGTGTCCCTCAGAAGGAAGGGACATGGGACTGCAGAGACCGATGTGGCCAGAGTAGAGGCAATGGGGTAGGGCCAGTTTCATGGGTGTGTGACCTGAGAGGCACATGGGGGTCATGTACTCAAGAGGGCCCTGAGCTTGGTTGAAATCTCTGCTGTCACCATGCTGAAATTCTTAATAATTTTATCTTTGAACTTGAGTTTTGTAAAGGAAGGCTGATGGGACAATGGAGCGTGTTCCGAGCAGTGGAGACGGGTGTAATAGGCATGTCTCCCCGTTCCTGCTCTTTCTTCATATCTACTGTTCAGAATGCACCACGAGCACAGCATTATGGTGGACGCACGATGTGGGGATGGGGGGGTGGCATTCAGGGGGGTTCAGAGACAGAACAAGGTGATCATATGACAGCTACGAGTGAAGAGTCCACTAAGCAGGAAGCTGACAGCCCCAAGAGGCTACCCCTTCTGTTTGAACCAAAATTGTTTTGAAGACAGAGAAAAGGCAAGCAACTGAAGACCATTGTCCTCTCCTGTCTTACTATGCTACTTCCCTGTAGTAGCCAATCACTTATGCTGAAAATGATGACACGGAAGAAAAGGAAAGATAAAACAATCCATTATTCCTTTTCTTTTCACACCGTCCTTACTATCAGCAAGTCAAATGTAGAGAGTGCTGGTAGAACATGCGCATATCAAGAAGTGAAATGAAAACCATCGAGTACCATTTGTGTAAACTTTACAATGCTCTGGTAAAGAATTAAATACATATGCATACCTGAGCTAGAACATGCAAAGGCTATAATTTTCAGAGATTCTGCATGGCAGTTAACTGCTCTTCTGTTTGCATTTGAAACAAATTGGCATTGCACAGTATAAAGATAAATTGTAGGGCTTCCCTGGTGGTGCAGTGGTTGAGAGTCCGCCTGCCAATGCAGGGGACACGGGTTCGTGCCCTGGTCCGGGAGGATCCCACATGCCGTGGAGCAGCTGGGCCTGTGAGCCATGGCTGCTGAGCCTGCGCGTCCGGAGCCTGTGCTCCGCAACAGGAGAGGCCACAACAGTGAGAGGTCCGCGTACCGCAAAAAAAATAAATAAATAAATAAAAATAAATGGTAAAATCTATGCTAATCATTTAAATTTTTTTCTTTACTTAGAATCACATCAAATAGCAAATTAAAAGCACAGCTAGTTGAGAGAGACTGTGGAAGGAATGTCCTGGGATAGAATCCTGAGGAGGAAGGATATTTAAAACTATAGTTCCCAGTATCTGTGAATGACACATTGGGCTATAACGATCTTTTGTGAGGCCTGTCGCTAGAATTCGTTGTAACTAATAAAGCACTATAGTGGGAGGGTGATGTACTTAAAAGTAAAAATCAGACCTTATGGTTTCTATATAAAAAATATTGTAACAGGGAAGAACAAAATCTGACTCCATGTTGGATCTGTTTCTTTTACTTTAACCTTTGCTCTCTGTTGTTATTTGTTACTATGATCACTAAAACGATGTTGTCTATAGCTACTGGCATACATAATGGCCTCCCTCGGGCAACATTGCCCCTCTGCCTAAATGTTAAACTGAAGTGCCTTAGTTCAGCTCACAGGGAAAGAAACATTCTGACCCTGCCTACCTGTGAATGGCTGCAAGAAAGAAGAACTTAACACATCCCCTCCCCTAGGCTGGCCAAACCAGGAGATGTTTTGCAAGACTTATGGCCTTTTTACTTTACTTCCTCACCTCCTCCCCATCTCTGATCTATAAAAGAATCTAGCATCCAGACCCTGATGGTACTCTAGGACATTAGTTTGCCAACTTCTCAGACTCCTGGCTTTCTGAATAAAGTTGCTATGCCTTTCCTCAACACCTTGTCTCCTGATTTATTGGCCTGTCATGTGGTGAGCAGAGGGAGCTTGTACTCAGTAACAATATCACTTTTAAAATCTTGCTTTCCTAGAAAAATGGTACAAATGAACCAGTTTGCAGGGCAGAAATAGAGACACAGATGTAGAGAACAAACATATGGACACCAACGGGGGAAAGCGGCGGTGGCAGTGGTGGTGGTGGGATGAATTGGGAGATTGGGATTGACATATATACACTAATATGTATAAAATGGATAACTAATAAGAGCCTGCTCTATAAAAAATAAAATAAAATTCAAAAAAATATGTTAAAAAAATCTTGCTTTCCAATCTGCTTTCTGGGGTGGGAGACTTAGTGTGCCAGGACCTGTGTGTGGGAGTGCAACACACAGATGCACATGCACTTGGGACCAACAACGGGCTCTGTGGGGAAATGGGGCCAGAAGCATGGGGCTATCTCGCAGTGGCTGTGGCATAAGGTGGCTGAACTCAGCTTCACCAAGAGCCCCCTGGAGGGGCCAGACCAGAAGAGGAGTCCCTGCAGTGTCTGGGGCTGGGTGGCGGGGTTTCCATGGCTCCAGCCCCTTATCACCTACCTCTATCTCCCAATTACCTTTTCCTCTGCAGTAACACGCCTCCTGACACACCAGCAGAAATTGGTGTAGTTGTCTCCTAATTCCTCCCATAAGATTCTGGGGGAAGTGAATGAATGAATGAATTAAAGAAATTGATGAATGAATGAATGAAATTGATTTTTAGAATGTATTTTGTTCCTATTCTTGCATACCCTTGGCCAACAGATTGGGTTGATTCTATTTTCCAGGTGAGGAAACTGAGTCTCAGAGAGATTACCTGGTTCACCCAAGGTCACTTTGATAGTAAAGAGTGGATCAAGGACCGACGTCTAGACCCTTTGAATCTAACTCCTGTGCCCTCTGTTCTTTCATGTGGGTGTGATGTTCCAGAAGAGGGGTTCTCACAGTGTAATCTGTAGACACCTTGGATCCCCAAGGCCCTTTCTGCTATGTCCACAAAGTCAAAATCATCATCATATGAACACTAAGACATTATTTGACTTTGTCCCTGTGTTGATATTTGCATTGTTGGTATAAAACCAGTGGTGAATAAAAGTGCTGGTGCCATAGTAGCACCTGACTGCATTCTATGTGACATACAGTCACTGTAAAAAGAAAGAAAGAAAGAAAGAAAGAAGGCCAATTTCACTTAAGAATGACTTTAATGATGTGGTAAATATTACCCATTTAATTAAATCTCAATCCTTGAGTACATGTATTTTAATATTCTGTGTGACAAAATGGAAAGTACACATAAAACATCTTTGCAGAGCAAAGTACGCTGGTTTGTCTCTAGGAAAAAACATTCATGTGATTTAAGTTGAATGGGAGCTACACCAGGACGATTTTGTAGGGGATGATATTTTTACCTGAAAGAATGATTGACAGACAAACTATGTTTATTCAAACTTGAATGTGTGGCAAACTTTCTTTTAAAGTAAGCCTGTCACTTCAAGGAAAAGAACTCATAGTAGTGGTTGCCAATGATAAATTTGAGACTTCAATTTTGGAAAATTTGTGTCTGCCATAGAGAGTGTGACAATTTACCAACGCTTTAATACTTTTCTGATGAAGTGAGTAGTGCTAATAATGACTGACTGTTTGATAATGTATAATGAAATATGTCAACTTTAGAAAGATCTACTTAACCATAAATCACTAACTTCTAAATGACCAATGCATACTGTTACACAGAACGTATGGGTAAAAGATTCACTCAAAGTGCAAAATAGACCAATGGATTTTAATGCAGCAGTGTATACTAAACTTTAAGAAACCATTGCTTATGGAGTTCTGGTACAGTACCAGAGAAGAATAGCTACAATTATCTGAAAAGATTAAAATACTCCTCCCTTTTCCAACTATATATCTCGGTGAGGCCATATTTTTTTCTTCACATACTTTGACCTAAAAGGCATATCACAACAGATTGAAGGCAGAGAAGATATGAGGATATTCAAGGCAGACATTGAAGAGATTGCAAAAATGTACATGATGTCACCCTTCACACTAATTTTGTTTTGGAAAATGTATTTTTTGGATCAAATTATGTTATATATGTTAACCTGGAATGTATTTATTATTGTGATTTTTAAATAAGTTAATAAATAAGCATTTGTAAGTTTCTTAGTTTTAGTTTCTAAAACAGTAAATATCAATAGATATAACCCACATAGATAAAAGATCTTCAGAGTCATTAGCAATGTTTAAGAGCATAAAGGGGTCATGAAACCAAAAAGCTTATAATTTATCAACCATAGTTTCCACCCAGATCATGATTCCATATCCTATTCCTGATACTTGAAACATGATCCACCACCTCTCAGAAAAATCCCAATCTCAGAGGAACTCATTTTTCTTTGTATTGCACAGCTGGGGCATTTGCAGTGAGAGTAACCAGGCAGCGCTCGATGTCTACAGAGCTCCGGGGATGGGGAACTTCATTTCCACATCCTCATCCAAGCATGGGTGGTAAACATCTGGCTCTGGAGCCAGAGAGGCTGGGCTCGAATCCTCCCTCTATTAACTACCTGTGTGACCTTGGGCAAGTCACTTATCTCTCCGTGCCTGCTTTCTCATCTGTGAAATGGGACAATAGTAGCAATAGTTACCTCATAGTGTTCTTGGTTGTTGGAAGGATTAAATGCAAAGTGCTTAACAGTGACTGGCATGACGTATGTACCACTTAAGAGTTAGCTCGCCTCACTCTTATTATATTGTAGAAAAGCCACATACTTCTGGCTAACTCCCTGTCCATGTTTGAGATTGGAAGAGGCTGAATGCGGAGCTCATTTCACTGTCAGAAGTATTTTGAATGTGTGTCACATGTGTCATTAAAAATCAGTCTGGCTCCTTGAAGTACCTTACACTTATCAGTCACAGCTTTCACATCTTTATTTTCCTGAATATCACTGGCTAACATCGTTGGCATCCTGTGAATTTGCAAAATCTCATCCAGGGCCAGTACTGCCTCATGGGGAAAGTTCATTGAGGGGGTGGGAGGTGTTGTGTGTCTGATTTTGCTCATCACAGTGACTGGGGATTGCTAATGGCCTTTATTGGTCAAGAGTCAAGGGTGCTAAATGTCCTGCCTTGAGCAGGCCAGTCTTATACCATCAAGAACCATCTCATCTCAAATGGCCATAGCATCCCCTTGAGAAACACTACACCCCCAGCATGCAGCTAGTCTGTTGGAGCAAACATGGCCAGGTTCATGACACCAGCTTTAGGGAAAATGATAGGTCCTACAAAGGCTTCTCTTCCAGATTGGTGAGGTCCCTCCCGATGGAGGGTGGTACCATCTGCTCTCAGCTGCACACTGTGTCCTCCCAGTACACATACTTGGCAGGCAGGGAACACTGACCACACTGCCGGAGGGCTGGGCAGAAGGGTTTCTTAAAGCGTACTCTACACGGAGACATCTGTATTCGCTTTAGGTGTAATAAAATGGAAAGGACAAATGTTAATCACAACAAGAGGTACTCATGCCCAGAATATCAAATTAGGGCTGAACTGAGAAATCTACACTTTAAAAAAAAAAGGTTGATTTAAGCCCTCCCATTTCAGAGAAAAACTTGGATAGTTAGGGAGTTTGGGATTGACATGTATGCACTGCTATATTTAAAATGGAGGGGAGAACCTTCAAGATGGTGGAGGAGTAAGACATGGAGATCATCTTCCTCCCCACAAATACATCAGAAATACATCTACATGTGGAACAACTCCTACAGAACACCTTCTGAATGCTGGCAGAAGACCTCAGACTTCCCAAAAGGCAAGAAACTCCCCACGTACCTGGGTAGGGCAAAAGAAAAAAGAATAAACAGAGACAAAAGAATAGGGACGGGACCTGCACCTCTGGGAGGGAGCTGTGAAGGGGGAAAAGTTTCCACACACTAGGAAGCCCCTTCACTGGCAGAGACGGGGCAAGGATTGGGGGGAAGCTTCAGAGCCACGGAGGACAGCACAGCAACAGGGGTTCAGAGGGCAAAGTGGAGAGATTCCCGCACAGAGGATTGGTGCCGACCGGCACCCACCAGCCCGAGAAGCTTGTCTGCTCACCCACTGGGGCAGGCAGGGGCTGGGAGCTGAGTCTCAGGCTTCGGAGGTCAGACCCCAGGGACAGGACTGGGGCTGGCTGCTTGAACACAGCCTGAAGGGGGCTAGTGCACAACAGCTAGCCGGGAGGGAGTCCAGGAAAAGGTCTGGACCTGCCTAAGAGGCAAGAGACCATAGTTTCAGGGTGCATGAGGAGAGGGGATTCCTTCCCTGTCTGCCCACAAAAGGCAGAACACCACCTAAATGAGCTCCAGAGACAGGCGTGAGCCTCGGCCATCAGCTCAGATCCCAGAGACGGGCATGAAACGCTAAGTTTCCTGCTGCAACCACCAAGAAGCCTGTGTGCAAGCACAGGTCACTATCCACATGCCCCTGGGAGACTGTGTAGCCCGCCACTGCCAGGGTCCCATGATCCAGGGACAACTTCCCAGGGAGAACACACAGCGTGACTCAGGCTGTTGCAATGTCACGCCAGCCTCTGCCGCTGCAGGCTCATCCCGCATTCCGCACCCCTCCCCTCCCCGGCCTGAGTGAGCCAGAGCCCCCGAATCAGCCGTTCCTTTAACTTCCTCCTGTCTGGGCAAAGAACAGACACCAGAGGGTGACCTACATGCAGAGGCAGGGGAAATCCAAAGCTGAACCCCAGGCACTGTGCGAACAAAGAAGAGAAAGGGAAATTTCTCCGTGTAGGCTCAGGAGCAGTGGATTAAACCTCCACAGTTAACTTGATGTAACTTTCATCTGTGGAATACCTGAAGAGACAGCAAATCATCCTAAAACTGAGGCAGCGGACATTAGGAGCAACTGTAGACTTGGGGTTTGCTTTCTGCGTCTAATATGTTTCTAGTTTTATGTTTATCTTAGTTTAGTATTTACAGATTATTATCACTGGTAGATTAGTTTACTGAATTGGTTGCTCTCTTGCATATATATATATATATATATATATATATATATATATATATATATATATACATATATATATATATATATATAATTTTTTCTTTTTTCTCTTTTTGTGAGTGTGTATGTGTATGCTTCTTTGTGTGATTTTGTCTATATAGGTTTGCTCTTACCATATGTCCTAAGATTCTGTCTGTCCACATTTTTTAGTATACTTTTTAGTGCTTGTTATCATTGGTGGATTTGTTAATTGGTTTGGTTGCTCTCTTCTTTTTTTAAATTACTTTTTAATTTTAATAAGGTTTATTCTTTTTAATTTTTTATTTTAATAACTTTGTTTTATTTTGTTTTTCATTTTTTTCCCTTTTCTCCCTTTTCTTCTCAGTTATGTGGCTGACAGGGTCTTGGTGCTCTGGCCGGGTGTCAGGCCTGAGCCACTGAGGTGGGAGAGCCGAGTTCAGGACATTGGTCCACCAGAGATCTCTCGGCCCCATGTACTATCAATCAGTGAGAGCTCTCCCAGAGATGTCCATCTCAAAGCTAAGATCCAGCTCCACTCAACGACCAGCAGGCTCCAGTGCTGGACACCACATGCCAAACAACTAGCAAGACAGGAACACAACCCCACCCATTAGCACAGAGGCTGCCTAAAATAATAATAAGGTCACAGACACCCAAAAACACACCACTGGATATGGTCCTACCCACCAGAAAGACAAGATCCCACCTCATCCATCAGAAAACAGGCAACATTCCCCTACACCAGGAAGCTTACACAACCCACTGAACCAACCTTAGCCACTGGGGGCAGGCACCAAAACCAATGAGAACTAGGAACCTGCAGCCAGCAAAAAGGAGACCCCCCAAACACAGTTAGTTAAGCAAAATGAGAAGACAGAGAAATACAAAGCAGACGAGGAAGCACAGTAAAATCCCACCAGACCAAACAAATGAAGAGGAAATAGGCAGTTTACCAGAAAATAATTCAGAGTAGTGATACTAAAGATGATCCAAAATTTTGGAAATATAATGGAGAAAATAGAAGAAACGTTTAATAAGGACCTAGAAGAACTAAAGAGCAAACAAACAAGGATGAACAACACAATAAATGAAATTAAAAATTCTCTATAGTATTCAATAGCAGAATAACTGAGGCAGAAGAATGGATAAGTGACCTGGAAGATAAAATAGTGGAAATAACTACCACAGAGCAGAATAAAGATAAAAGAATGAAAAGAATTGAGGACAGTCCCAGAGACCTCTGGAACAACATTAAATGCACCAACGTTCAAATTATAGGGGTCCCAGAAGAAGAAGAGAAAAAGAAAGGGACTGAGAAAATATTTGAAGAGATTATAGTTGAAAACTTCCCTAATATGGGAAAGGAAATAGTCAAGTCCAGGAAGAGCAGAGAGTCCCATACAGGATAAATCCAGGGAGAAAGATGCCAAGACACATATTAATCAAACTATCAAAAGTTAAATAAAAAGAAAAAATATTAAAAGCAGCAAGAGAAAAACAACAAATAACACCAAGGGAATCGCCATGAGGTTAACAGCCGATCATTCAGCAGAAACTCTGCAAGACAGAAGGGAGTGGCAGGACATATTTAAAGTGATGAAAGGGAAAAACCTACAGCCAAAATTACTCTACCTAGCAAGGACCTCATTCAGATTTGACAGAGATATTAAAAACTTTACAGATAAGCAAAAGCTAAGAGAATTCAGCACCACCAAACCAGCTTTATAAGAAATGCCAAAGGAACTTCTCTAGGCAGGAAACACAAGAGAAGGAAAAGAACTACGATAACAAACCTGAAAGAATTAAGACAATGGTAATAGGAACATACATACCGATAATTACCTTAAATGTAAATGGGTTAAATGCTCCAACAAAAACACAGAGACAGGCTGAATGGATACACAAACAAGACCCATATATATGCTGTCTACAAGAGACCCACTTCAGACCTAGGGACACATACAGACTGAAAATGAGGGTATAGAAAAAGATATTCCATGCAAATGGAAATCAAAAGAAAGCTGGAGTAGCAATTCTCATATCAGACAAAATAGACTTTAAGATAAAAGTTATTACAAGAGACAAAGAAGGACACTACATAATGATCAAGGGATCGATCCAAGAAGAAGATATAACAATTGTACATATTTATGCACCCAACATAGGAGCACCTCAATACATAAGGCAAATGCTAACAGCCATAAAAGGTGAAATTGACAGTAACACAATCATAGTAGGGGACTTTAACACCCCACTTTCACCAACAGACAGAGCATCCAAAATGAAAATAAATAAGGAAACACAAGCTTTAAATGACACATTAAACAGGACGGACTTAATTGATATTTCTAGGACATTCCATCCAAAAACAACAGAATACACTTTCTTCTCAAGTGCTCATGGACCATTCTCCAGGATAGATTATACCTTGGGTCACAAATCTAGCCCTGGCAAATTTAAGAAAATTGAAATCGTATCAACTATCTTTTCCAACCATAATGCTATAAGACTAGATATCAATCACAGGAAGAAAACTGTAAAAAATGCAAACACATGGAGGCTAAACAATATACTACTAAATATCCAAGACATCACTGAAGAAATCAATGAGGAAATCAGAAAATACCTAGAAACAAATGACAATGAAAACACGATGACCAAAAATCTATGGGATGCAGCAAAGTCAGTTCTAAGTGGGAAGTTTATAGCAATACAATCCTACCTCAAGAACAAGAAACATCTCAAACAAACAACCTAACCTTATACCTAAAACAATTAGAGAAAGAAGAACAAAAATCTCCCAAAGTTAGCAGAAGGAAAGAGATCATGAAGATCAGATCAGAGATAAATGAAAAAGAAATGAGGGAAACAATAGCAAAGATCAATAAAACTAAAAGCTGGTTGTTTGAGAAGATAAAAAAAATTGATAAACCATTAGCCAGACTCATCAAGAAAAAAAGAGAGAAGACTCAAATCAATAGAATTAGAAATGAAAAAGGAGAACAACCAACACTGCAGAAATACAAAGGATAATTAGAGATTACTACAAGCAACTATATGCCAATAAAATGGACAACCTGGAAGAAATGGACAAATTCTTAGAAAAGCACAACCTTCCAAGACTGAACCAGGAAGAAATAGAAAATATAAACAGACCAATCACAAGCACTGAAATTGAAACTGTGATTGAAAATCTTCCAACTAAAAGCCCAGGACCAGATAGCTTCACAGGCAAAGTCTATCAAAAATTTAGAGAAGAGCTATCACCTATCCTTCTGAAACTCTTGCAAAATACAGCAGAGGGAGGAACACTCCCAAACTCATTCTAAGAGGCCACCATCACCCTGATACCAAAACCTGACAAAGATGTCACAAAGAAAGAAAACTAGAGGCCAGTAACACTGATGATGATAGATGCAAAAATCCTCAACAAAATACTAGCAAACAGAATCCAACAGCACATTAGAAGGACCATACACCGCAATCAAATGTGGTTTATCCCAGGAATGCAAGGATTCTTCAATATAGGCAAATCAATCAATGTGATACATGATATTAACAAATTGAAGAATACAAACCATATGATCATCTCAATAGATGCAGAAAAAGCTTTTGACAAAATTCAACATCCATTTATGATTAAAAACCTGCAAGAAAGTAGGCATAGAGGGAACTTACCTCAACATAATAAAGGTCATATATGACAAACCCTCAGCCAACATCGTTCTCAATGGTGAAAAACTGAAACCATTTCCACTAAGATGAGAAAGAAGACAAGGTTGCCCACTCTCACCACCATTCTTCAACATACTTTTGGAAGTTTTAGCCACAGCAATCAGAGAATAAAAAGAAATAAAAGGAATCCAAATCAGAAAAGAAGTAAAAGTGTCACTGTTCGCCGATGACATGATACTATACATAAAGAATCCTAAAGATGCTACCAGAAAACTACTGGAGCTAGTCAATGATTTCGGTAAAGTAGCAGAATACAAAATTAATGCACAGAAATCTCTTGCATTCTTATACACTAATGATGAAAAATCTGAAATAGAAATTAAGAAACACTCCCATTTACCACTGCAACAAACAGAATAAAATACCTAGGAATAAACCTACCTAAGGAGACAAGAGACCTGTATGCAGAAAATGATAAGACACTGATAAAAGAAATTAAAGATGATACAAACAGTTGGAGATATATACCATGTTCTTGGATTTGAAGAATCAACATGGTGAAAATGACTACACTACCCAAAGCAATCTACAGACTCAATGCAATCCTGATCAAACTACCAATGGCGCTTTTCACAGAACTAGAAGAAAAAATTTCACAATTTGTATGGAAACACAAAAGACCCCAAATAGCCAAAGCAAACTTAAGAAAGAAAAACGGAGCTGGAGGAATCAGGCTCGCGGACTTCAGACTATACTACAAAGCTACAGTAATCAAGAGAGTATGGTACTGGCACAAAAACAGAAATATAGATCAATGGAACAGGATAGAAAGCCCAGAGATAAACCCACACACATATGGTCACCTTATCTTTGATAAAGGGGGCAAGAATATACAATGGAGAAAAGACAGCCTCTTCAATAAGTTGTGCTGGGAAAACTGGACAGCTGCATGTAAAAGAATGAAATTAGAACACTCCCTAACATGATACACAAAATAATGTCAAAATGGATTAAAGACCTAAATATAAGGCCAAACACTATAAAACTTTTAGAGGAAAACACAGGCAGAACACGCTATGACATACATTACAGCAAGGTCATTTTTGACCCATCTCCTAGAGAAAGGGAAATAAAAACAAAAGTAGGGCTTCCCTGGTGGCACAGTGGTTGAGAGCCCGCCTGCTGATGCAGGGGACATGGGTTCGTGCCCCGGTCTGGGAATATCCCACATGCCGCAGAGTGGCTGGGCCCGAGAGGCATGGCTGCTGAGCCTGTGCATCTGGAGCCTGTGCTCCGCAACGGGAGAGGCCACCACAGTGAAAGGCCCACGTACCAAAACAAAAAACAAAAAACAAAAAACAAAAAAACAAAAAAAACAAATGGAACCTAATGAAACTTAAAAACTTTTTCACAGCAAAGGAAACCATAAACAAAATGAAGAGACAAGCTTCAGAATGGGAGAAATTATTGGCAAACGAAGCAACTGGTAAAAGATTAATCTCCAAAATATACAAGCAGGTCATGCAGTTCAATATCAAAAAAACAAACAACCCAATCCAAAAATGGGCAGAAGACCTAAATAGACATTTCTGCAAAGAAGAGATACAGCTTGCCAACAAACACATGAAAGGATGCTTTATGTCACTAATCATTAGAGAAATGCAAATCAAAACTACAGTGAGGTATCACCTCACACCAGTCAGAATGGCCATCATCAAAAGTCTACAAACAATAAATGCTGGAGAGGGTGGGGAGAAAAGGGAACCCTCTTGCACTGTTGGTGGGAAGGTAAATTGATACAGCCACTATGGAGAACAGTATGGAGGCTCCTTTAAAAACTAAAAATAGAACTATCATACAACCCAGCAATCCCACTACTGGGCATAAACCCTGAGAAAACCATAATTCAAAAAGAGTTACGTACCACAATGTTCATTGCAGCTCTATTTACAACAGCCAGGACATGGAAACAACCTAAGCTCCAATGACAGATGAATGGATAAAGAAGATGTGGCCCATATATACAATGGAATATTACTCAGCCATAAAAGGAAACGAAATTGAGTTATTTGTAGTGAGGTGGATGGACCTAAAGTCTGTCATACAGAGTGAAGTAAGTGAGAAAGAGAAAAACAAATACCGTCTGCTAACACATATATATGGAATCTAAGGGGAAAAAAAAGGTTCTGATGAACCTAGGGGAAGGACAGGAATAAGACGCAGAAGTAGAGAATGGACTTGAGGACACGGGGAGGGGGAAGCGTAAGGTGGGACGAAGTGAGAGAGTGGCATGGACATATATACACCACCAAACGTAAAATAGAAAGCTAGTGGAAGCAGTCGCATAGCACAGGGAGATCAGCTCGGTGCTTTGTGACCACCTAGAGGGGTGGGATAGGGAGGGTGGGAGGGAGGGAGACGCAAGAGGGAAGAGATATGGGGATATGTGTATACATATAGCTGATTCACTTTGTAATAAAGCAGAAACTAACACACCATTGGAAAGCAATTATACTCCGATAAAGATGTTAAAAAATGTGTTTCAGTCCAACAACAACAATAAAAAATAAAACGCAAAATGGATAACCAACAAGGACCTACTGTATAGCACAGGCAACTCTGCTCAATGTTATGTGGCAGGCTGGAAGGGAGGGAAGTGTGGGGGAGAATGGGTACATGTATATGCATGGCTGAGTCGCTTTGCTCTGCACCTGAAACTGTCACATTGTTAATCAGCTATACTCCAATATAAAATAAGAAGTTAAAAAAATTTGAATTTTCCAAAAGTATAAAGCTTAAAGGGAAAGTTTCAGCAAAGTGTCTTTGAACTTGACTGCTCCCTCATGTGTGTGGCTGGCAGTGAGATCTCAGACAAACCAACACAGGCAGATGGCCTTGGTCTGGGCCCCAGCTTGGCTCTTCTCAGTGGTATGACTTTGGGCGCTTCCCAAGTTCCTCTTCATCACAGCTGAGGATATAGCCATGCCTAATCCTGAAAGTACAGTGAGGCTACAATGACACCCTAAATGTGAAAAAACTTTGGGAAGTATAAAGGTCTATCTACTTTTTATTATTACAATTATAATAAATCCTGCCTGAAAGCCTGCAGTAGTTAGAAGCATATTGTCAACTTACTTTGTTTCTATTAGAAACCAAAGTGTATGGGGTGGGGAGGGGGAATGTCACCATTAGAGCACTCTGTGTACCTAGTATTGAGTAAAAATAAAACACTCTTTTATTTAAAAACTCATTCCATTTTCCTAAAGCTTTGTGCTGAGATCAAATCCCCCTCCTTTTGGAAGATTAACACAGCACAGTTATTTTGTTGCTGAAAAACCAATGAAGTTAATGCATTTTTCCTTCTTCGGCAATGTTGTTAAAAGAATAAATGATGTAGCAACTAATGTAGATGCTAAGAAATTTGGAGAGGTCCACAGGGCTCAACTAGTCACCATTGGGTCAGGAAGAGCTTGAAGAGCTGTCGGGCAGCCATTTGGTCTGGCTGGTGCCCATGGTCTGGAGGTGAAGGACTCCAGGTACAAAAATGTGCTGTAGTCATCATTCACACAGCAAATCTTCCCTGGGCGTAAAAAAATAGAGTAAGAAGAAAATGAACAGTAATAATTTATAAAATTCACTCTAGCTCACATTTACTGGGCATTTACAATGAGCCAGACATTTACTTAGGATGACAGTGAAAACAAGTGGCCTGCTTCTCTCTATGTACTGATCTGCCCAGCCAGGGGTGGGAGGTTTAGATGACCTGCGGACCAGCTTTGTCTTCGCAGACAGGAGAAAGGAGAAGGAGGCAGGTGCAAAAGGAGGTGAGTGAGATAAAGTATTGCTGAGGCTGCGGTAGGTGTCTGTTCTGGGTGTTGTGAGAACACAAATGATGATGGATTAGTCAAATCTCTCCCCTAAAAGAAGCAGTTGTTGTGTAACCACCACGGAGGAATTCTGTAGCTGCAAGAAGGAACTCGTCTCAGCCTAAATTACTCTGCTGAGATAAGACCTGGTTCTGTGAACACTACTGTGTCTTTCTGTTTGCAATGGTGTTTCAGTGTTGCTTTTCCCAGCAGAAGGGTAGTATAGGTCAGTGCCTAAGGGTCAAACCCTGACTCTTCACTTGTCTTCTCTGAAACTGATAAAAAGTTAATCTTTCCCATACATTCATTTCCCCATTTGTGAAATGGGAAGGCAGCCATCTCCCTCCTATGGCCACCATATTATAATCAGTATAGTAATTTTCTCTTTCTGAAGCTGAGAATTTATTATGGCCTCAACCGCGTTGGGTGACTTGTGGAAAGTTATAGAATGGAACTCTCACCACAGCTGCATGAGGAAGTCGGCAGAAAGTTACGGCAGGCCATATCACGTGGGCTCTTTCCTAGTTCCACTGCTGTGATCTTACCAGCATTAGTGACGCCCAGCCCTCCTGCTGACTTCACTGGTTGATCCTGAGGTGTCCACAATTTGGGTCAGGTGTGGACAGATGGCAGGAGGAGGGGGGGAACAAGAAAACCGCACTGACCAGGACAGTGACTGTGTTTATCGTGTCTAAATTTTTAATATTTGACGAGAGTGTTTTAAACCCTGTGTCTCAAAAATGACTGCTCTGGATGCAATTACCAGATGGGAATAAATACCTTTGTGACTGCCAAGCAGGAATGGGGACTGTCAAATAAGGGTACAGAATCTTACTTAAAAATGAAGAGATCTTATTTGCCCACAGCTATTGGGTACAGGTGAGTAAGACCCACAACCATTACCTGGAATCTTATCTGAGACGCTAACTCCTTCTTGTCCCTTAGAGAAAATAATGGATGTTGAAGCACCCCAGAGAGTGAAAAAGTCCCATACAGATACAATGGCCCTTTACTGCTGTCCAATTATCTCCATCGACAAAATTTTGTAAGCATCTACTTCCTGCAGGGAGGGACTCTTACTAGGTGCTGAGGTCTCCGGAAGCCTAAGACTCTGTCCTTACCCTCATGGGGCTCACAGTTGGGTTTCAGAAATAGAAGCTATGTATTGGACCGAATAATTAAAGGCGTTTGGAGTTACTGAGTGCTAGTGAATTCTCACGATATAGGGGCTGGCCACTGCAGCCTCCTCAGTTAGCCAGAGGAAGACCTAATATTCAAATAGAGTTGGTAGAATCATGCTGACAGCTAAAATCTTTGGAATCTCTTGCTGTTCCCTTTTTCTCAGTGTCCAGACAGGAGTCTTACATATGGCCTCAAGAGTGAACCAGTCAGAGGTTCAAGCCCATTTTTTTCAAATTTATTTTTTTTCCCTCTATTCTGAGTTTTTCTCATCTACAGTGCCTTTTGGAACTTGGATAGACACAGGATGCAAGTTTCTCTTCAAAGAATGACTTGTTGAGTGCCCTACTCTACACTTTTCAGTGCAGAGGCCACTAGCCACAATGTGGCTCTCAAACACTTGAAATATGGCTGGTGTGGCCAAGGAACTAGATTTTAAATTTTATTTAATTTTTATCATTTTAAATGTAAATTTAAGGACAGATACTCAATAAAATTACTGGGAAACTTTTAAGCATGCTTGGATATGGATTTAAGTGCTTTTTAATGAAAAATAGAATGTAAAATTTCTCATTAATAATTTTCTATTTGATAACTTATAGAAATGATAATACACGATATTTTGGGTAAAATCATTTTCACCTGTTTCTTTTAACTTTTTTTAGTGAGGCTATTGGAAAAATGACATTGTATAAGGGGAACAATAATTAGAATGTCTGTGAACTGGTCACAAACCATGGAAATTAGAAGACAGCGGAACAACATCTTTAAAAAACGAAAGAAAAAAACCTATCAGTCCATAATTTTATAGCAAGCAAAAGTAGCCTTCAAGAAGGAAGGTGAAATGAAGACATTTTTAGTTCATCTCCACTAGACTGGGCCTACTAGAAATGCTGAAGGAATTCTTTTCTGGCAAAAGAGAAATGATATTGGGGGAAACATGAGTCTTCAGGGATGAAGGAAGATCAATAGGAACTGTAAGTATCTGAGTAAGTCTAAAAGACTATTTTTTCCGCTTAATTTGTTTAAAATACATATTTTAAAGTACTGTTTAAAGTAAAATCATAACATCGTCTCTGGGGCTTATGTATACATACAATACACTTGATCACTGTAGCATAAAGGATGGCAGGAGAGGGCTGGTAAATGAACCTATATGGTTGCAGGTTTTCTGCAATTTGCACAAAATTATAAAATATAATTCTAGGAAAACTGTGAAAATTCATAGATATATACAAAGAGCAAGTAACCACTACAAATTGAAAAAAAGATACAGCTAAGACCTCAGTAGATAAAGGGAAATTCTAAAGAAGAAATTTTTAAAAATCCCAAAGAAGGCAGGAAAAGGGTAACAGAAAAACAAACACCAGAAGTTAAACAGAAGACAAATAATAAAATGGTAGATCTGACTCCAACCATATCAATAATTACATTAACCATTCCAATAAAAGAGGTTATCAGAATGGATAAAAACACAAGACCTAACTACAGGCATGCTGTATATAAGAGATGCACTCCAAATATGAAAACACCGATAGGTCAAAAGGGATGGGTGGGAAAGAATCCAATACAAATAGTCAGCATAGGAAGGCTGGAGCAGCTAAATTTGTATCAGATGAAACTGATGGCAAACAGAGATTATTGCTAAAGGAGGACATTTTATAACTGTAAAGGAAGAGATAGTGATCATAGAAGCATATGCACCTAATTATAGATCCTCAAAGCATATGAAGTGGGCTTCCCTGGTGGCACAGTGGTTGAGAGTCCGCCTGCTGATGCAGGGGACACGGGTTCGTGCCCCAGTCCGGGAAGATCCCACATGCCGCGGAGCGGCTGGGCCCGTGAGCCATGTTCACTGAGCCTGCGCGTTCGCTGAGCCTGCGCGTCCGCAGCCTGTGCTCCGCAACAGGAGAGGCCACAACAGTGAGAGGCCCGCGTACCGCAAAAAAAACCCCCAAAAACATATGAAGTAAAAATGGACAGAATTAAATGGAGAAATAGACAATTCCACAACCACAGGAGGAGAATTTTAGTAATTGATAGAACAACAAGACAAAAAACAATCAATAAAGTCATAGGTAATCTAAACAACACTATCAACCACTTTGTCCCAGCTTATATTTATAGAACATTACATTCAACTGCAGAAAACACATTCACTTCAACTTCACATGTCCTGCTCACAAAGACCATATGCTGGGCTATCAAATGAACCAATCAACGAAAAAGGCTGAAATCCTAGAGTCCGTTCTCTGGCCACAAAGGGATTAAAATGGAAACCATTAACATTTAACAATAAGAGATCTAGAGAAACCCCAGATATTTGGAAATTGAAAAATATGCATTTAAATAGTACGTGAATCAAAGAAGAAATTGAAAGGGATATTAGTAAATAATTGGAACTAAAGATAATATAGCAACAATATATCGAAATGTGTGGGGATGCAGATAAATCTGTGCTCAGAGAGAAGTTTATAGCTTTAAGTGCACATATTATTAAAAAAAAATCTAATATCAAGAAGCTAGGAAAGAAAAGTTAGGTAAATCCAAAGTATATTTTAAAACCCCTCTTGATTATCATATTTAAATCATATGTTAAATAATATGTAATTTTTATAAAAATATCTTTCTGCAAAGAAAACTCCAGGCCTGGGTTGTTTCATTAATAATTTTATCATACATCCAAAGAAGAAATAACACTAATTATACATAATTTTTTTTTAGAAAATAGAGGAGGAAGGAACACTTTCTCTTTCTTTTTTTTTTTTTTTTTTTTTTTTTTTTTGCGGTACGCGGGCCTCTCACTGTTGTGGCCTCTCCCGTTGCGGAGCACAGGCTCCGGACGCGCAGGCTCAGCGGCCATGGCTCACGGGCCCAGCCGCTCCGCGGCATGTGGGATCTTCCCAGACCAGGGCACGAACCCGTGTCCCCTGCATTGGCAGGCGGACTCTCAACCACTGCGCCACCAGGGAAGCCCCACTTTCTCTTTCTAAGAGGCTGATGTTACCCCAATACCAAAACCTGACACAGACATTAACAGACATTGTAAGTGAGGGAAATGACAGACCTCTATCTGTCATGAACATAGACACAAAAATCCTTAACAGTATACTAGCAAATTTCATCCAACTCTAAAAAAGGATATGACTAAGCAGAACTTCTCCTAGAAATGCAAGATTCTGTCAATGTGATTCACCGTATTAACAGGATAAAGGAGAAAAACACCACATGGTAATTTCAATAGAAGTGAAAAAGAATTTGCCAAAATTCAACACCCATAGGTAATACGACATCCCAGTAAACTAGAAATAGAGGAAACTTGTTCAAACTGATAAAGGGCATCTATGATAAACCTGCAGTTATCATCATACTAATTACTAATTTGTAAAATAACAAATCCTTTCTTCTTAAAATCAGGAACAAGGTAGGAGGCCTGCTCTCGCTACTCAGTAGTTCCTGAGTGCTTATTTTGTGCCACGTACTGTGCCAGTCACCTTAGAGCAACTCTTTGTGCAAGTAGAAATAAGAAGCCTGGAGCACAGAGAGGTTAAGAAGCTTCTCCAACATCACAGAGTAATCATAAGCCAACATTTACATTCAGATCCACCCGACCTCAGAGTTTACCTCTGATCACAACTGTCTCCTTCGTAGTATAATGATAATTATTATTATAGAATCTAGAGGTGGGGGAAAGCCCCTGTGTCTGGCTTCTTCATGCTTTCCCCTCCCACAGGCCCACAGGCAAAAATAACTGCTGACACTTGCAGACACCGGCTAAAAGGTACATGGTTTCCAGGAGATGCTAGAGAGAGCTGCCGCCTGATTAACATCTCTCCATCAAAGACGCCATGCTATCCATCAACAGTAATATTCATATTACGGTGGTATTTTGCTACTCAAAGTCAGTCTAATTTGCTCATTTTCATTATTTAGAGGCAGTTAATTAAAAACCCAGCCGATGTTTATTTTGCTCCCCTCACATCACCAGTGATTTCTTGCTGCTGTGCTTTCACTGCATTACAGTTAAATGACTTGACACGGCTTGTGGTGGGTTTCTTGTGGTTGTGTCTCCCATTATTTTAATTTCAAGCGAGACATTAAACTGCTGTAAGAATTCAGCCATTGCTGGTGAAGCGTGAGGAACAACCATGGTGCTCACCTGAATGAGAGGGCAGGCACTACTGGGTTATACACCAGGCAATGGACCCTCGTCCCTTCTACAAAGAGAATGGAGGGGTTTGGCTTTGGGGCAAGCAAAGGACTGACTGCAAGTGTTATACTGGCCGGAAACTGACAAGTTTAATCCAAGTCCCACTCAGCTATTTCATCATCACCTAATGATGAGAAGGCATTGCTATGCCAAAAAGTAGCCCATGTGCCAAAAAGTAGCCCATGTCAACTCTGATGTTTCCAACAAAGCTAATGTTTTATTTCTCGAGAGTCATGTTAATTTTCAATTCACTCTATAAATTATCTAAATGTCCTCAACTATGAAATTAATGTTGTGTATCCTTGCCTCTTTGAGTAGAATTGATATTCTGAGAAAATGTGCCATGCTTATCTGGCAATTCCAAACCTGCTTGGCGAGGGCCACTTCAGGTAGAGAGAAGCTCTGCTCTGAAATTGCTGGCTGAAGGTTAGAATATCAGAAAGCCAAACAGCAACGAATGCACAAGCTTTTTCATCAGGAAATCAAGAAGGAGCAAAAAACACCCCAACAAGCAGGCTTTTGCAGATTATCTGCAAACGGGAACCTGTGGAAACAGAAAGGCTTGCAAGCTGCGCATTTGAGAGGTTACTAAGCAGCTGATTTTACCATCAGCAGCCTTTGTTCCTAAGAAAATGGGGCATCCTAGCTGCTCTTTGTCAACTAATGAAGAACTCTCCCTTATACGTATCTACTGGGAGAACTCCTACACAAGCTCCAAAACCCAGTTTTAAGCATTACCTTGTTTGGGAGCCTGCTCTGGCTTCTCAAGCTGAGATGGGCACCACCTCCTTGGCGGTCCCCCATACCCCATCCTTCCTGGCCTCCCTGCACTTTTCTTCCTGCATTGTCAATTGTTTCCACACATCTTTTTTTTTTCCCTTTGGAGCTTCTGGAGGCAAGAATCTATACTTATCTCCCTGACTTTACTGCCTAGCTCAAGGCCTAACTTAATATAGGTGCTCAGGGGATGTTTATTGGCTGTCAAAGTCTCAATGAATTTAAAGGAAAAAATGGTATGATGGTTAAGACCAGTCTTTGGAATCAGGATGACTTGGCTTCAAGTAGTAGCTCCAACATTTCTAACTCTGTGAACATGGCCAAAATGCCTGAAATTCTCTAAACCTCAGTCTTCTCATCCATACAATGGGAATAATAACAGAACCTACTATATTGTGCTATTGTGAAGTGTAAATCAACAAGACAAAGTGAAGAAAGCACTTTGCAGGATGCTAGCATGGAGAATGGCATGGTAGGTGTTGGCAATTGCTCACACCAGTGGTGGCACCTTTGTACTGAAGCTGAAACTCATTTGCTTCTGATTTTGACCTCACAGGAGAGAAAAAGCCTCAGAGGATGTCACCATCTGGTGTCGGAAAGATCCCAGCAAGGCCATCACTAGGACCCCGCTTCCAGGTTTCCCTTTGCCAGTTGTCAAGCCCCTTCCTCCTTCACTGGGTCATTTCTAGGTCTGTTTAGACCCTGCTTCAGACCCCAGTTTGCTTCTGGGGCTCTGTCCCGGGAACCATCTTTGGTGGGCTGTCGTTCCAGGTGCCAGGGCCCCTCTAATGCCTGATGCTGTCCCTAAGCTTACCCTGTGGCTGGCTTCTTCTGAACTGAATACACTGTTACATCCTTCCCAGATTCACCACTGGGCACGGGGCACTCTGCCTGCAGGGACTCTCACCTTACCAAGAAGCCCACTGCCAGCAGGTATTCACCCCATTTGACAGATGAGTCAACTGAGGTACAGAGCAACTGAATGACTTGTTCAAGGTCACTATGGGATGTGACCCCACGTTTTCCTGGCTCTGGTACTCAGACTCCACACCAAGCTGCCTCCTTGTATGGCAAGGCCTCTGAAATTGACAAACTACTGCAGGTATACAATACCTCATATTTTCACTTCTTGACAAGTTCTGCCCATAATCCATACCTTGTACTGAAGTTCCCAAATGTTTGGGTGGGGAACCCTAAAGGGGCAGAGGCATATTTTAAATGTTCAATTCAAGTTAAGGCAAGTGTCAGGAAAATCCATATTTCTAGCTGCAGAAGAAAGAGAAATGGCAGCCCAGCCAATATTACAGAAGTATATGGACTATTTTACTGTTCTATCAATTCTTGGAGCCAATAAGTCAGCAAGTCAGGGGACAGCTTCATAGTTTAAAACCAAAGTTCAGAGGCTGCTGCCTGGCAGGCATGACTCCAGCTTTCATTCTGATCAAGGTGAGTGGGAGATGAAGGACCTTCTTACACAACGACCAGATGAGCACCTCTCATCAGGACCAGGGCTGCTCAGCTGGGAACAAGCACCTCCTATGTGGCTGGCTAATTCTTCATTTCCTTGTCATCAGTGCCTGCAAAGCCCACATAGAAGGCAGGCAGATTAAAATGTTAAACTCAGAAGAGAAATTTGAAAATCAGTTTGAGGTTCCTGAAGAAAAGGCCAGGGAAGATAATTAAGACTTGTAACTCCCAGCTTCAGCTGCTTCATTTTCTAATTCTGGGATAAAATAAAACCATCATTTTCCAAGGAATCAGAGGGAGCACAAACGCAATGGTAGGTCTGAGCATGCTCCCCAGGCTGAGAGCCACCATGGCCAAGGTGTTCCACGTTCATGGACAGGACATGCACCCCAGTGAGCCAGCCTTTCTGGCAAACTGACTCTAAACAACTCTCTCAATTTCTTTTCACGTACCTTTTTTTTTTTTTTTTCTGGCCACAGAAAGCCAATGCAAATGGGAAAGGTTGGCTGCTTCCAAGTTTACAGTAAATAACTTGAAAAGAGCTGTAGATTGCCCGGACCCTGGATGTCAGGAGCTAATGCATTCTAAATGTAACCCATTTCCAGCAGAGCCAAACTCCGCTTTGACATTTTCCTTCGCTGCACACGGATGTTTGTATTATCGATGCTTTGCTCTGTCTGTGATTTGCCTATTGTGATTTGCGCGGACCAGCATTGCTAACAGGATGCTTCATTTCCCCCTTGGGCCAACACAAGATAAATTACAGCTTCGTGATCCATCTCACTGTACAGTAAATACCCCTGTGCTTCTTCGTATTTTCCATGCAAAACATATGTGGATGCAGTTCACTTTTTAAGCTACCGAGAAATGGAAGGAGAGATGGAATTCCTCCTTCTCTAGGTAGGGGGTATTTGTAGAAGACCGAGGAGAATTTAATTCCCTGGCTCCCAGCAGTGAAGTTCACATCTCTCCAGTGAGATCCAAAATTCTGCATACCCCAGTAAAATAAAATTGACAGAAGGAGTCATTTCTGCAGCTACTCAGAATTGCCTATTTTTTATCGATTAGGAAGTCTGCATTGCACATTTCTGCACAAAATTATCAGCCTTAGTTTTTCATTCTACTCCTGTCCAATGAATGGCATTTGGCCTTGAACTTCTGTGGTCAGCTTAGAGTTCAACTACTTATATCTTTTGTCACTTGTTACTCTCCCAGCCAATCATACTCATGCATGGGATATTAGGGGTAGTTAATGAGCACCTGTTATTTCCAGTCACTGCAGAGGAGGCAAAAGAAATAGAACATCAAGCTGAGATCTTCTTAGGAAGAGGAGCTGGATGCACATAGCAACGTGACATTTTAGACCAAAGAGAGATTCAGAGCTTTTCTTCTAACGTTTCTCAACCTCAGTTTTCCAAGGATCACCTTCATGATTTTGGCAATAATCCACAAAGACTTATACTATTTTTACTTCACAATTTTAACTAGATTTGCTTGATTTTACTTAAATTTATTTAGATAGAAGATTTTAACTACTACTATAATTTTTTGCATTTGTAACACTTATTTTTTTAAATTTTATTTTAAGAATAATTTTATTGGAGTATAGTTGATTTACAACGTTGTGTTAGTTTCAGGTGTACAGCAAAGTGAATCAGTTATACATATACATATATCCATTCTTTTTTAATATAATTTGAAAAACAACACAATCATTGACAAAGTGAAGGCACTATTTAGGTACAATTTCCAGTCTGACATTGTTACCCTCATAGTGAGGAGACAGACATGTGTCTACCTATTTAACATGGAGTCTGATACGTACAACAGAGAGAAGTGAGGAGGGAGCAGTTAGCCAACTGTAAGGGTAGGGGAAGGCTTCCTGAAGGAGGGGACATCTAAGTTGGGCTGGAAGGATGACTAGGAGTTCATCAGGAAGACAAGAAAACCTTCCATATTCCCTTGTGGTCTTCCTTGTGTCTCTGGCACCAGCCAAGGTGTCTTGGTATTAGTTTCCCTGCTGTCCTCTCTGGAATCATGCAGAGACAGTAAATTGCTGACTATCTAACATGGACATCAAAATTGATTTGCACCAGCACCTTTCAAATTGTTTAGGTAGTTGCTGTGATACGATCTGATTATTTCTTTCATGAAACAACTCTAAACTGTTGTCTGTTCTCACGCTCAGCATCTCTCATTTGTTTAGATTGTTATGATTTATTTTAAAGGCCACATTGTCAGCTGCTCCCACTTTCTCCAGGTTCTGATGCTCTGCTAGGGTCAGAAGCCCAATCTCTCTAGCTTGACACGAATGTCCCAGTTTTCAAAGTGCACGAAGTTTAATGATGCCTGGTTGTGGTGACCTCCCTCCCTGAGCTGAAGAATCCATTTCCTGGCCACCTGATTGTCATATAGCGGAAAACCCCCAAAACCTTTTCGTTGGATTTCCTTCATTTCTCCTCCTTAGGACATAGAATCATCTCCTTTCTCACAGAGCCTATGTGAAGCATGCTTCAAGTTTTTGCAAAGGATAACAGCCTCTGATGCCTCCCCTTTTTTGGATATCACTTCTCTATGGCAGGGAGGTTTTCAGCAGGGTTATCCCAGCAAACTGAGCCCCAAAAAGAATGAGGCAGAGTACAGCCCACAGATACAAACAAAGGTGGCTGCAGGGGTGCTCGTCATCTTCCACGAAAATGAACAGACGTCCTTGGAAAATCACATTGATTACGTAGCACTCAGTTGAAAGTAGAGACTACGAATCACTCATCTTCCCTGGATGATCAGCCTCCCTTGGTGTTATGGGGCCACGCGTTATCTGGAGGAAAAAGTGACGGTTTCCGTCTATCAGAGACCCACAAAACAGTCCCCAGCACCCACTGTGGGTGAGACCTGAGCAAGGTGTTAGGCAGCCCATGGAGAATAAACCTGGCAGGGACCCTACAGTCTGGGATCTGGCCTAATGGTGAAACTGAGTTCCCTTGAAACCGAGTTTCTCTGCTAAATTTATGATTAACCTCCCTGCCCAAAACTTTATTTCCTCTTTTCTTGTCCCCCACCTGTTTCCCTCAGGAATGAGGAGCATCAAATCAAAGTGGGGACTGAAGGCCTGGAGGGCCTTCCCAGGGACAGACCCCTGCCCCCACTGCCATGTTCCCCATCTCTTGTTGGTAGAAAAGTTTCAGTCTCCCAGGCTTCCCCTGAGTCTCAAGAGACAGGCTCGGGTGTTAGTGATCAGAAGCATGCGAACATGTAGTAACAAAAGAGAGCAGTTGCACCAGGAGAACTGGCAACAATTTAAACAATAGATCAGCCATAGTGCAGAGCCACAGAACCTTTATTTCCCCCCTGAAGGACATAGATACCAGTGTCTGACATACATTCCTGAGTTGTTTTTTACAGAAATCAGACTCCCATCAGATGGAAACTGCTGACCACAAGCACATAGACCTCAGACCAGCTGGAACCAGAAGGTTGATGATGTTGACTCTTGAAATACCACCTTGTTACCTCACCATGCACTAATCAGAGAACCGTGTACCAGCTAATCACGTGGCCCAAGACCCCCTCCGTTTTCTTACGCTTGTCTTTAAAAACCTCACACCCCAGCCAGTCAGTAAGATGGATCTGAGACAAAATGAAGTCTCCCATCTTCTTGGCTGGCGCCTTCTCGTTCAATAAACTTCTTTCTGCTTTACTGTGTCTGGTCTTACTGTGTGTCATGCACATGAACTTGGTTCTTCAACAATTGAAAAGGCAGGTATCAAACGAATAAGTACAAGACTGAAGATGTGGTTACACATTGGGTTTAATGTTAAGATGGGAATGAACAGGAAAATAACTGGGCACAGGCGGATGGTAGGTGAGAAGAGAAGAAATTCTCTTAAATTCTCATGAAAGAATGTGAAGAAATTAGTCAGACAATTTGGGAAACTGGGAAGGAGGGTGGAGGGCAGATGCATAGTGCATTTGGGGTAGAAGAAACAAGCAGTGCAAAGGCCCTGAGGCAGGAGTGTGCAGGCCTCCTCTTACGGAACAGAAAGGGAGTCTGAATACAGTGAGGGTGGGGTCAGTGGCAGCAAAAGAGACAGAGAGGTAGGTATGGACATATCATGTTTTCTAATTCAAGGCTTTCTGACCCCAAATTTATTCTTTAAAGACTTCTTGCTTTCTGGTATCCAAAAGGCCTTGTGGCAAAGGTGGCCTCTGTGAGGTTGCTCTAAAATGGCAAGCTCTGATTGTTCAGTTCACCAGGCTCTGGTACATCACCAGCCTTGTGTCTGGCTCTGTGCTCTTGCCAGGGACACTTAGCTGGTCAGCCTGGGAGGCTCCTGCTGGCCTGCCACCCTTGGACCCCCCGCAGTGTGGAACTAGAGCTGCAGTATCAGCCCTGCTTGGCCGGGCCAGGACTCTCCTCTGTATGGAGGAACTGTGTGGCCAGTAAGCCCAGCTTGATAACAACAATGAGAAGTCCCAAGCAGGATGAGCCAGGCATCACGTTGTGTGCTTTACACACAGAACTTCATTTAGACCTTACAATGATCTTGGCATTAGGTGCTTTTATACAGAGTAGAATGTGGTGGAGGTGAAAAAGAGTTGGGTGATTTCCAAGGCTACACACTTAGCGGGTGGTGGAGTCAGCCATAGAAACCACTGAAGCTTGAATTTTGTCCCCCCAAAAAAGCATGTTGAAGTCCCAACTGCAGAATGGGACCGTATTTGTAACTAGGGTCTTTCCAGAGGTAATCAAGTTAAAATGAGGTCATTAGGGTGGGCTCCAGTCCAATATGATGGTGTCCTTATAAAAAGGGGGAAATTTCAAGGCAGAGGTAGGCATACACAAAAGGAAGACGATGTGAACACACAGGGAGAAGACGGCCATGTGACTGGAGTGATGCATCCACAAGCCAAGGAATGCGAGGACCGCCAGCAAACACCAGCAGCTGGAAGAGACAAAGAAGGATCCTCCCCCAGAGCCTTCAGAGTGAGCGTGCCCTGCTGACACACTTCCAGCACACAGAGCTGTGAGATAGTGTTTCTCTTGTTTTAAGCCACCCAGCTTGTAGCATTTTGCTATGGCAGCCCTTGGAAACTAATACAGAAATCAAACCTGAGGCTGATACTCTCTGCTTTCTGAGCTGCACAGCCCGCCGACACACTTCTGCTCAGCCACCCTTCAAGTCCACTTGGTCCTGTACCGGGGCCATGGGGATGCAGAAGGAGAGAAGGTCCTGGAAGGACACGCAGTCCAGCCACGGACTGTCCCATTCAGCTACACAAGCCCCGTGTGAGCAGATGGGGATCCCGCACACAGCGTGCTCAGGGTAAGCTTGTTAAATAAATGAGGACCTATGTGTCACAGTCAGCCACAGAGGCCCAGCCCGGGGAAGCACAGACAGGGGGATGTTTTGGGGTGGGGAGGCAGGAGGCTGGGTCAGCAGGAAAGGCCCTCCAGGGTTGGCTGAAGGTGTTTAACTAGGCTTTGTGCCTCTGACCAGATTTATCTCAAGAGGAAATGAAAATAATTCTTGTCAGTGTTTCCAAATTTTGGAGGAATTGCAGACTTAAAAAAAGAAATTATCAAGAACTTCAATAAAAGGGCTATAAATAAAACTGTTATTATTTCATTGTTATGTGCTGTCCCTCAAGGTGGCCAATCTGATAAGCATTCCAATTTATACCTGGCTGGACAAGGCTCAGAACTCACATGGATGTATCCTTTATTCTTCTCAAGAAAGAGGCCCCCTCAGTAGGGGCCCTGCTTCCTGGCTGATTCTTATGGGGTTTCCTGGCTCTGTGACAGGCACACACTCCCAAGGGCTCTTCACAAACATTTCTGGATGTTTTCAGAGCCCAGCATTGTCAGAGTGGGCTCAATGGTCAGGCATATAGACTACTGTCAGGGCGGGGTCATTGAACAGACAAAAAGCGGCTCTCATTCCAACAAATATAGCCCTGCTGGTGCCTGAAATTCCACCAGCAGAGTCCATTTCCTTAGGCTGCTATCTCTCGGTTTTATTTTTGTTTCATTTTCAACTTTTATCTTTGTGCTCAGTAGATAAAATTTAGAAATATAAAAAGATAAAAAAGAAGAGTAATCCTACTGTTGGGAAGCAATCAACAGTAATTTTTAAGCATATTGACTTTCAATCTTATTTTGGTAAACTTTTTTAAACAGTAGATCTCAAGCTTTATGTACAATTCTGTATCCTGTATCTTTGTTTCATATTATAAGGGCATTTTCCTAGCTTATTAAAGACTCTCTGTAGGCATTAATTTTAATGGTTGCATAATATTCCACTGTATGGAAATGGCAAACATTTTTAACATACATTCAAATGGTTGAAATGTAGGTTGTTTCCAATTTCTTACAACCTTAGGTAGTACTGGGATAAACAGTTTAATGTGTTTTAAAAATAACGTTGGCAAAATGATGATGAATTCTAGGAAGTGGAAATACTGAGTCAAAGGGCATGAATATTTTAAAAGTTCCTGCTATGTTTCACTATTTTACTTAGAAATGCAGCCTTCCATTTCCCATTCCCCAGTAAGAGAATACATTTTTTTGTTTTTTTGGTGGTACGCGGGCCTCTCACTGCTGTGGCCTCTCCCGTTGCGGAGCACAGGCTCCGGATGCGCAGACTCAGCGGCCATGGCTCACGGGCCCAGCTGCTCCATGGCATGTGGGATCTTCCTGGACCGGGGCATGAACCCGTATCCCCTGCATCGGCAGGTGGACTCTCAACCACTGCACCACCAAGGAAGCCCAAGAGAATGCATTTTATCACCAACATTCCACTATGCTAACATCAATCTCCTAGGAAATGGAACCAGCCTTCCCATTTGTGGGGTGGACACTGGCTGAATGACTGTGTTATGACCCCCAGCAAGACTCAGCCAATGAGCTACTCTGAAGAGCCACTCTCCTCCTCTTCCCTGGGACTGGTCCCCTTTGGTACTCTGGGAGCACATTCCTCTCAATATGGTCTGGAGATTGGAGATCATCTGCTTGTTTTTTGGCCTGGCTGGTACCCGAGACTATCCAGCAAGAAACAGCTAAATGAGATGGTCTCAGCTCCTGCTGGCAGACACCCAGCACAACTCAAGGGGAAGGTGATTCATCTTTGCCTCTTCATTCCCCTGGAATGTGGGGTCCTTTGGGGATTTTCAATTAGCACCTCTACCTCCAGACAGTAGGATGAGAATTGAGTGGAAGGGAGCAGAATGAGCTGTCACAGGGGAAACCCAGCTGCTAAACTAGTGCTGACAGCAAAGACTGCTGAAGACTTCAGGCCCAAGTGTATTTCAGTGGGCAGCAGGCAGGCTTGGGCTGATTTAAGTCATACTGATTGCGATAGGAAGGGGGTGGGGGGAAGGGTAATGCCATCTACAACATAAGTGAGCAACTATTATAAGTTAAACACTAGGTGTGACATTTCATGCATATCAGCACACTTAATTCTGTCTAAACTCTTGAGAGTTATTTTACCAAATTTTAGAGGAAATGAAACCAGAGCTCAGAGAGGTCACACAGCCAGTAAGTGACTCTCAGGCTTCAGACATAGTTTATCTGATTCCCACGCTCATGTGCCTTCTGGGTACCTAAAGAAGCCCTTCCTGGTGGAGCCTCAAGGTCTCCCTGCTGCCTTCCTCACAGCCAGATTCAAATGGGTGATAGGGTCTGATGCCAGTGAGAAAGTCTAGGTCTCATGTCTCAGGTCTCTTATAGCCCCAATGATAGATAAACAAATCACAGTCTCCCCTCCCTTCCTTCCTTCCTTCCTTCCTCCCTCCCTTCCCTCTTTTCTTTTCTTTCTCTCTTTCTTTCTTTCTTTCTTTCTTTCTTTCTTTCTTTCTTTCTCCTTCCTTTCTTTCTTTTGTCTTTCTTTCTTTCTTTCTTCTTTCTTCCTTTCTTTCTCTCTCTTTCCTTCCTTCCTTTTCTTTCTTTCTTTCTTTCCTTCTTCCTTCCTTTCTTTCATCTTTCTTTCCTTCCTTCCTTCCTCCCTCCCTTCCCTCTTTTCTTTCTCTCTTTCTTTTTCTTTCTCTTTCTTTCTTTCTTTCTCCTTCCTTTCTTTGTCTTTCTCTTCTTTCTTTCTTTCTTTTTTCCTTTCTCTCTCTCTTTCCTCCCCTCCTTCCTTCTTTTCTTTCTTTCTCTTTCTTTCTTTTTCTTTCTCTTTCTTCCTTTCTTTCTCTTTCTTTCTTTTTCTTTCATCTTTCTTTCTTTCCTTCCTTCCTTCTTTTCTTTCTTTCTCTTTCTTTCTTTCTTTCTTTCTTTCTTCCTTTCTCTTTCCTTCCTTCCTTCTTTTCTTTCTTTCTTTCTTCCTTCCTTCCTTTCGTTCATCTTTCTTTCTTTCTTTCCTTCCTTCCTTCCTTTCTCCCTCTCTCTTTCCTTCCTTCCTTCCCTCCCTCCCTTCTTCTTTCTTTCTGTCTTCTTTCTTTCTTTCTTCTTTCTTCCCTTCTTTCTTTCTTTCTTTCTTTCTTTTTCTTTCAAGTGAAACAAGTAAAGTGTTTGTTAGGAGGAAAAAGGGTACATGTGGATAGACACATTGGTGGGCTCAGAGGAAGAGTTGTACCCTTGCGGTAGTTTGAATCATGTATATAGGGCATTTCTTCCAGGTTTCCTCTGGCCATTCATCTTGCTTTGCCTGGTTCTGAGTTTTATTTGGTTTATCTCAGGGTCCTCCTTTGTGTGTGTGCCCATCTCTTAGCCAAGATGGATTCTAGCAAAGAGGCCTATGGGTAGGTTGACATCACCTACTATGGGGTGGCGGCCCCTCCGTTTTTGGACCCTGAGGAGCCTGCCTGTGCATGTGTAATTGGGAAGGTCTCCTTGACCTTGAGAATGAGAAGTATGTGGCCTCTTTGTCTCTTATCTGGGCAGGGCTCAGCTTCTCTTTCCTCCTCCTATTGTCTTCATCTTGGAGTATCTGTCCACAGGGGACCAACTCCCGCCACTCAGCCTGGGGCCCATCTATCTCCTGCCTCAAATCCCCCTAAGAGACATAGACCCCAAGAAATCTTTAGTGGGAAGATGAAGGGTAAAGGTCTGTCTTCTGTAGCTTCTTCAGGCTGGTAAGGGCCTCATAGACCCTACCTAGTTGGGGCGGTCATTGCATTTCAAGATTCACCTTTCCTAGTTCCAGTAGAGAATTCTTAGTCTTTGGAAAGACTCCATGAAGTCAGGAAGGTTGTAGGTACCAGCCTTGTACAGGCTAAGTGTGTACAGTGCCTGGAACATAATAGATAATTGATGTGTACTGATACTAGCTTCCTTTCTCCATTGGGGTCAAGTGGCTTTGCAGTTCATTCATCACATATTTACAGAGCATCTACTATTTGCCATCCAGAGTAATTCCTGTGAGGATCTGCTGTCAGGAGAAAGGAGTAAGGGAACACTCACAGCAAGACATAGTCTTTCCCTATAGTGTACCTGGCAGGAAGATGGTTCCTGTCAAGCTTTAAGACCGCATCAAGAAATGTTGATAGAAGAATGATCCCAAACCCAGCTCATGGACCTTTCATTATGCTTCCTTCCTTGGAGACTTAGGAGAATAAGACTACAAATAACATGATGGCTTATTTCAATTAAACTGAGACACTGCTCTCCTGTTGGCAAATCTTGCCAAATTTCCTGGGATTGTACAGTCAGACACGACCCTGGATTTACAGCAAAATTCTCCACAGGGACTTTTACAATGACATGAAAGAACAACATTTTTTCCAGCATTTACAAACAAAATACATGTAATCTTTACCTCTACGGAGGGGGATTTGGAATTTTGGCCAGTTGCTTACTGGATTATTCAACTAAGTACTTTGAAAGTATTTGGTTGAGTACTTAGTTGAATAAAAAAGAGATAGAGGGATGATGCAGATGGAGGGGGATATTTGCAGGGAGGTTATGATATTTCAGTGGGATCTTGTGGAAGGAGAAAAGCATCCAGCCTCTCTCCCTTCCCTGTCTATCACTGCCCTTGGCTAGGGAACCTGCCTGCTGCAGCCTTGAAAGTACAGCCTTGAGTATTACTTGCCACCATCCTGATGGCTAAGCAGGTAGAGATAAGGCAAGAGATGGAAGTTGAAAACTGAGCCAAGCTGAACTGCCCAACCAGAGCGTCTCTTCCCAGTATTGGGACTTGATTGACAGTGACGAAGTCAGTTCGATGGTAGTAGGTTCTGGACTACATGGGATGCAGATTTGAGCTGGGTGCTTGGGCTGGGCCTTGGGAAAGCAGATCTCAACTGCTTGAAGAGGGCACATGAAACAGAGGAGCCGAGAGGGAGAAACAAGGAAACCCAGTGTGAGAGACAAATGGAAAAGAGAGTCGATGATAAGTTTCCATTTCTAGTGAGGCTTGAATATCCTTACTGTACTTTATTTCTCTGCTATTTGCCTGGATCCTTTCAATAAGCCTTCATTGTATGGAGATAGCATGAGTGGCTTGCTGTTTCTGGCCACTCAAGATGTCCTTTTGGAGACACAGGGCAACCCTCACAACTGGTTGCTTCACGACTTTGCCTCAAATTTGCCATTTGGTAATTAAAGAGCATACAAGACAATAAAATAACAGTAGGCTATCAACAAAAAGATGAATCAAGGCAAAAGCCATTTAAAACAGCACGAAAGGCAAAGAACAAGGCTAAAATAAAAATGAATAACATAAAGATAAAGCTCAAAGTAAAAGTTGAATATGATGAGAGAATTAGTAGATAAAATAGAAGCCAGGGATAAAAGTACAAAGGAGATAAAAGAAAGCCATTAAATCCTACATCAGTTGAGAACAATTAAAATACAAGAAACAAAAAAGCCAAGTGAAGACAAAGAATATAACCTACAAACTATAAAGCTAGGTTAATCAGGCAATAAAACAAAATGGATAAGAAGATAGAGCTCATTTGGCCCTGGCACAATGCCAAAGTCTTGAGTTTTCAAGAGCAAAGACCATCAGGGCTTCTCTAGCCATGTTAGTGGCAGCTGGGGCACAGGCTCCCATGACTGTGTTCCATGGTGAGGGGTCCCCAAGCAAATGTCCTCTGGCTGGAGGGCCCCAGGGTCAGAAAGCAGGACATTTGTCCTCCCCTTTTCCCTCTTCCCTCTCTCCCTTGATGTGTCCCTCCTCCCTATGCCAGCTTCTTCAATGCACAAGGGTGAAACCTGGACCAGAGCAGTTGCCCTCCATTAGTCCCTCAACTACATTCTGTGAACAGCCTAGAACAAGGCCCATTCATACAGTCCATTAGAGAGTCCAGATGTCAAGATTCAGAACTGCCGGAGATGGGGGGAAGGGAACCCTCGTGCATTATGGTGGGAATGTCAACTGGTACAGCCACACAGAAAACAGTATGGAGGTTCCTCAAAAATTTAAAAATAGAACTTCCACATGAGCAGAAATTTCTCTTCTGACTTCTTTTTCTGAAGAAAACAAAAACACTCATTTGAAAAGATACACGCACCCCTACGTTTTTTTGCAGCATTATTAGCAACAGCCAAGATACGGAAGCAACCTAAGTGTCCATCAGTAGATGAATGGATAAAGCAGATGTGTGTGTGTGTGTGTGTGTGTGTGTGTGTGTGTATCACAGAACATTACTCAGCCTTAAAAAAGAATGAAATCTTGCCATTTGCAATGATATGTTTGGACATTATGTTAAAGGGCATTGTGCTAAGTGAAATTCCACCTATGTGGAATCTAAACAACAAAACAAATGAACAAACAAAACAGAAACAGACTCATAGATACAGAGAACAAACAGGTGGTTGCCAGAAGGGAAGGAGGTATGAGGGTGGGGTGGGGAATAAGTGAAATAGGTGAGGGAGATTAAGAGGTACAAACTTCCCGTTACACAATAAATGAGTCACAGGGATGAAATGTACAGTGTGGGGAATATAGTCAATAACTTCATAATGTCTTTGTATGGTAACAGATGGTAACTAGGTTTATCATGGTGATTATTTTGTAATGTATAGAAGGATTGAATCACCATGTTGTGTACCAGGAACTAACATAGTGTTGTAGGTCAGTTAAAAAAAAACAAGATTCAGAATGGCCACCCTGCTCCTAAGTGGGCAAAGGAAACTGGAAGGCTAAAGGCCTTGTCTGTCTGAAATTCTGAAAAATGCACAAAGGCTTTGGGTTGGGCTGGTGTGGCCAGAGGAAATCATCAGAGCAAAGAGTTGTCTATGAGCAGCTGGCCTCCTTCTCCCAACCCTCTCCAGGGTACTGAGAAGTGTGGAATGGCCAACCCCAGTCCAGTGATACTAAGGTGTATTCTGATGCTCTCAAGAAGTTATCACGGAGCACCCAGCACAGTCAAAGGGAATAGCCATCTGACTATGGAAATGATTGGTTCCATGTACTTGAGTTATAAGATCATTTAGGTTTTCCATTTCTTCCTTCATCAATTTGAAAAGCTGTATTAAAATTTTGTTTATGTCAGTTACACTTTCAAATGTATTGTCATAGTCATTTTTAATACCATTTGATTGCCATTTAACATCTGCTCTCCTCTCTTTTCATTCTTTGCTCTAGGTTATGTCTTCTTTCTTTTTAACCTGATCATCCTTAGGTTTATCAATGGTATCAGTGTTTTCAAAGAAAGAGCAAATCCAAAGAATAGAAATTAATGAAATAGCAAACAAACTTACAATAGAGAGGCCCATTCGGGCAAAAAAGGATACCTATAAAACACAGCTAACAACACGGAGAGAAAGGCTGGCGCTACAAGAGGGTTTAGTCGTGGGTCCTATCAGAGCTCACTCTGAGGACACATCAGGCAGGCTGTGGAGCTTCAGGTGGACTGTGAGGAATGCCAGCATTTGCACAGTCTGAGAAGAGGAGGGGGAGGAGGGGGAGGAAAGGAGGAGGAGGAAGGGGTCGGGGGGGAAGGCCTGAGCAAAGGCGTAGAACAGACAGGTTGACTGACTTGGTTTCTCTCCTGGGATTTAAGGTCACAGAGTTACACAGCAACGAAGGGCCACATCACAAAGGGCTGTGATGTGAAAGCCAGCGGGCAGGAGTTTGTGGCCCATCCTGAAGCTAGTAGGCACTGACGGTGTCTGCCGGATGAAGGATGTAGCCCTGTAGGAGGATCTCTCCGCGCAGGAGCAGACGGGAAAGCAGCTGGACAGGGAGACCGCTGGCAGGCTGTGGAGGCCATGCAGGCCTAGTGATGGGGTCCAGCAGCGGGAAGCCTGCGGAGAAGATGGAGAGAAGGGTCTAGAGCCCAAGCAATTGGGAAGGGAAAAGAGCCAAGGGCACATGAGATGTCCAGTCCTTGAATGAGGGCTCCAGAAACTTCTGGCAGGGATGAGTGACCCATTGTAGTGCTCCAGTGATGACAGGGAGCCTCAGCCACTTTGCTCTGACCACTTTCCCTCCAGCAGATTGGGAAGACAGACCCCACCTCGCTTTTCAAAGAGATGATTACACCTCCCTGACTTTCCCACTCTTAGAGCCTCACTCGTGACAGTGTATGTAGGTCAGAGCAATTGCTCCTGTGTCCTTAAATAGAGTTCTCTCCCTCCTGAGCCAACAGTCCTGATTGCCAGCGCCCTGTGCACTTAGAGAGCTCCTTCTGCTCAAGACAGTTGCACACCCTGGCTGCGCAGCCCAATGGCTCAAAACAAAAAAGGCTGGAGAGATTCCTTCTGAGCTGTTGGTCTCTGATTCTCCTGCTCAACATGACAGACAGCACATAACAGAGCAGCAGTCAGGATGGACCTTCTGTGGGAGTGCAGCACAGCAGAAAGCTGATCATTTTCTATTTGAAAATGTAGTTTTCACATTGAGCATGCTTTTATGCCTGGTGGTCACTCAAGGAGCAGTGGCGGGGAAGAGGTCGTATTTCCCTGACGGCTGAGTTGAACTTCTCCCAAGAACAAGAAACAACAGTCCTCAAAGTTTCAATGAGATTCTCTCTCATATTACCCACGTTAACGTAGTAGTATGATCATGTGTGCTAGTGTATACTCTGCCATTTTTAATGGATATTATACACACTCATAGTTCCTTTTATGGCTATGACCTATGTTTGGAAATTGCTGAGCTAAAACAGGTTTCTTAACTGCAAGCCTTCTTCGAGACTTTGATATGCTAATTTGTATTGAGGATTTCCAAGAGAACCAGTGTTCCCAAGATTATGCATTCTTGGACTCAATTTTTTGTAGAGCATCTCCTGCAACTAGATCTTCACAGGGTACCTTTAGGGAAGATTGGATTTCATCCTGGAGACCATGAAAGCATTATGGCCTGGGACAAAGGCATGTGTGTTTAAGCGTGGAATTCCAGACAGAACAGTAGTAAACTGAGTTCCTGTCACTCCCTCCCCACTTTGGATTTCCCAGGCTGGGGACAGCCCCACCTGCTGCATACCTTTCTCCAGATTCATCCTATGCCTTTGCAGTTATTCCTGCTCCATCCAGACCCCCAACTACAAACCCTCTTGCCATGCACCTGTTACTGGCTTAGTCTCTCTGGCCACCCAAGGCCCATCATGAAGCATCAACGTATTACAACACCTCCAGGAAGGGTGAGGTGGACATCTTGGGTGTCCCTCTAGGGTTAGGGCTGGATGAGGAGAGCATGCCCACTTACTGGCAGTGCCACTGTTTAATATAAATCTCCCTGACCACAGATTTGCTGATCATGTGCTACTCAGCAATTGTACCATAACTGGTTTGATGGAGAAACCCTGAAATTAATGAATATGTGGCCTTAGGTGAGTCCTATAATCTCCCCGAGTTGCAGTTACTCAGCTGAAAGTAAAGATACAATTTCCTTCTCTGGCATTCTTTAAGAAGAATTATATTGGATGCTGGATGCTGAGGCTCTAGTCTGAGTTTAGACTGGACTCAATATGCCTGGACATAGGTTGTTGGAGGGCAGACATTGGGATGATTTACAGAAAGGTTCCAGGGAAAGCCAGTGTTGGCGAGTGTATTCATTTGTTCATGTTGTTCCACAAACTGGTGACTTAAACAACAGAAATTTATTGTCTCGCAAATCTGGGAGCTAGAAGTCTGAGGGCAAGGGGTTGGCAGAGTTGGCTTTTTCTGAGGCTGTGAAGGAGAATCTGTCCATGCTTCTCTCTGAGCTTTTGATGATTTGCTGGCATCACCCCAATCTCCGCCTTCATCTTTACATGGCGTTTTCCCTGTGTGCGTGTCCATGTCCAAATTTCCCAGTTTTATAAGGACACTAATCACATTGGACTAGGGGCCCACCCACCCAGGATGACCTCATCTTAACTAATCATATCAGCAAAGACCCTATTCCCACATAAGGTCACATTCTGAGGTACTAGGGCTTAGGACTTCAGTGAAAGAATTTTGAAGGGACACAATTCAATCCATTCCAGGGAGGAATGTGGGATAACCCAGGAAGTTCATACAAGACCCGGGAACTGCAGAACTTTGCATGGTCTGCAGCCTGCATCGTGCCAGTGTCACGAACAGCCTGAATGTTGGGATCATGTATGTTGACAGGATGTTACTAGTTACTGGTGTGGAGGTCCCATTTGCACCAAAGACTGGTGAGGCCTGGGGAAAGTAGCTTGTGTACAAAATGCCTGGTCTGTGTCTGGCCCTTAGTCTATGACAGCTCCTTGTCACCCACACCCTAACCCCCTGTGTTCCAGCTGAGCACGTTCTCTCCTTCATCCTCTGTAGCTTTTGTTTTTTGCAACCCCCTTCCAGGGCCATTTCTTCCAGGTTCAGCCAACCCTGTTTTCAAAGATCAACCTACACGCTTCCTGTGGCTGAAGCCCTCTGCTTCCCAAAGCCCTGTCAGATCCCTGCCTCTAAAGGTACCTGTCGGGACTCGCAGGGGGCATGCTGTGCCTGACCCCCTTTATCTTTTTTTTTTTTTTTTTTAAGTTTATTTATTTTATTTATTTTTTTTTTTATTATTATTTTTTTTAATTAGTTTCTGCTTTATAACAAAGTGAATCAGTCATACATATACATCTGTTTTCGCAGCCTCGGTGCCAGGGGAATTGCCGGGTGAAATATGTCACCTCTGAGAAGTGAGAAAATTCCTGCAGAACGTGTTTGCCAGAAAGACAGCAAAAGGTGTTGTTTTCACTTAGCGTGTGTTTAAGTTTTTACATGATGCACAAACTTCTGGAAATCACAGACTCTCAGATGGGTGTTTGATATCCAGAGTCACCATGCTTTCCTCGCCAAGTCACTGGAAGTGGCGTGGTGTGTGTGTTTGGTTGGGGTGGTATGGTACTAGGGTTCTGATGGAAGGAATATCGTGTGCTCACGGGTCCAGCATGGCCCCTGCCGGGAGCTGGGTATCAGAGAAAGTCAGCTCATCTTTGAAATGTGTATTTATTCATCTGTAAGCTTGAAGGATTCTCTTTTTTCAGCTATGTGTCCTTCCCATGTAAGCTTGGCTCCAGACTGCCCAGGGCAAGGGCAGGCTGAGCAAGTACAGTTCTCTCAGGCTAGTGGAGTTCTACTGGGGTCTCCTCCAACCTCCTTCAAACCTGACACAACAACCATGTTCTAGAACCACAAAATCAGGACCAAGCTGGGTCATTAGCTTTCCATGACAATGCCTTCTTTCCCTCTCTTTCTTCCTTCCTTGAGTAAGTATATATGGAGTATCTACCATATGCCAGGCACTGTGCTGGGTGAAGGATACAGGGTAAACACCAAGCCATCTTGGGTTTCTGGTCTGGTGGGGCAGGTAGAGCCCCCAAACTTTCAATCCAGGACTGTACTTCAGTCCCATGATTATTGACCTTAAGAAGGTGCTACCCATGGTGAGGCATGTGTATCCATCTCCAGCCTTGATCCTCGACAATCTGCAATTAGGGATTTTAACTCCTGGAGGTAATACAAGGCTAGGTAACAGAAGTGAGTGAAGCAGACTAAGTTAAGGATGACAAGTGGGAGCTTGGCCATAGGAGAGCTGATGCCGGGTCCAAAGTGGCTGGGCTATTATTTAGCTCTTACTGATTGTGGTCAAGCAGAAATTGAGGACCCACGCTGGCATCTTCAGATGCTTTGGCAGATTTTTATGAGAAATCTCCTGATTTTTAAATATTAAAAGCCAATCACCTAAAAAAAGAATATTAAAAACAAATGAGCAAAAAAACACATTGGGCAATGTAAGTCAGATATGTCAACTGATCAGATTCGATTTCCAGACCAAAAGGACGGCAAGTGCATTGACCAAGCAGGACCCTACCCACGTACAGACTTTCCGTGATGGATCATCACTGCTAGCTTCTGCTGGATCCCAGGTTTAATTGGTGACATCAGAGGCAGGAAAGCCCCATAGCTGGCGTCCCTCTGCTGCCTGCCGTGAAATGCAAGTATGAAGTTCATAAATATCCATGACATGAAAATCTCTCACCGACTCAGTATTGACTTATAATGGCTGCTGATGAATTTTACACAAGACAGTTAAATAGGAAGCTATAACAACTGAAGTGCCTAGAACCCAATGGATGAATTTTTAAATTACTCTTCCTTATCTCAACGACTGGTCTCAGGCATTGCTGGGTAACAGAGCAGCGACAATGTAGCCACAAATTCATTCATTTCCTTAAAAACTGCTACTGAACCTCTACTTAAGGTGGGCATTGTGACCCCCAGTTGGGATGGCGAGTCCTTGCCCTAGGGGTCCACACTCTCCTAGAGAAGTAGAGTCAACCGTCAGTCAAAATGTCTCAATTGTGCACTGGCTGTGAGGGGGGCAGGCTAACCCTGGAAATCTATACAGTAAGTTACATTCGTTTGTGGGTGAAGAGGTCGAGTATGTGGCTCACGTTTCATTGGAAGTCAATGCTGGGTTTTCTGGATTCATCCCCCATGCCATAGAGATTTAATGGACAAAACCAGATCTGGTGGGAGAAATTTGCAACATTTTTGTTCTGAAGAAATATTGAATCTTAGTTAATTTGTTTTCTAGGAACTGTAATAAGCATGGAAATTTAATATTTTAAATGCCTTGAATGTATTTAAGACTGTCCAAGTGTTTAATAAAGGTCATATTGTATTTCACACAAAAAAAGGAGTCACCCGCCTTTCTTTCTAACTGCTTTCCAGATTGTTCTTTTCATTTAAACCTCACATAGAACACTGTAAGATCATCAATGAATGCTGAAGCTATAAAAAATAACTCTTAAATTTCCACAGCGAATGAATAGCAGGTGGTGGACACTCTGGAGAGAGAGGGCAAATTCTCTGCTCTCTGACTGTAGGCAAGACAGAGGAAGAGGGAGGGTGGAGGCGCAACTTAGAGACCTGGGTCTGTCTGGGTCCTGGCATCACTTTTTGATAGCTCCCATGGATCATCCTGGGGGCCTTCAAGCATAGGTAGAGACAAGGACTGGTTAAGAATTAACGACAACTTGGAACCAGCAGGAAAGTTGAGACTCTGGCCCTGACCCATTGAGGAATGGGGCTCCATTCAGGCCAAAGACTGTATCCTCCAGTAGGGTCTGGAGGGCTCTGGGCCCCACGTGTCCTTCCCCCAGCGTTGTCTCCTCCAACCAGGATGGCTTCTGTCCTTCTACTGTGTTAGTCCCACATTTGAGCCTCTCTTCATGGAATCATTGAATCAGCCTCCTCCTCTGCACATACGCCAAAGTTGTCTATTTCTGAGGCCAGCTTTAGTCCTATGGAGCCTTCTCTTCCAGGAAGCCCTTCCTATTTACTTCAGCTCCCTTCTGGAAGCTCCTGAACACAAGTAATTATTGAGTGCCTACCACATACCTGGGGTTTTATCTATAAATTAGGTTCTTTCATTCTCACCGCAACCCAGCATAGAAAGTCTCCTTCACAGATGAGAACACAGTGGGTCAAAGAAGTTCCCCATGAGCTGTGGTGCCACCCAGCTACTAAGTGGTAGGTGTGGAGTCTGACCTCATAGTGTTTTCCCTTTCTGGAGAGAAGCCACTCATTTTCTATATGGTGCTTGTTTCGGCCTTTCCTTCAGGAACAACAATACCATGTACAGAAAAAAATCTCGATTCTTTTTTAAAGCATTTTTACGGATTCATGCGTTTTCTCCTAAAACTTCCTCTCTTTAATACCTTGATAAATGGAATTACCATCTACCAAGTGTTTTGATCCAGAAATCCAGGAAGTTTCCTAGATTTTTCCCTTTCTTGTACTCCTCACACGTTACACGTAATTAATGCCTGAAATCCCACCTCCTCATTATCTCACCAATGTGCCTTTTTCTTGCCTTACAGTTTACCTGGACAATTGCCATAGCCTCCTAACTGGCTCGCCTCCAATCCAACTTCCATAAGGTGGCCAGAAAGTTCTTTCTATAAAGCTAAGCTGATCATGCTACCCTAGTGCTTAAAATCCTTTAGTGGTTAGCATTTACCTTCAAATAAACTCTAACCTCTTTAGCTTCAGCACCAAAGTCTCTCTATATGGGGCCCCGGTTTCTTCTCCCACATATCCACCCACCAGCCTCCCATGCAGAAGGCCTTGTAGGGCCCAAGGCCAGCTTTAGTCTTTTCACATGGGGTAGGTTTCTCTTTACCTCCCTCTTCATCTCTTCTCTACCTGTAACAGTCACAGTCCCAGGGGGAAAGAGGAGAGGTGGGTAAACAGACTGCTGACCAGGGTGAGGTTCAGGTGTAGAGAAACCACAGGGACTGGGGCAGGGGCCAGGGACACAGACAGCACCCCACAGGCTGGGTGGGGGTGAGGAAGCAGTCTCAGAGATTTAAAGCCAGAGGCTGTGATGACCGGGCCACCTGACAGGACATCTGGCCCTTGGTCAAGGGCACATCCGCCTGCAATGGCCAAGCAAGGAGGGTGCCAGGGCAGTGAATAACCTGGCGTCACTCTCCTTCCTTCCCCTGAGCACCTGCCTGGCCCCACTGGCTGAACCAGCTGGAAGCCAGAGGGCAGGGCACAGAGTAAGACAGGAGACGAGGGATCTGGAGGGGAAGAGGCCCCTGTACTGAGCACACTACTTATCCCTTAAACCAGGCCAGGCCACCTTGTCTGAGAGGCCCTCTTGACCACTCCATCCTCAGCCAACTCAGGTGTCCCTCCTCCATGCTCCCAGTGCTTCATGATGGGCTCAGTTTGGGGGATCAGAGAAGGCGCATTGAGAACGCACGTGAATGTATCTTTTTACAGTTCACTGGTGGCCCGTCTCCCCTCCATCAATGGGTAATGGGCTTCACCTATTTACACTTTTCTACCTCAGATAGGCTTTCTCTGATTTGTTTTGCCAAAAATAATTACCTGGAAGCGTCCAAAGCCCTCCGTGGTTTAGATTTCAGGGTCTGGAGATTGTTCGATTCTGCAGGGTTTAGATTTCACTGTGATTCCCTTCTTCACCCCAGCGATGACACATGTCAACACAGCAGCCTCTTCCTGTGCCCAGACGAGAGTAATGAGAGCGCTGAGCACCCGCTACATGCAGGCTCTGTGCTCAGAACGTACAGGCTTACCTAAGTCATCAAAAATCCTAGGAGGTAGTTACATAATTCCAGTCTGACAAATGAGGAAGTTAAGGTTCCTGACCACACATAGGGCCACACATTTACTAAGTGGTAGAACCAAGACTGGGGTAAGAACTTTAGTAGCTTCATGAATTAAAAATGCTCTGCAGGGAGACCTTCAACATGGCAGAGGAGTGAGACCTGGAGATCGCCTTCCTCTCCACAAATACATCAAAAATACATCTAGATGGGGAACAACTCCTACAGAACACCTACTGGACGCTGGCAGAAGACCTCAGACCTCCCAAAAGGCAAGAAACTCCCCACGTACCTGGGTAGGGCAAAAGAAAAAAGAATAAACAGAGACAAAAGAATAGGGATGGAACCTGCACCTCTGGGAGAGAGCCGTGAAGGAGGAAAGGTTTCCACACGCTAGGAAGCCCCTTCGCGGGCGGAAACTGTGGGTGGTGGAGGGGAGGAGCTTAGGAGCCGCGGAGGAGAGCGTAGCCACAGGGGTGCGGAGGGCAAAGCGGAGAGATTCCCGCACAGAGGATCTGTGCCGACCAGCATTCACCAGTCCGAGAGGCTTCTCTGCTCACCCGCCGGGGCGGGCGGAGCTGGGAGCTGAGGCTCGGGCTTCGGTCGGAGCGCAGGGAGAGGACTGGGGCTGGCGGCGTGAACACAGCCTGAAGGGGGCTAGTGTGCCCCAGCTAGCCAGGAGGGAGTCCGGAAAAAGTCTAGACCAGCCTAAGAGGCAAGAGACCATTGTTTCAGGATGCACAAGGAGAGGGGATTCACAGCACCACCTAAATGAGCTCCAGAGACGGGTGGGAGCTGCGGCTATCAGCGCGGACACGAGAGACGGGCATGGGACGCTAAGGCTGCTGCTGCCGTCACCAAGAAGCCTGTGTGCGAGCACAAGTCACTATCCCCACCTCCCCTCTCGGGAGCCTGTGCAATCCGCCACGGCCAGGGTCCCGTGATCCAGGGACAACTTCCCTGGGAGAACGCACGGCGCACCTCAGGCTGGTGCAACGTCACGCCGGCCTCTGTCGCCGCAGGCTCGCCCTGCCTCCGTACCCCTCCCTCCCCCCGGCCTGAGTGAGCCAGAGCCCCCGAAGCAGCTGCTCCTTTAACCCCGTCCTGTCTGAGCGAAGAACAGACACCCTCAGGCGACCTACATGCAGAGGCGGGGCCACATCCAAAGCTGAACCCCGGGAGCTGTGCGAACAAAGAAGAGAAAGGGGAATCTCTCCCAGCAGCCTCAGGAGCAGCGGATTAAATCTCCACAGTCAACTTGATGTACCCTGCATCTGTGGAATACCTGAATAGACAACAAATCATCCCAAATTGAGGAGGTGGACTTTGGGAGCAACTGCAGACTTGGGGTTTGCTTTTGGAAACTACTTTGTTTCTGGTTTTATGTTTATTGTAGTTTAGTATTTAGAGTTTATTATCATTGGTAGATTTGTTTATTGATTTGGTTTCTCTCTACCTTCTTAAAATATATATATATATATTTCCTTTTTCTCTTTTTGTGAGTGAGTAAGTGTATGCTTTTTTGTGTGATTTTGTCTGTATAGCTTTGCTTTTACCATTTGTCCAGGGTTCTGTCTGTCCGTTTTTTATTTTAAGTACAGTTTTTAGCACTTGTTATCATTGGTGGATTTGTTTTTTGGTTGGATTGCTCTCTTCCTTTATCTTCTTTTTTTTTCTTTTTTAAATACTTTTTAATTTTTAATTTTTAATAATATATTTTTTATTTTAATAACTTTATATTATTATATTATATTTTATTGTTTCTTTCTTTTTTTTCTCCCTTTTCTTCTGAGCCATGTGGCTGACAGGGTCTTGGTGCTCTGGTTGGGTGTCAGGCCTGTGCCTCTGAGGTGGGAGAGCTGAGCTCAGGACATTGGTCCACCAGAGACCTTCCGACTCCACATAATATCAAACAGCAAAAGATCTCCCAGGGATCTCCATCTCAATGCTAAGACCCAGATCCACTCAACGACCAGCAAGCTCCAGTGCTGGACCCCTATGCCCAACAACTAGCAAGACAGGAGCACAACCCCAGCCATTAGCACAAAGGCTGCCTGAAATCATACTAAGGTCACAGACACCCCAAAACTCACCACCGGATGTGGTCCTGCCCACCAGAAAAACAAGATCCAACCTCATCCATCAGAAAACAGGCAAAAGTCCCCTCCACCAGGAAGCCTACACAACCCACTGAACCAAACTTAGCCACTGGGGGCAGACACCAAAACCAGTGTGAACTATGAACCTGCAGCCGGCAAAAAGGAGACCCCCAAACACAGTAAGTTAACCAAAATGAGAAGACAGAGAAATACACAGCAGATGAAGCAGCACAGTAAAAACCCATCAGACCAAACAAATGAAGGGGAAATAGGCAGTTTACTGGAAAAAGAATTCAGAGTAATGATAGTAAAGATACCCAAAATTTTGGAAGTAGAATGGAGAAAATACAAGAAACGTTTAACAAGGACCTAGAAGAATTAAAGAGCAAAAAACAATGATGAACAACATAATAAATGAAATTAAAATTTCTCTAGAAATAATCAATACCAGAATAACAGAGGCAGAAGAATGGATAAGTGACCTGGAAGATAAAATAGATGAAATAACTACCACAGAGCAGAATAAAGGAAAAAGATTGAAAAGAATTGAGGACAGTCTCAGAGACCTCAGGGACAACATTAAACATACCAACATTTGACTTATAGAGGTCCCAGAAGACGAAGAGATAAAGAGAGGGACTGAGAAAATATTTGAAGAGATTATAGCTGAAAACTTCCCTAATATGGGAAAGGAAATAGTCAGTCAAGTCCAGGAAGTGCAGAGAGTCCCATACAGGATAAATCCAAAGAGAAACACCCAAAGACATATATTAATGAAACTATCAAAAGTAAAATACAAAGAAAAAATATTGAAAGCAGCAAGGGAAAAGCAACAAATAATACACAAGGGCATCCCCATAAGGTTAACAGCTGATCTTTCAGCAGAAATTCTGCAAGCCAGAAGGGAGTGGCAGGGCATATTTAAAGTGATGAAAGGGAAAAAAACCATAACCAAGATTACTCTACCCAGCAAGGATCTCTTTCAGATTCAACAGAGAAATTAAAACCTTTACAGACACGCAAGAGCTAAGACAATTCAGCACCACCAAACCAGCTTTTCAACAAATGCTAAAGGAAATTCTCTAGGCAGGAAACACAAGAGAAGGAAGAGACCTACGATAACAAACCAGAAAAAATAAGAAAATGGGAAAGGGAAGATATATATCGAGAAGTACCTTAAATGTAAATGGATTAAATGCTCCAACCAAAAGGTATAGACTGGCTGAATGGATACAAAAAAAGACCCATATAGATGCTATCTACAAGAGACCCACTTCAGACCTAGGGACACATACAGACTGAAAGTGAGGCGATGGAAAAAGATATTCCATGCAAGTGGAAATCAGAAGAAAGCTGGAGTAGCAATTCTCATATCAGACAAAATAGACTTTAAAACAAAGACTATTACAAAAGACAAAGAAGGACACTACATAGTGATCAAGGGGTCAATTGAATAAGAAGACATAACAACTGTAAATATGTATGCACCTGACATAGGAGCACCTCAATACGTAAGACAAATGCTAACAGCCATAAAAGGGGAAATTGACAGTAAAACAATCAAAGTAGGGGACTTTAACACCCCACTTTCACCAACGGACAGATCATCCAAAATGAAAATAAATAAGGAAACACAAGCTTTCAATGATACATTAAACAAGATGGACTTAATTAATATTTATAGGACATTCCATCCAAAAACATCAGAATACACTTTCTTCTCAAGTGCTCATGGAACATTCTCCAGGATAGATCATATCTTGAGTCACAAATCAAGCCTTGGTAAATTTAAGAAAATTGAAATCACATCGAGTACCTCTTCCAACCACAATGCTATAAGACTAGATATCAATTACAGGAAAAAATCTGTAAAGAACACAAACACATGGAGGCCAAACAATGCACTACTAAGTAACCAAGAGACCTCTGAAGAAATCAAAGAGGAAATCAAAAAATACCTAGAAACAAATGACAATGAAAACACGATGACCCAAAACCTATGGGATGCAGCAAAAGCAGTTCTAAGTGGGAAGTTTATAGCAATAAAATCCTACCTCAAGAAACAAGAAACATCTCAAAAAAAAACAACCTAAATTTACACCTAAAGCAATTAGAGAAAGAGGAACAAAAAAATGCCCAAAGGTAGCAGAAAGAAAACAATCATAAAGATCAGATCAGAAATAAATGAAAAAGAAATGAAGGAAATGATAACAAATATCAATAAAACTAAAAGCTGTTTTTTTGAGAAGATAAACAAAATTGATAAGTCATTAGACAGACTCATCAAGAAAAAAAGGGAGAAGACTCAAATCAATAGAATTAGAAATGAAAAAGGAGAACTGACACTGCAGAAATACAAAGGATCATGTGAGATTACTACAAGCAACTATATGCCAATAAAATGGACAACCTGGATGAAATAGACACATTCTTAGAAAAGCACAACCTTCCAAGACTGAACCAGGAAGAAAGAGAAAATATAAACAGACCAATCACAAGCACTGAAATTGAGACCGTGATTAAAAATTTTCCAAAAAACAAAAGCCCAGGACCAGATGGTTTCACAGGTGAATTCTATCAAAGATTTAGAGAAGCACTAACACCTATCCTTCTCAAATTATTCGAAAATATAGCAGAGGGAGGAACACCCCAAAACTCATTCTATGAAGTCACCATCACCCTGATACCAAAACCAGACAAAGATGTCACAAAAAAAGAAAACTACAGGCCAACATCACTGATGAACATAGACGCAAAAATCCTCAACAAAATCCTAGCAAACAGAAGCCAACTGCACTTTTTTTTTAAACATCTTTATTGGAGTATAATTGCTTTACAATGGTGTGTTAGGTTCTGCTTTAAAACAAAGTGAATCAGTTATACATATACATATGTTCCCATATCTCTTCTCTCTTGTGTCTCCCTCCCTCCCACCCTCCCTATCCCACCCCTCTAGGTGGTCACAAAGCACCAAGCTGATCTTCCTGTGCTATGCAGTTGCTTCCCACTAGCTATCTATTTTACGTTTGGTAGTGTATATATGTCTATGCCACTCTCTCACTTTGTCACAGCTTACCCTTCCCACTCCCCATATCCTCAAGTCCATTCTCTAGTAGCTCTGTGTCTTTATTCCCATCTTACCCATAGGTTCTTCATGATATTTTTTTCCTTAGATTCCATATATATGTGTTAGCATACGGTATTTGTCTTTCTCTTTCTGACTTACTTCACTCTGTATGACAGACTCTAGGTCCATCCACCTCACTACAAAGAACTCAATTTCATTTCTTTTTATGGCTGAGTAATATTCCATTGTATATATGTGCCACATCTTCTTTATCCATTCATCTGTTGATGGACACTTAGGTTGCTTCCATGTCCTGGCTACTGTAAATAGAGCTGCAATGAATATTTTGGTACATGACTCTTTTTGAATTATGGTTTTCTTAGGGTATATGCCCAGTAGTGGGATTGCTGGGTCATATGGTAGTTCTATTTGTAGATTTTTAAGGAACCTCCATACTGTTCTCCATAGTGGCTGTACCAATTCACATTCCCACCAACAGTGCAAGAGTGTTCCCTTTTCTCCACACCCTCTCCAGCATTTATTTTTTCTAGGTTTTTTGATGATGGCCATTCTGACCAGTGTGAGATGATATCTCATTGTCGTTTTGATTTGCATTTCTCTAATGATGGAATCTGAAAAGAAAAGAAAGTTTCTGAAGAACCTAGGGGCAGGACAGGAATAAAGATGTAGACATAGAGAACGGACTTGAGGACACGGGGAGTGTGATGGGTAAGCTGGGACAACGTCAGAGAGTGGCACTAACATATATATATTACCAAATGCAAAATAGATAGCTAGTGGAAAGCAGCCACATAGCACAGGGAGATCAGCTTGGTGCTTTGTGACCACCTAGAGGGGTGGGATAGGGAGGGTGGGAGGGAGATGCAAGAGGGAGGAGATATGGTGATACATGTATATGTATAGCTGATTCAATTTGTTATAAAGCAGAAACTAACACACCATTGCAAAGCAATTATACTGCAATAAAGATATTAAAAAATGCTCTGCAGCCACAACTTTCCCAATTCAAAATATAAATAATCAAAAATATTGACAGAAAACCAATGCAGATGATGAAGTAAAATACTTTCTAAATTTTAGAATTCTAAAGTTCTAGATGCATTTCTCTGAAGCTGGACTTCAGTCAGCTTTAATGTATCATACTGCTAATCACTATCTGAATTTATTTGGTCAGCTTTTCATTTATTTATTGTCTGTTTCTTGCTCCATGCCTCCCTCAAGCCTCCCTGCCAGAATATTAGTGCCATGAAGGTTGAGGCTGCCCTCAACTCTATCTACAGCTGCTCACCTCAAGGGGCCTGATAAATATCTGCTGATGAATGAGGGCATGAAGGAATAAAGAAAGGAAGGGTTATAGGAGGCGTAAGGCCTTGCTTTCCAGACCAGTGGTTTTCTTATCCTCTGCTCTTCCTTCCTAAATTATAAATGTATTCCCAGGAGCACAATGAGGGAAAAACTAATATATGTAGAGCTTTACTGCCCAAGAGAGGTAGTAGACATTTGCTGCACATTTGTAAGACTCCCTTGCAGTTAGGTTGGGGCCAAGTGACTAGTCCTGGCCAGTAGAATGTAACTGGAAGTGAGCATATTATGTCTTGACTGTCCTCACTCAGCAAGATAGATATTTAAAGATGAGGCTGCTGAGGGTCAGAGGTTAAGCAAGGTGACCAACCTCACCCAACTGATAAAAGGTGAAGCCAGCCTTCTTTCTAAACCTAGTTCAAAAGGTTTGTGATCCTTCTGCGTTTTCATTATTCTAGGCAACCTACATGGGAGTAATTATGTCATTAAGTTATTATAAACAATTAACACCATAAATGGTTCATTGTGAGTTAGGCAGAGAATCAAAAGTCCCATTTCGTTTTCCTTCTACTTCCTTAATATGAGTACACATAATGTTTAGCATCAGTGCGGCCCTGGCTAACTATCAAAATGGTTTTTACGTTGACTTAATTAAAATTTAGGACAGAAGAGCTAGTTGAGTGTGGAAATGGTTCATTATAAGATGTTCGAGGTTTAAATTTAAGCCTTGTGTTTGAGCACTTCAAATGCTTTTGTTCGTTCACTTAATCACTCATTCATTTACCCACCAAACATTTTTTTCTGGTTTGATTTCCTCTGACTCCCCTCTAGGGGAGGCAGCGGTGAGGTCACTCAGCCTCTGCCCTGAAGAGTCGAGTCCAGAGGGAGACAGGACAACAGGCTCCTTTACCCCACAAACACCAGCAAATAAACCACCATCTCCTGCCTCTGCACTAATTCCCAGGGCAATGTTCCTGGCAGATATTGCCGGGAGCTCACGGGGTGACTGCAGACTTGGAGATGACATCTTTGATTGACAGGATCTTTGCTCTTGGCATAGATGCCTGCATGTCATAAGGTTTGGTTGCCATCCTGCCTGGGCGGGGGGGGGCATTTGGCTGTGGCCTTTGTGCTATTTTTTTTGCCTCCTGATGACTGCCTCTGTGTGCACCTGTGCAGGGAGCCCCACCACTCCCGACCGCACTGCATCAGCACCTACAAAACCAAGGGCTGGACTAAACCAGCCTTTCCCTCCCCAGGTGCACATCATCTGTGGCATTTAAAAACCACCCATGCTGTTATCCCACCCCCAGACTAACAGGATCAAAATATGGAAGTTGGGGGATTGGAATGATGGGGTGGGAGATGGCAGTAGAGGATTGATACTTCTAAAAAAGCTCCCAGGGAACGGTCATGAGCTGCCAGGGTTGGAAACTAGAGTAATAGTAATCTAGAATAATCTCTTGGGTCCCTTCCAGCTTTGTGCAGAGGTGAGGATATGCAAGACATGATCGAAGAAAGGGTCACAGTCTCGAATCATTTCCATGGCTGAAAGGAATTCCTAATGCCTTGTTTTTCATATTGCCTTATGTTTTGCTAAGTGCTTTCATATTCATTAAGGGAATGATCTTTAAATACTAATACTACAGCAAGATAGGTTATTTTAGGCATTTTTCGGTGAAACATTTTATAGATGAAAAATCCCCCTCAAAAGGAGGTTTCCGAGTCTCTCCTAAGGTCACCAACTATTTAGCCACAAACTGGGATCAGAATCCAGCCAGGCTGTGGACCCTCAGCCCAGAGCCCCTTCCAGGAGCTCTCACTGCTCCCTAAAGCCAGGAAGGTTCTGGGAAGTTTTTCCAAGGGGTTGTGGAATGGGGTTGGCCATGTCTCCCTGACACTGCGAGAGACCGGGGAGACAGGCTTCACATAATTCCCAGCAGAGGAGACCTGTTGATGGGCCATCTCCTGACATACAGCGTGGGGAGCCCCAGCCTGCCCAGCTGGCACTCCGCCAGCCCTCGGTCTGATGGAGGATCAAAGACGTCTTAAGCCTGATGTGGATGCGGCAAAAGCAGCCTCCTCAGTGTCAGCCTGGCCAGTGCTGTATCAGGAAGAGATATTCTCTCTCGGGCACTTCATACTTAACCCCTTGCTATTGGATAATGGGCTGTCAGAATCTATAACAAAGTCTGCGTTTCTGCCATACAATCCAGAAATGCATCATACTTAACTCAGTATTAAGTCTCCGCGGCTGGTCAGCTAGGCACTGCATTAAATGGCTCAGATGGAGAAGTCTGAATCCCTGCAGCACCCTGGTGACCCTTGGCCAGGCTGGAAATGATGGCACCCAGGTTCCCCCAAACCACAGTCCTCTGTGTCCTGCGTAAAATAATCTGTGTTCCAAATATCTCCTTCCCCGAATCTCATTCTAAAGGCGTGGAGAAAGCACAGAATGAGGTGGATCCAGAGTCTCCACTGAGCTCTGACCCCTGTAAGGAGCTGCCTCTTCTCTGCCCAGGCTCTGCGTCGCTGTCTGCACTTGCCTCCCTCACATAAAGGGACCATCTTGGGTCAAGGAGGCAAGTGCCGAGTGACAACAATAATAAAAATCTCTATGCTAGAGGGGCACATATCCGAGGCACCCAGCCCAGAGTGAGACCTGGGAGGCTTCCTGGAGGAGATGTCCAAGCAGCAGGAGGAACACACGGTGCTCCGTGACCATGGGTGGGGATGGGACCATTGGCATCTGCTTGGTACCCTCCCGGCAAAGCCTCGCCCTGCTCCATGAGGTGCCCATGGACATTCCGTACGTCTTTAGGAACTGCAGACGAGCCATCTCGTATCACAGCCAGCACCTGGAGGCGGGGGCACAGGCCAGGCCCGTGTGGGACCTGTGATTCTTATACTTGAGGGAGGTAGTGTGATTTGTGCATGGGGCCTTCTGGGCCACCCTCAGGACTGGGCTTCTGGAGTCTCTGGGGCTCTGGGCTCAGACCAGATCTGCTATCTTTTAGGCTCTTCAGGGTTTTTGCTGGAATCTGCTTGAAGGCTGAGATCATCCGGCTGTGTGTGGGAGGGCTGGCAAGGAACTTTCTGGCCGCATTCATTCTTCAGCCAAGGGCTGTCCTGAATGTAAGCAGCAGGCTCCCCTGGAGGCTGCAGCCATGGTCGCTGAGACGCTGGTCCACACACTCCCAAGAGGGTTCCCTGGCTTTCCGTCTACAGCAGGACTCCTGGAAAGCTCCTCTGCTGGGGTGGGAGGAGAGGGGAGCTCTCCAGATTTCGGCAGCCTCTCCTGGCAGGCCTCTGCGGTTGTGTCCTCACATCTGTGTGTCTGGATATGAGAGTAACTGTGTCCATGGGAAAGGGTGTCTAGAGTATGTGCTCATGGAGGTGGCTCTGATGTTGCTGGTCCAGGGCAGCTTTCAGACACGTGGGGTCAGTTCATCTTTCTGGTCCCTTCTGGCTCGGCAGCATTTAACTGTCTGATGTTAATATCCCTTCGAGGGTAACCACTGTTGTCACTTTAGAAGATTCATGCAACCGAGTAAATTTAATTGGCAACATTTCAAGCAATTTAACAAAAACTAAGATCTACTAGACACCTACTATATTCCTGCCGCTCTGCTAGGAACTTTAACATAAAATATCTCGTTTCATCTCTCTTTTCCAGATTGATGTGTAGGGAGTGACTTGCCCAGGACCGCAGAGAAATGAGCTATTACGTGGTTGATCTGAGCTCCAAGCCTGGATCTGCTTTGCCTCATACTGACCATGTGTCCTGGGGTGTGTTCCTCTGTGAGCCTGTTTCCTCGTGGACGACACCCCATGTAACGTGGCTTACAGAGTAACTGGCGCTCAGTTCGTATTCATTCCCAGTTTCCTTTCTCCTTTTCATAGTGTGAAATGATAATGTAAACATTAGTGCAAAATGTTTTAAAAGTTTTCTTTTTAATGGAGGACAATTGCTTTCCTAGGTATTACTTAGCTCAGGTCCATAGGGAAAAGCCCTTGATCTGGCCTTAGCTCAGGGGGAGTTTTGTCAGTCGCAGGAGCTTTGGGTCCAGAATATCTTCAGGGACCTGCATTGTGGATCCACTCCTGAGCTGTCCATTGGGGGTGATCTCTCGCCCTGCCGACTCCCAGCTCACTTTCTGCTCTCCACTCCCTCTAACAAGGGTCTACACCCATATTTGTCTTCCCTTCAAATTCCCATGCTTACAGAGCTGTGGGTCCAAGGCTCTTTGGGCTGCAGGCCACAGTCTCTTCTCTGGAGGAGCTCACAGTCAGTGGGAGAAACAAATGATCAGAATTCAGTGTGGTAAGTGCTGGAGGACCAGGGACTGACAAGGCTGGGAGGGGCCCTACCTCAGCTTGCAGGACCCAGGAAGGCTTCTGAGAGGACATAATGACGCCTGAGCTGTGTCTTCAGTGCCATGCGTTTCATTAGATGCTCAAAAAATATTGATGGTCATCTTTTCATTCATTCTTATTCAAAGACAAAAGCTTACATTCCTTTACAATTTTAGAAGGCGACAAGCAGATGTTCACCTACCAGGAAAGAAGTGCAGCCTTGAGTGGAATAAATTTCTCCTTGTCCTGGACCTGGTCCTCCATCCCCACTCCTGGGAGTAGGAGGTGTAGTGAGTGGGAGACAGGAAGCAGGGCCACCTCAGCCTGCCTTCTGTCACTTGCGCCATGCTTGGGGCCGGCCAGGCTACCTCTCATCCCCCCAACTCACAGGGTGAAGACAGCAACTTCCTCTTCCAGGACACTTCCTGGGCTGCACCAACCCACACTGACCCTTCATCCCTGAAACTTGGAGGCACGTCATGGCCACCCCAGGGTTGTGTCTGATAAGCCCATATTGTTGACAGTTCTCTACCTACAGACATATTCACTCAGCACCCTCTTTATGTCATTCAATGCTAAGGGCATTTTCTCGGTTTAGCCTCACAACGATCCTCTGTGATTGATATTAATAATCCCATTTTACAGACCAAGAAAGAGAGGTTCAAAGAATCAAAACAAGCATGTGAAGTAGCAGACAAATTCCCTGAGTCAAACTATTTATTCAGGAGAGTGAAGGTTCATATTTAAGTTTAAAGAAAAAAATGAGGTGCCACGCCACTTTAAAATAAAAAATGTCATTCTAAGAAAGTAATTCTTATATCCACGCACAATTTAGTAGCAAAGCCCCTTCTTTCTGTAAAACACCTCAGACTTACACATTAGCTTATCTGCTCTTCTGGTAACATAATGGAGTCAGGGGTGTGGCCTCTCCTTACTAGTTAACTCTGAATCTTGCAAGGATGGGCTGGGACCAGTCCTGTGCATCTTCAGACACTTTGTAGAGGCGGGGCATAGGCTGGAGCACGTGATGGGGTCTGAAGAGACGCCCACCCTGAAGAGCATCTGCCAGTGAGCAGTACACCTGTGCAGTGGGCAGGGTCCCCCCTCCAGAAGTGCAGCCTAGCAAAGGTAAGTGTGAAGATGGTGAGGAAGATGTGCCAGGGGAAGCAGCGAGAAAGCAGTCTCTCTTCGAGTCTGTCTCACAGAAGAAAGTTAAAAAGGGTGACTTTCTGTACTCGATCCCCAACAACCACAGGCCACTCCAGATTCACCCCTTCTGTGTTAAAACACGACACGCCTGTAGTCACAACGCAGGCTGGGGCTGCATGGTTTGGAAGTGGACCTTCATGGTGTCTCCGGAGATGCCTGAGGGGCTGGGGTGGGGTGCGGGAGCTAGGGAGGATGTGGAACAGGCAGAAATCCTCTTTCTCTGACAGTGCCACCCACAACGCTAGGACATTGGCCAGTGTGGGCTGATTTGGGGGCAACCACACATGGAGTAACACAGAAGTGAAGTTTACATTTCACAAGGGTGGCAATGTGGTGGGTACCATTGACCGACAAAGGCTGTAAAGTTTCTTGACAATTAAAGTGAACATTTGACCACACGAAGTATGCAGTTTAGGGCTTCCCTGGTGGCGCAGTGGTTGAGAATCTACCTGCTAATGCAGGGGACATGGGTTCGAGCCCTGGTCCGGGAGGATCCCACATGCCGCGGAGCACCTGGGCGCGTGAGCCACAGCTGCTGAGCCTGCACGTCCGGAGCCTGTTGCTCCGCAACGGGAGAGGCCACAACAGTGAGGGGCCCGCGCACCGCGATGAAGAGTGGCCTCCGCTTGCCACAACTAGAGAAAGCCCTCACACAGAAACGAAGACCCAACACAGCAAAAATAAATAAATTAATTAATAAACTCCTACACCCAACATCTTCTTAAAAAAAAAAAAGGATGCAAGTTAACCACACAAGGTACGTAATCTCACAAAGCTAGGTACACGAACACCCCCAGGTGGGAGTCCAGAGTCCTCCTGTGGACTAAACTTCTGCCCTGATCTGTGCCACAAGGGTGGCGCCATCTTGCGGAGGCTGGATGCTGTCGGGTGTGAGATGCTGCGTTGCCATTTTCAGGAGGGCCTTTCCTAACTGTTTCCAGCCTCACTTCCTCCACCTCTCCTCTCTTCTAGATACCAAGGCTATGTGCCCAGCTCCTCTGCAAATACAAGGAGCCACTGTAAAACAAGCCAGCTCACTCCTGAGTGTTAGTGTGGGATGGATGACTTGTTGCCCAGGCTGACCATTTTCCAGTGGGCTCAGCCTTCAGACCTGCCTTAGGTCCACCCTTGTAGTTCAGAGTCTGTAGTCTGATGCAGACTCGGCACTTGGGGCTGTTCCTCTGCCTTGGATCACCAGACAGCCTGTTAGTTTGAACCCAGGCAAAGATGGATAGCACCGCATGGCATTTGTATAATGACTCCGACGGTAATACTCTTTAGAAGTGAAAAAAACCATAAATGGCCCAGAGTAAGTACTTTTTCATTATCATTTATTATTATTTCATTGTGGCCATCTGAGTAAGCTTTAGAGCTGCGAACAGAGAGTTGATGTTACTAGCAATCTGAGACAGAGGAAGCTCTCTGAAAAGATGGGGCATGGCTGAGGATGCCAGGAGGTTGGGTGGGGAGCCATGAATTCCTCTCCTATGAAGGAGATAACTGGGCCCAGTTAGGAAAAAAAAAATCTAACAATAGGTACAATTTTAAAAAGTGGCTTTGAGTAAGTGTGGGACACTGCTGACAGGGCCATAAGTGAAAGGGGCTGCTATATTTCTTAGAGAATCTCTTCGGGGTTTAACGAATGGGTAGGAATCATTCTTTTTTTTTTTTTTCTTTTAACATCTTTATTGGAGTATAATTGCTTTACAATGGTGCGTTAGTTTCTGCTTTATAACAAACTGAATCAGTTATACATATACATCTGTTCCCATATCACTTCCCTCTTGCGTCTCCCTCCCTCCCACCCTTAATTAGCACATCCATTGTCAGAATGCAAATGCAGCTGCTAACCCAGCAGCTCTGCTCAAAGTACTCTAACTGTGTCCTTATTTACAAGGTAATTGCCCCCAGAGCCTTGTTGTCTATCACAAGGGGTGGGGGGCACGGGGATTCTTAATAGGAATTCCAGGAAAGCCTGAGTTTCTAAGCCCAGCTGGGTATTGAAGGGAGAGATTGAGTTGGTCTTAGGACAAAGCCTCACACACCAAAGAGCAATAGGATTTTCCATTATGCCTTCATGAACCCAGCACCTACCCTTTCCAACAAACAACTGTGGATTCAACTGTAGCCCTAGGACCTCCCTTTGGCTTTGATTAATAAAAAATATTATAGATCGTTTTATAATTAAAGGCTATCATTTGTTGAGTCCCGGGACATGCATCACCTCTCTTAACTGTCACAGTAACCCTCTGGTGGGTCCAATATTATCCTTATTTTTGAAGCAGGAAAACTGAGGTTTAGTAAGATTCACTCAACCCTCACAGGTCACTCATTGGGATTAGACCAGGTCTGGTTCACTTTCTTGCCCAGGTGTGTTACTCTGTGGAGTAACCGATATAGGTGTATCAGCTACGTGAAGAGGAATAAAGCTGGATTAATTTAGGGAGAAAATCAGCCATGGTTTAACCTGTAGCAAAAAGCTCGCGGGCTCTAGAGCACAGGCTCAGTAGTTGTGGCGCACGGGCTTAGTTGCTCCGCGGCATGTGGGATCTTCCCGGACCAGGGCTCGAACCCGTGTCCCCTGCATTGGCAGGCGGATTCTCAACCACTGCGCCACCAGGGAAGCGCGACACAGTCGAATCTTTAGAGAAGGAGTTCCCTCTAGTACAGGTCAAACGGCAGCAGGGCTGGCCTCCTGTATTAGGCAGATTAGGCCATTCTATATGTGGTGTGACTCAGAGCATAATATAAAGGCCTTCCTGTATGAAATTATGCCCCTATCTGTTACTGTGGCTTACCTTCCTGTAGCAGGGGTCTTTCATTCCTCAGAGAAATTTCAAACTCGAATTCTCTGAGAGAAAGAAAAAGAGTGAGATTCATGCTGAGATGGAAATGACTAATAGCACATCCTTTCTTGAGAGCAGACTGGTGCTGATGCCTGGTTGGCAGGAAAAGTGCCCTGGCTGATAGGGACACAGGGACAGAGGAGGGAGAATGCAAGGCAATTGTAGACGGACTTTGCTGATTGACCCTCAGTGGGGGAATGAATACAACGGTGATCATAGAAAGAAAAAGCCCTTCTAACTTGAAAGAGATGTTTTAAAAGTTTAAAAACTTGGTTTTAGGCACCAGTGCTCCAGAAATGAAACCACAGATTTCAGTTCAGCCTATGCAAGCCTGTGAGATTAGACTGAATGATTTAGTTTCTATCTGAGAGTTTGAAGCCAAAGAACTATAGCTACATCCCCTTTTGGTAACTCTACCATTTCAAGAGGAACTTTTCCAAGGGCCAAAGCTTGACTGGTTAACTTTGCAAGTCTAGGAGACAGACCCAATACCCAACAGCTGTACCATGGCTCTCCCTTTCTACCCAAGTGACAGTCAATGCGAATTCATCGCAGCATCCTCTGTACTGAGTCACTATTAAGCATCAGATCCTTCTCAACTCAGCTCTCCAAGCTGCCAGAATTAGTTGATTGGACTTGGCTCTTGGGTCAAAATCTAATTTTTTTTTTCTCGGCCAAAAGTAATGAAGAGGTTACACATATAAATTCGTCAAAGGTTCCATCTCTATGCTTTTTTCCCTGAAAAAGCAATTCAGGGTAGATCATCCTAGTAGGTATGTAGTAGGTCTATGAGCATTTGATGAAAACTCATGTGAAAACAAGCACACACAATTGACTCCTTTAATAATAATTCCTGAGAGGCAGGCTGAAGGAAGCATTACCTGGAGATCATAAAAGTATATTTGCTATGACTGCTAACTCTCTGTTGCTTTGAGAGGAGAAATGGTTCATGGAGTTCTTATCTACACAGAGCTCCAGCCATGCCCAGCAAGAATGAAGGGTTGTAGTCTGTGTTTTAGTGATTAATCAGATGTTTGCTTCACCAAAAAACAGAGGAACCACGATGAGATAATAAGTCCATTCCAGGTCCATTCCACCTTTGTTCACTCTCTGGTTTAGTACTCCAGGAAAATGACTGGAGCTCACCAGTATGGTGGACTCTGCAGTACTATCTTATAAATATCCATTGAAGAAAACCACAGCAGACTCAAGATTAAGCAAAACTTCCTTGGGATCTCCAACTCCCTCAGATTGCACGTCATTGGAACGATTTAATCTCTCCTGGTCAACAAGGAAAAGTTCAATAGAAAAATATTTTTGTGTTCATTTTGGTTTTTGATCTATTAGGAGACTCCAAATAACACATTTTACTCGGTGGTGTTTTGTGAGAAAAGCATCAAGAAAATGACTCTGTTCAAAATGTGTGAACAGAGTTTTTTCAGGAGAAGACAGAATCTGGGCCCCTTGAAAGAAAATAAAACAAAACTTTAGTAGAGCTGTGAAATCTCTCTCAGGAGAGAACAGTTGTAAAAAAGTAAGATTAGATAAGATATTCTTTCAGTGTTTACTATCTATGTATTAGAAGAAAATAAAAATATGGTGACCTAGGGACTAGTACAGGGAAGTCTATGATACTAGCTTAAGCAGGTTAAGTGGATTGGTAGATGGAGGGTCCCAATTTTAACCATTATTTCAGATTCTGGATCATCTAGTGAGGGCCACATGCATTTCACTCTCTACCCATTACCCATAATGCTCACAGCCGCATTCAAGGTTGTCATTATCTCATTTTTACAGGTGAGCACCATAAGATGCTGAAGGATAAAGTCATTGACTAGGAGTTATTAGGGAAAGTGAGAGGCTGACTGTACAGAGAGACTCAAAGAAAGTTTTCAGCCCCAATTTCAGATAAGTAGGGATTGAAAATGGCTCACTTCAGGGTTTCTGCATATTTGACTCTTGCTACTAAACGTACTTAATTCTCATAATTCAATCCTACAAGCTTATCGAATAACTCCTACACTGTGCAATGCCCTTGTGCTGGCAGGGGATGCTGCCCAGAAGATCTGAATGGGCAGAACTGGGAAGGTGGGCAGGCAAAGCACAGCCCAGGGCTGTGGATACATCGATTGGTCAAATGAGAGCAACAAGCAGAGTGGGTCACTGAAGACAAGACAGAGGTGCCAGGCACACCCTGTACCTGTCCCATAAGTTCTTATAATAGCTCCCTGTAGCCCGTCTCTCAATGAGGATACCCAAAAGAACTTGTTTGGGCTATTATATGCAGGCTGCATGGACTTGGCTCCCATGAAATTCTAAATTTGCATAAACAATGTGGTATCTTGCCTGATGAATTTTAAGGCCAGTTCAGCTGGCATGGAGAAAACACCACTGAGTTGGTGAGACTCATCTGAATGCTTGCATGCTTAGGGGGATTAGAAATGACACAAGAAGGGGTAAAGGGTTTGGGGCTCTGCCATTCCCTGTCATCTCTCATATTCTGTGTATTGATTTGGAAGAGCCTTTTGAATGTCCCCACTCACTTCTCTGGATGAAGACCCAGCCTGAGAAGATATGCGTGGTTTCAGAAAGCCTAGATGATGGGTTATTATATCTAACAGCACCACACTGAACAGGCAAACACAGATAATTGAGTTACCTTCCAACTGGTCATTCACCGTGAAAGGCTTTGGAAGAAGCTGAAGTGGGTTGAAAGCAGCCTTAAGTCTGTCCCGTCCACCCTCCTTATCGCTTCTAGAATTTTCCAGAGATGAGTGGCAGCCACACATGTTACTGCCTTTAGCCACATGCACGGCCTTCTGCTCCACATTCCCAGCCCCACCCCCTTTACCAAAAAAATCAACACAGGAACACCAATGACGAACTGATGACAGATCCCGCATAAAACAGCCCATATCTACCCAATGCCTCCTGGCCTCGAATCCTCCAAGCCTACTCCTTGGGGAACAAACTGGCAGCTGATCAGACCTACTGCCTATCTAAATCAGGATAGGAGGAACAAAATTCAAAATGGGCAAGTGAGGATCTGATGGCCTCCAGTACAGAACCTAAGCCACACGATCTACACTGATTTCCCAGTCTCCACATGCCTCCAAAGCAGATGGCATTTGTTGGACGCAGTCAGATGTGCCCAGACAGCTCGGATGGTTCATTCCAAATGGTCCTGACACTTGGAAATGTTGACATCCCAGTTCTATCTGTGCTTCCTCAGAGCTGTCAGTGTGGAGAGGTCTCAACCCCCTCACCCAATGCCACAAACACAGCATGCATTTGCTTTTCAAAACCTTTGAGCTTGTGCTGTATGCCGGGAAAAGAATGGTGACTCAGATGTGGTTCAACACTCATGGATGGAATGGTGGGGGTGATAGAGACCAACAGATACATCCACTTGGTGCAGGATATGCAGAATGTTATATGGTCCAGGAACCTAAGTGTGTTATCAGGAAAGGTGTCCCAGAGGAAGAAGCGCCTGCCTGGACTCTTAAAAGATGAGTCAGGGAGTGGGATATTTTGACCTCCAAAGGAAGAGAATTTCAGGTCCAGGGGATGGCATATGAAGGTCCAGAGGCCAGAAAGAGTATGACACTTGTAGAAGAAGTACTGGGCGTGATAGATTAGATCACCACTCAGTAAATATTCAAGCACTGTCCCCTGCCTCCTAGGAGGAGTCTATTGGCATGCAACTTGACTTTGGGCTGAGAACATGACTCATTTTGGCCATTGGTATATTAGTAGACACAATGTGAGCAGAGGCTTAAAATATGCTTGCGCAATCAGATTTGCTCTCTGTGTCCTTGCCTTTTGCCATGAGAACATGTCTCAGAACACTTCAGGCCCAGCCATGAGATATGTGTAGAGCAAACTTAAACCCTATCTTAACTGAACTCAGCTTAAATCAGCCAGACTCCAGATGATGACAGACAAGTAGGTAGTAAATAAATGCTTATTTTTGTATACCAACAAAAAGTGGGGTGGCTTGTTATGCAGCATTACCAAAAATATAGTGGACTGATACACCAGGCAAGGCAAAGAATGGGAAGAGAGAAGGCTGGAGAAGGAAGAATATCTAATCATAACCAACTGGAAATAAACACAGCAGACAAACAAAGGAAGCAAGAAGCAGCCCTGAGACTTGAGGGCAGGGTCTGCCTTCTTTTGGATGGTCACCCATGCCTGACACTTAGCGTAAGCCTGAGCACACAGCAATTAGTAAAGACAGTTGAATGATCAAACCAGTGAGTCCTCAGCCAGGAACAAACAACAGCCTATACATACATCAGCAATACCAGACTACTTGCAGCACTGGCTCAAAACTATCCCAGGCAAAAATTTAGCTATGGCCACAGCCTAGAAACTCAAGTTAACAGAAGAATCATACGAACTTACTCAATGTAACCAGGATTTACATGAGGATTAAAGAGGAGTAAAACTTCATATTCTATTTCTATTTTGTCTAGATCTTCCAGGTTTAAGGAAAATCTCACAAGCTTCTAGTATAGACAATACTGAGTATAATAAAATGCTTGGTGACTGAGGTCAGAAACACTTATTCAGTAAACACTTGTTAAGAACCTAATGTGTGCACTGCACATTGGTAGACTCTGGAAGACACAAGTTTACTCTTTAAGACAGTCTCTTAAATGCAAAGACTTGTGTGAAATCTTATTTCAAGTACATCAGTCCCAAAATTCTTTCTTGGGCTAACCTCACAGTAACCAATGCTGTGGTTTTGCCTTAAAATTAGCTTTTTCAAGGTGAAATGGAGTTAGCTACTCTTAGGACCTCTAGAATTGAGAATCAAAAGGTTCTCAGAGCCACTGGAGATACTGAGAGGGAACAAACCAAACAAAACACGAGTATCATCCTTTCTAGCCGACCTAGAGGGTAATTTCAACTCAACCTCTGTGATTATGGGGGAGCCTCTGTGGTGAAATAAAGGAGAGCAGAGAGCCTGAGAGAAGAGAGTCAGGCATCAGGGTCCAGGGATGGGGTGAGGGAGACACTATTACAGAAAGATAAAGTCAGGGAGGGAACTGAGACAGAGGCTACAATGATATACCCCACCCATGTGTTCTTCATACAGTGTGACTGACACTCCTCCCATCTGGGAGTGGTTCTGACCACCGTGGAAGCTATGCCATGTGAGTTCCAAAGCCTGGTCATAAAAGGCAAGATAGTTTCCACCTGGTTGTCTTTTGACAGTCACCTTTGGAACCCCAAGACATCATGTAAGCATCTGAGTGCCCTGAGGCCACCATGTTGCGAGGAAGCCCAGACCACATTGAGAGGCCACAAGTAGATGATCTGTCCACAGTCCCAGCTTAGTTCCAGATGACAGCCAGCATCAACTGCCAGGCATATGAGTGAAGACAGCTTTGGATGATTCTAGGTCCCAGGTGTCAAGTCCCTCCCAGCCTTCAAATCTTCCTACTGAGGCAGGGACATTGAGAACAGGGACAAAAAGTTCCCCCCTAAAGTCCACAGCAACCAGAAATGGTTGCTGCTTTATTGCACTAAGTTTGGGGTGCTTTGTTACGCAGCAATAGATAACTAGAACAAGAATCTTGATGGGGACTGCCTCCCTGGTTTTAAACCTCTGCCGTTAACGGTTAGCAAGTCATGTGCCCTACACAGGCAGGAACTGCCTGTATCTCCCAGCCCTAAAGCAGAAACACAAGCATACCTAAGGGTTGTAAATGTATTCCTCTGTACGGGGCCTAGGCAGATACCTATCCCTTTACAACAGTGGTTCTCAACGGAGGGTGATTTCCCTTCAGGGGACATTTGGCAATGTCTGAAGACATTTTTTTTTTTTTGCGGTACACGGGCCTCTCACTGTTGTGGCCTCTCCCGTTGTGGAGCACAGGCTCCGGACGCGCAGGCTCAGCGGCCATGGCTCACGGGCCCAGCCGCTCCGCGGCATGTGGGATCCTCCCGGACCGGGGCACGAACCCGCGTCCCCTGCATCGGCAGGCGGACTCTCAACCACTGCGCCACCAGGGAAGCCCTCTGAAGACACTTTTGATTGTCACAACTTGGGGGGAGTGGTGCTACTGTCCTCTTGCAGGTAGGAACCAGGAATACTGCTACATCCTAAATGCACAAGACAGTCCTCCACAGCAAAGAATTATTCTGTCCACAATGTCAGTACTGTCAAGGCTGAGAACCTCTGCATGAGAAGACAGCAAGCACCCAGACCTGAGAAATTTGCTGAGAATGTTCCATATTCACAGGGGAATGCTACCTGGGCCAGGAAGACAGGCCACAACAAGGTATGACTGAAGGCTCTTTTCTCCTCTTCTAGGTGTTAAATAAACCAAGTGCAGTCCACAGGCCATCCATCCGGTGCACCCAGACCCCACAATGTCCTTTCTGAATCTCGCCTTCTGCACCAGGCTCCCTTTAAAGCAGAGCAATTAGACACCTGCTCTCAGACTCACTCTGGAAAACTGTTTCTTTGGCCAAACAAACAAACAAACAAAAAAAAGAAGGATAGTGAATTTTAGGACAGTGTGGCTGCTACAGGTGACCAGGAAAGTGGTACCCTATGAAAAGCTGTCCATTTTCAATGCGTCACTCTCACTTGCTTCTTTGACAAAAAGCCAGGGATGAGAGAAGGGAGGAAACCGCTATAATTCACTCATTCATCCCACTGAGAATTGGACACAATGTGCCCGGCCTGGGGCGGGGGGGCTGGGTGTTTTGAGTGCACGGAGGTGTGGAGAGCAGATTGTCTTCCAAGCTGCTGGGGTGTTTTCAGGTGGCTGGATATGAACTTCTCCTTCAGCAAGATTTACACCCTGTTTACCTTGGGCAGCAAGAAGAAAGTGCAGCTGAAAATCCCTTTCACTTTTACAGTGAGGGCAAGGCTCCTGGCTGATTTATGGAGCCGCTCAGGCGGCTCCATCGGAAGTTACGCTGCAAGATGCACGCTCCACGAGGCCAGCAGCAGGGGCCAAGGTCAGGGTCACACTCAGCAGGAACTGAGGCTGTAGCCAGACCACTCCCTGCAGGGACTTCTGGAGGAGCCGTGTGCAACAGTGTGAAAATCAAGCCACAACAACACAGAAAGAAAGGATGAAGGTCTGATGAGGCTCTGTCATTTCTTTTTTCCAAAATGAAACTACCTCTATTCTCCCTGATTATCAAAGTAATTATGTTCATTGAAAAAAAAAACTTCAGAGAATATGGAACAATAAACAAAAGAGTATAGTATGGAAAAGGGGGGTGGGATACAACTACATTTACGGTGGAGACACCTGATAAACATGACCTCAGCCAGGTGACTAAGGTCAAATTTAACAGTGGCAAATCAGGTTGACAGTATGTATCTTTGATATGATGTGATGAAAATGGCCCTGGACGTCTGTGATCTTCCTCTCCAAAACTTAGAGCCCCAGTCTAATCACGAGAAAAACATGATACAAATCCCAATCAAGGGGCATTCTTTGAGATATCTGATCAGTCTACCTCAAAACTGTCAAGGTCATCAAAACCAAGGACAGTCTGAGAAACCGTTTCAGCCAAGAGTAGCCTGAGGAGACAGGATGACTGAATGTAATGTGGCGTGCTGGATGGGATCCTAGAACAAAACAAGGACATTAGGTAAAAAGTAAGAAAATCTGAATAAGTGTGGACTTTAGTTAATAAGAATCTATCAATACCAGTTCATTAATTGTAACAAATGTACCATAGTAATATGCAATGTTAATAATAAGGCAAACTGAGAGTGGGGTTTATGGGAATTCTCTGTACTATCATTTGAAAATTTTCTGTAAATCTAAAGCTACTCTAGAAAATTAAGTTTATGAAAAAACAAAAAGGAAATGAGAATGCTCTATAATTCCACCCTCCAGGCAAAATACTGTTAACACTATGCTTTAAAGCCTTCTCTTTGCATATACAATCATTCTGTATGTATACATATTTTTTTATTTTCATTTAATTTTTTTTTTACAAAAAATAAGACTATTCTATAAATTTTTAACACTTTTTATTCATTCTCTGGCAATCATTTGCAAATCTAGTCAGCGTAGATTATTACAATGTTCCACATGCAGGGGAAGGTGAAATTCGCGTAAGAAGTACATCAGAACGCCTGAAAGTCAGGTCTACTTTACAAGGTAGCCTGGACCAATATGCAATGCATGCTTTAGGAAGCCATCTGCTAGGCAAGTACTGGTTTCAACAAGATCATAAAGGGACACATCTGAGCTATAGCCAGGGGAGTGTGGGAAGAACCCTGATGTTTCAAACAGCACTCACTTCACAACCACCATCTCTTTGAAGTCTCACAGAAATCCTGCAAGGTCAACCTGTTTGTACTCATTTTCAGGAAAGAAAACCGGGGGACACTTGTACCTTGCTCAAGGCCAGACAATTAGTCAGTCGTGGAGCCAGTGTCTGAACCAAGTCCAACCCCAAAACTTGGGCTCTTTCTCCCGCATAAGGCAGTGCTGTTGCTTGGACCAGGTCTGACTTTCAGAGACGAGGAAACCATGGCCAGATGGGTATAGATCAACTGCAGTGCAGCTGCTGGGATAACGACCATTCAGTAACATAGGCCCCAAGCACTTGTCTTGCATAGTTTGAATACCTGAGTGGTCTAGGGGTTCTATTCTACGTGTGGGAACCACAGAGCACGTGCAGTTCAGCTAAGGATGAAAACTTCCAAACTCCATTTCAAGGCCCCCATGGCTCTGAGGAAGCACAATGCCAAGCTGAATGCAAAGATTTGTGGGCCCTGGTCCCAGAGATGTCATTTAGTAGGTCTAGTTTGTGACCTCGGAGCTGGCATCTTTTTCAAGTTCCCCAGGTGATGCTCATGCACAGCCGGATTTGGAAACCACTGAGCTGGATGGTCTCTTCTAGCTTTAAGATTCTAAGAGCAATTGATTAGCAAACTAAATGCCTGTAATGACTCTTCTCAAATCTCACTGTAATTCCAAAGGGTCTCTTCTGGTCTTCTTAGTACATTTTCCTCGGACATTGGGGTGGTGGTGGGGGAGAGAGAGAGAGAAGGAAGCAGAGAGAGAAGCATAGCAGGTCAGCACAGAACACTGGTCATGGGGCCAGGCCTCTTCTTGGGATTTTAAAAAAGCATAAATAATCCAAACGGAAAAAAACACTCTTGAAATGCTTCAGTCCAGCCCTAATTATGGTTCAGGTAAGGTATCAACGTTCCGAGGGCCACATTCAAACCTCGACTGCCCTCCTCAAACCAACAAACCGCTGTCCGAGAAGCAGATGGTATGGTACTGCTGGTCATGGCCGCTGACACAGGGCAGCTTTGCCGAGAGGAAACACCGCATAGCAGGACACACATCCCCATTCCCTCCTAATGGAGCAGCATATGCGGGTCTGTGTCAGGCGGCCAGAACCCTCATCTCTGCTCCGACCTCATTAGTTAAGCCCACAGCTCCCCACTGTCTGCTCGGAAACAGCAGACAAGACAAGCGCTGCGCCCGGCAGATTAAGAGAGCAGCTGGCCAGGCTGGGGAAGGGGAGGGCCTGGCATCTGTACACTGAGAAACTTCAGGCCTGGAGGAAGGATGGTCTACACTTCCCCCGTCTTTTCTACAAGGCGCACGCTCTCCTGGGTCTCGGGCTGGAAAAGCCCCCGAAGAACTAGTGCCAGACCTGTGCAGTAAAGGGCCCTAGCCTTTGCACAATCATTACACATCTTTCTAGGGCCCAGCAAATAAGAGCTCTCCGATGAGGTCAGGGTCACACAGTGCTGGAAATTCCGAGGGTGCGCTTACCATGAAAGCCGCCTCTGACTGCGCGCCCCCTAGAGGCCACGAGTGGAACTGGACACGTTCTGTGCATTGCCACGTTCCATCTTGGCTGCCACCCTTGTGGAAGTGATGTTACTATTTCTGCTTTATAGACGAGGCTCAGGGGGCTTAAAATATTTGCTCCATTGGCACAGCTGGGACTTAAACCCAGGCATGAGCACGAATGGCTCCCGGAAGGCCTGTGGCAGTGTTATGGACGCAGGTTTTATTCTAGGAGCTACGGGGTGACAGACAGATATGTGGCCTCAGGTTTGTATTGCAAATAGATTCCTTTGGCTAATGTGTGGAGAAGAGAGTGGAGTGGGTGTGTATGGAGACCCATCACTACGTGCCTGAGAGGAGAGAGACCGCAGTCAGAGAAGTGGGAGGAAAACCGAGGGGGTTGCTCTGGCTACCCGGAGGCCTGCATCTTATCTGACAAAGTCATTTCCATGGAAACAGAAGGACACTGTGTATCCACGTGTGGACCATGGACTCTGCATCAGAATCTCTACAGGTGCTCTTAGAATTCAGATTCCTGGGCTCTATCTCAGATTTTCTAAATCAGAAGCTCTGGGTGGGTTTGGGGGGCGGGGGGTTAAAATCTGCATTATCAAGAATTTAGAATTAAGGGCTTGGGCCCTGGAGTCAGAGTGCCTGAGTTTTCATCCCAATCCTGTCACTTCAGTGAGCCCAGGAAAGTTATTTGCTGTCTGTAGAACAGGTCTCATGCTAGTATCCACCCACTATGGACATTATGAGGGTTCAATCAGCTAATATTATAAAGCCCTTAAACCAGTTCTAGGCCAAGAGTAAGAGCTCAATTAGTGTTCAGCTACCTCTGAAAAGGATAGTGCAAATGGAATGAAAGCTGGTAGAGGCTCAGGCACTGTTCCTCCCTCCCCCCGCAAACAGAGACGCTTCCTTTGTGGGCCGGTCCAGAGCTCAAGATCTCAGAGTGAGGAAGATTGTATTCTCCATCTGAAATGAAGCTGTCTCACACCCTGAGTGTATCTCCATCAGCTGTGGCAGCCAACGTATCCATAGCTCCAGCGCAGATTCAGACGCAAAGACAGCATCTTGGCTGTTACGGATTGATTGTGTCCCCTACTTCCACCAAGATGTTAAAGTCCTAACCCCCGGTACCTGTGAATGTGACCTGATTTGGAAAGAGAGTCTTTGCCCATGATCAAGTTAAAATGAGGTCATTAGGGTGGTCCCCAATCCAACATGACCGTGTCCTTAATAAAAGGGGAAATTTGGACACAGAGTGAGACACATACAGAGGGAAGGTGATGTGAAGATACAAGGAGAATGCCATCTATAAACCAAGGAACGCCTGAGGCCACCAGAAACCGGGAGAAAGACAGATTCTCCCACACAGCCCTCAGGAGGAACCAACATGTCATTCCCCTCGATTTCAGGCTTCCAGCCTCCAGATCTGTGAGACAATACATTTCTGTTGTTTATGCCATTTGCTTTGTGTTTGTTACAGCAGCCCTTGGACATTGATACATCTGCCAACGCAGAATGGGCAGTAACTGAGCCCTAGACTAGAGAGAGAGAGAAATGTCGGCTCCCAGGAAGGAAGCCCTACATCCCTGAATTTGGAGCCTGGATCTGGCCAGCTGAGCCCCAGTGGGCAACGGCCCTTTTGGAGACAGTCACATTGCTGCTGATTGGGAAGAGGTAGGTGCTGCATGCTTCCCTCAACTGTTCATCTCCAGGGAGCTGGTGGAGGGTGAGTATTGCAAGGACCACTAGCCCCTTCCTCGCTTGTGAAGCTGTGTGATTTGGTTCACGACGATGGGGTGTACTCAGCAGACGCATCAGCCCATTGTCCAGTGAAAGCTGCCAGTTGAAGTCTCTGGTGGCTGATTTTCTGTGGCACAGTTCACACAGTGGCAAACGGCTCCATAAAGAAAACACAGAAGACCTCCTTCTCTTCCACCCGCTCACCTCCCGCCCCCAGGACTTCAGCTTTTAATACACTGAGAGCAGCTGGCTTTCAGCGAAATCTTGGCATGCCTACACTGGCTCTGACAGGCTGACGAAAGCTGGGGGCTGTGTACTTGGCAGAGGGTCAGTTCCCAGCCCCGCCTTGTTACGTGGGGCCTTGGTCGGGGACCTCTGTGCCCCAAATCCGAGTCCTGAGCAGTAGGAGAGCTCTGCCATTCCACGGGTTTGTTCATACTTCAGGGGATGCCCGGTGGAGGCCAGTCCACAGGCAGAGCCCGGAAACTAGAAAGAAGGAAGGTCGAGCCCCCTAGAATGACACTCAAGACCCTTCATACTCGTCTCCAATGGCAGGCCCGCCTCGTCTTCTTCCTCCCCTCCCCACCAGGCTCCAGAAAGGCTGAACAAGGGATCGTTCCTGAATTCAAATACGGTCTCCATTGCGTACCTGCTTTGCGAGCTTGAATATGGTCCCGAGCCTCTGTTTCTACCTCTGTAAAAGGGGGAGACAAATATCTATTCTTTCTGGTTATTATAAGGATTATATGAAGTAAAATGTTCAAAGGGCCTGCACGGTGTCCAACGCACAGTCAGCACACGGGAGAAGCTATTATTGACCGTCAGTAACTCATGCATCGGTAACCTAATTGGACAGTATTCAACCTACAGCTAACTCTGCTGATTGACAACAGAATCACCAGAATCAAAAAAAGCAGTGATTGACGCATTGAACCTCACTCCCCTGCTGCTTCCAAAGGCCCAACCGTGACACTGGAAAGGACAAAAGAGCACTTTTCTGGTTTAACTAATTTAACTAGTTTAATCTAGTTTAATTTAGATTCTGGTGTGGTGTGGAGCCTCAGTTCTCAGGGAGGGGGAGGGGTTCTGAGAGCCGTAAAGGTCAGAGAAGAGAAAGCCACTGTGGGCCTCGTGCCTCTCACTTACCCATGCACACACACACACACAGAGACACAGAGACACACACACACACAGAGACACACACACTGACATACATACACAGACACACAAGACACACCCAGACACACACACAGAAACATACACAGACACACAGACACACACTGACATACATACACAGACACACACAGACACACACACACAGACACATACACACAGACACACACTGACATACATAGACACACACTGACATACACACACAGACACACAGACACACACAGACACACACAGACACACACTGACATACAAAGCAGACACACAGACACACACACAGACACACACTGACATACATACACAGACACACACAGACAATAGACGCACACACACACTGACATACATACACAGACACACAGAGATACACAGATACACACACAGAGACACACACAGAGACACACACAGACACAGACACACACACAGAGGCACACACAGACACACACACATAGACACCCACACGGACACTCACACACAGACACACACACACATACACACACAGATACATCACACACAGAGCACAAAGACACACACACAGACACACACACAGACGCATCACACACACATACACAGCACAGAGACACACACACACATACACATCACTCAGAAACAGACACAGGCACAGACACACATACATAGCACAAAGACACACACACACAGACACACACCACACATGACACAAAGACACACACAGTGCCATATTCAAGTCTTTTGTAAGTTCATTTTCCCCTTCCTCTTGGAAGAACTGACTTCCCGAAGCTCATGGCCTCCAAATTTTAGGTGTATGATTGAATTAATATCAGCATGGCGGAATCAGCAGCCATCTGAAGAGATCTTTTTACATAATCGTATTCTCCCTTCTGTCTTTATTACAAATAATGGTAACGTGTTAGAAATGCAATCTCGAAGGCTTCTGATCTGATTTTATCCTGTCTTTAACTCTCTGAGACTCTGGCTGTCTCAATCAGGGGCAACCAGACTGCAGGCTTCTGTCTTAGAGCACGGTGGACCCGGGCGTGCAGAGGAAGAGAGGGCCTCGGAACTGGAGGATGCACAGAGCCCTCTGACTCATGTCGGAAAAAAAGCCACTTCAAGTCTCAATGGGGCTTTCTTTGCCTTCTTCATCTTCTGAGCAAGGACACATGGCTCTGAGTTCCCTTGACAACTTCTCCCCCTTCCATAATTGATCTTTTTTAAGAATTAGAAGCTTGCACTGAAGTGTGTATCTCTTTAACTACTACCATCCTCATAGTATACGATCCTTTGCGTTCTTAACACGCCTTGCTCCGTTTCCTGCCATAGCCACCAAGTAAGTCACCAGGTCCAAAGGTCCTGGGTGGCCAGAGGCAGGCTTCCTATCCCACACTTGGATTTTAATCAAGACCAGGATGCCAGTTACTATCCACAGGGCAGGACACTCAACAAGAGTCCCATCTAGAGGGGGAAGGTGCCCCAGCCTTCGAGTCTCTACAAGGCAACCTGCAGCCAGAGAAATGTCTGGTCAGGGTCAGATGCCAGTCACGGCTTCCAGAAGCTCCCATGGCCACTCCTCTACTGACGTTTATACCCTCCTGGACATAAGCAGCTCCCCTGGACACTCAGGCTCTGTGCCTGCCTGCCCATGAGTAGCACCAAGTGCTAACAATGATGGCACATCCCTGGGGCTCCGGGGTGAAGGGAAGGTTGACTTCCAGGGTCCTCAGCCAGGCTGCTGGCTTGGCTTTACACCTGCTTGCCGGCCGATTCCCACGCTTTCTCTCCAACTTTTGTTGTTGATGTTCAGCCCAAACTCAAGGCTCATCTCCCCTGCCACCTGCTGGCTCCCCTTCCGCTTCCGCAAACGCCTTACCCACCCATCCTGTAAGACTCCTTTTTTTTTTTTTTTTTTTTTTTTTTTGCGGTACACGGGCCTCTCACTGTTGTGGCCTCTCCCGTTGCAGAGCACAGGCTCCGGACGCGCAGGCTCAGCGGCCGTGACTCACGGGCCCAGCCGCTCCGCGGCATGTGGGATCTTCCCGGACCGGGGCACGAACCCGCGTCCCCTGCATCGGCAGGTGGACTCTCAAGCACTGTGCCACCAGGGAAGCCCAAGACTCCTCTTAAATTCTACAACCTCTGTGAACATTTCCAGATTCCCTGATGATTTAGTGACGCTTCTCTTGGCCTCCCATGGACTATCCCTTCTTTCTGTCACCGAGCAGAACTTATTGCAATTGCTTTTTGTGGGCCTCCCCACGTGGCTTGGAGGTGCTCTAAGGCAGGACCCTGGCCTTCCATTCATACCTCCACAGCCTAGCCCGGGGCCTGGCACAGAGCAGGGTTTCAGCAAATGTTGTGCACTCACTGAATGAACATGGGATACTAAATGCACGAGTAACACAGAGCAGAAAGTTGCAGTCGGGCAGTGATGAATGAGGCCATCAGGCTGTTCTTGCATTTTAATATTTTAGGACTGCTATACTTCCTCCACTTATTCGGGTCACATCCATGAGAATGAGTCATTTCTCCGCGGTGGGGGTGCATGACTGGGTTTGCTCATTCTACAGAGCCTTATTGTAATGGGTGATAAGCAATGACTTCAGATACTGCTTGCTACCTTTGGGGTAGCACTTGGATGTTTTTCCCAATGGACCTTTGTATGCAATGTCTCAGTCAGGTTGGGACACCCTCCAGAGATACGGGCACCGTCATTTTGCAGATGAGGAAACTGAGGCCCAAGAAGTTAAGCAGCTGGACTCCAGGGCACGTGGCAAGCTAAGATAAAGCTGAAATGAGGCTTAACCCCGCCTTCTTCTGTTACACTATCCACAACTCCAGTCTGCCCATCCTTGATCAAAGTGACATATCCAGACATAAAATCCATGTGTAATTTTTATCTCATCTGCTCATAACAGTCTCACCAACAGGCTGAATGTGGAGTTGCAGGTACTTCTGGGGCCAGTGTTTTGGCCCTAACAACTGTGTAGATGGCCTGGTCTAGTGAACTCACCAACCATATCTCTGGTTATAAGCTCAGGCCTTCTCTGTCTTCCCCTCAGTAATACTCATAATCAAATTTCAAATTAACTCAGATAAAAATAATCATTGTACATCTCCTCTCTGCCCAATACTGTTAGTTGCTGTGATGAAACAGAATGAGTGAGGGAAAGATAGGTGATGAAACAGAATGAGTGAGGGAAAGATAGATAGTGTGATATGGTTCCTAAGTGGTAGCAGAGAATTCCACTGGGGTGAGAAGGCAAGGGACTGGATAGTGGAAAAGAGAAAACCAAGGATGATGTGAGTAAAACTGTAGTCAGACCAATGGGGCGGGGACCCTGGGGAGAGCTTCATGCCATGCTAAGGCGTTTGGGCTTTATTTCCTAGACAGTATATAGCCATGAATCATATAATGTTAGAGCTGGGAGGATTCTCAGAAATGACCTGGTCCACTCATCCATTCCACAGATGGACATGCTGAGGCCCAGGCAGGAAACATGACTTGCTAACAGTCACATGGTGAATTATTGGCAAATTAAGCACACAATCAGAGCTCTGATTCAAGAACTCCTCACTGGTGGCAACACAGAAGTGGATTAACTTGTAGAGAGATGGATGAGTTGGACAATGCTGACACACCTTGGCAGAGAACTCATGTATTTACAGGAAGGGAGGCCGAGAGAAGTGGAAAGAGATCCCTAAAGGAGGGGAAGGTGGAGGGAGGGACAAGATGACATGTAATGAACTCCATCTGCGGTCACCCTCAGAGCCAGGCTCTGGGCTAGGCACTCTGTATTGTCTCTTAAGTTGTCTGAACAGCCCAGGAAAGGACCATGAACTCCCTTGAGAAGGAGGTCTGATGTTCAGAGAAGATTGATAACTTGCCTGAGCTTGAACCTGGCTTTGAATAAAGGTCAGTAAGACACAAAGACCTCAAGCTTTTTCTTCCCTCCCTGAATTTTACAAGGTCACGCTAAGATCTTGAGCAAATGAACAGGGATTGGACTCCTCCCAGCCCACTGCCAACCCCCTGCCTGCCTCTCTTCTTGCTCCTGTCTTATGACTCTGTCCAGAATAAGGGGAAGGAGACCCTGCCTATAGAATTTCTCACCAGAAAAGACAATGAAATTCACCTAGGAGATGTGTAGACCAGAAAACCCAGTGTCCACTCTATGAAAGGGATGGGGATCAACAGAGGTAATCAGAGTCTCTTATCTTCATGACTCAGCACCTTCCAAGTTGAGAAGACCAAGTCCAAATCCACAACATTTCTCATCCATTCATTACAGCCAAGTGTTCATCCCAGCCCAATGAAGCCCTACTCCACATGGCTTCCCATCCAGGAACACAGGTAGATTTTGGGGGGAAATCAACTGAATTTCTACTATTTGCAAAATATAAGCAAGAGGGAAGCCATTGCCGAGCACCTGGAGTGTCTCCCTGTTTCTTACAGGGTTGATTACTATCAGCACCTTACTGGGCTTATCCTGCAGGACAGGGCCTTGCTCACCTCCCCACCCCCACCCCAGCCAAGCCTCATCTCTCTCTTTTCTCTACCTCCAAGTTTATATTCCAACAAAACTGAACAGTTAGAGCCCCTGTGGACATTCTTGTCTCATTGTCCTTGAACTTGCTGTTCTCTCTTGGAATGTCCTCCACATCTCCCACCCTCCACCTTCACCTTGTGTGAAGACAGCTATCTGTCACTGTCTCTTCCCCAGCCTGGGAGAGGGACCTCTCATGCTCACAGAGCCCCTGTGCATTCCTCTGTCACTGTACTGATCACTGGTCTATCTCTGTCTGCTTGTCCCTCCCCAGGACAGGGGCTGGATTGTTTCATGTCTGCAGACACAGAGCCAAGCACATTATCAGAAAACACTGAATACCTTCTTGAAGAATAAACATATGAGTAAATGAACAAATAGGTGAATCCCAATAAGCACTACAGTGATCCAAGTGAGCTTGGACGCTTATTAGAATGAGCAGAGACTTGAAGACAAACACTGGAGAACATGGGAGTACATTTTGGGAGAAGAGTGAGGGAGAAAGTCAGCATTAGCCAAGGGTAGATGCAGAAATAAAATGTCATATAGGGTATGGGAGAGAGACTGCCTTGGTTACAGTGTTAGCCTTGTGGATAAAAGTAGTCAGACATAGGGCAGAACCCCATGTGACTGAGAACCACAGCTGGCCTATAAGATGCCTTTGTGCAAAGTGGAGAAAGGTACCTTCTTGGTACAGATGCCAACCTGAAGCCACATGGCCTGGAGAATGAGTGGTCAGTATCCTGTTAAGAAACAGAAATCTTTTATTCTGCTGGATGCAGCCTAGCACTTGAGGGTGTGGCCTGGTGAGCAAAACAAGTATCAAATTTCAAACTCCTGTGTTAGGTGCCCTTGTGCAATACCTGATCTGCACAACGGTGGCCTGACCTTGACAGTCTGGGTAAGATGTGTAGAGAACAAGAAGCACAACTGAAGCCTAATTCTTTTCAAAGACACTGGCTTTTAGAGCTATTTGGTCTTTTTGTCAGCTTCCAAGCCTCAAAGTTCACTTCTCCTTCCAGAAATCCTCCCCATATTTTGAGCCCATGTCTTGAAATGCACCCCCCTGAAAGCAGAGCCTGAGACAAAGACTTGGACAAGGTAATTTCCTTGGGAGGTGTCTCAGGCAGGCAAAGTGAGGGGGCAAGGAAAACAAGACAAGGAAACTTGGAAAGGTGCAGAATTGAGCTAGTTATTGCTGTGGGCAAAATGGGGTTCGATCCTTCTGGGAAGCCATTGAGAATCATGTAGAATGCACATGGAGATTTTCCCTCTAAAGAACAAGCAGCTGAGATATTTATTAACCATCCCCATCCTCCACCTCCCATTTGTGGGGAGTTGTTACTGGGAGCATGAACTTTCCCACACTTCTGGGCAGTGCCTGAGTGTGAAGTGGGTGCTCCGAGTGGATGTGGAGGTTCTGAGAGCATGCACTGACCTGTCCATCGTGATTGCACTGAGACCAGAGGGGCTGAGGGGGCAGGATTTGGGACACAAAAAGTAACTGACACAGTATATCCTTAGGTCAAATAAGACATTGGGAATCTTCTTTTTACTTGAAGAAGTCAGGGAGAGGAGCAGCCCCTCTTGTCCTCTCTCTCCCAGGAGAAGCCAAAAATGTTGGTTGCAGACCTGGCCCTCTGCCATTCATTCCCTGCAGCGACCAGCATCATGGGACCCTAAGAAAGGCAGCCTCTCGCCATGAATGATAAAGGTGCAGGCACCCACCAGTTCTTGGGGGCCAGGTGGGGTACTCAGAGCCATTCCTCCCTGAAGAGGGGAAGGAAAAGGCACCAGCTTAGCTCTGGCCCTTGGGTAACGTTGAATTACTTACATTTAATATTTTATGGCAGGCGTAATGATATAAGCTTCATTCTTTAGCATCTATTAGAAATGAAGGAACATTTATATTTTAGTGGCACCCAGCCACAGATTTCCCCGTGCCTGCTTTTCTGGGGCCTTGCCATGAATACAGGAAGCAGATGAGAAGCCATCGATCAGAGCTTGCATCTTAACCCTGTAAATATGACCTGAAGTGCTTATGCCTATAAAATCAAAGGAAGAGGCTGATTTTTTATGAGGTTGGGCTGAATTTCTTTTTTAATTCAAGGTATGTCACATGTATTTATAAGCCCAAATCACCATCCTTTCAGGGAAGGTTTGGAGATTGTTCTGTGAATACCAAGTACCTAACACAGAAAACAGACATGGGAAAGAGGACCCGAGCAGGGTCCTGGGCAGCAGACCCCTGGACGAACCATTTCTGCCACATCAAGCAGAAAGTCACAAAGTCAAAAGAAGACATCTCACACACTCATTAGGAGAGCCACTTTAAAAAACCCAAACCCAGAAAATAACAAATGCTATGAGGATGTGGAGAAATTGAAACCCTCGTGTAATGTTGGTGGGGATGCAAAGTGGTACAGCTGCTAGTGAAAACAGTATTGTGGGTTCTCAAAACACTAAAAACAGAAATACCATATGACCCATCAATTCCCCTTCTGGGTATATACCAGAAATAATTGAAAACTGGGAATCAAAAGGACATTTGTATATTAATGTTCATGGCAGCATTCTTCACCACAGTCGAAAGGTGGAAGTAACCCAAATGTTCATCAATGGATGAATGGATAAGCAAACTGTGGTAGATACACACCATGTAATATTATTCAGCCTTAAACAAGAAGGACATTTTGACATGGGATAGGATGTGGATAAACCTTAGGAATGTTATACTAAGTCAAATAGCCAGCCACCAAAGGACAAATATTTGTATTGTGACGCTTATATGAGGTATTTAGAGTATCCAAAATCCTGGAGTCAGAAAGTAGAATGGTGTTTGCTCAGGACTGGGAGAAGGAGGGAATGAGAGGTAATTGTTTAATGGGCACAGAGCTTCAGTTTTGCAAGACTAAGAGTCTTGGGGATGGATGGTGCGATGGTTGCACAATGATGTGAAGGTACGTAAGGCCACTGCACGTGCACAGTTGTTAACGTGGTACATGTTACGTTATGTATACTTCACCATAGTTAAAAACCGGAAAGACAGAGACACAAGAGGGGGGATCAACATGGCCAAGTAGGAGGTTGCGGAGGTCACCTCTCTGCATGAACACATCCAAAATACACACACACGTGGAGCAATTCTTGCTGGGAAAAAAGAACTGGAAACTGGACGAAAGTCTCTTCTACAGCTAAGGCTGTAGCGAAAGATCTACAGGGAGTTGGGTAGTAAGGGAGGATAAGTGATCAGGTCAGGACCCAGGGTCCCTATGAGGGGACACAGAGGCGAAGGGGGGTATCACAGGCTTGGAGATCCTCCTTGAGGAGTGAGGGGTTCAAACCGTATATTGGGCACCCCAGCCCTGGGGTCTGACACTAGGAAGATGAGTCCCCTTTGCTGGTGTGAAAACCAGTGGGTCTTACTGGACACCCGTACGAAGCTAGGACTCTGCTCATAAAGAATGTGCACTTTGGCTTATTCCTGGAAATAAGGTGGAGGAAGCAGATTGGAAATGGCTTGGGGTTCTGGCCAGATTCCTGAGACTGTCCCAGCATGCAGCCCAGCCAGCACTGGGTGCCTGCTCCAGCCCCTCTTCCTTTGGTTCAGCTCTATACTAGAGAGGAGACTGCCATTGCCAAGGAGAGTGTACACGTTGGGGGTCAGAACTGGCTTGGACCTCGCCCTACATCTGAACGGAGTGAGGGCAGCTGTTGCTGGCAAACGTGTGAAGGCAGAGAATTGGAAACAGCCTAGGGCTCTGACTGGCTTGCTGGGACCTTAGCAGCCAACACCTCAGCCTGCACTGGGTGCCCACTCCAGCTCCTCTTGCTCTGGCACTGCTCTTCACTACGGTGACGGTGCCATTGCTGGGGGTGGAGGGAGAGCACATAATTAGAGGCAATGGAACCGACTTGGATCTGACCCTCAGGGCTTCTGCTCCAGCACTTTGGATGCTGCCCCTGCCCCCGATAGGGCAGTGACAGTCATTGAGCCTAGGAGAAGCCCCGGCTCACACCTTGCACTGGTTCTAGACCCTCCATTTCCAGCCCTAACTTCCACCAAGGTAGTAGCTGCCAGCACACCCAGAGGAAGATCCAGGTCTCCCACCAAAACCACTGGGCATGCACAGACTGCATAGGGATGACCCCACATAAAGACACAACTTCAAGACCTAGATAGGTAACTGTTTCACCTAATTTCATAAAGACAGAGCAAGGTAAACAAAATGAGAAGACAAGAATTTGTTTCAAATGAAAGAACAAGAAAAAACCTGAAAAAAACAACTAATGAAACAGAGATAAGTAATTTACCAGATAAAGAATTCAAAGCATTAGTAATAAGAATGTTAACTGAACTTGGGAAAAGAATAGATGAACATAGCAAAAATTTTTACAAGGAACTAGAAAATATAAAAAAGGACCCATCAGAACTGAAGAATACAATAACTGAAATGAAAACACACTAGAAGGAATTATCAGCAGACTGGCTGATAAAGCAGAATGCATAGGAAACCTTCAAGATAGAATCATGGAAATCACCCACTAAGAACAGCAAAAAAAAAAAAAAATTAAAAAAGAAAGAATAGTTTAAGGGACTTCCAGGACAACATCAAGCATAATAACGTTTTCATTGTAGAGGTCCCAGAAGAAGAGAGAGAAAGGGATAGAAAATGTATTTGATGAAATTATGGCTGAAAACTTCCTGAACCTGAAGAAGAAAACAGATTTCCAGATTCAGGAAGCACAGAAAGTCTCAAACAAGATGAATCCAAGAGACTCACACCAAGACCTATCATAATTAAAACGGTAAAAATTAAAGACAACGAGAGAATTTTAAAGCAGTAAGAGAAAAACAAAGAGTGACATACAAAGGACCCCAATAAGGTTATCAGCTGATTCTTCTGGAGAAACTCTGAAGGCCAGAAAGGAGTGGAATATATATCTAAAGTGCTGAAAGGGAAAAACCTACAACCTAGGATACTCTACCCAGCAAGGTTAGCATTCAGAATTGAAGAGGACAAAAAGAACTTCTCAGACAAGCAAAAACTAAAAGAGTCCATCAATACTACACCAACCTTAAATGTTAAAGGGTATTCTCTAAGTGGTAAAGAAAAAGCTACAACAGGAAGTAAGAATTTACAAGAATTTTCCACTAGTAAAGGCAATATATATAGAAAAGGCTATGGGTCAACCACTTAAATAGGCAAGTACAATGACTAAAAGGCAAAAATTGTAAAGTCAATTATAACTACAATAAACATTAAAGGACAGACAAGAAGATGTAAAATATGACATCAAAAACAGAAAATGAGGAGGGGAATAAAAATTTATATCTTATGTATATCTTTTAGAATGTGTTTGAACTTAAATGACTATCAGTTTAAAACAAGTAGAGACAGTTATAGGTCAACATATATGAACACCATGGTAACCACAAATCAAAAACCTACAATACATACACAAACTAGACAGAAAGGAACACAAGCATACTGCTAAAGAAAATCATCAAACCACAAGAGAAGAAAATAAAAGAAGAAGAAAAGAATAGAGAAGAACTACAAAAACAACCAGGAAATAAGTAACAAAATGCAATAAGTACATACCTATCCATAATCACTTTAAATGTCAATGGACTAAATGCTCCAACCAAAAGACATAGGGTGACTGATTGGATTTAAAAAAACCAAGACCAATGTATATGCTGCCTACAACAGATTCATTTCAGATCTAAAGACACACATAGACTGAAAGTGAGGGGATAGAAAGATATTTCATGCAAATGGAAATGAAAAGAAAGCTGAGGTGGCAATACTCATGTCAGATAAAGTAGACTTTAAAACAAAGTCTATAACAAAAGACAAAGAAGTGCATTATATAATGATAAAGGGATCACGACAAGGAGAGGGTGTAACACTCATTAACATATATGCATCCAATATTGGAACACCTAAACATATAAAGCAAACATTAACAGACATAAAGGGAGAAATTGACAATAATACAATAATAGTAGGCAACTTTAACACTTACATCGATGGAAAAATGATCCATACAGAAAATCAATAAGGAAAAAGCGGTTTTAAATGACATTTTAGACCAGAAGGACTTAATAGATATCTACAGGACATTCCATCCCAGAACAGCAGAACACACATTCTTTTCAAGTGCAAATGGAAAGTTCTCCAGGACTGATCAGATGCTAGGCCACAAAGCAAGTCTCAACATAATTAAGAGGATAGAAATTATATGGAGCATTTTTTCTGACCACAACAATGTGAAACTAGAAATCAATTGCAAGAAGAAAAATTGGAAAAACACAAACACTGGAGACTAAACAATATGCTACTAAAAAAAAAAAAAGGAAAAAAGGGTCAATGAGTAAATCAAAGGGGAATCAGAAAATAACATGAGACAAATGAAAATAAAAACACAACTTTCCAAGGTCTATGGGACACAGCAAAAGCAGTTCTAAGAGGAAAGCTTATAGTGATACAGGTCTACTTCAAGAAATAAGAAAAATCTCAAATAACAACCTAACTTACCATCTAAAGGATTTAGAAAAAGAAGAACAAATACTGTATGCTGACACATATATATGGAATTTAAGAAAAAAAATGTCATGAAGAACATAGGCGTAAGACAGGAATAAAGACACAGACCTACTAGAGAATGGACTTGAAGATATGGGGAGGGGGAAGGGTAAGCTGTGACAAAGCGAAAGAGCGGCATGGACATATATACACCACCAAACGTAAGGTAGGTAGCTAGTGGGAAGCAGCCGCATAGCACAGGGAGATCAGCTCGGTGCTTTGTGACCGCCTGGAGGGGTGGGATAGGGAGGGTGGGAGGGAGACGCAAAAGGGAGGGGATATGGGAACATATGTATATGTATAACTGATTAAATTTGTTATAAAGCAGAAAAAAATTTAAAAAAATAAAAATAAAAAGCCCAAAATCAGCAGAAGGAAGGAAATAATAAAGACCAGAGAGGAGATAAATAAGAGACCAAAAAAACAATAGAAAATTTCAATGAAACCAAGATCTATCAAGATATCCCATGTTCATGGATTGGAAGAATTAGTATTGTTAAAATGTCCATGCTACCCAAAGCAATCTATTACACATTTAATGCACTCTCTACCAAAATACTCATGACAAAGGACCCTAAAATTTGCATGGAAACACGAAAGACCCGAATAGCCAAAGCCATCCTGAGGAAAAAGAACAAAGCTGGAGTTATCATGCTCCCTGACTTCAGACTACACTACAAAGCTACAGTCATCAAACCAGTATGGTACTGGCACAGAAACAGGCACATAGATCAATGGAACAGAATAGAAAGCTCAGAAATAAACCCACAAACATATGTTCAATTAATGTATGACAAAGAAGGCAGGAATATACAATGGGGAAAAGACAGTCTCTTCAATAAGTGGTACTGGGAAAACAGGACAGTTACATGTGAAAGAATTAAGTTAGAATATTTTCTCACACTATATACAAAAATAACCTCAAAGTGGATTAAAAGCCTCAACATAAGACTGGAAACCATACAACTCCTAGAAGAGAACATAGGCAGAACACTCTTTCACATAAGTTTGTAGCAATATTTTTTTTTAGATCAGTCTCCTCAGACAAAGGAAACAAAAGCAAAAATAAACAAATGGGGGCTAATTAAACTTAAAATCTTTTGCACAGCAAAGGAAACCACTGAAAAATTGGAAAGACAACCTACTGAAGAGGAGAAAATATTTGCAAATGATATGTCCTATGAATCCAAAAAATATAAACAGCTCATACAATTCAGTCTCAAAAATATCCAAACAACCCAATTAAAAAATAGGCAGAAGACCTGAATAGACATGTTTCCAAAGAAGACATACAGATGGTCAACAGGCACATGAACAGATGCTCAACATTACTAATTGTCAGAGAAATGAAAATCAGAACCACAATGAGCTATCTTCTCACATCTCTCAGAATGGCTATCATCAAAATTACACAAATAACAAATGTTGCCAAGGATATGGAGAAATGGAACCCTAGTACATTATTGGTGAGAATGTATACTGGTGTAACCATTATGGAAAATGGTATGGAGTTTCCTCAAAAAGCAAAAATAGAATTACCATATGATCCAGGAATTCTACTCCTGGGTTTGTATCTAAAGAAAAAAACCCACTAACTCATAAAGATATATGCAACCCAATGTTCATAGCAGCATTATTTACAATAGCCAAGGTATGGAAGCAACCTAAGTGTCCATAAACAGAAGAATGGATCAAGAGGATGTGGTGTACATATATACATGTATATACACAATGGAATATTACTCAGCCATGAAAAAGAATCAAATTTTGCTATTTGCAGCAACATCGATGGACCTGGAGGATATTATCCTTAGTGAAATAAGTCAGACAGAGAAGACAAATACTGTATGATATCACTTATATGTGGAATCTAAAAAATAAAAGAAATGAATAAATATAACAAACAGAAACAGACTCACAGATATAGAGAACAAACTAGTGGTTACCAGTGGGGAGAGGGAAGGGGGAAAGGGAGAGACAGGGATATGGGGTTAAGAGGTAAAAACTACTATGTATAAAATAAATGATACAAGGCTATATTGTATAGCATAGGGAAAATAGCCAATGTTTTAGAATAACTTTAAATGGAGTATAATCTATAAAAATATTCAATCACTATGTTGTACTCCTGAAACCAATATAATATTATAAATCAATTGTACTTTAATAAAAAAATACATAAATAAATACAAGATATAGATAATAGGAGGCCTTATGGATGATCTACTTCAACCCACTGATGAAACAATGGCGAGAGACAGGTCCAAAGAGCAAAGGTAACTTGATTAAAATCACACATCAAGTGGATGGAGGACCCAAAATTAGAATGTAGATCCTGACTCAGTCCAGTGCTCTTTCGACAATCCCATACTAACTCATTTCATTATTAAGCACTGTGCAAAGGGTCAATAAGAAGTTTATGGAACAACATGCCAGGCACTGTTCTGAGGTCTTTACATGTACTAGCTTACTGAATGCTCACAATGACCCTGTGAGTAAAGAACTACTATTATTTTAATTTTACAAATGAGAAAACTGAGAGGCAGGGAGAGGTTAGATAACTTGTCCCAAGTCACCCAGTGACAGAGCCAGAGTCTGAACCTAGAGTATTAGACTCCAGAGTCCACTGTCTTAATCACTCTACTGTCCCACTTTCTCATCAGAACTCCTATTATCTCATGTTTCAAGGGAGCCTTCCCAAATACAAACAATATAATGAACCGTACTGTGAGGATATGTCTCAGTTCTCTTCTATCCATTGTGTATATGCTGAGCTCCCTAGGGCTTCTAGCTTAGGCAAAATTAGGAAAAAGAGAGGAGTTGAGAACTGTGGGAAAACAGCCAAAGATATGATTCCCCCTCAAATCCCAGATGTTTTACAATCCAATGAGAAGGTCACTGAAAGAAGAGTCTGTGTGGACTGGGAAGCTCAGTGAAACTTCTCTGTTGAGTTTCCATCTGCCCTGAGTTTTGAAGAATGAACAGGACTTGGCTTAAAGCTATGGCCTATGTGCTGAATATGTGGTGTGCAGTCCCATCCTGGGAACTGTGGGGGAAGATCAAAACACAAATGTCATTTATTTACGTTGCAGGATGCCAGGAAATGTCTGTCTGCACTCATTTGGTTGGAAACAGGGTCCCTCTCCTGGAACTTTCTAGTTTAGGGCTAGAGAAGACACCTCGTTTCTTGCTGAAGAAGTTAAAATAGTCACAAGGCCAGTGTAGGTGAAAAGAAGACTCAGTGAGTACCCAGAGCAATTGATAAACCATCCTCGAGAAACCTGTGGTTCCCACAGACTTCTGGGACCATCTCGGGGTACTGGGATTGAAGTACGACTGGCCTGAGGTGCTGGAACTCCAGGTCTTCCACCCGCACAATTTCACTCAACAAATGGGCCTGTGACTAAATATGTCTGAAAATTATAGTAAGAAATTAACATGCTACACTGGGTTCTCAGCTCCCACAGCATTCTGTGGCTTGGCAAGTAAACCAACATTTATTGAGTACATGGCACTAATTTCAGTTAATCCCCACAGAAACACTAGGGGGTAGGATTTACAGTCATGTCCGCTTTACAGATTAGAAATTGAGGTGAATGAAGGTAAAGTGACTTGCCCAAGATTGCACAGCTCTTTGTCAGTAGAGTCAGTACATGAACAGAAAGCCGTCTGACTCCAAAACCCATATTCTCTTGAGTACACCAAGCAGCATGTCCAGAGTTTTTGCTGACTCCATCTTCTAAAAATGGGGAGAAGTATGAGGGAGGTTTGGCTATGGAAGATCTATACCCCAAATTTGAGACCAGCGGTGCACTGATCCTACATGAGTTCAAGGAGGCTTTCAGGTCTTCTCCTGCATGAAGGCACTTCATAAGTTGCACCTGTTGCCCCAGCTACAGTGGCAGGTGGTGAGTGTCTGGGGTTATCCTCCCTGTTATTGTCCCTCTGGAGGGCAGAATAATGGCTATGCTGTGAGGAGTAATAAGAGCGTTTGTTACCATAGTGAATGGTAGAAAATCAGATTTTGATTGGGTACCAGTAAGCCTAGTTTCAATTCTAACGATTCTCAGTTTTCCTGAGCCCTGGCTCATTCAGGGATGAGGCAAGATAAACTCATCCTCTTTGTCTGCTGTGTGCTTTCTGGCATTGCTTTAATGATACTGACCTCTTTGCCAAGAGCTATACACACAGTCTCTTTAATGAGGTGTTATTTTTTTTTCTGTGCAATAGATAATCTTGTTTGACTGCATTTTTAGTTATTCTTCAGGGCAAACACTTTGTGTTAATCTTAGCAATGACAGATAAAATGTCATGTATAAAATATTTCACATCCGGAAAGTCGACCTTTCGCTCTTAAAATTGATGTCTAAAGCAAATACTGTTTTAGAGAGCACTTTGGGAAAATGTCACACCAAATTGCAGAGGTCAATGAGAGAGCTTTGTCTGAAGGTGCCAAGGCGAAAAGAAAGCTGCAGATTCTAACTAGGACCTAAGCTTTGATTCCTTTGGTCCTTCATAATTGGCATAAAGTCATGGCGTTCAGTACCACGGACAGCACCATGACGCGTCTTGCCTGGCTAAAACTGGCAGCTGGTCAGAAAGAGTAGTAGCTTTTGGAGAATTCTGTCTCTCAGCCTCTTGAGGCCTTGCCAAAATCTGCCATGTATTAACATGCAAACTTCTAAGTTTCTTAAGTAATCAGAGCTGACTTTATTCTGAAAAGGAAGGAAAGCTGGGATTCTGAATTGATATCATGT